>NC_090845.1:75613365-76241302 GCF_028021215.1 Eschrichtius robustus | reverse complement strand
TTTGATGATTTGATGATTTGCATCTATGTTCATCAGTGTTATTGGCCTGTGTCTTTTTTGTGACATCTCTGGTTTTGGTCTTGGGGTGATGGTGGCTTCATTGAATGAGCTTGGGAGTGTTCCTTCTCAAATTTTTTGAAATATTTAGAGAAGGATAGGTGTTTTCTCTTAATGTTTGATGGAATTCACCTGTGAAGGCATCTGGTCATGGACTTTTGCTTGTTGGAAGTTTTTTCATCACAATTTCAGTTTCAGTACTTGTGATTGTTCTATTCTTATTTTCTGCTTCTTCCTGGTTCAGTCTTGCAAAGTTGTACTTTTCTAAGAATTTGTCCATTTCTTCTAGGTTGTCCAATTTATTTGTGTGTAGTTTCTTGTAGTAGTCTCTTATGATCCTTTATATTTCTGTTGTGTCAGTTGTAACTTCTCCTTTTTCATTTCTAATTTTATTGATTTGAGTCACCTCCATTTTTTTCTTGATGAGTTTGGCTAAAGGTTAATCAATTTTGTTTATAATTTCAAGGAACTATCTTTTAGTTTTATTGATCTTTCTATTGTTTTCTTCCTCTCTATTTCATTTCTTTCTGTTCTGATCTTTATGATTCCTTTCCTTCTATTAACTTTGGGTTTTGTTTGTTCTTCCTTCTCTAGTTGCTTTAGATGTAAAGATAGGCTGTTTATTTGAGATTTTTCTTTTTTCCTGAGATATGATTTTATTGTTGTAAACCTCTCCTTTAGAACTCCTTTATGGCGCTCTATAGGTTTTGGATTTTCACATTATTTGTCATTTGTCTCTAGGTATTTTTTGATTTCCTCTTTGATTTCTTTAGTGATCCCTTGGTTTTAGTAACATATTGTTTAGCTTCCATATTTTTGTGGGTTTTTTTTAACAGTTTTTTTTTTCCTGTGATTGTTTTCTAATCTCATAGCGTTGTGGTCTGAAAAGATGCTTGATATGATTTTAATTTTCTTAAATTTACCAAGGTTTGATTTGTGGCCCAAAATGTGTTCTATCCTGCAGAATGTTCCATGTATACTTGAGAAGAAAGTGTATCGTGCTGCTTTTGGATGGAATGTCCTATAAATATCAATTAAGTGTATCTGGTTTAATGTGTCATTTAAGGCTTGTGCTTCCTTATTTATGTTCCGTTTGGATGATCTGTCCATTGGTGTAAGTGGGGTGTTAAATTCCCCCACTATTTTTGTGTTACAATAGATTTCCCATTTTATGGCTGTTAGCATTTACCATATTGAGGTGTTCTTACTTTGTGTGCATAAATATTTACAGTTGTTATATTTTCTTCTTGGACTGATCCCTTGATCTTTATGTAGTGTCCTTCCTTGTCTCCTGTAACAGTCTTCATTTTTAAATTTATTTTGTCTGATATGTGTATTGCCACTCCAGTTTTCTTTTGATTTCCATTTGCATGGAATAACTATTTTCCATCCCCTCACTTTCAGTCTGTATGTGTCCCTAGGTCTGAAGTGGGTCTCTTGTAGATAGCATATATACAGGTCTCTGGTGGGTGGAGCTGAGTCTTGTCCCTCTGATGAGCAGGTCCACATGAAAGGGTATGTTTTGCCATGGCTGTGAGCTCAGTACGACTTTAGGCAGCCTTTCTTCTGATGGGTGGAGCTATGTTCCAATCTTGTTGGTCTTTTGGCCTGAAGCTTTCCAGCACTGGAAACTGTATGTTGTTAGGTGTGGTTGGGTCTTTGTGCCGAAATATGGACCTCTGGGAGAGCTCTCGCTGATCAATATTCCCTCAGGCTTCTGATACCAGTGCCCTTGCCCTCACAGGGAACTATAGTCGACCTTTGCCTCCCCAGGAGACCCTCCAAGACCCCTAGGTAGGTGTAGCCCAAGTTCCTATGGAGGTACTGCTTTGTGCTCGGTCCCAGTGCATGTGAGACCTTGTGTGCACCCTCCAAAATGGAGTCTCTTTTTCCCCTAGCCCTGTGGAGCTCCTGCACTCAAGCCTCATTGGCCTTCAAGACTAAATGCTCTGGGGATTCTGCCTCTTGATGCCAGACCCTCAGACTGTCTTGGAGGACTATTTTTATGTGGGAATGTCCCTGTGTAGCCTGCCTGGGTTTAATATTTTTTGGCATGGGTGCTGTTTTTAGTATAGATGCCTGCCATGTCTTTCCTCAGTGTATGTTTGTCCTTATCCCCTTGATAGGAGGTGTGACTGATGTTGTGGTGACCAGAGCCTGCACTGGATATTGAGCAGGGCCTCCCTTTTACTCTGTGGTTGTCCCTTCTCTTTCAGAGGTGGGGCCTACTCCCTAGTTGTTGGAGTAGAGACCCCCAGATCTGTTTCTTAGCTGTGTTTTTGATCTGCTGTGTGAGATAGGCCAGATTGGAGCACTCCCTCTGTGTGGGAAAACACTGTGTATTCCTCCTCTGGAGCTGTTCACCTGTGGGTTTGCTCTGTTGTTTCACCTTCCACCCGTTGTGCAAGCTCTCAGATTACACTGTTGTTGGCACTGCTCTCGGCCCCACCTTAACTGTGGGCATTCTGGCAGTTGACCCTGGTGTCTCTCAGACATTGTTTTCACCAGGCCACCAGTGTAGATCCATTGAAGTCAGGTCCCAGGATTGCAGTAATCATGGATCTGGTCCCACTGTGGGTGCTATGGGGGAAGCTCAGAGTCTGGCTTCACCCAACCCCCTTGTGTATGTGCCCACGAAGTCTACAGCTGCACTCATGGTCCATTCAGATGTTCTGTAGGTGCTGAGTTTACAATGCAGGTCACAGGGTTGTTACTTAGTGGTTTGCACAGCTGCGAGGAGAGATTTCAGGTTTTCTTCCTTAGCTACAGGGCCCCTGTGGCTCAGCTGTGGTTTCAGCCCCACCTCTGCATGTGATTCACCCACAGAGGTCTGCTCCCTATGCTGTCCCTGTGAGGAAGGGGCATGGAGGTGGTGGCAGCTGGGGTCAGAAGAGCCCCAGTGGGGACAGGGCATGCAGGGTAGCCAGCAGCCATGGGCACAATACAGCAGGCCCTGGCAGGGATGGGGTTTGAGGGGGAGCTGGTCACCTCAGGCACGAGAGACCCAGCCCCAGGGGGTGTCCTGCCTAGTACCCGGGGAGGCAGGGACAAGCACATGTGGAGAGAAGCTGCAATGGTGACCCTGCCCCTTGTGCATCACTCAACAATGGCTTTTCACTTTTATGTCAGTCCTGGTTTCCTCCACAAGCATTCCCAGCTGTAAATTTCCTCACTCCTGTCCCCTCTGTCTGTCTACTCACAGCCAACAGCAGTCCTCTTCTTAAGTTTGCTCTCCAAACCCACGTTCTATTACCCAGCCCTCGTCTGCGCTGGTAGACAATCGTCTCAGGCTGGGGCATGCATGGGTGTGGTATGGATCATCTGTGTAGGTCTCACTCTTTCCTGCCTGCCACAGACCAATTGTTGAGTTCTCCTCTGATAGCCCCTGAATCTCCCCTTCTGTCCCAACTGATCTCCCCACCAGTGAGGGAGCTTTCCCCAAGGCAGGAACCTCTCCTCTCCTTCAGATCTGTCCCCCCAGGGTCACTGGTCCCTTCCTGCTTCCTCTCCTCTTCCTTTTCCCTTCTTCTTCCCCAGTTATGCAAGGATCTTTCTTGTACTTTTAGGTGTCTGAGGTCCTCTGCTAGTGTTCAGCCAGTGCTCTGTAAGAATCGTTCCATTTGTAGATGTATTCTTGATGCATTTGTGGGGGAGAGATGAACTCCACATCTTCCTACTCTTCTGCCATCTTGACTCCTCCCTGTTTCAATTTGAGTTTGGTGTCTTATAAAGGAAACTTCACTATCAATGACCATGGATATAGAAGCCAAGAATTATTATTATTATTATTGTAATACAATGCAAATCCCTTAGATGCTGTGCAATGGTAGCATACACATCTCTATTTACTCTGGAATTAAGTATAGTCAAAAAGTCACTGAATGTAAGAAATTATATGTTATTCTTAGGATGTGGTGTCCAATTAAAATTTCCACTATGAATCATAAAACTTCATCAACTGGCAGAAAGTTTGCCTCATCCTTCCATTCATTGACAGGTTCACCATGTGTAATTTCATACAAAAAAATCTACAGAAAACATATGTCTAAGCTGCTGTGGGAAATGTGTCAAATAATTAGACAACAGATGGGTGGAAACTGAAAATTATGAAAGAGCACAAAAACTTTATATTTTATTATGTGAAAGTCACTTTATTTTCTATGTAGAAAACATGTTTTTTTTCTTGGAATCAACTTTTACATGATCTAGTTTGACATGATCAAATATACTGATAATTGACATGGTCAAAAATAGTATAAATGATGATTAGAATAATTTTTAATGAGTTAGACATTTACATACTGCTAATCCCACTCTATTTTGCATGCAATAACTATATGTATTTTCAGGTACCACACTTCTGATCTGTGATACAGCTCTTGCAATATTTTCCTCAAGCATTGCAGTTTCACTCTTTTCACATATATTAAAGCATGTTAAACATTAAAATGTTAGTTTAATTTTTATTTTAGTTGAATATCACTTCATTAGTAACAGTACTTAGCAAAAGCTTCATAAAACAGTCCTCATCAATAAATTTTAATTGATATTGAAAGAACACAAAGCACAGTAATCCCTGAGCTATAATTTGGTTCATCATTAAATGACTACCAATCATAAGATTTCAGTTAGCAGATCAAATCTTTTTCATGTGAGTAGCAAACTACTAAATTGGAGGTGCAGCAGCAATATCAAGTGTTTTACTACAAGTAGTATTTTATATTATTCACATTATTCCATATTTCAGTCAAAGCTTGATAAACAGTTTTCTAATTTTCCTGGTTTCACCAGGGAGTGTTATATGGTAACATCACTTTTGCACTTTCATTTTATGAGTTGGACATTATACAGTGAGCAACTGCTTTTAGAGTTTGGCAGTTTCTTAAAAAGCCAAACACACATCAAACATATAACCAAGTCATTCCACTCATAGGCATTTACCCAAGAGGAAAAAAGAACATATGCCCATACAATGACTTGTACATAATTGTTCATAGCAGCTTTATCTCTAATAGACCCAAACTGGAAACAACCCAAATTTCTATCAACAAGTTAATGGATCAACAAACAGTGGTATATCCATATAATGGGATACTACTCAGGGATAAAAATAATGATTATTCATACAGACAACACTATGGATAAATTTCAAAATAATTATGCTGACAAAATGGAAGCCAGACTCAAGAAAGTACTGCATGATTCCATTTATCAATATATAAAATTCTAGAAAACGTAAATTAATCTATAGAGAAAGAACAGATGAGTAGTCCCATGAGTAAGGGGGAAAGGCCCAGGGAGGATAAAAAGAGTGGGATTACAAAGGGAAAACAGGAAACTTGTGTGTGTGAAGGATGTGTTCCCTATCAATTCTGGATATTCTCATTCCCTTTCTCTTTCTCTTCTCCTTCTAAGAGCCCTATAATGCAAATGTTAGTGTGCTTGATGTTGTCCCAGAGGTCTCTTAACCTGTCCTCAATTTTTACATTCATTTTTCTTTTTTCCTTTCAGCTTGAGTGATTTCTATTACTTTTTCATCCAGTTTGCTTATCAATTTCTCTGCATCTTCTAATCTACTGTTGATTCCTCCTCATGTATTTTTAATTTCAATTATTGTATTATTCAACTCTGTTTTATTTTAATATTTATTTTCTAACTCTTTGTTAGAAACTTCTTTCTCACTCCATTCATTCTGCTCTCAAGTTCTTTGAGCATCCTTATGATCATTACTCTGTAGTCTATATCAGAGTTATTGCATATCTCCACTTCTCTTAGTCCTTCTTCTGGGATATTATCTTGTTCTTTCATTTGGTACATATTCTTCTGTCACTTCATTTTGCCTAATTTTCTGTGTTTATTTCTATGTATTTAGTAGGTTTTTTATGTTTCCTGATTTTGGAGAAGTGGCCTTATGTAGGGAATATTCAGCAGCACTCTCCCTTCTGGACACCAGATCTATATTTTCTATAGGTGCCATCTATATGGGCTGCCTGGGTCTTGAGTTGGTTGTGGCTGGTTTCTTTCCCAGTTGATTGCCAGGGTCTGCCTAGGGAGAATGCCGCCAGTCATTGGCCGTAAGGTCCAGGTCTTGGCAGGGCTGGCTGCACAGCCCAGGGTGTCCCAGTCCTGTTGCTGACACACTGGTGGGAGGGAGCTGTCATGAGCTGACTGCCGGCAGAGAGTTCTGAGGATAGTGCTGGCCCACTGGTGGGTGGAGCTGGATCCCAAGTTGACTTGCTGTGGGGCTGGGTGTCCTAGAGCTAGTGTCATACTGATGTTGGTCAAGGCTGTGGCCTGCGGTCAGTCCCAGGGTTGGCGTCAACCTGATGGTGGTTGGGGTCACATTCTGATATGGCTGTCTGTGGGTTCAGGGTGCCCTGGAGCTGATTTAGGCCCACTGATTTGTGGAATCAGATCCTGGCACAGTTTGCTGGTGGGCCCAATGTTTCCCAGAGCTGGAAGTTTCTAGGTTTATAAGATTATTCTAAGTATGGTTCCCATATACCATAATAATTTTCCTTATTTTAACATGTTACATTGGTAAAGTATATTTATCACAATTAATGTACCAAAATTGATAAATTAAAAAGTCCATACTTCATTCATATTTTCATTCATATTTTCATATTTTTTTTTAACCAATGTCTCTTTTCTATTCCAAGATACCACATTACATCTATTAGTCATGTCTCCTTAGACTCTTTTTGACTGTAACAATATCTCAGACTTCCATTACTTTTGATTATCTTGATAATTTTGAGGATTACTGTTCAGATATTTTGTATAATTCTCTTTAAATGGCACTTGTCTGATGTTTTCCTTATAATTAAAATGAGGTAATATATTTTTAGGAGGAAGACCCTAGAGGTAAAGTGCTGTTCTCATCACAAGATATCAAAAGTACATGCTATCAGTATGATGTTTCCTTGTTGAGATTGACCTTGATAACCTAACTTGAAATAGTGTTGGTCAGGTTTCTCCACTGTGAAGTTACTCTTTTCCCCCCATTTCCACACTGTAATCTGGAAAGAAATCACTATGTGCATCCCATACTTAAAGAGTGAGGAATAAAGTTGCACCTGTTTGAGGGCAGATATCTAAATAAATTATTTGGAATTATTCTGCATGGGGCATTTACCTACTGTCTCTAATTAATTTATTTATTCAATCATTTATTTATATCAGTACGAACTCATGGTTATTTATGTCACACTTTGGGTTAAAATCCAATACCACTTTACTTATTTTGTTGCTTAAATTGTTCCAGCTTTATCCAATGGAAGCTCTTTCAGTTAGCTCCTGTATCCCTTTTATATATGCCCATCAATTTCTGAGCACTTTCTTACTCTCTGGAACTACAAGATGCTCCACAATCATCATCTATATTTCCATTCTCAGTCCTAAAATCAGCCATCTTATAAGAATCCATGTGTCCTTTTATTGCAAGAATGTATTAGAAATCAAGATTATGGCTGTAGGTGTGCTCATTACTATTGGGATATTATTGCTTCCAGGCACTCTTAGCCAAAAAATCAGGGCCATATAACTCGCATATATATACATATTTATAATTATTTCTCCATATAACCATTTGCATCTATATTAAGCAAGCAAACTGTGAATTCATTTTGTTGACTCTACCTCTAATCCATTAACACAAGGATCATTCCATTATCTTCCCCTGGTTTAACTCTCTCCTGCTCCAACGGTGAGAAATCTGGTGTCTATTTTGAAAATGCACTATTAAATCATCATAGAGGCAGTGTTTTTCTCTCCTTCCATTAAGGGACCTCAGTGGCATGCAACATTCTGCTATGATTCTGTTTTGAATGATCTTTATTGTTTCATACACATAATGAACATCTGGTGACAATCCATTTGGAATCCTAAATAATAGCAAAAGGAAAAGAAAAAAGCAATAAAGCTTTAACATGCTTGTTACTTTTATGGCTTTAAATATTTTTTCCTTAATTAGTGAATCCATAAAAACTTTAAAAATGGTAACAATCAATTTTAAACATAAAAAAAAATTTGAACTTATAAACATGGCATTATTAATTGTGAAGCTTAATGGAATATTTTATGTTTCTGTATAACTTGTTTACATAATTAAAATCTTTGATCTGTAAGTAAATGATTTAATCATACTGCTCATTGGAGTAAATAGGCTTTTAATTCAATTATATCAAGATAGTATGGACAGTTCTCAGATCTTTAGAAAACACTTGCTTAATTGTTAAGTAACCTTAAAAATCTTTTTGTGAGCAAATGTCTGTTCTTTTATCTTTATGAAAGTTATTAATTCTAAAGTATTTTATTTATTTACTCTAATTTAGCTTGTTGCAATGAGAATCCACTAGAATAAGTACCATCTTAATCAATTTATGTTCATTAACTACTTCACTATAAAAAAAAAAAAGACATCCATAAATCCATACTGCCTTCATTGCCTGGGGAAAATGTATGCTTATTTTTTTTAAAAATACACATATGGTAGCCTTTACTCTCAACTAAAATTATA
This sequence comes from Eschrichtius robustus, assembly GCF_028021215.1. Lineage (NCBI taxonomy): Eukaryota > Metazoa > Chordata > Mammalia > Artiodactyla > Eschrichtiidae > Eschrichtius > Eschrichtius robustus. Next base: position 76,232,724 of record NC_090845.1, on the reverse strand, counting down.
CAATATCTTAAGAAATTCTCATAAGTGATGCATCTTAAATATTTTATATATTACACGTATTATATCAGTTATTATTTCAAAAACTAAATATGGTGAATAAAAATATGGTGAATAAAATATTATTTTGCTTGCAAAAGCCACAGAACAGGGAGGAAGCCCCACCTCACATCCTGCACAAGGTCTAGGTACTAAAACACCAACCACACCCACTATCAAGGCGATAACAGCCTGCACACCCTGAGGAAAGATGTGGCTGGCATCCATACCAAAACCAGCCCCCCAACAAAAACATTAGACACAGTCTACAAAGGGATGCTCTCACATAGAAACAGCCCTTCAACACAGAGTAGATAATGGTTTCTCCTAAATTCATAGAGACAGAGAAAGTTTTCTAAATGAAAAGTCAGTGGGACTACACCCAATTAAAAAAAAAAAAAAAAGAGAGAGAGAGAGAGAAATATCCTGAAAGAACAAATAATAAAGCAGAGGTTCCCATTCTATTAGACCCTGAGTTCAAAAAGGAGGTAATTAAATATGCTAACTAACTGATTATATATAGAAATGCAGATCACTGTAACAAGGAACTAGAAACTATAAAGACAAACCAATAAAAAATAGACAATTCTACTGTTGAGATAAAAACCAATCTAGAGGCAATGAATAGCAGACTAAATGACACAAGAAAACAAATAAGTGATCTGGAAGTTTGAATAAAGGAAATCACTCAATCAGAACAGCAGACAGAAAGGCAAATTTTTTAAAAATGAAAGCAACATAGAAGATCTATGAGATAATATAAAATGCACCAACCTACACATAATAAGGTTTCCAGAAGGAGAAAAGAGAGAGAGGGCGTTGAAAATGTATTTGAAGAAACTACAGCTGAAAAATTCTCCCTTAAAGAAGAAAACAGATATCCAGGTACAGGAAGCACAGAAGGTCCCAAACAAGATGATCCCAAACAGACCCACACCAAGATATATCATAATTAAAATGGCAATAATTAAAGATAAAAAGAAGATTCTAAAAGCAACAAGAGAAAAACAAAGAATAAGTTACAGGGGAACTTCCATAAAGATACCAGCTGATTTCTCTGCTGAAATTTTGCAGGCCAGAAGGGAGTGGCATGATATATTCAAAATCCTGAAAGGGAAAAATTTGCAACCTAGGATACTCTACTCAGCAAGATATAATTTAGAATAGAAAGAAAGATAAAGAATTTATCAGATAAGCAAAAACTAAAAGAATTCAACAATACTAAACCTACCCTAAAAGAAATATTGAAGGGTCTTCTCTAATGGAAAAAAGGCAAGAGTCTACAGGAAATGGAAAATAACAATAAGAAAGTCAAATGTATAAAAGAAATGAAGATCATTTTAAAAATCCAGTTCATAGATTAAAAAATAATTTCAAAAACTGTAAAAGTGATTGTAACTACAATAAATGGTAGAAGGATAAGCATGAAGGTGTAAAATAGGACATCAAACTCACAAAATGCTAGGGAGAGGAATATAAAAATGTAGATCTTTCAGAATGTATTTGAACTTGAATCACTATTAGTGTAAAGTAAGTAGATATAATTATGGGTCAACATACTTGAACTCCATCATAACCACAAATCAAAAACATACAAAAGATTCACAAAAACCAAAAAGAAAGGAACTCAAACATACTACAAAATAAAATGATCAAACCACAAAAGGAAAAACAAAAAGAAGAAGAAATAAACAAAGAAGAGCTACAAAACCACTGGAAAGCAAGAATTAAGATGGCTGTAAGTACATACCTATCAATAGTTACTTTAAATGCCAATGACCTAAAGGTTACGATCAAAAGACATAGAATGGCAAGTTGCATAACAAAACAAGAACCTACAATATGTTGCCTAAAAGAAACACACTTCAGGGTGAAAGACACACACAGACTGAAAGGTGAGGCAATGGAAAATGATATAACATGCAAATGGAAATGACAAGAAAGTGGGAGTAGCAATACTCATATTAGACAGAATAGACTTTGAAACAAAGTTCATAAACAAAGACAGACATGATATAATGATAAAGGGATCAATACAAGAAGAGGCTATTACACTCTTTAATATATACGCACCCAATATAGGAGCACCTAAATATATAAAACAAATACTGACAGACATTAAGGGATAAATAGACAATAATACAATAATAGTAGGCAACTTCAAACCCCATTGATATCAATGGGCAGATAATCCTAACAGAAAATCAATAAGGCAACAGAGGTCCTAAATTAAACAATAGACCAGTTGGACTTAATTGATATCCACAGGATGCTACACCAAACAAAACAAAACAAAACAAAAAAAAACCTTTTCAAGCCTACATGGAATGTTCTCTAGGATAGAACACATACTGGGTCACAAAACGAGCTTCAACAAATTTAAGAGAATAGAAAGTACATCAAGCATCTTTTCTCATCACAACAATATGAAACTAGAAATCAACCATAGAATGAAAAATGGGAAAAGAATGAATACATGGAGATTAAACAACATGCTACTAAAACACCAATATGTCAATGATGAAATCAAAGAAGATATCAGAAAACACCTCAAGACAACAAAAATGAAAGTGAAACCTTACAAAATCTATGGGACACAGCAAAAGCAGTTCTAAGAATAAAGTTATAGCAATACAAACTCTTCTCAAGAAGCAAGAAAAATCTCAAACCAACAACCTAACCTACCATATAAAAGAATTAGAAAAAGAAGAGCAAACAAAATGCAAAGTCAGAAGGAGGAAGGAAATATAATCAAAAAGGAAATAAGTAAAATAGAGATTTAAAAACCATAGAAAAGATCAATGAAACCAAGTCTGGTTTTTTGAAAAGATAAAACAAAATCGACATACCTCTAGCCAGGCTTACCAAGAAGAGAGGACCAAATAAACAAAATAAGAAATGAAAGAGGAGAAATAACAACTGATACCACAGAAATACAAAAAAAAAAAAAAATTGTGAGAGAATAGTATGAGTAGTTATACGCCAACAACTTGGACCAACTTAGAAGAAATAAACAAGTTTCTAGAAACATACAATCTGACAAAACTGAGTCAAGAAGAAACAGATAATTTGAACAGACCAGTCAATAGAAGTGAAATAAAATATGTAATGAAAACAAAACCCTCCCTTAAAAAAAAAGTCCAGGACTGGATGGTTTCAATGGGGAATTTTACCAAACATAGAAAGAAGAATTTATACCTAAACTTCTAAAACTATTCCAAAAATTGAAGAGCTGGGAAGACTCCCAAATTCACTCTATGAGGCCATTATTACCCTGATACCAAAACCAGACAAAGATACTGCAAAAAAAGAGAATAACAGGCCAATATCTTTGATGAATATGGATGCAAAAATCCTCAAAAAATACTAGCAAACTGAATCCAACAATACATAAAAAGGATCTTACATCATGATCAAGTTGGATTCGTTCCAGGGTTGCAAGGATGGTTCAACATAATCAGATCAATCAATAAGATAGACCATATTAATAGAAGAAAGGACAAAAACCACATGATCATCTCAATGGACACAGCATTTGACAAAATTAAACATCCATTCTTGATAAAAACTCTCACTAAAGTGGGTATAGAGATAACATATCTCAACATAGTAAAAGCCATTTATGACAAATCCACTGCCAACATAATACTTAATGGTGAAAAGCTTAAAGCCTTCCTGCTCAATTCAGGAACAAAAAGAGGATGCCCACTCTCACCACTTCGATCCAACATGGTATTGGAAGACCTAGCCACAGCAGTCAAACAATAATAAGAAATAAGATGTATGCTGATTGAAAAGAAAGAGGTAAAACTGTCACTATTTGCAGATGATATGGCACTCTTTATAGACAACCCTAAATTCTCCACAAAAAAAACTATTAGAATGAATAAATGAATTCAGGTAGGTAGCAGGATATGAGATTAATATACAGAAATCTGTTACATTTCTTTACAATAATAATGAAATATCAGAAAGAGAAAGTGAAAAAATCCATAAATTGTAGCAATATTGTCTTAGGTCAGTCTCTCAAGGCAAAGGAAATAAAAGCAAAAATCAACGAATGGGACCTAATTAGACTTAAAACCTTTTGCACAGCAAAGGAAACTATCAACAAAGTGAAAAGACAACATATGGAATGGGAGAAAATATTTGCAAGTGATGTTGCCAACAAGAGGTTAATATCCAAAATGTACAAACATCTCATACAACTTAATATCAAAAAATAAATAAAAACAAACAAACAACCCAATCAAAAAATGGGCAGAAGACCTAAATAGACATTTTTTTCCAAAGAAGACATGCCGATGGCCAACAGGCACATGAAAAGATGCTCAACATCACTAATTATGAGAAATGTAAATTCAAACCACAATGAGGTGTCTGTTCACACTAGTCACAATAGCTATCATCAAAAAGTCTACCAATATTAAATGTTGGAGATGGCGTTGAGAAAAGAGAACCTTCGTACACTGCTGGTGGAAATGTAAATTGGTGCAGCCTCTATGGCAAGAGTATGGAGGTTCCTTATAAAACTAAAAATAGAGCTACCCTATGGTCCAACAATCTCACTCCTGGGTATATATCTGGAAAAGATGAAAAAAGGCACAAGCACCCCAATGTTCATAGCAGCAGTATTTGAAATAGCCAAGATATGGCAACCACCCAAGTGCCCATCAACAGATGATTGGCTTAAGAAGATGTGGTATATTACTCATCCATTTAAAAAAATGAAATATTGTCATTTGCAGAAACAAGGATGGACCTAAAGAATATTATACTTAATGAATTAAGTCAGACACAGAAAGACAAATACTATATGATATCACTTATATGTGGAATATAAAAAAGTAATACAAATGAATCTATATATAAAACGGAAACAGACTTACAAACATTCAAAACAAACTGATGGTTGCCAAAGAGGAAAAGGAGGGGTTGGGAGAGATAAATTAGGAATATGGGATTAACAGGTACAATCTACCATACACAAAATAAATAAGCAACAAGGATTTACTATATAGCACAGATATTTATATTCAATATATTGTAATAATCTATGACCTATAATGGTATATAATCAGAAAAAAAAATAATGGAATCGCTATGCTGTACACCTGAAACTAATACAATACTGTAAATTAAGTATACTTCAATTAAAAAAAAAAACCCTGCAATGCCATATCAAAACACATCCATAAAATAGCTTAAATGAAAAAGACAGAATCAAGTCTTGACAATGGCATGGAGAAACTAAAATCTCCCTACATTGCTTTTAGGAGAGTAAATTGCTCAAACATTTTGGAAAACTTTTTGTCAATATCTCCTGAAGCTGGACATAAACATTCCCTAGTAGGCAGTGATTCTGTGCTGTTAGATACCCAAATGAAATGTATACAAATGCCCAACTGAAAGGCATGCATACAAATGTTTACAGCAACATATTCATAATAGTCAAATATAGGAGACACCAAATGGTCATCAACAGGAGAATTGATAGAACATTGTGATATACTCACATCATGGAATACGATACAGTAAGGAAACTAAATGAACTAAGACTAAGCAAACTCAATGAATCACATGAATAAAATGTTGAGAAAAATAATTAGCAACAGAAAAACATGTACAGTATGAATCTGTTTACCTAAGTTCAAAAGAATGAAAATCTAATTTGTGGTGTTAGAAGTCAGGAGAGTCGTTGCTCCAGGATGATAGAGACTGAGGCAGCACAAACGGGATCTGAGGTTCTGGTAACTATATGAAAATCCATTAAGCTTTTCGGTTATGATCTGTGCACTTCTCTGTAAGTATGGCATATTTCAATCAAAAGTTCACATTAAAAAATGCTTAGTAAACCCTGATCTACTTATATTGCAACATAAAAGGAAGTTCTATGATGGTAAAAAAGACAAACTACTATAAAGTTGTAAGATATTCCAAAGACTTGGAAACTGATAGCAGAGATGGAGAAAAGGTATACATTTGAGAAACGTATAGGAGGTAATATGGAAAAAACTTAGTAATTGATTAAACGTGAGAGGTTAGTTAGAAGGAAGAGTAAAGATTTTTGCCATGTTTCTGCTTTTGTTAACAAGATGATGATCAATGTTTCATCCTATGGCATAAAAAATACGGCAGGTAAATGTGAGTTGTAAGAGGAAAGATTAAAATTCAGTTTTTACATGTTGAGTTTCAGATATCAGTGGAAAATACAAGTGAATCTGTCCAGAAGGTGTTTAGATACAAAGGGCTGAACATTGGATAAAAGTCATTAAAGAGAATATGGTTTGTGGGGTCAGTAAGAGTGGATGAAGTCACTCCGGACAACATGTTTAGATGAGAAAATTAAGGCTGTAGAACTGAATTATGAGAAGTCTGAAAGTTCAAGTGTCAGAGAAGAGCACACACAAAGGAATTGTCAGAGTGGTGAAAAGGAAGTAGGGGTGTGCGTTAGTAGGAAAACTAGAAAGCAGATAATTACAAATAATTTAAATTGAAACAACTTAATCATGTAATTTTTTGTTTTATTTTCCTGATAACTTTTTGAAAGTTGGTATGTGTAGAGGTGGGCAGAAAAATGTAATCATAGACCCTATATTAGTGATGGACAGCAATAAAAAGGTGAGTAATCAGGCTGAAGTGCCATTGGAAAGGGTACTGATTAAGTAAATATTGTTGACTTTTCAAAATTATGGTGATTTTATACATACATACATATATATATATATATATATATATATATATATATATATATCAGAATTTGTGTCACTGGGCATGATTAACTGGCTTTAGTTGTTCCTTTAAAGCTTTCCTTCATCTCTTCCTTTCTGACACATAGAAAACTTTGGAGAGTGCATGAAAATATGGAAGTCTTTTTTAAAAAATGTCAGGATAAAAAGCATAATGCATGAGGGAGATTGGTTCAAGATGACAGAGTAGAAGGACGTGTGCTCACTCCCTCATGCAAGAGCACTGGAATCATAAATAACTGATGAACAATCATCGACAGGAAGACACTGGAACTCACCAAAAAATATAACCAACATCCAAAGACAAAGGAGAAGCCACAGTGAGATGGTAGGAGGGGTTCAATCACAATAAAATCAAATCCCATAACTACTGGGTGGGTGACTCACAAACTGGAGAAAAATTATACCGCAGAAGTCCACCCACTGAAGTGAAGGTTCTGAGCCCAACATCAGGCTTCCCAACGTCGGGATCTGGCAACGGGAGGAGGAATTCTCAGGGATCAGACTTTGAAAGCTAGCAGGATTTGATTGCAGGACTTTGACAGGACTGGGGGAAACAGAGACTCCACTCTTGGAGAGCACACACAAAGTAGTGTGTGCATCAGGACCCAGGGGGAAGGAGCAGAGACCCAATAGGGGACTGAACCAGACTTACCTGTTAGTGTTGGAGGGTCTCCTGAAGAGGTGGGGGGCAGCTGTGGCTCACCAAGGGGACAAGACACTAGCAGGAGAAGTTCTGGGAAGTACTTCATGGCATGAGCCCTCCTGGAGTCCACAATTAGCCCCACCAAAGAGCCTGTGGCTCCAGTGCTGGGTCACCTCTGGCCAACCAACCAACAGGGAGGGAACTCAGCCCCACCCATCAGCAGACAAGAGGATTAAAGTTTTACTGAGCCCTGCCCACCAGAGCAACATCCAGTTCTACCCACCACCAGTCCCTCCCATCAGGAAGCTTGCACAAGCCTCTTAGATAGCCTCATCCACCAGAGGGCAGATAGCAGAAACAAGAAAACTACAGTCCCACAGCCTGTAGAATGAAAACCACATTCACAGAAAGATATACAAAATGAAAAGGCAGAGGGCTATGTACCAGATAAAGGAACAAGATAAAACTGCAGAAAAGCAATTAAGTGAAGTGGAGATAAGTGAACCTCCAGAAAAATAATTCAGAATAATGATAGTGAGGATGATCCAGGACCTCGGAAAAACAATGGAGGCAAAGATCGAGAAGATGCAAGAAATGTTTAACAAAGACCCAGAAGAATTAAAGAACAAACACCTAGAAAAATTAAAGAACAAGCAAACAGAGATGAACAATACAATAACTGAAATGAAAAATACACTAGAAGGAATCAATAGCAGAATAAATGAGGCAGAAGAATGGATAAGTGACCTGGCAGAGAGAACGGTGTAAGTCACTGCTGTGGAAGAGAATAAAGAAAAAAGAATGGAAAGAAATGAAGATAGCCTAAGAGACCACTGGGACAACATTAAATGCACCAACATTCGCATTATAGGGGACCAGAAGGAGAAGAGAGAAAGGACACAAGAAAATATTTGAAGAGATTATAGATGAAAACTTCCCTAACATGGGAAAGGAAATATCCACCAAAGTCCAGGAAGGGCAGAGAGTCGCAGGCAAGAAAAACCCAAGGAGAACCACACCGAGACATGTAGCAATCAAACTGACAAAAATTAAAGACAAAGAAAAATTATTAAAGGCAGCAAGGGAAAAATGATAAATAACATACAAGGGAACTCACATAAGTTTAACAGCTGATTTCTCAGCATAAATTCTATAAGCCAGAAAGGAGTGGCACAATATATTTAAAGTGATGAAAGGGAAGAACCTACAGCCAAGATTACTGTACCAAGCAAGGATCTCATTCAGATTTGATGGAGAAATCAACAGCTTTACAGACAAGCAAAAGCTAACAGAATTAAGCACCACAAAACCAGCTCTACAACAAATGCTAAAATAACTTCCCTAAGTGGGAAACACAAGAGAAGAAAAAGACCTACAAAAACAAACCCAAAACAATTAAGAGAATGGTAATAGGAACATACATATCTATAATTACATTAAATGTAAATGAATTAAATGCTCCAACCAAAATACACAGGCTCAACGAATGGATACAAAAACAAGACCCATATATATGCTGTCTAAAAGAGACCCACTTCAGACCTAGGTACACATACAGACAGAAAGTGAGGGGATGGAAAAAGGTATTCCATGCAAATGGAAATCAAAAGAAAGCTGGAGTAGCAATACTCATATAAGGTAAAATAGACTTTAAAATAAAGAATGTTACAAAAGACAAGGAAGGACACTACATAACTATCAAGGGATAAATCCAAGAAGAAGACATAACAATTATACATATATATGCACCCAACATAGGAGCACCTCAATGCAGAAGGCAAATGCTAACAGCTATAAAAGAGGAAATCGACAGTAACACAATAATAGTGGTGGACATTAACACCTCACTTACAACAAAGGACAGATCATCCAGACAGAAAATTAATAAGAAAACACAAGCTTTAAATGAAACAATAGAACAGATTGATTTAATGGACACTTATAGGACATTGCATCCAAAAACAGTAGGTTACACTTTCTTCTCAAGTGCACATGGAACATTCTCCAGGATAGATCATATCTTGGCTCACAAATCAAGCCATCGTAAATTTAAGAAATTTGAAATCGTATCAAGTATCTTTTCCAACCACAACGCTATGAGATTAGAAGTAAATTACAGGGAGAAAAACGTAAAAAACACAAACACATGAAGGCTAAACAATACTTTACTAAATAACCAAGAGATCAGTGAAGAAATCACAGAAGAAATAAAAAAAATACCTAGAGACAAATGACAACAAAACACGACGACCCGAATCTTATGGGATGCAGCAAAAACAGTTCTAAGAAGGAAGCTTAGAGCAATACAATCGTACCTCGACAAACAATAAAAATCTCAAATAAACAATCTAGCCTTACACCTAAAGGAACTAGAGAAAAAAGAACAAACAAAACGCAAATTTAGTAGAAGGAAAGAAATCATAAAGATCAGAGCAAAAATAAATGAAATATAAACAAAGGAAACAGTAGCAATATCAGTAAAATTAAAAGCTGGTTCTTTGAACACATAAAAAATTGATACACCTTTAGCCAGACTCACCAAGAAAAAGAGGGAGAGGACTCAAATCAATAAAATAAGAAATGAAAAAGAGGAAGTTACAATGGACAATGCAGAAATACAAACCATCCTAAGAGACTACTACAAACAACTCTATGCCAATAAAATGGACAACATGGAAGAAATGGACAAATTCTTAGAAAGGTATAACCTTCCAAGACTGAACCAAGAAGAAATAGGAAATATGAACAGACCAATCACAAGCACTGAAATTGAAACTGTGATTAAAAATCTTCCAACAAATAAAAGTCCAGGACCAGATGGCTTCACAGGTGAATTCTATCTAACATTTAGAGAAGAGCTAACTCGCACCCTTCTCAAATTCTTACAAAAAATTGAAGAGGAAAGAACACTCCCAAACTCATTCTACAAGGCCACCATCACCCCAATACCAAAATCAGACAAACATAGTACAAAAAAAGAAAATTACAGACCAATATAACTGATGAATATAGATGCAAAAATCTTCAACAAAATACTAGCAAACAGAATCCGACAACACATTAAAAGGATCATACACCATGATCCAGTGGGTTTTCTCACAGGGATGCAAGAATTCTTCAATATACGCAAAGCAATCAATATGATACACCATATTAACAAACTGAAGAATAAAAACCATATGATCATCTCAATAGATGCAAAACAAGCTTTTGACAAAATTCAACACCGATTTATGATAAAAAACTCTCCAGAAAGTGGGCATAGAGGGAACCTAACTCAACATAAGAAAGGCCATTTATGACAAACCCACTGCAAACATCATTCTCAATGGTGAAAAATTGAAGGCATTTCCCCTAAGATCAGGAACAAGACAAGGATGTGCACTCTCACCACTATTATTCAACATAGTTTTGGAAGTCCTAGCCATGGCAGTCAGGGAATTAAAAGAAATAAAAGGAATACAAATCAGAAAAGAAGAGGTAAAACTGTCACTGTTTGCCGATGACATGATACTATACATAGACAATCCTAAAGATACCACCAGAAAGCTACTAGAGTTAATCAGTGAATTTGGTAAAGTTGCAGGATACAAAATTAATACTCAGAAATCTCTTGCATTCCTATACACTAACAACGAAAGATCAGAAAGAGAAATTAAGGAAACAATCCCATTCACCATTGCAACAAAAAGAATAAAATACATAGGAATAAACCTAAGGACGAAAAAGACCTGCACTCAGAAAACTATAAGACACTGATGAAGGAAATCAAAGATGACCCAAATAGAAGGAGGGATGTACCATGTTATGGGATTGGAAGAATCAATATTGTGAAAATGACTATACTACCCAAAGCAATATATAGATTCTATGCAATCCCTATCAAATTATCAATGGCATTTTTTACAGAATGAGAACAAAAAATCTTAAAATTTGTATGGAGACACAAAAGACCCAAAATATCCAAAACAATTTTGATGGAAAAAAATGGAGCTGGAGGAATCAGACTCCCTGACTTTAGACTATAATACAAAGCTACAGTAATCAAGACAATATGGTGCTGGAACAAAAACAGAAATATAGATCAATGGAACAGGACAGAAAGCCCAGAGATAAACCCACACACCTAAGGTCAACTAATCTATGACAAAGGAGGCAAGGATATACAATGGAGAAAATACAGTATCTTTGATAAGTGGTGCTGGGAAAACTGGACAGCTACATGTAAAAGAATGAAATTAGAACACTCCCTAACACCATACACAAAAATAAACTCAAAATGGATTAAAGACCTAAATGTAAGACCAGACACTATAAAACTCTTAGTGGAAAACATAGGAAGATCACTCATTGACATAAATCTCAGCAAGATATTTTTTGACCCACCTTCTAGAGTAATGGAAATAAAAACAAAAATAAACAAATGGGACCTAATTGTAAAATAGATAGCTACTGGGAATCAGCTGCATAGCACAGGGAGATCAGCTTCATGCTTTGTGACCATCTAGAGGGGTGGTATAGAGAGGGTTGGAGGGAGGGGCAAGAGGGAGGGGATATGGGGATATATGTATACATATAGCTGATTCACTTTGTTATACAGCAGAAACTAACACAACATTGTCAAGTGATTATATTCCAATAAAAATGTTAAAAATAAAAATAAATACACAGCAAAGGAAACTATAAACAAGATGAAAAGGCTATCCTCAGAATTGGAGAAAATATTTGCAAACGAATCACTGGACAAAGGATTAACTTCCAAAATATATAAACAGTTCATGCAGCTCAATATTAAAAAAACAAATAACCCAATCAAAAAATGGGCAGAAGACCTAAATAGACATATCTCCAAAGAAGACATACCGATGGCCAGAGGCACATGAAAAGCTGCTCAGCATCACTAATTATTAGAGAAGTGTAGATCAAAACTACAATGAGGTATCAACTCTCACCGGTTACAATGGGCATCATCAGAAAATCTACAAACAACAAATGCTGGAGAGGGTGTCGAGAAATGGGAACCTTCTTGCACTGTTGGTGGGAATGTAAATTGATACAGCCACTATGGAGAACAGTATTGGGGTTCCTTTAAAAACTAAAAATAGACTTACCATATGACCCAGCAATCCCACTACCGGGCATATACCCAGAGAAAACCATAATTCAAAAAGACACATGCACCCCAATGTTCATTGTAGCACTATTCACAATAGCCAGGTCATGGAAGCAACCTAGATGCCCATCGACAGACGAATGGATAGGGAAGATGTGGTACATATATATAATGGAATATTAGTCATAAAAAGGAATGAAATTGGGTTATTTGTAGAGACGTGGATGGACCTTAAGACTGTCATACAGAGTGAAGTAAGTCAGAAAGAGAAAAGCAAATATCATATATTAACACATATATGTGGAATCTAGAAAAATGGTACAGATGAACCGGTTTGTAAGGCAAAATTAGAGACACAGATGTAGAGAACAAACATATGGACAACAAAGGGGGAAAGGGTGGGGGTGGTGGTAGTGGCATGAATTGGGTGATTGGGATTGACATATATACACTAATATGTATAAAATAGATAATTAATAAGAACCTGCTGTATAAAAAAATAAAATTCAAAAATAAAAAGAAGCATAATGCCTGAAACATCATTGTATATACAGAAACTGAATATTTCTGTTCTGTATGAAACACCTAAAAGACACTAGTCACCTACTAACATGCATTCATGTACTTGAATATAGTTGAGTCTTTGCATTAGGTAACTAAATTAAATAAGTATAATTCATTTAAAATGATTAAAACCTTTTCAATTAAATGAAAATAGTATTACTTCCTAATGCATCAAATATCTACAGTATCTAGCAGCGATATTTTACACAATATGAAAAATGAATATTTTCTAAATCTTACAGATTTCAGCAATTTAAAAAGTTAATTTAAAATTCATGCTTGCCTAATTGATACAGAAGGAAAAAAAATGTTGAAGATTATTTTATTTTATAAAGAGACCAGTTGTTTTTAAGTTTTGAGAGGAAATAAGTATTAAAATGTGCAAACACTTTCATAAGATTTAAATTTTTTCTATGTGCAATCCAGTCAATGAATATTATCCAACCATCAGTGATAATATACTCACTAACATAAACTCACATTTGCTGAAATTCATAAATAAAAAACAAGATCATGTTTATTCTGAATGATCAGAAAACTTTGTTACATATTCATTTATCTTGATAATTCTCTTTGCTGCAGGAGAAACTGTGATTCATCGCTACTGTGTTTATTTTTTATTATTCTTGATTCAAATGTACAGAAACTGCTGTCAAGACAGCAAGCAAGGTATATACCACACTAAATCCCTCTCCTCTTTCTGCTCTTTTATAGTGTTCATTTTTCTGAAACAATCATTTCCTCTTGCATTTAGTGTAATAATTAAAAGCACAGGATCTGGAATAAAAATCTCAGCTTTTGGCTCCTAACTTCCTACTTATCACTTGTGTGACCCTGACCTAATCATTCTCTGCATCAGTGTCTTCAGCTCTTAGAATGCGGAAAGTGATTATGTCTATATCACAAGGTTGTTGTTAGGATCAAATAAGATAACTCATATATAGTGTATAGAAATTATGCTTCACATACAGAAAGCAGTCATCACTAATTACAAAAATAAAATAATAAATATTTCCTTATATGATTAATTTATGAGCAAGGTCAATGTCAATATTTTGCATTCTCCTCCCCCCCCCGAAAAAAAGCCTTCCAAAAGCCTTCCTATTTGTTTAATTCACATAGATAATTTGTGATTAACTTCTCACTTGTAAGCTTAAGGATTATGTGCTCAAGTCCAATATAAATTTAGAACATAATGCAAATTATGAGTCAAATTGTGTAAAATGCTTATTTTTCAATACATTTTACCAGAACAAAAACCATGACTATCTAGTGTGTCAGTTTGGTGGAAGTTGTAAGTGTTGATCCACTTTAAGAACAAGGTTGCCAAAGCTTGTGTTTGCAAGGCTATTAGAAATGCAAGATCTGCTTTTTTGATAGGCGATCAAGGTCACATACTCCATAAAATTTTCCAGAAACCACCTATGTGGTAATGGCTCTTCTGATCTTTGTCAAACTCATGTTCAATATTCCTGGTATAAAAAGAAATGATGATATAAACTAAAATATTAGCATTTTACGATACATAAGATTGTATATTGATATAATTGCTTGCTGGTTATATTTTCATACTTAGTCTTCCTGTATGTTCTGGTAATCTACTCCTATAATATTCTATTAGGTACAGTGAAATATTATTCTTTATATGAAATATTCAAGTCTTTTAAAAAGTATTATTTATATATATATGAGAAAGGGCCATCACCAGCTTTTCACTTATCTCCTATTTTAATTTTATTTATTCCTCTCATTCTAACCTCCAAGGTTGTTTTTAATCAACTTAAGAAGACAAAATTACTCTTCTCTTTGCCCACATAATCAATACACTGCCAATATATTTTTACTACTTTATATAATGATTCAGGTTACTAAGAATATGAGGGACACTATTTAAATTCTTCTTCTGCTATATTATACTTAGAGATAACTTGTACATGGAATTTGGATAATTCACCTGTTTGATTTTTCATTCCTATTACTTTGACCCAAACAATTCATGCTCTACTTTTTGCTATGCAACTATCAGCAATGGTAGACAGACACATCACCTTGACACTTCCACTTTCATGTAGCACCTAAATCAAATGCATCTGTAAATGTATGCTATAAACTATACATCTCTTGCTCAGATAGGATGAAGACTGAGTGATGCAAATGATAATGACATCTCGTCTGTAAGGATAAGTAAAATAACTGGACAATGTTTAACTGCAGCACTTGGTATAGACTCAGGTTCATTTTATTCGTAGCTTTCAGAATTCTTGATCAACAGTGTTTTACCAACAGCAAAACAGCTAAATCATAAATACAGCATTTCTCCCTATTTGCATCTTCTCACCTACTCAAGAATTATTGCTTGCATTTTACAAGTAAATTGAACTATTCATTTATATTTCAAGCCAAAAATTCCTTTCAGAAAAAAAAAATCTAGTAATAAATAACAATACAAACAATTCTCGTTTACATAGCCTGTTGGGACCATTTTCCATGGATTATTACAAGCCTTCAATAACAACAAATAAATTAGACATAAATCCATAGAATTTAGGTAAGACAATCATTTTTAGTCTATGCAAAGTTTTGTAAGTAATTTTTAAAACTCTCTAGTAATAGGAATGCACCAAAATGACACAAGGGCAGAAACTGAAGAGTTTGGCTTTTGGTTAAATACCTATGTGTAATTTGTCAGCTCTAACCATAGGCAATTACAAATGCTTTATCTGACAGGCCTCATGGGGGAAGCTACCTTCCCCATAGCAGACTTAGTGTACAGTCAGTGCATTGTAGTTTCTGAAGTGAGTTGCAACCAAGGGCTCAGGCCTCCTTTGCTGGTCATGTTCTTTCATATATTTACATTTTTAACCCAGGTGCATTTATTCCAGGTCTCTTTATGTGAGGATTGGGTTGAAGTCCTCTTCAGGTGTCTCTGCATAGATCTCCTTATAGGGTAATGAGGGGAAAAATTTGAAGTCAATTTTCCCCACTCCGATTCAGTCAGTATCCAGTAATCTTCCACTCCTAGACTTTCCTCTTAACCTTCCCTCTCCCTTGACCCCAGAGTCCATAAAACTCCTGAAGCCTTTTGCTCAGGGCTCCTTCAGCAGTGAGACAACCACCACATCTATGCTGATCTACCTGATATCAACCAGTGCACCACTCCACTGGGAAAAATGAAACAGGAGGAGCCTGCACTTCCTCCAGTTTTAGACTCTTGCTTATAACATCACAGGAAGTGATTTCATTTTGGCTAGTTGCTTTAATCAGCTACTCCGCTACTCTCACACCTGATAGTTCAGCACTCTCTTGACAACCTCTGCTGAACTTCTGACAGAAACTGAAGTGACAGGAGAATAAAGAGAAGTGTTTCAAAATTCTTTCTACCTAGTCGTATGGGGTAGTTGATAACAAGTAAAATATCTGATTGTGATCAGTAAATTCAGTCAAAAAAGGCAAATCCAATAATACTGTGCAGACACAAAGGGTCTTCAGAAAATGTGGAATATAGCCTATATGCCTGAATTAAGTCATTTGTGTTTCCTGATCATAGGATATCGTCCAACCCATATCTATTCCCATAAGCTTGTTACAGTGCATTTTGTACCCAGTATTTGGAAAGGGTGTTGAAAAATAGCAGTGAAGAAGGCAGTAATGGCAAGGGATTAAAAGTATGTGCTCTGGTATAGACCTGCCTGTATTTAAATTCCAGCTCCACTGGTTACTGACTTCCAAACTCTGCATAAATTATCCTTTCTGTGCCTCATTTTCCTCATTTATAAATTGAGGTAGTAATGGTCCTTGTCTTTTAGCATAATTCTGAGGATTAAATGAGATAATGAACATAAGGCCAGTGTCAGGCAAATATGATAACCACTGTGCTACAGAAACACGAGGCCGTTTCCAGAGTAATTGCTTCAATGTGTGAAACTACTATTAGTAATATTGTGATGGTGTTATATGTTCTTTTATTTTAAAAGGGATCACGTTTCTCATAATTTCCTGGGATTTTTTTTAAAAAATGCAGTTCCTCAGGTCTTAACACAATACAACTGAATCTGAAGACCTGGGTGTGAGACCTGGGGATATATATTTTTAACAATATGCCCAAAAAAAAAAAAAAAAAAAAACCAATATGCCCAGGTGGCTCTTATACACACTCAAGTTTGAGAACCATTACTTCAGCCTCTTTCATTCAGATGCTGTTTTGCCACTGATTTCAGTACACTCCTGCTAGTTTAATTCTATTCTTTTTTAAAAAAAATTATTTAATTTATTTATTTTTATTTTTTGCTGTGTTGGGTCTTCGTTTCTGTGCGAGGGCTTTCTCTAGTTGCGGCGAGCGGGGGCCACTCTTCATCGCGTTGCGTGGGCCTCTGACTGTCGCGGCCTCTCTTGTTGCAGATCACAGGCTCCAGACGCGCAGGCTCAGTAGTTGTGGCTCACTGGCCCAGTTGCTCCACGGCATGTGGGATCTTCCCAGACCAGGGGTCGAACCCATGTCCCCTGCATTGGAAGGCAGATTCTCAACCACTACGCCACCAGGGAAGCCCTATTTTTTGATGTTAGATTTATTCCCCTCCCTATAGGTAATCAACATGGGACACTTACCACTTCCCCCCTTATACTGTAGATACTTATTTTCATGCCTTATATCTCCAACTTATTTTTAGTTCCTTGAGATCATGGTTCACATCAGATCTCTTTGAGTCTTTCTCACACTGTTTCACCCATAGTGTATAATTAGTTAATATTAGCTTACTATATAGTAGTATCAGAGTTTACATATTATTAATTAAACCATGTACTATTGAAAGTGCTTACTTTCCTGTTACTTTGATGGAGTTACCAGTCAACAATGAAATGATCAAAAGACTCTTGAGCCAATGTAGTTAGAAAGATAAGCTTAAACACTCAAGAACTAATGAATTTTATATTCTCCATTATGGTTGAGAAGAAAGAAAGAATATTGTAAAATATGGACTGAGTCAGAAAATATGGTCTTAATGGGATTCTGAGCTTTAAAGCCCTAGTATAAACTTCTTTTGATGATGATATTTTCTACCCACAAAAAAAAAAAAAAAAAAAAAAACAGGCAAGTGACCAAAATTAGAGATTGCAGAACTTTTGCCTTTTTTTGATCCCAGGATGGTGTCCTTCTAAAAAATTATTAAAAACAAGAAAAGGTGTTTTGTCTTTGTTCATCTGTTTTTTGTGTTATTTTATAGACATAAAATGGTTGGAATATGATATAAGAGAAAAACCTACCTTCAGTCTGTAAACAAAGCACTTCCTTTAAGAAAATTCACTATCAGCCATATAACCGCTAAATACCATAGCTTTCTACAATTCTTTTGTCTATTTCAAAAATTAATTGAGAGATCCAGAAGACCCATAGAGACTGTACAGTAGGAAATTAGGCTTTTTGGATTGTGAGTCTTTAAGCTCTTAATGCATTTTTGAAATTTCATCCATCATTATAATCAGACATATTTGATGTACAGAATTAATATATTTTTATTTTTGTGGTTACTGTCTTTTGTAATTCTCATTCTTTTTTCTAACTTTAATAGATTTTAAAGAAAAACAAAGAGATGTCAACCATGACATTTTTTACAGGATAATTAGATAAGAAAAAATGAATAGGAAATAAGTTCCTTCTTCTTGGAGTGTGTAAGTACATGTGTACATAAAATATTTTTCATGCAAAATTTCTGAGAAGTTGGGATGCGAAGTACTTTACATCAACAAAAGCTGTAACTACAATTATCTTTTAAATATTTGGTATGAGAAGTATATGCTTGGGTTCATAATTATAAATCATAATTTATGTAATGCAATGACTAAGTTTAAAGTTTAAAGCTTGCTGGTGGAACCATTAAAATAAACAAGTCTCAGGAATAAAGACACAGACCTACTAGAGAATGGACTTGAGGATATGGGGAGGGGGAAGGGTAAGCTGTGACAAAGTGAGAGAGTGGCATGGACATATATACACTACTGAACGTAAAATAGATAGCTAGTGGGAAGCAGCCGCATAGCACAGGGAGATCAGCTCGGTGCTTTGTGACCACCTAGAGGGGTGGGATAGGGAGGGTGGGAGGGAGGGAGATGCAAGAGGGAAGAGATATGGGAACATATGTATATTTATATAACTGATTCACTTTGTTATAAAGCAGAAACTAACACACCACTGTAAAACAATTATACTCCAATAAAGATGTTAAAAAAAATAAACAAGTCTCATATGATAGTAAATAAAAGTTCTTATCATGTCTAGAAGTATAATTGATTTAGCCTGTCTTTTTCACATTTAGTTTTCAAAATAAAGCCATATCAAAGACAGTAGGAAATTTCATAGCCTTTTGCTTGCCATGGCTCCACACCTTCTTTGGCAGTTCATGTGTGGTTGAGAAGAGACTGCTCAATTCCAGGTACCTCCCTTGGAAAGAAGACAAAGACTGGAACTTACTTGCAATTCTATTTGTCTGGGGGCTTATTAAGGGAATGTCCTCTCAGATTCAGAGCACTAATGGGAACAGTGGCATGGTTTGGATATCAGATTGAAGACCACTGAAAACAATGACAGGCAGCACATTGCAGTAGAGCTGTAGAAGGTCTGTAGTCTCATGGTGTCTGAGGGCAGATATCATGGGCAAAGGAATACAAAAGAAATCTGAGTCTTCTGAGAATAAGCCAAAGTGAAACGTTTAGGGAAATCAAGAAAGTTAAAAGCAGAATTGTTTACATGGGAACTGTAATGAAAGCATACACACACAGGGCTAGGGAAGATCCATCCCCAGAAAATGTTTGAGAGGACTATTTACACTGGTCTGATTAGTGAACGTGTGATTAATGAAGGCCTACATCTGGATGAAGTCAATCCAAAAAGACTGTGAGAAGTGGCTGATTTTTCAAATGCTCAAATCTCAATAAAATTTCACAAGTCATACAAACAAACAGGGACATCCACCCGTTAAAATGAACAAAATAAATCTCCAGAAACCAACCTTTAAGAAAAATGGAATTGTGAGTTAAATAAAGTCAATGAGCTAAAAAAGAACACAGACACACAACTAGAAAAAGTAAGAAAAACAAATTATAAACAAAATGAGAATATCAACAAAGGTAAAAAGATATTTTTAAAAAGTACAAACATTAATTCTGAAGCTGAAAAATACAATAATTGAATTGAAAAATTCACTAGACATGTTCTACAGAAGATCATGTAAAAAAAAATAAAGATTCAGAAAACTTGAAGACAGGTCACTTGTAATTATCCAGTTTAAGGGACAAGAAGAAAAATGAACAAAGCCCAAGGAACTTATTGAACGCCTTATGAAGATCAATATATGTATTATTAGAGTTCTAGAAGGATAAGAGAGACAGAGATATATTATCTGAAGAAATAATGGCTGAAAACTTCTCAAATTAGAGGAAAGAAATGAATATTCAAATACAGGAAGCTCAATTAACTCCAAGTAAGATAAAAACAAAGAGAACCATGCTGAGAAACACTATACTTAAGCTGTCAAAATTCAAACACAAATAGAAAATCTTGAAGGCAGCAATAGAAAACTCTTCATGTAAAAGGGAGCCTTTATAAGGTTATCAGGGGATATCCCAGCAGAAATCCTGCAGGCCAAAGGTAATGGGATGATATATTTAAAGTACTGAAAGAAAAATCTGTCAGCTGAGAGTACTGCATTTGGCAACACTGACCTTTTAGAATGAAGGAGAAATGAAGACATTCCCAGATAAAAGCTGAGAGACATTATTACCACTATACTCCTCATACAAGAAATGCTAAAAGATGTCTTTTGAGTTGAAACAAAAGGACACTAGGCAGTAACTCAAATCAGTAAAAGTAAATATTTGGAAAAATATAAAAATGTGTTATTGTTCTTCTGGTTTATAACTCCACTTTTAATTTTTTAAGGGTTTAAAAGACAAAAGCAAAAAAAAAAAACCTATAAATCTACATTAATGAGTACATAATATGAAAAGAGGTAATGTGTAACATCAATAACGTAAAGTGTGTAGGGGATGGAGCACTCTAAATAGGTAGAATTTTTGTATGAAATTGAAGTTGAATTGTAATCAGTTTAAAATAGATTGTTATATTTTAAGATTTTTTTTGTAATCCTCATGGTGACCACAAATAAAATATTTATAAATTGTACCAAAAAAGATTAGATAATTAAACTGTGTCACTTTGGAAAAAACAACTAAATACAAGGGCGGACAATAAGACAGAAAATGAGGGAGGGAAAGCTATAAGACTATTATAGAAAGAATGTTCACATTCCCCCCAAATTCATATGTTGAATCAAGTCATACCACCACAGAAACTCATAAATTCACTAAGAAAGACAGCAAGATATGAGAAAGGAACAAGAAAACTACAAATAGCCAGAAAACAGTGAGACAGCATGAGTAATTCCTTACCTATCAATAATTATGTTAAATATAAATGAATTATATTCTCCAATCAAATGGCATAAAGTGGCTGTGTGGATTAAAAAAAAACAGGACCCAAATACATACTGCCTACAAGATACTCATTTCAATTTCAAGGACACACATATGCTTATAGTAAATAGATAATAAAGATATTTCACACAATGGAACACAAAAGAGAGCAGGGGTAAGCTATACTTAATATCATAAAAATAGACTTGAAGTCAAAAACTGTAATGAGACAAATAATGTCATTATATAATGATAATGTCAAAAAACAAGAGAATATAACAATTGTAAATATATGTGTGTGTGTATATATACATATATACATATATATATGTATATATGTATGTATACACACGCACACACACACACACACACATCTCCGTGATTGAAGCATCTAAATATATTAAGCAAAATCTAACACATCTGAAGGGAACAGTAGATAATAATGCAATAATAGATTGAAACTTTAACACCCCGACTTTGAACAATGGATATATCATCCAGACAGAAAATCAATAAAGAAGCATTGACCTTGATCTATAAGTTAGACCAAATGAACCTAACAGACATCTATAGAAGTTTCCATCCAAAGGCAGCAGAATATACATTCTTCTCAAGTGCACATGGAACATTCTCCAGGATAGATCTTAGGTCACAAAACAAGTTTTAGACAATTTAAGAAGACTGAGGTCATATCAAGTATCTTTTCTGAACACAGTGGGATGAGAGTAGAAATAAATAACATGGAGAAAACTATAAAATTCACATGTTATGTCAAAATTAAAACTCACAATCCTGAACAATGGGTCAACATCTTGAAATAATTGAAAATGGAAACAGATATACCAAAATTTATGGGATATTGCAAAAGTAGTGCTAAGAGAGAAGTTTATGGCAATAAATGCCTACATTTAAAAAAATCCGAAATAAACTACTTAAGTGTACAACTCAAGTTAATAGAAAAAGAATGAACTAAACCTAAAGTTAACAAAAGGAAGGAAAAAACAGAGCAGAAATAAATAAAATAGGGAATCAAAAACGATAGAAAATATCAAAGAAAATAAGACTTAGTTTTTTGAAAAGATAAACAAAATTGACAAACTTTAGCCAGACTTACGAAGAAAAGGGAGAAGACTCAAGTAAATAAAATTATAAAAGAGAAGACATTACAACAACTTGGACAATCTAGAAGAAATGGATAAACTGGAAGAAACAGAAAACCTACCAAGACTGAATCATGAAGGAAAAAAGTCTGAGCAGTCTTATAACCAGTGAGGAGATTGAATCAGTAATCACAACCTTTGCAACGAAGACAAAAGCCTGCCATCAGACATCTTCAATACTTTATTCTACCAAACATTTAAAGAGAATTAATGCCAATCCTTCTGAAACTCTTCCAAAAATTGAAGAGGATGCTACATTTTCAAACTGATTTTATGATGCCAGAATTACCCTGATAACAAAGCCAGATAAGGCCACTCCAAGAAAAGAAAACTATTTTATTCTTGTTAGTAAATAAAGATATTAAAGGTTATGACTTCATTTCCTATAGGACCTGGAGTTACTTTTAGAAGCCCTGGAACCTCACCCACAAATTTTTTACATACATTTCTCATTATTCCAATTTCCATAGAGCTATGCAGACAAAGTCAACTTGAGTTAGCATAAAACTAGACAATAATTTTGTAAATATCTTTTTGCCTCTGTTAAATCATTGGAAATAATATTAATGCCTGATAACTTGTTATTGATTAATTGAACTTATTTGTTTTTATCAAGTTAGTGATATAATTTGTAGGAGAGAGAGGATACAACTGTTTTCCAAAGGAAAATATATTTCTTTTTAACTGCTCAAAAGAGAGAAAAAAAAGGTGTGCATTTTAGTTTGGATAAGGACTCATATATTCAGAATATTGGCTACACTTAGTTCAAATTAATTCAGTTATTAATGAATGTGTTGCTAATGTTTATCACAAATTTTAAAGCTTAATCAATCTCATTAAAACCACACATCTATATGAATACATCAATATTTTATTGAATAAATTTGTTACAAAATGTAACATTTTGTAAGCTTAAGGTATACAGCATTTTACTTTGATCAATTTATATATTATAACGTGATTGCTGTTGTCACAATGTTTATCACATTATATGTAATACAATATTACTCTCTATTTTCATTATACTGTGCATTAGATTTCTGTGGCTTATTTACCACCCATTACAAGCTTGTACATTAAGCACCATCAATCTTATCCTCCCTCTCTGCCTCCAACAATCCCCTGGTACCACCACTTTACTCTATTTTTTACAGTTTTGACTTTTTTAGATTCCACATATAAGTGATATCATGCAGTATTTTCTTTGTCAGTCTGACTAATCTTGCTTAGCATAATGTGCTCAAGGTTCCTTTATGTTGTTGCAAATGGTGGGGTATTCTCCTTCCTCATGGCTGAATAATATATAATTGTATATATGTATCACTTCTTTCTATCCATTCATCCATTGATGGGTATTTGGTTTATTTCAATATCTTGGCTATTGTAAATATTGCTGTGATAAACATGGGGATGCATATATCTTGACAAAATCCTCTTTTCATTTCCTTTGTGTATATACCCAGAAGTGAAATTGATAGATCATGTGGTAGATCTATTTTTAATTTTTTGAGGAACCTCCATATGGTTTTCAATAGTGGTTGGACCAATTTACATTCCCACCAACAGTGTATAAGTGTTCTCTTTTATGTTATCCTTGCCAGCACCTGTTGTCCCTTGTCTCCTTGATGATAGCCATTCTCATTGTGGTTATGATTTGCATTTCCCTGATTATTAATGATGTTGAGCATCTTTTCCTCAGTCTGTTGGTCATTTTGATGTCCTCTTTGGAAAAATGTCGACTTACTTCTTTTTCCCATTTTAAAATC
Organism: Eschrichtius robustus; assembly: GCF_028021215.1. Classification (NCBI taxonomy): domain Eukaryota; kingdom Metazoa; phylum Chordata; class Mammalia; order Artiodactyla; family Eschrichtiidae; genus Eschrichtius; species Eschrichtius robustus. Next base: position 76,208,224 of record NC_090845.1, on the reverse strand, counting down.
AGATTGTTGATATTTTGTTATTGAGTTATATGAGTTCTTTACATATTTTGGATATTAACGCCTTATCTGATATACGGTCTGCACAAATTTTCTCCCATACTACATGTTGTATTTTCATTTTGTTAACTGCTCCTGTCTCTGGGCAGAAGCTTTTGAGTTTGATGTAGTCCCATTTGTTGAGTTTTGCTTTTGTTGTTTGCACTTTTGGTGTCATGTCCAAAATATCATTGCCAAGGCAAATATCAATAAGTTTCTTCCCCTAAGTTTTCTTCTAGGAGCTTTATGGTATCAGGTCTTACGTTTAAGCCCTTGATCCATTCTGAGTTAATTATTTTGTGAGTGGTGTGAGATAAGGGGTCCAATTTCATTGTTCTGCATGTGTTTCTCCAATTTTCCCAGCACCACTTGTTGAAGACACTATCTTTTTCCCATTGGATGTTCTTGGCTCCCTTTTTGAATATTAGTGGACCATATATGCTGGGATTTAAATCTGTGCTCTCTGTTCTGTTTGATTGATCACTATATCTATCTTTATGCCAGTACCATATTGTTTTTATTACTATGGTTTTGTAGTATTGTTTGAAATCTGGAACTGTGATACTCATACGTTTTTGTGGGTCTATGAGTGTTGGGACTTCTACAGTCAGCCATTTCACTGATATAACTCCTCAAGTTTTATTTGATGCCTATTCAACATCCTTAATCTCTTCAGTCATGTTGTTATGACATTTTTATTAATATAATTGATGTATAACATTGTGTAATTTTAAGGTATATGACATGTTGATTTGATACATTTATATATCGTAACATTATTACCACTGTAGCATTAGCCAACAACTCCATTACGTCCCAAAATTACCATTTCTTTTTTGTGCTGAGAACATTTAAGACCTAGTGTCTTAGAAACTTTGAAGTATATAACAAGGTATTATTATCTATAATCACAGTGCTGTGCATTATCTCTTATTTTCTAGGTGGAAATTTGTACCCTTCCACCAACATCTTCCCAATTCTGCCACCCCCAGCCACTGGTTTCTACCATTCTTCACTGTTTCTGTATGTTCAGCTTCTTTAGATTCCACATATAAGTGATATCATGCAGTAATTGTCTTTCTCTTTCTGACTTATCTCACTAGCATAATGTCCTTAAAGTCTATCCATGCTGTTGCAAATGGCAGGATGTCCTTCTTTCTCAGAGCTAAATAAAATTATCTATCTATCTATCTATCTATCATCTATCTATCTATCTATCTATCTATCTATCTATCTATCTATCTATCTATCTATCTATCTGTCTATCTATCTATCTATCTGTTTATTTCTATTTCCATTCATCGGTTGTTATACTCTGATTGTTTTTATATCTTGGTAATTGAGAATAGTGCTGCAATAAACAGGGGAGTGCATATACCACTACAAAATCCTGTTTTCGTTTACTTTGGATGTATACCCAGAAATGGAAATCCGGAATCTTATGGCAATTCTATGTTCAGCTTTTTGAGAACCCACAATCCTGTTTTTATAGAGGCTGAATCAATTTGCATTCCCACCAAAAGTTCACAGGTGTTCCCTTTTATCCACAGCCTTGCTAACACTTGTTATCTCTTGTCTTCCTGATGATAGTCATTCTAACAAGTGTGAGGAAATGAACATGGGGGTGCATATATCTTTTCAAGTTAGTGTTTTTAATATGCTTTGGATAAATATCCAGACGTGGAATTACTGGATCATATGATAATTTACATTTTGTTTTTAGAGGAACCACCATAATGTTTTACATAGTGGTTGCACAAATTTACATTCTCACCAAAATGCACAAGCATACACTTTTCTTCAAATCCTGGACAACAGGTGTTATTTCTTGCCTTTTTTAAAAATTAAATTTTATTAGAGTATAGTTTCTTTAAAGTGTTGTGTTAGTTTCTACTGTACAGAAAAATGAATCATCTATATGTAAACATATATCCCCTCTATTTGGATGTCCTTACCACGTAGGTCACCACAGTACATTAAGTAGAGCTCCCTGTGCTATACAGTATAATCTCATTAGTTAACTACTTTATACATAGTATCAATAGTGTATATGTGTCAATCTCAATCTCCCAATTCCTCCCACGCCCACTTTCCCCCTTGGTATCCATACATTTGTTCTCTACATCTGTCTCTCTATTTCTACTTTGCAAATAAGAGCATCTATAACATTTTTCTAGATTCCACATATATACGTTAATATAAAATATGTGTTTTGTTCTTTCTGACTTACTACACGCTGTATGACACTCTCTAGGCCTATCCACGTCTCTACAAATGACCCAATTTGGTTCCTTTTTATGGCTGAGTAATATTCCATTGTATATATGTACCACATCTTCTTTATCCATTGTTCTGTTCATGGACATTTAGGTTGCTTCCATGTCCTGGCCATTGTAAATAGTGCTGCAATCAATATTGGGGTGCATGTGTCTTCTTGAATTATGGTTTTCTCTGAGTTTATGCCCATTAGTGGGATTGTTGGGTCATGTGGTGGGTCTATTTTCAGTTTTTTAAGGAACCTTCATACTGTTCTCCATAGGGGCTGTATCAATTTACATTCCCACCAACAGTGCATGAGAGTTCCCTTTTCTCCACACCCTCTCCAGAATTTATTGTTTGTAGATTTTTTGATGATGACCATTCTGACTGGTGTGAGATGACACCTCATTGTACTTTTGATTTTCATTTCTCTAATAATTAGTGATGGTGAGCATCTTTACATGTGTCTGTTGGCCATCTGTATGTGTTCTTTGGAGAAATATCCATTTAGATCTTCTGCCCATTTTTGGATTAGGTTATTTGTGTTTTTTTTGGTTATTGAACAGCATGAGCTGCTTGTATATTTTGGAAATTAATCCCTTGTCAGTTCCTTCATTTGAAAATATTTTCTCCCATTCTGAGGGTTGACTTTTCATCTTGTTTATGTATTCCTTTGCAGTGCAAAAGCTTTTAAGTTTAATTAGGCCTGATGTGTTTATTTTTGTTTTTATTTTCATTACTCTAGGAGGTGCATCAAAAAAGATCTTGCTGTGATTTATGTCAAAGAGTGTTCTTCCTACACTCTCTTCTTCTAAGAGTTTTTTAGTGTCTGTCCTTATATTTAGGTCTTTAATCCATTTTGAGTTTATTTTTGAGTATGATGTTAGGGAGTGTTCTAATTTCATTCTTTTACATGTAGCTGTCCAGTTTTCCCGGCACCATTTATTGAAGAGGTTGTCTTTTCTCCTTTGTATCGTCTTGCCTACTTTGTCATAGATTAGGTGAACATAGGTGCATGGGTTTATCTCTGGGTTTTCTATACTATTCCATTGATCTATATTTGTGTTTTTGTGTAAGTACCATACTGTGTTAATTACCATAACCCTGTAGTACAGTCTGAAGTCTGGGAACCTGATTCCTCAGGCTCTGTTTTTTTTTATCAAGATTCCTTTGGCTATTCAGGGTCTTTTGTGTTTTCTTACAAATTGTAAAATTTTTGTTCTAGTTCTGTGAAAAATGACATTGATAATTTGATAGGAATTGCATTGAATCTGTTTGTCGCTTTGGATAGTATATTCATTTTCACAGTATTGATCTTCCAGTCCATGAAAATTGTATATCTCTCCATCTGTTTGTGTCGTCTTTGATTTCTTCCGCTAGAATCTTATAGTTTTCTGGATACAAGTCTTTTGCATCCTCTGGTAGGTTTATTTCTAGGTATTTTATTCTTTTTGTTGCAGTGACAAATGGATTTTTTTCCTTAATTTGTCTTTCTGATCTTTCATTGTTGGAGTATAGGAGTGAAGATTTTTGTGCATTAATTTTGTATCCGGTGACTTTACTAAATTCATTAATTAGCTCTAGCAGTTTTCTGGTGGCATCTTTAGGATTTTCTATGTATAGTATCAAGTCATCTGCAAAAAGTGACAGTTTTACTTCTTATTTTCTAATTTGGATTCCTTTTATTTCTTTTTCTTTTCTGATTGTCATGGCTAGGACTTCCAAAGCTATGTTGAATAATAGTGGTGACAGTGGACTCCCCTATCTTTTTCCTGATCTTAGAGGAAATGCTTTCAGTTTTTCACCATTGAGAATAATGTTTGCTGTGGGCTTGTCATATATGGCCTTTATTATGTTGAGGTAGGTTCCCTCTATACCCAAATTATTGAGAAAGTTTACCATAACTGTGTGTTGAATTTTGTTGAAAGCTTTTTCTGCATCTATTGAGATGATTTTATGGTTTCTATTCTTCAATTTGTTCATATGATGTATCACATTGATTGATTTGTGTGTATTGAAAAATCCTTGTATACCTGGGATAAATCCCACTTGATCATTGTGTATGATCCTTTTAATGTCTTGTTGGGTTCGTTTTGCTAGTATTTTGTTGAGGATTTTTACATCTATGTTCATCAGTGATATTGGCCTGTAGTTTTCTTTTTTTGTGTGATATTTTTGTCTGGTTTTGGTAACAGGGTGATGGTGGCCTTGTAGAATGAGTTTAGGAGTGTTGCACCCTCTGCAATTTTTTGGAAGAGCTTGAAAAGGGTAGGTTTTAGGTCTTCACTAAATGTTTGACAGAATTCGCCTGTGATTCCATCTGGTCCTGGACTCATGTTTGTGGGAATAATTTTAATCACACTTTCAATTACATTAGTAATTATTAGTCTGTTCATATTTTCTGTTTCTTCCTGGTTCAGTCTTGGATGGTTGTACTTTTCTAAGAATTTGTCAGTTTCTTCCAGATTGTCCATATTTTTGACATATAGTTGCTTGTAGTAGTCCCTTATGATCCTTTGTATTTCTGGGATGTTAGTTGTTAACTCCTTATTTTTTATTTCTAATTTTATTGATTTGGGTAATCTCCCATTTTCTCTTGATGAGTCTGGTTAAAGTTGTATCAATTTTGTTTATGTTCTCAATGAACCAGCTTTTAGTTTTATTGATATTTGCTATTGTTTTCTTTGTTTCTATTTCATTTATTTCTTCTCTGATCTTTATGATTTCCTTCCTTGTACTATCTTTGGGTTTTGTTTGTTCTTCTTCTCTAGTTCCTTTAGGTGTGAGGTTAGATTGTTTATTTCAGATTTTTCTTGTTTCTTGAGGTAGGATTGTATTGCTATAAACTTCCCTCTTAGAACAGCTTTTGCCGCATCCCATAAGTTTTGGGTCATCGTGTTTTTGTTGTCATTTGTTTCTAGGTAATTTTTGATTTCCTCTTTAATGTCTTCAGTGATGTCTTGGTTATTTAGTAGCATACTGTTTTGCCTCAATGTGTTTGTATTTTTGACAGGTTTTTTCCTGTAATTGATTTCTAATCTCATAGCATTGTGATTGGAAAAGGTGCTTAATATGATTTCAGTTTTCCTAATTTACCAAGGCTCGATTTTTGACCCAAGATATGATCTATCCTGGAGAATGTTCTGGGAGCACTGGAGTAGAAAGGGTATTCTGCCACTTTCAGGTGGAATGTCCTAGAAACATCAATTAAGTCTATTTGTTCTCTTGTGTCACTTAAAGCTAGTGTTTCCTTATTTATTTTCTGTTTGGATGATGTGTCCATTGGTGAAAGTGGGGTGTTAACGTTCCCTATTATTATTGTGTTACTGTTGATTTCCCTTTTTATGGCTGTTAGCATTTGCCTTATGTATTGAGGTGCTTCTATGTTGGGTGCATAAATATTTACAATTTTTATATTTCTTCTTGGATTGATATATTGATCATTATTCTGTGTCCTTCCTTGTCTCTTATAATAGTCTTTATTTTAAAGTCTATCTTGTCTGATATGTGTATTGTCACTCCAGTTTACTTTTAATTTCCATTTGCATGGAATATCTTTTTCCATCCCATCACTTTCAGTCTGTATGTGTCCCTAGGTCTGAAGTGGGTCTCTTGTAGACAGCATATATAAAGGTCTTGTTTTTGTATCCATTCAGCTAGTCTATGTCTTTTGGTTGCAACACAATCCATTTGCATTTAAGGTAACTATTGATATGTATGTTCCTATTACCGTTTTCTTAATTGTTTTTGGTTTGTTCTTGTAGGTCTTTTTCTTCTCTTGTGCTTCCTGTCTACAGAAGTTTTTTTTTAGCATTTATTGTAAAGCTGGTTTGGTGGTACTGAATTCTCTTAGCTTTTGCTTGTTTATCAAGCTTTTGATTTCTCCATTGAATCTGAATGGGAACCTTGCTGGGTAGAGTAATCTTGATTTTAGTTCTTTCCCTTTCATCACTTTAGATATGTCCTGCCACTCCCTTCTGACCTGCAGAGTTTTTGCTGAAAAATCAGTTGATAACCCTATGGGGATTCCCTTTTAATTTATTTGTTGCTTTTCCCTTGCTGCTTTTAATATTTTTTCTTTGTATTTAATTTTTGTTTGTTTGATTAATATGGGTCTCGGCATGTTTCTCCTTGAGTTTATCCTTTATGGGACTCTCTGTGCTTCCTAGACTTGATTGACTCTTTCCTTTCCCATGTTAGGGATGTTTTCAACTGCTATCTCTTCAAATATTTCCTCAGGCCCTTTCCCTTTCTCCTCTTCTTCTGGGACCCCTATAATTTGAATGTTGGTGCATTTAATGTTGTCCCCGAGGTCTCTGAGACTGTCCTCATTTCTTACCATTCTTTTTTCTTTATTCTGCTCTTCAGCAGTTATTTCTACCATTCTATCTCCCACTCACATATTCGTTCTTTTGCCTCAGTTATTCTGCTATTGATTCCTTCTAGTGTATTTTTCATTACAGTTGTTGTGTTGCTCATCACTGATTTTTTTTTCTTTAATCATTTTATTTTCTTATTAAACATTTCTTGTATCTTCTCAATCCATTCCTCTATTCTATTTCTGAGATCTTGGATCATCTTTACTATCATTACTCTGAATTCTTTTTTAGGTAGATTGCTTATTTCCCCTTCATTTATTGGTCTTGTGGGATTTTATCTTTGTCCTTCGTTTGCAACTTATTTCCCTGCCGTCTCATTTTTTCTAACCTACTGTGTTTATGGCCTCCTTTCCTCAGGCTGAAGGGTCTTAGTTCCTCTTGTTTCTGTTGTCTGCCCCCTGGTGAGTGAGGTTGATCCATGGGCTTCTGTAGGCTTCTGGGAGGGAGGGACTGGTGCTTGTGCTCTGGTGGGTGGTGCTGGGTCTTTTCCCTCTGAAAGGCAGGGCCACATTAGGTGGTGTGTTTTGGGGTGTCTCTGAGCTTAGTACGACTTTAGGCAGCCTGTCTGCTATTAGGTGGGGATGTGTTCCTGTCTTGCCTAGTTCAGCACTGGACCCTGAAGGCAGTTGTGTGGGGCCGGGTCTTGTTGATATGGATACTTCTGGGAGGTCACATGCTGTTTAACATTCCTACGGCCCAGGAATTCTCTGGTGGTCCATCATCCTGGACTCAGTGCTCCACCCTAGAGGCACAGGCCTGACCCCTGGCCAGGAACCAAGAGCCTGGAAGCTGCACAGTGCAGCCAGAGAAAAAAGACAGAAAAGAAAAGAAAAGAATCGAAAAGAAGAGAATACAGACAATCAAAACCCAAGACAAATAGCAAAAACAACAGCAAACAAACAGCAGCAATGACACACACACACACAGAAGAAGAAGAAAAAAAAAGAAACAGTAAACAAACAAAGAATTCAAAAATGAGAACACTCAATAAGGACCAAACTAACAAAAACAAAAAGTAGAAAGTAAAATAAAAACAGAAAGCAAACAAAAAAAAGAAAGAAAACATAAGATATATGCATAAAAGCAATCAAAAAAATAAAAAATAGTATAAAAAACAAAGAGCAACACCAAGAAAAAACCACAAAACTACAAAAAAGTAAAAAAATTAAAGATATATATATTAAAAAATTAAAAAATGAAAGATAAAACATAATAAAATCAAGAACACCAACAACTGCACAAAACAAAACAAACGAAAAAGAATAATAGTATTAAGAATATTTTCCTGGAGCCTCTTCTGTCAGTGTCCCTGCTCCCACAGAGCCAATCCCCAGCTCCCCAGGAGGCCTTCCAATACCTCTAGGTAGGTCTCTGGACCTGCTGTGGGCACTTTGGGACTAGCTCAGACTCTGACCTGACCCTACTCCCATGTGTACTTGCCCCCAAAGTCCACTGCTTCAAAGGCTACAGTGGTATCAATTGTGGGAACACTCACTGTCTATTCAGGTATTCCACACATGCAGGATTTACCAAGCTGATGTCAGGGATTTAATCCGTGGCTTGTTCATCTGCACAGAAAGATTTCCATTCCTCTTCCTTAATAACACTGCCCCTTGAGCTCAGCTTTGGTTTTGATCCCACATTGGCATATGGCCACCCTCAGGCATTGGTTCCTTGCCCAGGCAAGTGGAAGCAAAAGCAGTGGTTGCTTGAGGCACATTTACTCAATCAGGCTGGGGAGAGATATGGCAGCCACAATTGTGTTGTGTGCAAGTTGCCTGCGGTGGCAGGGAGCTGCAGGCATTTGCAACAGACTGGGGTGCACTCGCTCTGGTGGGAGTCCCTCCCAGTGCCTGCAAAGGCAGGAGCAGGAGTGTGGGTGGGGTGGCGGTCCCACCCCCTGCACGCCTCTCAACAATGGTACCTTGCTTTCCAGGTAGACCACACTTCCTCTAGGGACATTCCCGTCTGTGCATCCCCTCATTCCCATTCCCACTGCTGTATCCACACTTCTAACAGCACTCCTCTCCCCAGATCTGTTCTCCCAACCCCACACTTTAGCACTCAGCCCCTGCCAGCATCGGTAAGTCTCACCCCAGGCAGGGGTACCAAGTACTCTTCCCCAAGGCAGCTTTGGGATGGGTGGTGCTCAAGTCCCTGGAACCCATGTGGGCAGAAGAGACTCTGGTCTGAGGGGCAGGCATGCCAACTCAGATGGGAGCCCCTCTCAGTGCCCATGGAGGCTGAAGAAGCTGGTGGGTGGGGAAAGGGGTTGCAGTGGCTGCTCCACCACTTGCACGTCACTCAACAATGATGCCTTGCTTCTATGGTGTTCTGAGCCTTTTCCTCAGACTTTCCTGGTGGTGGAGTCCCTTACTCCTGTCCCTTCAGGCTATCTTTTCACAGCCAACATCAGTCCCCTTCTTGGGTCTCCACTCCAAACCACACTTTCCAACAGCCAGACCCCCTTCACAACAGGCGACTCATGACTCAAGCTGGAATGAATGCACAGAGCTGCCGTGTAGACCATGTGTTCAGTTCTTACTGTGTCCTGCCTTCCACAGATCGTCTGCTGAATTCTCCTTTGATCCCCTGTAAGTCCTTCTCTGCCCCAGCTGATTTCCCCACCATGAGGGAGTTTTTCTGAGTTCAGGGACCTCACCATACCTTCAGCTTCCCACCAGAGTTGCTGGTCCCTTTTTAGATTCCTCTTTTTTTCTTCTTTCTTTTGTCCTACCCAGTTGTGACAGGATTTTTCTTTTCCTTTTAGGTCTCCAAAGTTTTTGACTAACGTTCAGCAGGTTCTTTACGAAAGAATTGTTCCATTTGTAGATGTATACTTTTAAAAAAAATTATTTATTTATTTTTGGCTGCATTGGGTCTTCGTTGTTGGGTGCAGGTTTACTCTAGTTGTGGTGAGCAGTGGCTACTCTTCGTTGTGGTGTGCAGGTTTCTCACTGTGGTGGCTCTTCTTGTTGCAGAGCATGGGCTCTATACACATGGGCTTCAGTAGTTGTGGTGCGTGGGCTCTAGAGCACAGGCTCAGTAGTTGTGGTGCATGGGTTTAGTTGCTCCATGGCATGTGGGATCTTCCCGGACCAGGTATCAAACCCATATCCCCTGAATTGGCAGGCAGATTCTTAACCACTGTACCACCAGGAAAGTCCCTGTAGATGTATTCTTGATGCACTTGTGAGGAGTGACCAATTCCAGCCTCTCCTATTCCACCATCTTGACTCCTCCCCCTATATATTGCCTTTTTGAGAATAACCATTCAAACAGGTTTGAAATGGTATCTCATTGTGATATTGGTTTGTATTTCCTTGATGATTAGTGATGTTGAACACCTTTTCATGTACCTGGTTGTCATTTGTATGTCTTCTTTGGAAAATTTACTATTCAGATCCTCTGCCCATTTTTTAATTGGATTATTTGTTTATCTGTTTTCTGTTGAGTTTTACGAGCTCTTTATATAATCTTAATATTAACCTCTTATCAAATACATGATTTGCAAATATTTTCTCCCATTTATTAGATTGCCTTTTGTCTAGCTGATTATTTCCTTTGTTGTGCATAATTTTTTTCATTTGATCTAGTCTCACTTGTTTAGTTTTCCTTTTGTTGACTTTTCTTCTGGTGTCAAATCTAAGACTATGTCTAGGAGTTAACCACCTGTATCTTCTTCTAAGAGTTTTATGGTTTCAGGTCTTATGTTTTTTTTTTTTTTTTTTTTAAACGGCTCTGATGTCCTGCTAGCCATCTTTTTTTTTATTTATGGCTGTGTTGGGTCTTCGTTTCTATGCGAGGGCCTTCTCCAGTTGTGGCAAGCGGGGGCCACTCCTCATCGCGGTGTGCGGGCCTCTCGCCATCGCGGCCTCTTGTTGCGGAGCACAGGCTCCAGACGCGCAGGCTCAGCAATTGTGGCTCATGGGCCCAGCCGCTCCGCGGCATGTGGGATCTTCCCAGACCAGGGCTCGAACCCGTGTCCCCTGCACCAGCAGGCGGATTCTCAACCACTGCGCCACCAGGGAAGCCCAGGTCTTATGTTTAATTATGTAGTCCACTTTCAGTTAGTTTTTGTGAATGGTGTTAAATAGAGGTCCAGTTTCATTCTTTTGCGTTTGGTTTCCTTCCTTGAATCTGTTTATATGGTGAATTTTATAAATGGCTTTTCATTTGTTGGATTTTACTTGTCCCAACTTGAATTTCCAGAATAAACACTTCTTTGGCATATGACCATTTGTTCCTTTTGTATGTTGCTCTATTTGGTTTATAAATGTTGGATCAAATTTTTGTGTGTGTGGTCATAAAGAATTTTTGCCTGTGGATTTCTTTTTTACTGGTGTCTTTGTTATGTATTGATATCAAGGTTGTGTGCACAGCAAAAAAGGAGTTGTGATATGTACCAACCTTCTTTAAGTTTTGACGGCATTTTTTGTAATACTTTAATAGTTCTCCCTTAATAAGTAGATTAAATGTATCAGTGAAATCATCTAGGCCAGGAATTTACTTGGGAAAAGATTTTAAAATTAAAAATTAAATTTTATACAAACTTAAATATTATTTTGGTCATTTACTCATTTTAGATCAGTTTGTAAGTTGTATTTTTTAGGAATTTCTTTTCCCATAATATTCTTAATATTCCATTATTAACATTTTAAATATTGTGTAGTCCATGGTGATACATACTATTTAATTCCTAATATTGATAATGTATTTTCTCTTTTTATGAATGAATAATGCTATTGCTTTTCCAAATTTATTACTCATTTTGAAAGAACTAAATTTATCATTGATTATTTTCTTAGTTTCTTGTATATTTCATTGATTTCTGCTATCATCTCTGTTACTGCTTTCCTTCTACTATTTTAAGTTTAGTTTGCTCTTATTTTTTTAGATATTTATGATGGAACTCTAAATCAAATATTTTAAATCAAATATTTGTAATACTTCTTTTATAATAATATCTCATGTAAAGCTATAAATTTCCCTTTAAATGCTGCTTTAAACATCTATCAAATTTTGACATGTGTTTTCATTATCAAGAAATTCAAAATGTTTTTGAATTTCCCTTATGATATCTTTAAAAGTTATGGGTTATTTAATAGTCTTTTATATGATTTAAAATATATTTTGATTTTCTAGACATCTTAGAATGATTGGTTTCTAATTTATTTATGTTAGGGCAAAAAAAAGATATATTACAACTTTGAACTTTTGAAATTTATGGATATTTAGGTAAACCAGCCCAAGGTCCAACTTCTTAAATGATTCATGTGTTCTTGACAAAATGTATGTTCTGTTGTTATTGCTCTAATATTGTATAAATATTATCAGTTATTAGAGGAAGTGTTAAAATCTACAACTGTAATTATAGATTTGACTATTTCTCTCCTCATTTCTGTCTGTGTTTCTTCATGTATTTGTCTTTGTGATAGTTGTACATTCATATACAGTTGAGAGAAATAATACAGAGTTTTCCTTTATCTTTTTACCCAGTTTCCCCCAATAGTGATGTCTTACATAGCTGTAGTAGAATAACTCAATGTAGATATTGACTGATATAATCCACAAAATGTATTCAGATTTCACCAGTTTTACATGTAGTTGTTTGTGTGCATGTTTGTATGTGTGTGTGTGTTTAGTTTATTCAATTTTACTCATGTGTAGATTTGTGTGGCTATCACCACAGTTACGATACAGAATAGTTCCATCATTATAAGGGTCCCTTGTGCTATCTTTTTTTTTTACTCTAACATATTAATTTATTTTTATAATTGAAGTATACGTCAATTACAATATTATATTACTTTCAGGTATACACTATAGTGATTCAGAATTTTTGCAGATTACACTCTGCTATAAGTTAGTAAAAGATAATGGCCATAATTCCCTGTGCAATGCGGTATATCCTTATTGCTAGCCTATTTTATATATAGTAGTTTGTATCTGTTAATCCCATACCCCTAATTTGTCCCTTCTCCCTTAAGTCTCCCCTTTGACAACCACAAGTTTGTTTTCTATATATGTGAGTCTGTTTATTTGTATTACATTTTAGATTCCACATGTAAGTTATATCATGCATGTTTGTCTTTCTCTGACTTATTTCACTAAGAGTAATATTCTTTAGGTCTATCAATATTACTGCAAATGGCAGAACTTCATTCCTTTTATGGCTGAGTAATATTCCGTTGTGTGTGTGTGTGTGTGTGTATGATGTGAGATATATATATATATATATATATATATATATATATATATATATATATAATCACATCTTCTTAATCCAATCATCTGCTGATGGGCATGTGGGTTGCCTCCATGTCTTGGCTATTGTAAATAGTGTTGATATGAACATTGGGGTTCATGTATCTTTTTGAAATAGTCTTTTTTTTTTCTTGATATATATCCAGGAGTGAAATTGCTGAATCATATGGTAATTCTATTTTTTAGTTTTTGAGGAACATCCATACTGTTTTTCATAATGGTTGCACCAAGTTACATTTCCAACAATAGTATACAACAGTTCCATTTTCTCCACATTCTCTCCAATTATTGTTATTTGTAGACTTTTTTGATGACACTTATTCTGACAGGTGTGAGGTGATTTTTCATTGTGGTTTTGATTTCCATCTCTACTAATTTGTAACTATGAACACTTTTTATGTGCCTGTTAACCATCTGTATGTCTTCTTTGGAAAAATGTCTACTCAGATCTTCTGCTGATTTTCTGATTTGGTTGATTTTTTTTTTGATACTGAGTTATAAGAGCTCCTTATATAATTTGGATATTAACCCCTTGTTGGTCATATCATTTATAAATATTTCTCATATTCCATAGCTTTCCTTTTAATTCTGTGAATGATTTCCTTTGCTGTGCAAAAGTTTTTAAGTTTAATTAGGTCTCATTTGTTTATTTTTTTATTTTATTTATTTTGATTAGGAGACAGATCCAAAAAATATTGCTATGATTTATGTCAGAGGGGGTTCTATGTTCACTTCTAGGAGTTTTATGGTTTTAGATTTTACATTTAGGTCTTTAAACAATTTTGAGTTTATTTTTGTATGTGGCAGGACGGAACATTCTAATCTCATTGTTTTGCATGTGGCTATCCAGTTTTCCTAGCACCACTGTTGAAGGAAATCTTTTCTCCATTATATATTTTTTTAACAGGGAACTTTTTTAAAAAATTTTTATTTTACATTAGAGCATAGTTCATTAACAATGTTGAGTTACCTTCAGGTGTACAGCAGAGTGATTCAGTTATACATATACATTTATCTATTCTTTTTCAAATTCTTTTCCCATTTAGGTTATTACAGAATATTGAGCAGAGTTCCCTGTGCTATACAGTAGGCCCTTGTTGGTTATCTAGTTTAAATATAGCAGTGTGTCCCTGTCAATCCCAAACTCCCAATCTATCCCTTCCCCCAAACTTCCCCCCTAGTAACCATAAGTTCATTCTCTAACTATGTGAGTCTGTTTCTGCTTTGGAAATAAGTTCATTATTTTTTTTTCAATTTTCTTTTAGATTTCACATATAAGCAACATCGTATGACATTTATCTTTCTCTGTCTAACTTACTTCACTTAATATGATAATCTGCAAGTCCATCCATGTTGCTGCAAATGGCATTATTTCATTCTTTTTAATGGCTGAGTAGTATTTCACTGCATATATGTACCATATCTTCTTCATCCATTCATCTGTAGATGAGCATTTAGGTTGATTCCATGTCTTGGCTATTGTAAACAGTGCTGCAATGAAAATTGTGCATGTATCCTTTAGAGCAATGCTTTTTTTTTTTCCAAATATATGCTCCGGAGTGGGATTGCTGAATCATATGGTAGCTCTATTTTTACTTTTTTAAGGAACCTCCATACTGTTCTCCATAATGGTTGTACCAATTTACATTCCCACTAACAGTGTACAAGGGTTCTCTTTTCTCCACCCCCTCTCCAGCATTTATTGTTTGATTTTTTGATAATAACCATTCTGACTGATGTGAGATGATATCTCATTGTACTTTTGATTTGCATTTCTCTATTAATTAACGATGTTGAATATATTTTCATGTGCTTCTTGGCCATCAGTATGTTTTCTTTGGAGAAATGTCTATTTAGGTCTTCTGCCCATTTTTTTATTGGGTTTGTTCATTTTTTACTAAGACATATAAGCTGTTTGTAAATTTTGGAGACTAATCCCTTGTCAGTCCCATCATTTGCAAATATTTTAGCCCTTTCTGTGTGTTGTCTTTTCATTTCGTTTATGATTTCCTTTGCTGTGCAAAAGGTTTTGAGTTTAATTAGGTCCCATTTGTTTATTTTTGTTTTTATTTCCCTTACTCTGGGAGACAGCTTGGAAAATATATTGCTGCAATTTATGTCAAAGAGTGTTCTACCTATGTTTTTCTCTGAGAGTTTTATAGTATCCAGTCTTACATTTAGGTCTTTAATACATTTTGAGTTTATTTTTGTGTATGGTGTTAAATAATGTTCTGATTTCATCTTGTTACATGTAGATATACAGTTTTCCCAGCGCCATTTATTGAAGAGACTGTCTTTCCTCCAATGTATAGTCTTACCTCCTTTGTCATAGTTTAATTGACCATAACGGCATGGGTTTATTTCTGGGCTTTCTATCCTGTTCCATTGATGTATATTTCTGTTTTTTGCCAGTACCATACTGTTTTGATGACTGTAGCTTTGTAGTATAGGCAGAAGTCAGGGAGCTTGACTCCTCCAGTTTCATTTTTCTTTCTCATATTCCTTTGGCTATTTGGGGTCATTTGTGTCTCCATAAAAATTATAAGATTTTTTTGTTCTAGTTCTGTGAAAAATGCCATTGGTAATTTAATAGGGATTGCATTGAATCTGTAGATTGCCTTGTATAGTACAGTCATTTTGGCAGTATTGATTCTTCCAATCCAAGAACATGGTATATCTTTCCACTTGTTTGTGTCATCTTCTTTCTCTTTCATCAACATCTTGTAATTTTCAGAGTGCACTTCTTTTGTCTCCTCAGATAGGTTTATTTCCAGGTATTTTGTCCTTTTTGATGCTATGGTAAGAGGGATTGTTTCTTTAATTTCTCTTTCTGATTTTTCATTGTTAGTGTATAGAAGTGCAACAGATTTCTGTCTATTAATTTTGTATCCTGCAAATTTACCTAGTTCATTGATGAGTTCTAGTAGTTTCCTGTTTACAACTTTAGGATTTTCTTAGTATCATGTCATCTGCAAACAGTGACAGTTTTACTTCTTCTTTTACTATTTGGATTCCTTTTATTTCTTTTTCTTCCCTCATTGCAGTGGCTAAGACTTCCAAATCTGTTGAATAAAAGTGATGAGATTGGACATCCGTGTCTTTTTCCTGATCTTAGAGGAAATGATTTTAGCTTTTCACAGTTGAAGTTTTGTCATACACGGCCTTTATTATGTTGTGTTTTTTATCCGTCTATGCCCACTTTCTGGAGAATTTTTATGAGAAATCAGTGTTGCATTTTGTCAGAAGATTTTTTTGCATGCATTGAGATGATCATATTGTTTTTGTTCTTCATTTTTTTGATGTGCTGTGGCACACTGATTGATTTGCGGATACTGAAAAGTCCTCGTATCCCTGGGATAAATCCCACTTAATCATGATCATTTTAACGTATTGTTGGATTAGGATTGTTAGTATTTTATTGAGGATTTTTATGTCTATGTTCATCCATGATATTGGTCTCTAATTTTCTTTTTTTGTGATATCTTCATCTGGTTTTTGTATCAGGGTGATTGTGGCCTCGTAGAATGAGTTTGGGAGTGTTCCTTCCTCTGCAATTTTTTGGCATAGTTTCAGAAGGCTAGGTGTTCACTATTCTGTAAACATTTGATAGAATTCGCCTGTGAAGCCATATGGTCATGGATTTTGTTTGTTGGAAGTTTTTAAATCACCATTTCAATTTCAGTGTTTGTGATTGGTCTGTTCTTATTCTGTATTTCTTCTTGGTTCAGGCTTGGGAGATTGTACCTTTCTAAGAATTTGTCCATTTCTTCCAGGTTGTCCATTTTATTGTCATATAGTTGCTTGTGGTAGTCTCATTATCGTTTGTATTTCTGTGGTGTCCCTTGTAAATTCTCCTTTTTCATTTTTAATTTTGTTGATTTGAGTCCTCTCCCTATTTATCTTGATGAGTGTGGCTAAATGCTTATCAATTTTGTTTATCTTTTCAAAGAACCATCTTTTAGTTTCATTGATCTTTTCTATTGTTTTCTTCATTTCTATTTCACTTATTTCTGCTCTGATCTTTATGATTTCTTTCCTTATACTAACTTTGGGTTTCGTTTGTTCTTCTTTCTCTAGTTGCTTTAGGCGTAAGGTTAGGTTGTTTATTTGTGATTTTTCTCGTTTCCTGAGGTAAGGTTGTATTGCTCTAAACTTCCATCTGAGAACTGCTATTGATGTACTTACTATTACCATTTTGTTAATTGCTTTTTGATTGTTTTGTAGAATGTTTGCCCCTTTTTTTTACCTTTTTTGTCTTGATTTATTGTGTTGATATGTTTTGATTCACTTTTCTTTTGAGTATTTTCTATATATCTTTTCCTGTAGTTGTCATAGAGCATTCATAAAACAGCCTATAGTTATAACAGTCTATTTCAAACTAATATCAACTTAACTTCAATCACATACAAAAACTTGACAATTTTACTTCCTCCCTTCCAACACTTCATGTTATTGATGTCACAATGTACATCTTTTTATATTTGGTATCCATTAACCCATTTTATGTTTATAGTTATTTTAAAACTTTTT
Source organism: Eschrichtius robustus (assembly GCF_028021215.1). Taxonomy (NCBI): domain Eukaryota; kingdom Metazoa; phylum Chordata; class Mammalia; order Artiodactyla; family Eschrichtiidae; genus Eschrichtius; species Eschrichtius robustus. Next base: position 76,190,753 of record NC_090845.1, on the reverse strand, counting down.
ACTTTCATCTTTTATACTATAATTAAATGTGATCTATTCACTACTGTTACAGTATTACTTTATACTTTACTTGTCTATTTACTTACCTTAACCAACAAGTTTTATGGTTTCATATGTTTTCATATTGCTGTTTAACCTCCTTTTATTTAAACTTGAAGACCTCCCATTAGCATTTCTTGGAAAGGTGAATCTAATGGTTATGAACTCCCTCAGCATTTGTTTCTCAGAAAAAGTATTTCTCCTTCATTATTGAAGGACAGTTTTGCCAAGTTTTGTATTATTGGCTGGATTTTTTTCTTTCTGCATTTTAAATATATTATCCTACTCCTTTCTGGCCTGCAATATTCCTGCTGAGAAGTCTACTGATAACCTTATAAGAGTGTCCTTTTACATGGCAATTTGCTTTTCCTTGCTGCTTTCAAAATTGTCTCTTTGTCTTTGACTTTTGCTAGTTTAATTATAAAGTGTCTCAATGTGTAATTCTTTTGGATCATTTTATTGCTCATTTGTTGAACTTACTGGATCTGCATGTCCATTTCCTTCCCCAGATTTGGGATATTTTCATTCAGTATTTCTTTCAGTAAGACTTCTGCCTTTTTCTCTCTTAATTCTCCTTCTAGGATTCCATAATATGAATACTGGTCTGCTTGTTGGTGTCCCAAAGTCTCTTAAACATTCTGTTTTCTTTTGCATTCTTTTTTTCTTTTTTCTCCTCTGACTGGATGATTTCCAATAATCTTTCTTTGAGTTTGCTGATTATTTCCCATGACTGATCTTGTCTGACGTTGAATCCATGTAGTAAATTTTTCAGTTCAATTATAGTGTTCTTCAGCTCTATTATTTCTCTTTGATACTTTTTATATTTTCTATCACTTTGTTGAAATACTTACTTTGTTCATGCATCGTTCTCATGAACTCATTGATCAAATTTTAATGGTAGTTTAAATTCTCTCTGAGTTAAATTACATACCTCCATCTCATTAAAGTTTGTGCTTAGACATTTGTCTTGTTCTTTTGTTGGGACATATTTTCCTGTTTATTCATTCTCCTTGATTCTTTGTATTGGTGTCTCTGCACTAGACAAAACAGCTACCTGTCTCAGTCTTCATAGACAGGATTCATGCAGGAGAGGATTCTTACCAATCATTCTGGTCCCTCAAAACTTTGTGCTAGATCAAACTGCCAACTTTGCTCTCAGAGACCCCCAGTCTTCTAGGACATGCAGAGTCCTGTTAGCACTCTAAGACAGGCAAAACAGATACTAGTGCCATGGGCAGACACCAGTATATTCAGTCCATTGGATGTAAGGTCAAATCCTTCCTTCTTTCACCAGGAAGAAGCTGAGACCTGAATTTTTTCTGCCCATTTAATTTGCATTGAACCTGTGGAGTGTGGCTGTGGAATGTGGTGTTTGAGATGGCAATCTCAAAACACATTCTTTATTTTCAGTACCCCCAGAAAGATATGCTATGCTGAGTCCTGTCAACAATCCAAGTTAGGAGAGATTAGCTAGTGTTTACAACAGCGTCCCTGCAGAATCAGAGCATTGAACCTATGGTCTGATCCTTTCTTTCCTTCCCAGGATGAAGCTGGGAGCTGCATTTGTTTTACTCACTCATTTTGTACTGAAATGAAGAGTGGGTCTGTGGTGTGTGTTAGCTTGCTATTTCTAATTGTACTCTTTGTTCTAAGTAGTCCTGTGAAGCTATAGTATGCTGGTCCTGTCAGCCATCCAAAGCACATGAAACAGAAGTCAGTGCTTCAGACAGCCCCCGGAAGAATTGAAGTGTTAGATGTGTGGTTTCATCCTTCCCTTCCCTCCCCAGAGAAGAGCTGTGAGCCAGAGGTTTTCTCCCCATCATATGGTGCTGCATCAGGGGAAGGGCCCTTGGTGGGAGAGAATCCCAATTTCTCCTACCAACTTCAGTGTGGCTTGTTTCAATCTTGCCAGGATGCAGGAGAGTTGCAATTAGTTTATGGATATTTCACAAGTGTATTTTCTTGTAGAATCATTGTATCCATGGAGGGAGGAAATGTCCAAGGCCTCATATTTCTGAAGTCACTTTTTTGGCCATTTTCAAAAAATAGGTTGTTTTTTAAAATTATTGTTGAATTTGTATATTTTGAAGAATAATTTGTTATCAGATGTATGTTTTGCAAAGATTTTCTCCCAGCCTTTTGCTTGGTTTTTCATTCTCATAGCAGTGGCTTTCACAAAGAAATTTTTTTTATTCCTTTAAGTCTAATTTACCAAAATTTTCTTTCATGGATGGTGCTTTTGATGTTGTATCTATAAAGGCATCACCAAACCCAAGTTCTCCTACATTTTCTCCTATGTTATCTTCTAGGAGTTTTATAGTTTTACATTTTACATTTAGGTCAGGGATCCATTTTTAATTAAATTTGAGAAAGATAAGGTCTGTGTCTACATTTTTTTTTCTTGAATGTTGATGTTCAGTTGTTCTAACAGCATTTGTTGAAAGACTATCTTTGCTCCATTGTCAATTAAGTTGACTACATTTGTATGGGTTTACTTATGGGCTCTTTATTCTATTCTGTTCTTCTATTTGTCTATGGTTTTGTCAGTAGATCACTGTCTTGATTATAATAGCTTTATAATAAGTCTTGAAGTCAGGTAGTGTCAGTTCTCTAATTTTTTTTCTCATTCAACTGTGCTGGATATTCCTCTAATATGTAGAAAACTATAAAATTTACAATCAGTTTGTCAACATTCACAAAGTAATTTGCTATGATTTTGATTGGGATAGTTGAATATATAGATCAATTTGGGAAACACTGGCATATTGACTATAATGAGTCTTCCTACCCATGAATATAAAATTATGTTTAGTAAATTTTTATTTCATTTTGGACATATGAAATAGTTCACTTTAAGATTCTGGTCTCAGTTCTTTTCCTGTAAAGAGCACTGATTTTTGTTTACCAGTTAAATCATTTAATGGTTGTCTACTTGAAATTTTTAGGCTTCATTTTACATTTTTATTACAACTTTTGGAATATCAAGATGCTTCCAATGCCCTTCTAGTTTGCCATACCTAAACCCAAAATTTGTCTCCCCTAGGTATCTTGGCATAGCTTGATTTTACGCTTTTTTAAGGCAAGACTAAAATAAGCTTTATTGTAAGGCATTATCCTTACTCCTTGTGCAAGGTTTTTTGTGCTATTTCAGCTAGATGACCTGGGTATTAACAAGGCCTCTTCACTGTGGTTGGCATAGAGTACCAGTGTCTTCCCATATGCTTACTGTCTCTTTTACTCTCAGCTGAGTGGCGTCTCCTCTCTTGTAATCTTCACATAGTATCACCCAAACATTCACAGCCCACTCCTTCTCCAAGGACTAATGTGAAACCTCCAGACTTTTGCCATCTGATTCAGATCCTTTCCTTGTTGTGCATGCACCATAGTTTCTTTTCACTTTAGCTGCTGAGATCTCTATTCTCTGCTTTCTGAGTTCATCAAAACCATTAAATTCTCCTTGGGTTTGAGTTCCACATACTGCAGTCTGACAATTGTTCCCAGTCAGAAAGCTGTTGCCAATATAAGACTCATATCATGAATTCTCTTTCTTTAAATGATTGCAGTCTTATGCTACCAGTGGTTTAGTGCATCAACATTTTTGTCCTATGTTATGGTACTTTCAACTGGTATGGCAAGTCTGGTATCAGCTACTCTGTCATGAAAAGAAACGGAAGTTTCTATATTTTTTTATCATATTTTTATTCAAATAGTATTATATGATTTATTTTTTTTTTTACGGAGTTGAACTTTTTTTTTTTTTAAACATCTTTATTGAAGTATAATTCCTTCACAGTGGTGGGTTAGTTTCTGCTTTATAACAAAGTGAATCAGCTACACATATACACACGTTCCCATATCACTCCCTCCCACATCTCCCTCCCTCCCACACTCCCCATCCCACCCCCGCCAGGCGGTCACAAAGCACCGAGCTGATCTCCCTGTGCTATGTGGCTGTTTCCCAATAGCTATCTATTTTACATTTGGTAGTGTATATATGTCCATGACACTCTCTCACCCTGTCACATCTCACCCCTCACCCTCCCCATATCCTCAAGTCCATTCTCTAGTAGGTCTGTGTCTTTATTCCTGTCTTGCCACTAGGTTCTTCATTGCCTTTTTTTTTTTTTTCCCTTAGATTCCATATATATGTGTTAGCATACTGTATTTGTTTTTCTCTTTCTGACTTACTTCACTCTGTATGACAGACTCTAACTCCATCCACCTCACTACAAATACCTCCATTTCATTTCATTTTATGGCTGAGTAATATTCCATTGTATATATGTGCCACATCTTCTTCATCCATTCATTAGATGATGGACACTTAGGTTGCTTCCATGTCCTGGCTATTGTAAATAGAGCTGCAATGAACATTATGGTACATGACTCTTTTTGAATTATGGTTCTCTCAGGGTATATGCCCAGTAGTGGGATTGCTGGGTCGTATGGTAGTTCTATTTTTAGATTTTAAGGAACCTCCATACTGTTCTCCATAGTGGCTGTATCAATTTACATTCCCACCAACAGAGCAAGAGTGTTCCCTTTTCTCCACACCCTCTCCAGCATTTATTGTTTGTAGATTTTTTGATGATGGCCATTCTGACTGATGTGAGATGATACCTCATTGTAGTTTTGATTTGCATTTCTCTAATGATTAATGATGTTGAGCATTCTTTCATGTGTCTGTTGGCCATCTGTATATCTTCTTTGGAGAAATGTCTATTTAGGTCTTCTGCCCATTTTTGGATTGTGTTGTTTGTTTTTTTGTTATTGAGCTGCATGAGCTGCTTGTAAATCTTGGAGATTAATCCATTGTCAGTTGTTTCATTTGCAAATATTTTCTCACCTTCTGAGGGTTGTCTTTTGGTCCTGTTTATGGTTTCCTTTGCTGTGCCAAAGCTTTTAAGGTTCATTAGGTCCCATTTGTTTATTTGTGTTCTTATTTCCATTTCTCTAGGAGCTGGGTCAAAAAGGATCTTGCTGTGATTTATGTCATAGAGTGTTCTGCCTATGTTTTCCTCTAAGAGTTTGATAGTGTCTGGCTTTACATTTAGGTCTTTAATCCATTTTAAGTTTATTTTTGTGTATGGTGCCAGGGAGTGTTCTAATTTCATACTTTTACATGTACCTGTCCAATTTTCCCAGCACCACTTATTGAAGAGGCTGTCTTTTCTCCACTGTATATGCTTGCCTCCTTTATCAAAGATAAGGTGACCATATGTGCGTGGGTTTATCTCTGGGCTTTCTATCCTGTTCCAATGATCTATATTTCTGTTTTTTTGCCAGTACCAAACTGTCTTGATTACTGTAGCTTTGTAATATAGTCTGAAGTCAGGGAGCCTGATTCCTCCAGCTCCATTTTTCGTTCTCAAGATTCCTTTGGCTATTCGGGGTCTTTTATGTCTCCATACAAATTGTGAAATTTTTTGTTCTAGTTCTGTGAAAAATGCCATTGGTAGTTTGATAGGGATTGCATTGAATCTGTAGATTGCTTTGGGTAGTAGAGTCATTTTCACAATGTTGATTCTTCCAATCCAAGAACATGGTATATCTCTCCATCTATTTGTATCATCTTTAATTTCTTTCATCAGTGTCCTATAATTTTCTGCATACAGGTCTTTTGTCTCCTTAGGTAGGTTTATTCCTAGATATTTTATTCTTTTTGTTGCAATGGTAAACGGCAGTGTTTTCTTAATTTCACTTTCAGATTTTTCATCATTAGTATATAGGAATGCAAGAGATTTCTGTGCATTAATTTTGTATCCTGCTACATTACTAAATTCATTGATTAGCTCTAGTAGTTTTCTGGTGGAACTTTTAGGATTCTCTATGTATAGTATGGCATCTGCAAACAGTGACAGCTTTATTTCTTCTTTTCCGATTAGGATTCCTTTTATTTCTTTTTCTTCTCTGATTGCTGTGGCTAACACTTCCAACACTATGTTGAATAATAGTGGTGAGAGTGGGCAACCTTGTCTTGTTCCTGATCTTAGTGGAAATGGTTTCAGTTTTTCACCATTGAGGACAATGTTGGCTGTGGGTTTGTCATATATGACTTTTATTATGTTGAGGAAAGTTCCCTCTATGCCTACTTCCTGCAGGGCTTTTATCATAAATGGATGTTGAATTTTGTCGAAAGCTTTCTCAGCATCTATTGCGATGATCATATGGTTTTTCTCCTTCAATTTGTTAATATGATGTATCACGTTGATTGATTTGCGTATATTGAAGAATCCTTGCATTCCTGGAATAAACCCCACTTGACCATGGTGTATAATCCTTTTAATGTGCTGTTGGATTCTGTTTGCTAGTATTTTGTTGAGGATTTTTGCATCTATGTTCATCAGTGATATTGGCCTGTTGTTTTCTTTCTTTGTGACATCTTTGTCTGGTTTTGGTATCAGGGTGATGGTGGCCTCGTAGAATGAGTTGGGGAGTGTTCCTCCTTCTGCAATATTTTGGAAGAGTTTGAGAAGGATAGGTGTTAGCTCTTCTCTAAATGTTTGATAGAATTTGCCTGTGAAGCCATCTGGTCCTGGGCTTTTGTTTGTTGGAAGATTTTTAATCACAGTTTCAATTTCAGTGCTTGTGATTGGTCTGTTCATATTTTCTATTTCTTCCTGGTTCAGTCTCGGCAGTTTGTGCATTTCTAAGAATCTGTCCATTTCTTCCAGGTTGTCCATTTTATTGGTATAGAATTGCTTGTAGTAATCTCTCATGATCTTTTGTATTTCTGCAGTGTCAGTGGTTACTTCTCCTTTTTCATTTCTAATTCTATTAATTTGAGTCTTCTCCATTTTCTCTTGATGAGTCTGGCTAATTGTTTATCAATTTTGTTTATCTTCTTGAAGAACCAGCTTTTAGATTCATTGATTTTTGCTATTGTTTCCTTCATTTCTTTTTCATTTATTTCTGATCTGATCTTTATGATTTCTTTCCTTCTGCTAGCTTTGGGGTTTTTTTGCTTTTCTTTCTCTAATTGCTTTAGGTGCACGGTTAAGTTGTTTATTCGAGATATCTCCTGTTTCTTGAGGTAGGCTTGTATTGCTATAAACTTCTCTCTTAACACTGCTTTTGCTGCATCCCATAGGTTTTGGGTTGTCGTGTCTCCATTGTCATTTGTTTCTAGGTATTTTTTGATTTCCCCTTTGATTTCTTCAGTGATCACTTCGTTATTAAGTAGTGTATTGTGTAGCCTCCATGTGTTTGTATTTTTTACAGATCTTTCCTGTAATTGATATATATTCTCATAGTGTTGTGGCCGGAAAAGATACTTGATACGATTTCAATTTTCTTAAATTTACCAAGGCTTGATTTGTGACCCAAGATATGATCTATCCTGTAGAATGTTCCATGTGCACATGAGAAAAATGTGTATTCTGTTGTTTTGGGGTGGAATGTCCTATAAATATCAATGAAGTCCATCTTATTTAATGTATCATTTAAAGCTTGTGTTTCCTTATTTATTTTCATTTTGGATGATCTGTCCATTGGTGAAAGTGGGGTGTTAAAGTCCCCTACTATGATTGTGTAACTGTCGATTTCCCCTTTTATGGCTGTTAGTATTTGCCTTATGTATTGAGGTGCTCCTATGTTGGGTGCATAAATATTTACAATTGTTATACCTTCCTCTTGGATCGATCCCTTGATCATTATATAGTGTCCTTCTTTGTCTCTTGTAATAGTCTTTATTTTAAAGTCTATTTTGTCTGATATGAGAATTGGTACTCCAGCTTTCTTTTGATTTCCATTTGCATGGAATATCTTTTTCCATCCCCTCACTTTAAGTCTGTATGTGTCTCTCGGTCTGAAGTGGGTCTCTTGTAGACAGCATATATATGGGTCTTGCTTTTGTATCCATTCAGCCAGTCTGTGTCTTTTGGTGGGAGCATTTAATCCATTTACATTCAAGGTAATTATCGATATGTATGTTCCTATTCCCATTTTCTTAAATGTTTTGGGTTTGTTATTGTAGGTGTTTTCCTTCTCTTGTGTTTCTTGCCTAGAGAAGTTCCTTTAGCATTTGTTGTAAAGCTGGTTTGGTGGTGCTGAACTCTCTCAGCTTTTGCTTGTCTGTAAAGATTTTAATTTCTCCATCAAATCTGAATGAGATCCTTGCTGGGTAGAGTAACCTTGGTTGTAGGTTTTTCTCCTTCATGACTTTAAGTATATCCTGCCACTCCCTTCTGGCTTGCAGAGTTTCTGCTGAAAGATCAGCTGTTAACCTTATGGGGATTCCCTTGTGTGTTATTTGTTGTTTTTCCCTTGCTGCTTTTAATATGTTTTCTTTATATTTAATTTTTGATAGTTTGATTAATATGTGTCTTGGCGTGTTTCTCCTTGGATTTATCTTGAATGGGACTCTCTGTGCTTCCAGGACTTGATTAACTATTTCCTTTCCCATATTAGGGAAGTTTTCAACTATAATCTCTTCAAATATGTTCTCAGTCCCTTTCTTTTTCTCTTCTTCTTCTGGGACACCTATAATTCGAATGTTGGTGCATTTAATGTTGTCCCAGAGGTCTCTGAGACTGTCCTCTGTTCTCTTCTTTCTTTTTTCTTTATCCTGCTCTGCAGTAGTTATTTACACCATTTTATCTTCCAGGTCACTTATCCGTTCTTCTGCCTCAGTTATTCTGCCATTGATCCCATCTAGAGTATTTTTAATTTCATTTATTGTGTTTTTCATCGTTGCTTGGTTCATCTTTAGTTCTTTTACATCCTTGTTAAATGTTTCTTGAATTTTGTCTATTCTATTTCCAAGATTTTGGATCATCTTTACTCTCATTATTCTGAATTCTTTTTCAGGTAGACTGCCTATTTCCTCTTCATTTGTTAGGTCTGGTGTGTTTTGACCCTGCTCCTTCACCTGCTGTGTGGTTTTTTGTCTTTTCATTTTGCTTATCTTACTGTGTTTGGGGTCTCCTTTTCACAGGCTGCAGGTTCGTAGTTCCCGTTGTTTTTGGTATCTGTCCCCAGTGGCTAAGGTTGGTTCAGTGGGTTGTGTAGGCTTCCTGGTGGAGGGGACTAGTGCCTGTGTTCTGGTGGATGAGGTTGGATCTTGTCTTTCTCGTGGGCACGTTCTCGTCTGGTGGTGTGTTTTGGGGTGTCTGTGGCCTTATTATGATTTTAGGCAGCCTCTCTGCTAATGGATGGGGCTGTGTTCCTGTCTTGCTAGTTGGTTGGCATAGGGTGTCCAGCACTGTAGCTTGCGGCCGTTGAGTGAAGCTGGGTCTTGATGTTGAGATGGAGATCTCTGAGAGATTTTCGCTGTTTGGTATTACGTGGAGCTGGGAGGTCTCTTGTGGACCCGTGTCCTGAAGTTGGCTCTCCCACCTCAGAGGCACAGCCCTGATGCCTGGCTGGAGCACCAAGAGCCTTTCATCCACACGGCTCAGAATAAAGGGGAGAAAAAAATAGAAAGAAAGAAAGCAAGAGGATAAAATAAAATAAAATAAAGTATTATAATAAAAAATAAGAAAAAAATTATTAAGAATAAATGTATTCAGAAAAAAAAATTTTAATTTAAAAAAATAGATTTATTATTTTTTATAGTAAAAATAAGAAAAAAAATATTAAGAAAAAAATTTATTAAGAAAATTTTTTTTAATGTTTTAAAATAAAAAATAGGAAAAAATTTATTAATTTTTTTTAATTTCTAAAATTAGAAATTAAGGAAAAAATTATTAAGAAAACATTTATTAGGAAAAAAAAAATTTTAAGTAAAAAAAAAAAAAAAACAAAAAAAACCACGGACTGACCTAACCCTAGGGCTAATGTTGAAAGCAAAGCTATACAGACAAAATCTCACCCAGAAGCATACACATATACACTCACAAAAAAAGGAAAAGGAGAAAAATTAATATATCCTGCTCCCAAAGTCCACCTCTTGAATTTGGGATGATTCGTTGTCTATTCAGGTATTCAACAGATGCAGGCGCATCAAGTTGTTTGTGGAGCTTTAATCCGCTGCTTCTGAGGCTTCTGGGAGAGATTTCCCTTTCTCTTCTTTGTTCAATCAGCTTCCGGGGTTCAGCTTTGGATTTGTACCCGCCTCTGCGTGTAGGTCGCCTGAGGGCGTCTGTTCCCTGCCCAGACAGGACGGGGTTAAAGGAGCAGCTGCTTCGGGGGCTCTGGCTCACTCAGGCCAGGGGGAGGGAGCGGTACGGAGGAGGCGGGGCGAACCTGCGGTGGCAGAGGCCGGCGTGACGTTGCACCAGCCTGAGGCGCACCGTGCGTTCTCCCGGGGAAGTTGTCCCCCGATCACGGGACCCTGGCTGTGGCGGGCTGCACAGGCTCCCGGGAGGGGCGGTGTGGAGAGTGACCTGTGCTCGCACACAGGCTTCTTGGTGGCGGCAGCAGCAGCCTTAGCGTCTCCTGCCCATCTCTGGGGTCCGCGCTGATAGCCGCAGCTTGCGCCCGCCTCTGGGGTCCGCACTGATAGCCACGGCTCCGCCCGTCTCTGGAGTTCGTTTAGGCGGCGCTCTGAATCCCCTCTCCTTGCGTGCTGTGAAACAAAGAGGCAAGAAAAAGTCTCTTGCCTCCTCGGCAGCTGCAGACTTTTTTCCGGACTCCCTCCCAGCTAGCACCGAATCCCGAGCCTCAGCTCCCAGCCCCCCCCTGCCCCGGTGGCTGAGCAGACAAGCCTATCGGGCTGGTGAGTGCTACTCAGCACCGATCCTCCATGCTGGAATCTCTCTGCTTTGCCCTCTGCACCCCTGTGGCTGCACTGTCCTCCGTGGCTCCGAAGCTTCCCCCCTCTGCCACCCGCAGTCTCTGCCGACGAAGGGACTTCCTAGTGCGTGGAAACCTTTCCTCCTTCACAGCTCCCTCCCACTGGTGCAGGTCCCGTCCCTATTCTTTTGTCTCTGTTATTTCTTTTTTCTTTTGCCCTACCCAAGTACGTGGGGATTTTCTTGCCTTTTGGGAGGTCTGATGTCTTCTGCCAGCATTCAGTGGGTGTTCTTTAGGAGCAGTTCCACGTGTAGATGTATTTCTACTGTATCTGTGGGAAGGAAGGTGATCTCCATGTCTTACTCTTCCGTCATCTTGCCCCCCTCCTATATTATTTTTTAAAACCCACATCATGGCATTGCTTTTTCTGTGGTATGTGAACGAAACTGATCCCATCTTATTAATCTTGAAATTTCAAGCAGATATTTTAAAATGCCATATCTGTTTTCACATTTGTCTATTAAAGATACATATTTGCTTACAACATCAAGTCTGGGTCATCTTTCATTTTCTGTATCTTTCAGCCGACCCCACCCATTTATCCATCAAATTAATTTTTCTATACATTTAACTTCCTTCTAGTTAGGCTGACCTTGATATCCTACAACTTAGATTTATTATTGTTTAAAATCATCCCTTAGTTAATAGTTTCATTTGATAAAATTCCCTCTTTTCTCCCTATGCAAATACTATCCATGTTATGCTTCCATTTTTAATTTCCTTCTTCTCTAAAGTACTGACAATATTTGTGCTTTATACCATATAATGCAACACTTACATACCACACTATTATCTACTGTAGGTTAATTTATGTTAGTCTTATCTCTTCTACCAGATTTTAAGTTCTTTGAGGAATGAGACTTCAAACTAGCACAGTGTTGAAGTCTATTACATTCAAAGGGTCAATGGATCAGTCTTTGAGAAACACTGGATATAATTTTTTTTTCTCTTTAAGCAAAGTATTAGAGAATATGGGGATGAAAAGGCCCCACGCACAGTAAATACAGAACCAGGTCTCTTTGTTTCGATAGGTTGCAGGATCAAACACTACTCCACTGGTTCTCTCTTACTCAGGAAACTTGTTAAAATTGCATGTTACCGAGAAGCAACATCCAGAGATTTACATTCAGTAGGTGATGATAGTGCCCAGGGATCTTATTTTTAAGTATTTCCATGTGAGTCTGATGCATGTGTTCTACTACACAACTCAAAGGAAAAGACCACTAAGTTATGGTATTGGTGATTACACTGAATAAGAAACTCAACAATTATGAGCAATGTTCTAAGATATGTGATAGAAAATAGAAGAGCGGCTGCTAAAATTGTCTCTAGCTCTGAGAATATTTTTGCCCAAACGTAGTGAAAATTAGAAATCCATTGAGCTGGGAAGGCTCTATAGGTAAATTTCCATAAATCATTGAAGAAGGAGGCTAAAGACTAGGTACCCAAATACAAGAATTTAAATGAATATATACTTTAGAGGAAATAAATAAGGTAAAACAAGCTTTAAATGATACATTAAACAAGATGGACTTAATAGATATTTCTAGGATATTCCATCCAAAAACAACAAAATATACTTTCTTCTCAAGTGCTTATGGAACATTCTCCAGGACAGAACATATTTTTGGTCAAAAATCAAGCCTTGGTAAATTTAAGAATATTGAAGTCAATCATACCAAGTATCTTTTCCTAACACAACGCTATGAGACTACATATAAATTACAGGAAAAACTCTGTAAAAAATACAAACATATGGAGGCTAAACAATACACTAATAATAACCAAAGGATCACTGAAGAAATCAAAGAGGAAATCAAAAAAATACCTAGAAACAAGTGACAATGAAAACACAACAACCCAAAACCTATGGGATACAGCAAAAGCAGTTCTAAAAGGTAAGTTTATAAGAATACAATCCTACCTCAAAAAACAAGAAAAATCTAAAATAAACAACTTAACCTTACGCCTAAAGCAAGTAGAGAAAGAAAAACAAACAAAAAAAAAACCCCAAACTTAGCAGAAGGAAAGGAATCACAAAGATCAGATCAGAAATAAAAGAAAAAAAAATAGAAGGAAATAAAAGCAAAGGTCAATAAAACTAAAAGCTGGTTCTTTGAGAAGATAAACAAAATTGATAAACCATTAGCCAGACTCATCAAGAAAAAAGGGAGAAGATTCAAATCAATAGAATTAGAAATGAAAAAAGAGAAGTAACAACTGACACTGCAGAAATACAAAGGATCACGAGAGATTACTACAAGCAACTATATGCCAATAAAGTGGACAACCTGGAAGAAATCGGCAAATTCTTAGAAAAACACAACCTTCTAAGATGGAACCAGGAAGAAATAGAAAATATAAACAGACCAATAATGAGCACTGAAATTGAGACTGTGATTAAAAATCTTCCAACAAACAAAAGCCCAGGACCAGATACCTTCACAGGCGAATTCTATCAAACATTTAGAGAAGAGCTAACACATAACCTTCTCAAACTCTTACAAAATATATTAGGGGGAGGAGCACTCCCAAACTCATTCTACGAGGCAACCATCACCCTGATACTAAAACCAAACAAAGATATCAAAAAGAAAGATAGGGGCTTCCCTGGTGGTGCAGTGGTTGAGAATCTGCCTGCCAATGCAGGGGACACGGGTTCGCACCCCGGTCTGGGAAGATCCCACATGCCGCGGAGCAACTAGGCCCGTGAGCCACAACTACTGAGCCTGCGCGTCTGGAGCCTGTGCTCCGCAACAAGAGAGGCCGCGATAGTGAGAGACCCGTGCACCACGATGAAGAGTGGTCCCCGCTTGCCACAACTAGAGAAAGCCCTCGCACAGAAACGAAGACCCAACACAGCCAAAAATAAATAAATTAATTAATTAATTTAAAAAAAAAGAAAGATAACTACAGGCCAATAACACTGATGAACATAGATGCAAAAATCCCCAACAAAATACTAGAAAACAGAATCCAACAGCACATTAAAAGGATCATAAACCAGGATCAAGTGAGGTTTATCTTAGGAATGCAAGGATTCTTCAATATACACAAATAAATCAATGTGATACACCATATTAACAAATTGAAGGATAAAAAAAATATGATCATCTCAATAGATGCAGAAAAAACGTTTGACAAAATTCAACACCCATTTATGATAAAAACGCTCCAGAGAGTAGGCATAGGGGGCACTTACCTCAACATAATAAAGGCCATATATGACAAACCCACAGCCAACATCGTTCTCAATGGTGAAAAACTGAAAACATTTCTTGTAATATCAGGAACAAGACAAGGTTGTCCACCCTCACCACTATTTTTTTTTTTCTGCTTTTAATTTAATTTATTTATTTGTTTATTTATTTATGGCTGTGTTGGGTCTTCGTTTCTGTGCGAGGGCTTTCTCCAGTTGTGGCAAGCGGGGGCCACTCTTCATCGCGGTGCGCGGGCCTCTCACTATCGCGGCCTCTCTTGTTGCGGAGCACAGGCTCCAGACGCGCAGGCTCAGTAATTGTGGCTCACGGGTCCAGTCGCTCCGCGGCATGTGGGATCTTCCCAGACCAGGGCTCGAACCCGTGTGCCCTGCATTGGCAGGCAGATTCTCAACCACTGCGCCACCAGGGAAGCCCCACCCTCACCACTATTATTCAACATAGTTTTGGAAGTTTTACCCACAACATTCCAAGAAGAGAAAGAAATAAAATGAATCCAAATTGGAAAAGAAGAATTACAGTTGTCACTGTTTGCAGATGTCATGATACTATACATAGAGAATCCTAAAGATACGACCAGAAAACTACCAGGGCTAATCAATGAATTTGGTAAAGTAGCAGGATACAAAATTAATGAACAGAAATCTCATGCATTCCTATACAGTAATGATGAAATATTTGAAAGAGAAATTAAGGAAACCCTCCCATTTAGCATTGCAACAAAAAGAATAAAATATCTAGGAATTAACCTACCTAAGGAGACAAAAGACCTGTATGCAGAAAAGTATAAGACATTGATGAAAGAAATTAAAGATGATACAAACAGATGGAGAGATATAACATGTTCTTGGATTGGAAGAATCAACATTGTGAAAATGACTCTACTACCCAAAGAAATCTACAATTTCAGTGCAATCCCTGTCAAACTACCAAAGGCATTTTTCATAGAACTAGAACAAAATATTTCACAATTTGTATGGAAACACAAAAGACCCTGAATAGCCAAAGCAATCTTGAGAAAGAAAAATGGAGCTGGAGGAAGCAGGGTCCCTGACATCAGACTGTACTACAAATCTACAGTAATCAAGACAGTATGGTAATGGCACAAAAACAGAAATATAGATCAATGGAACAGGATAGAAATCCCAGAGATAAACCCATGCACATATTATGACCTTATGTTTGATAAAGGAGGCAAGAATATAAAATGGAGAAAAGAGAGCCTCTTCAATAAGTGGTGCTGGGAAACTGGACAGGTATATGTAAACTAATGAAATTAGAACACTCCCTAACACCATACACAAAAATAAAGTCAAAATGGATTAAAGACCTAAATGTATAGCCAGACAGCATAAAACTCTTAGAGGAAAACCTAGGCAGAGCACTCCATTACATAAATCACAGCAAGATCCTTGTTGACCCACCTCCTAGAGAAATGGAAATAAAAATAAACAAATGGGACCTAATGAAACTTAAAAGCTTTTGCACAGCAAAGGAAACCATAAACAAGACGATAAGACAACCCTCAGAATGGGAGAAAATATTTACAAATGAAGCAACTGAGAAAGGATTTATCTCCAAAATATACACACAGCTAATGCAGCTCAATATCCAAAAAACAAACAACCCAATCCAAAAATGGGCAGAAGACTTAAATAGACATTTCTCCAAAGAAGATATACCGATTGCCAACAAACACATGATAGGATGCTCAACATCACTAAGCACTAGAGAAATGCCAATCAAAATTACAGTGAGGTATCACCTCACACCAGTCAGAATGGCCATCATCAAAAAATCTACAAACAATAAATGCTGGAGAGGGTGTGGAGAAAAGGGAACCCTCTTGCACTGTTGGTGGGAATGTAAATTGATATAGCCACTATGGAGAACAGTATGGAGGTTCCTTAAAAAACTAAAATAGAACTACCATACACCACAGCAATCCCACTACTGGGCATATACCCTGAGAAAACCATAATTCAAAAAGAGTCATGTATCACAATGTCATTGCAGCTCTATTTACAATAGCCAGGACATGGAAGCATCTTAAGTGTCCATAGACAGATGAGTGGATAAAGAAGGTGTGGCACATATATACAGTGGAATATTACTCAGCCACAAAAAGTAACGAAATTGAGTCCTTGTAGTGAGGTGGATGGACCTAGAGTCTGTCATACAGAGTGAAGTAAGTCAGAAAGAGAAACACAATTACTGCATGCTAACCCATATATATGGAATCTAAAAAAAAAAAAAAAAAAAAAGGTTCTGAAGGACCTAAGGGCAGGACAGGAATAAAGACGCAGACATAGAGAATGGACTTGAGGACATGGGGAGGGGGAAGGCTAAGCTGGGGTGAAGTGAGAGAGTGGCATGGACATATATATACTACCAGATATAAAATAGATAGCTCGTGAGAAGCAGCCGCAAAACACAGTGAGATTAGCTCGGTGTTTTGTGACCACCTAGAGGGGTGGGATAGGAATGGGGGATATATGTATATGGGGATATACATATGGGGATATATGTATATGTATAGCTGATTCACTTTGTTATAAAGCAGAAACTAACACACCATTGTAAAGCAATTATACTCCAATAAAATGTTTAAAATATATATATACTTTAGACCAAAATGAAATAGTTTTGTTACAGGAATTCTGGCAATACAAGCACAAAACTTAATTCTCTCCCTGGTTTCAATTATGCATTCCTTCTCTGAGTGAAGTAGAGAAAGTAATTAAAATAACACATATTTTTGATATAATTTATCTCATTATTTCTTTCCTTTTTAGCTCATATACTCTTTTTTTATAAACTGCTTTATTATATGTATTTCTTACAATATAATTATTTAAAAATAAATGTCTGTAATATTTGGAAAAATGCCACTAAAGCCTTGAGCTATAGAAAGACATGTTAGGGTGTAACAAAATGAGGGTTGGTATTTCTTTATTTCATTGATTAGCATTTGAGACTATTTTATATCTTATGGACAATAATCCAGTATACATTTAATATACCTTAATAATACATAATATTTGATTTCTTCCATAATGAAGTAATATAAATAGTGATCAGATGTTTCAGAAATTTTTATTGCTTTTTGTTTAACTATATGTATATTTGTTTAAGAAGATATATATATATGTGTTCATGTTTATATATATATATAAATCTCACTCTTTCTCATATTTTCAGAATCAGAAGTTTCAGAAAAGCAATCTCTATATTTTTCTCCCTCCAACACAGTAACATAATATCTACTTCATTATATTGGGGGTGGAAAATAGATTTCCTTTTAAAATATAGTACAGAGACAATGAAAATTGTAATACAAAGATAATTTTTTTTACTACAAAGAATTATAAATATCTTTAAGATATCCCAGAATTTATGCTACCCTCAATACGTTTGATGGTACAGAAATAAAATGGAAATTTGACAAACAGTTTAAGAAATAGCCTTTGCAAAAGATTCTGAATATCAATATAATATTCATTAGTTTATACCATAGCAGTAAAGTTTATATTCTTATTTTTTATGGATATGATCATATTTTCTTTTTTCTACTTGTAAATGAGAAATTTCATTTTTTATGCTTTTTATGGTGAAATATTAGATTAATTTTATGACAAGTTCTGAAGGTTCATTTCCTTTTATCATCAATCCTGTTTTCTTTTATTGCAGAATTATACTTACAAATAATATTATTTGAGAGGAGTCACATAAAAACTGTGAGCATAACATAGAATATTTTCAGGTTCATAGATCAAACTATTAATTTCAAGAAAAATTCTATTTAATTTCCACGTTGCTCACTGTGGTGGAGATAAAGGATAGTCAATATCAGCAAGTGAGACAGATATGACATGCTGCAACTATAACAAGCATTCTTTCTAACTCATCACTGAATAATTTCAACAAAGAGATTAGGAAGCTCTTTTTAAAAGATGCAAGGTAAATTCTATTTGAGGAAAATTTTGAAAACATCTTATTGATAGTTATATAAAAAATATTTTCTCCAGATTTTTGTAGTTATTACTTAGCCAGGCCACAGATACATACTACATGTTAATTTCCCAGTGTTTCAATGGACAACTAAGTCATTGAAGGGAACATTTAAAACTATGTCCTTTTTAAAGAAAATATTATTTTACTCGTTGAACATTTTCATTATTTGTTCACATCTCTAATATACCTTACGCAACTGTTATTGTAACAGTAGTGTGATTAAATAGTATGAAAACTATCAGATTTTCTACCCTTAAAGATATTTACAAACTTTTAAAATGAGAATTTTTTAAAAAAGCTTTTCTATTTGGTTTGTTTCCTGTAACATGTTTTCATTGTAATTAAGGAATTTAGTCAGCCACTGTCAATTAGCTAAATTGATGAGAACATCTGACTGTGAGATGCTGAATTTCTACAGCTGGGCATTCTAAATGATCATCAGCTCAATTTAAAGTAAGAAAAGTAGGCACTGAGTGGAAAGCCAGACACCAACAGAGAAAGAGAAAATTAGCAGGCATATGTTAGTATGTTATTAGAACTCACATATTAAATAAAGGTACTTAATTGAATAGCAGAGTAGGTTTAAAATATCTTTTAAAACCTGTGAACACAAGTTGTATAAGACACACTTGTTCAGTATGTGTATTATGGTAATGGAAACCTTTCCTATTATGCTAAACCGCTACAAATAAATATGTTAGAGTTAATGGAATTTTTCTTGTTATTACCATCACTAGAGTTTTAGCAATTATTTTGCTGTTTTATTGTAAAGTGGTATTTTTAATGTTGTATTGCAAATTGGAGAGCTTGCCATGGGAAGGCAAAAATGCTTCTAAGGAACTGTAGGCCATATTTTTCATGAACTAATCAATTTCACATAATATTCTTCATAAACAAAAATGAAACAATTTAATCAGCATTGGTTGTTTTTTATCCACAATTCAAGATGATTTGAAATGAACTATCAGCTCTCCTCTTTGGTCCCCCTGTGACCAGTGTGCATACTTTTATGAGCCAGCTGGCAGGTTTTAGAGTAGTCTGCATCAACAGAGCACAAATAATATAATTGGTTTATATTTATTAAGTCTCAACAAGACTGGTGTCCAAGTAGGGACTGGAACTAAAAATTGGCTTCAGTATTTCTATCACAGTTAATTAGCTGGAGCCCAATTATTTGGGTAGAGTAAGTTTTTTGCTCTCCTTTGGGGTTTCCACTATACAGAAGTAGTCTATTAAAGAAGATATGAAAAAAAAAAGAAGATATGTATTCCATGTGTTCACCATATATCCTCTCACATTCCCTGCTCGATATATGAGAGTACCAAAATTAAATAAAGCTGTACAATTTTATAGATAGTGGTTAGCCCTCACAGGAAAAAATATATTTTGTTCCTGCCTCTAATATATGTGTGTACACACACACACACACACACACACATAATCACACACACATACACAGACGATTGCTTATAGATCAGAAAGTGAGAGAGTGGTGTGCACACATATGTGTGCATATATGTGCATGTATGTGTGTATAATTGTGTTTTCTTGGTATTACCCAAAGGAACAATCTGACATTTCATGGTGGGGTAGAACTTTAATATGCTTTGTAAGAGTTTATTCAGCCCTGCTGTGTTTACATTAACCACTGATTTTGTTGTTGCTGTTGTTTTGTTTTTTTGTTTTTTTAATTGGAGTATAGTTGGTGTACAATGTTGTGTTAGTTTCTCCTGTACAGCAAAGTGAATCAGCCACATGTATACATATATCCCCTCTTCCTTGGATTTCCCTCCCACTTAGGTCACCACAGAGCATTGAGTAAAGTTCCCTGTGCTATATAGTCTGTTCTCATTAGTTATCTATTTTTATCTAGTAGTGTATATATGTCAATCCCAATCTCCTTATCCGTCCCATCCCCCTTTCCCCACTTAGTATCCATACGTTTGTTCTCTACGTCTGTGTCTCTATTTCTGCTTTGCAAACAAGTTCATCTATACCATTTTTCTAGATTCTACATATATGCATTGATATATTTGTTTTTCTCTTTCTGACTTACTTCACTCTGTATGACAGTCTGTAGGTCCATCTGTGTCTCCGCAAGTGGCACAATTAGCCACTGATTTTTTTTAATAAATTTATTTATTTATTTATTATTTATTTTTGGCTTCATTGGGTCTTTATTGCTGCGTGCGGCTTTCTCTAGTTGCGGCGAGCGGGAGCTACTCTTCATTGTGGTGCTCAGACTTCTCATTGCAGTGGCTTCTCTTGTTGCGGAGCTTGGGATCTAAGCATGCGGGCTTCAGTAGTTGTGGCATGCGGGCTTCAGTAGTTGTGGCTCATGATCTCTAGAGCGCAGGCTCAGTAGTTGTGGCACATGGGATTAGTTGCTCCGTGGCATGTGGGATCTTCCCAGACCAGGGATTGAACCCATGTCCCCTGCATTGGCAGATGGATTCTTAACCACTGCACTACCAGGTAAACCCTAGCCACTGATTTTTAAATCCCAGAACCAAACCAAGAGAGCTCCAAGTGTGATACCTAAAATAACCAACTACTTGAAGATTCAATCATAAATAACTACAAATATACAATATTATATTTTAAAGAAGAATACAATGATAGGTTTATTGCTAACATCATAGCCTGCTCTGTCCATGAGTATTATAGTCTTATTAAGGTTGTGTGGATATACATGTAAGATAATATAACCAAGAGATTTGTAATTTTTAGACACAATTCCAAGAGTAATGAAGCTGTGACAGAGCTATCACTCCATTACAGTTCTTTTGAGGAGTGAGCTTCCTAAGAAGGAATTATTTTTCTCCTCTCAGAGAACTTGTCCTGTAATTTAAGCAATCTACCACAAGTCATTAGTTTCAAGGTTTAAATTACAAACTATGTTCTTTGTCTAAGATTTAAAAAATTCTGTTAAAATATCTGATGTAGTAAATAAAGCTCGTGTAAATAAACCTTAAATTATCATCTCACTTTAGGGCAAATATAAAAAAAAAGCCGTAAAATGCAGCTAGATAGCTGTGACTTTCTTGACCAACTCCTCTAGTACAAAAAAAGCAAGTGTCTTTCTTTCAATTGTAAAAGCCACATATACTCATTGTAGAAAATACACAAAATATTTTAAAGAAGGGGAAATGTCTCATTATCCCAACACTCATATAGAAAAACTTTTATATAAATTTCTAGTATTTTCCCAAGGATATTTATTACAACTATGTAGAACCTAGGAGGATAGTATTGCATAGTATATATAAGCTTTTAATTTTGGAGTCAAAAGAACTACATTTGCAATTCTAGTTCTTGTATTTAGTAGATGAATGAATTTGGGTAGCTTGTTCAATTTATCTAAAACATTTCCCCTTACCTACAAAAGCAGGAGGGTTTCCTCATACGATGGTTATGAGGAATGAATAAAACAATGCACGTAATGTACTTATCATTATACGTCAGATATGTAGCAAGTGCTCAATAAATGCTAGATATTATTATATTAAAATCATTTTAATTATGAAATTTTGATAATGCTCTTTTTTAATAAAACATGCTTTTCTGCTTAAAAGCATATTTTGGGAGTTATTCTATGAGTATGGTTTAGTAATCTCATATTGGTTAATCTTCTTGCATATAAGAACTATAAAATCCACATTAAAATATTTAAAATTTTAACTGAAGTATCTGAAACTTAGACAAAAGCAGACAAATCCTTGAGAAGAGTCAGCACTTGGAAGAAGAAAATAGCATGTGATGCGATTCTCATTTCTTGTGGCTCTTGGCCTAAAGGCAAGCATATAGGGCAGTTAAAACCCCAGTAGAAAACACACAGTCTTTTGGGCCTAAGAACAAGGGATCTGAATTTGGAGCAACTACTGACATGGGAAATTGAGAGGGAATCCTGGAGTGTAGAGGTTTGGAGAGAGGGGTTCCCAAATTGTGTGTATAACTGCTGCTTAAATCTCTTGTCAGCCACTAAAAACTGAATTCTTAAGACAGGCTCAAAGCAGTGGAGCTAAAAGTAGATGTGAACTAAGAGTCCAATCGAGATAAGTATCTGATCAAATAAGAATATCAATACTTTTGAGGGAATGTAACAGAATGGAGGGTCCTCACAGCTTAATATTCTCAATGTCCAAGATATAATCCACAATTATTAAGCATACAGATTATCAAGACATGGTTACCCAGTCTCAATAGTAAAAATAATCAACAAAGACTAACCCAGGATGACCCACAATTTGCAATTAGCTGACAAGTGTTTTATAGCAACTATTTTATCAACACTAAATGAAGTTAAGGTGAGTGTGCTAGGGTAAATAAAAATTAGGAAATCTCAGCAGAGAAAAATGAAACCATAAGTGGAACCAAATAGAAATTCTCCCACTGAAACATAAGATATCTGAAATCACAAATTCACTGAATAGACTTAAGAGCTGAATGGAGATTAAAATAAAAATAGACTAACACAAATTATCCAGTTTAGAGAAGTTATAGAAAAAGATTGTTAAAAATATACTTAAGGACTTGTGGGAAAAATATCAAAAATTCTAATATCTGTGTAATTGTAATCTCAGAATTACTCAGGAGAGAATGGAAATACATATTTTAAAAAATGGATAAACTATTAAAAATTTGATGAAAACAATTTTTATATTCAAAAATATCAGTGAACCTCAATTAGGATAAACACAAACAAATAATGCCTTAACACATTAAAATCAAACTAGGAGAAAACTTTAAAAGCAGAGGGGAAAAAACCAAATAACATATTACATAAAGGGAAACAATAATTTGAAGTATCACTGACTTCTTATCAAAAAAAATGGAGGCCAGAAAACAAAGAAACAATATTGTTAAAGTGCTAAAGAGAAGAAGACTTAATCCCAGAATACTACAACCAAAAAAAAAATTTCTTCATGAATGAAGACATTTTCAGATAAAACAAAACTAAAAGACTGTAAAATTAAAACTAAAAAGTGTATGTTTTCTGACTACAATGGAATTAAATTAAAATTGAATCAGAAATACACAAGAAATCAACAGCAATAAAATATTTAGGAAGAACCCAGATATTTAAACATTAAAAAATGAACTTGTGAATAATTTATAAAGAAATCTCAAGGGAACAAGCAAAAATAGAAATATTTTTAGTAAAGGAAGATAAAAACTATCAAAAGTTATGGACTGTAGAAAAAGGGGTGCTTAGAGGGAAATTTATGATTTAATACTTATAGTAGAAAAGAAGAAATATGCAAAATAAATTATCTACATTTCTACCGTAATAAACTAGTAAAAAAGAAGAAAAAGGAGCAAATAAAATTGCAAATAAGTACAAGGAAATAATAAAGAGCAGAAATCAAAAATACGAATAATGTACAAAACATAGAGAAAATCAATGAAACCAAAGTTTGTTCTTTGTAAGCATCAATACAACAGATATATTTCTATCTAGACTTTGTGAAAAAAATAGGAAAAACACATTATGAGTTACTGATGCCATGAATGAACGGATATTACTAAAAATTTTAAATACATTAACATAATTTTAAATGCATAACATAATGATAAAAATGTTTTCATAACATTACAAAAAACTGTATGAAAATAAATTTGACAACACAGAAATTAAATTTCTACACAACTTAGAAATTAAATTTAAATTTCTTCAAATCTAGAAGTTACCAAATCTATTCAAAATCAAATGTTAAAATATCAGCTTTATATCATTAAATAATTTATAAATTTTACTAAAATATTCCTAAACAAAATATTTTGCCCCAAATGGCTTCAATGGTATAAAGTATCAAATATTTAAGGAAGAAATAAAGCCAATTTTATAGAAACTCTTTAAGAAAACAGAGGAGGGGGGAATACTCTCTAACCCACATTATGAGGCCAGTATGGCCTGGACGTCTAAACCAGAAAATGACATTTCAAAAAAAGAAAACTGAAGAACAATAACCTCATGATGAATATCTGTAACATAATATTACCGAGTGGAATAAAGCAAGTGAGGTTTAATTGAGTTATTCAAAGATAGATTATCAAGTGAAAATCAGTCAAATACCATATTATTAAAGAACAAAAAGCATATGATTGTTTTAATAAATATTCAAGGTTGAAAAGTGTAAATTCAAATGAAAACTTTCCAGAAACTAGAAATAGCATGAGAAATATTAAACTTGATAAAGAGCAGTGAAGAAAAACCTATAGCTAACATCATATCTAGTGATGAAGACCGAATGCTTTTCCTATGAGATAGGTAGATAAGCACCATTTCTAGTCTACATTGACCCTAAGGTCACAGCCAGTGTAATAAAGGAATAAAAAGAGAGAAAATACACACATATTGGATAAGGAGGATTTTATTTGTGTAAGACATGATTGTAAATACAGAAAGTAGTATGTAATCTATTAAAAAGCTGCTAGAATTAATAAGTGAATATAGCAAAGTAAGAGTTCACTAGGCAAATATCTTAAAACGTGTATTTGTATATTTCAGCAACAAGCAATTAGAACTGAAATTTTAAAGTTCCATTTTCAATAGTATAAAATATATTCAAATTTAGTAATAATTTTCAAGAAAATGCACAAAATCTTTGTAATACAAACTAAAAAAAAAAATTGCTGATAAAATTAGAGAAGACCTAATAAATGTAGAGATGATGTTATATCCGTGTATTGGATGTCTAGATATTTTTATAATGTTGGCATTCTCAAATTGATAGATTCAATGCAATACCAATCAAAATCCTAGCATGATTTTGAGAAGACATTGACAAGATGACTCTAATATTTATGTAGGAAAACAATGAACGTAGAATAGCCAAAATAATCTAAAGAAAGAAAAAGTTTTTAGGATTTGTTATCTGATTTCAAGACTGAGCCTTGAAGAAGGTCAACATGTAAAATTCAAATATAGCTGAACACACTTACCAAAAAGTCTTAGAGGAAATGTTCAGAGAGTTAGGAGGAAAAGTAGGAAAGCACAGTGTCAGAGAAGAGTGTTCCAAGTGGGAGGAATGGACAATTATGTTAAATGTTGCTAAAAAGAGAAAGAAACTGAAGACTGAAAAAAAAGATCTGTTGGGTTTAGTATCAACTGGACATCACAAGTGATTTGGACAAGAGCATTTTGGGTACAGTAGTGGGAACAGTAGATTGAAATAGTTTGAGTGAGGGGTGAGGAAAGGGAAATAGCATATAATATAAATAGCTTTGAAAAATTCTGTGAGCCGTTCATACTTATTGTAAAAATACTTATTATAAAAATAATATATTCATGACTTGGCTAGGCAATGACCTTTTAAAGGGGATGCAAAAATCATTGATTATAAGGTAAAAATTGATACACTAATACAATAAAATAACAAAAACTTCTATTTAGCAAAAGACATCATTAAGTGGTGAAAAGAAAAACCACAAAGTAGGAGGAAGATATTTTCAAAACTTATATTTGACAAAAGACTTATATGAGGAAGCTATAAAGAACTCCAACTCAATAAAGAAAAGACAGAATTCCAGTTTTAAAAAAAATGGGCAACAGACACATCACAAAAGAGGATTTCCAAATAGCTAATAAAAAATGGCAAAAATATTTACCCACTTGTTCAGCAGAGAATACATATAAAAATCCCAATGAGATCCCAATACCTATGTACCAGAATGGCAAAAATTAAGTGATACCAAGTTTTGATAAGGCTGTGCAACTGGAACTCTTAAGCACTGCTGATGAAGAGTATAAATTGGTACAAACACTTCTAAAACTTTAGCAGTATCTACTAAATCTGATCATATATATTAGAAAGCTAGGGCTGCAATAATTAAATACCATAGATTAAACAATAGAAATTTATTTCTCACAGTTTTGGAGGCTGGGAATTCCAAGATCGAGGTATAGCAATATAGGTTTCATTCTGAGGCCTCTTAACTTTCCTTGTAAGCTACCAACATCTCACTGCATGCTCACATGACCTCTGTACACATGCAGAAAAAATGAGCTATGGTGTTGCTTTCTCTTATAAGGATGTCAGTCCTATGTGATTAGGTTTCCACTGTTATGACCTCATTTAATCTTTACCACTTCCTCACAGGCCCTATCTCCAAATGAGTCATACTGAGGTTAAGACATCACCATGTGAATTGGGGGATACACAATTCTGTCCACAACAATTATTACACACCATGTGTCCCAGTAATTCCACTCTTAAGTACATACCTATCAGAAATAAATTCACCCAAAGACTATTTATAGTAATACAATAAATGGACCAGAATTAGAAAGAGCCCTAATATTCATCAACAGAAGAATGGATAAATAAATTGTGGTACCTTTTAATGGAATATTATTACTCTACTTAATAAACTACTTAATATGACAAGCTTAATGTCAAAGGAATAAAACAGGCAAAAATATGTATACTTTATGATTCCATGATATAATGTTCAAAACAAGCAAAAAATACCAAACATCAAGTGTTAAAATTCAGGATATTCTTTACCTTTCAGGGGTGTAGCAATTCGGAGGAGGAACAACAGCGACTTTTGGAGAGCTATAAATGTTCTATTTTTTAGTGTGTGTAGTGGTAATCTAAGGATGCCCACTTTGTGAACATTCATCGATTTATACACATTATTTGTGTGCTTTCCTGTATATATGCTATCAATAAAAAAAAGTTTATTTAAAAAATCACAATGCCCACCATTCCTCCAACAGCAGCTTTTTAAAGAAACTTCTAATTAGCATTGCTATCTTGTCTCCAACTGAGATGAAAGTGACCATCTTCATCATGGTAGTAATAAACAATTCTGTCTGCATCTCTTTCATAGGAACAGCATCACTAATTGGGCTTCATTTCTATTCCTAGCACACTGAATAATTTAAAATGCATTTAAGTCTAAGAAATGGGAATTAAAGAATATTAAAAGTTTTAGGTTTTCCTCTTACACTAGTTATAAATAAACATTTTTTTCACTAAACATTTGGGAAGCAAGTAGAACTCTCATACATTTCTGGTTGGAATTTAAAATGGTAACATCATTTTGAAAAACAGTTTGGCAAAGTCAAACACTTTGTGGTTTTAAGTAATGGTAAACTTTTGTTAAAGTGCATTATATCATACACCTAAAATAAGTGAATTTTATTTTAATGTGACTTATACTTCAATATAGCTGAGGGAAAATAGTGTGCTCTATCTCTGGTCATGTTATAATTGTCTGTATAACTTTATACAAATTATCTGAGCTTTATGGCTCCAAATGTTTTTTTTTTTTGTTTGTTTGTTTGTTTGTTTAACTATACTGTCATTTAGACATTACCTCTAATGTCTTCTAAGTTTATATGTCTGCTCCTCTGAAACTGATAATAGGGCTCACAAAACAAAATTAATCTATTTCAGGTAAGTTTTCATTGTTATCCAATAAAGGGGGAAATAGTTT
This sequence comes from Eschrichtius robustus, assembly GCF_028021215.1. NCBI lineage: Eukaryota > Metazoa > Chordata > Mammalia > Artiodactyla > Eschrichtiidae > Eschrichtius > Eschrichtius robustus. The sequence continues at coordinate 76,163,301 of NC_090845.1, read as the reverse complement.
CAAGCAAAAAAAAAAACAAACAGTGAGGTCATTAAAACACTCCTCAAATGAGGAATCTCATCATCTTTGAAAAAACAAGGATGAATGAATCACCCAAACCACATAACTTTATGAACTTTTCTTAACTTACCTCATTATCACATTAAATATTTTAAAACAGGTTGTTGACACTAAAGTAAAATACAGTGTACTTACACTGAAAAAGATGGAAGTGTAATTTTTCTTAAAATTCACTGATTAAGTTTTATTTTATAATTTCCATGTCATAAATTTTATTTTCCATATGTATTTCTAGTACAATTATAATGAAGAGAAAAATATTACTTTTTTTTTTACAATTTAATCCATACGTATGTCTTAAAAAAACAGATATAGTTTGGTTAAACCCATGAATTTCTTTATTTAAGATTAGAAATACTATCTCTTGGTAGTATCCATATGTCCAACAATCTACCTAAAGAAATATATTATATTTTAGTTAATACAAAATACTCTCATTTTGGTGCTCTACATTACTCAATAAATCATGTCAAGGAGATGTTGACATTGAGTTAATTTTGCATTTAAAAAACGAGGTTTACTGTGTTCTTTTTTTCAGAGCTAGCTTGGCTTTTCTGCTTGGACTGGGAATAGTGAGATTGTATAGCCCTAATCTTTTCAAATAATATTGTGACCTAAAGCTAAGTGTTGTCCTCCTCATTTTGTTTTTATATATTATCACTGACAGATTTGTGACAGTAAACTACAATATATAATATTCTTTCAGACCTGCTGTAAGGTTGAAGATACTCATTTATTTTGTTGGATCATGAAGTAGTTTTATCTTTCATTTAAATTTTTTTTTTTATTGGAGCATAGTTTCTTTACAATGTTGTGTTAGTTTCTGCTGTACAGCAAAGTGAATCAGCTATACATATACATATACGGTATATATAAATCCAAAAAGAGGGGATATATATATCCCCTCTTTTTGGATTTCCTTCCCATTTAGGTCACCACAGAGTATTGAGTAGAGCTCCCTGTGTGATACACTATGTTCTCATTAGTTATCTATTTTATACATAGTATCAATAGTGTATATATGTCAATCCCAATGTCTCAATGCATCCCACCCCCTCCTTTCCCCTTAGTAGCCATACGTTTGTTCTCTAAGTCTGTGTCTCTATTTCTGCTTTGCAAATAAGATCATCTATACAATTTTTCTAGATTCCACATATATGCATTAATATAAGATATTTGTTTTTCACTTTCTAACTTACTTTACTCTGTATGATAGTCTCTAGGTCCATCCATGTCTCTGCAAATGACCCAATTTCATTCCTTTTTATGGTTGAGTAATATTCCATCATATATATGTACCACATCTTCTTTATCTATTCCTCTGTTGATGGACACATGAAAAGATGTTCAAAATCACTAATTATTAGAGAAATGCAAATCAAAACTACAATGAGGTATCACCTCACACCAGTCAGAATGGCCATCATCAAAAACTCTACAAACAACAAATGCTGGTGAGGGTGTGGAGAAAAGGGAACCCTCTTACATTGTTGGTAAGAATATAAATTGATACAGCCGCTATGGAGAACAGTATGGTGGTCTTTTAAAAAAAACTAAAAATAGAACTACCATATGACCCAGCAATCCCACTCCTGGGCATATACCCAAAGAATACCATAATTCAAAAAGACACATGCACCCCAATGTTCATTGCAGCACTATGTACAATAGCCAGGACATGGAAGCAATCTAAATGTTCATCAACAGAGGAATAGATAAAGAAGATGTGGTAAATATATACAATGGAATATTACTTAGCCATAAAAAGGAACAAAATAGTGCCATTTGAAGAGATGTGGATAGACCTAGAGACTGTCATGCAGAGTGAAGTAAGTCAGAAAGAGAAAAACAAATATCGTATAATATCACTTATATGTGGAATTTAGAAAAATGGTAAAGATAAGCTTATTTGCAAAGCAGAATGGAGACACAGACATAGAGAACAGATGTATGGATACTAGGGTGGGGGAAGGGAGGCGGGATGAATTGGGAAATTTGCATTGACATATATACATTACTATGTATAAAATAGATAACTAATGAGAACCTATTGTATAGCACAGGGAACTCTACTCAGTGCTCTGTGGTGACCTAAAAGGGAAGGAAATCTAAGAAAGAAGGGATATATGTATATGTATAACAAATTCACTTTGTTGTACAGCAGAAACTAACAGATCACATCTTTCTTTCTGCACATCTTTATTACTAGGAGGATATAGTACTAGCGACAATCTATATAAAAAGGGATGTGTCAAATATGTCCTATTTTGTTTCAAACCATTAAGCAAACATATTGTTCTCTATTAGCTACAAAATTTGCTATTCAGAAATTTGAATATTTTGGTAAAATTTACCAAGGTTTTGAGGTCACTGCTTTTGTTAAAGTTTTTGGTATTGAATAGGGAAATCACTTTACTTGATACAAATAAACAAGTATTTGTATATAAGGGTTTAATTTGAGATGATACCATTATAATAATGTGTATGGGTGAAAATATAGCAATCTATCACCCAGTGAATCTAATTTTTATTTCTAAGGAAACCAGAGTACAAACATTTTAGGGTATAGAGAGGTTATTGTTAGACATTACAATTTTAGAGAAACAAAATTAAATGCAATTTCCCCATACTACAGATAAATAATTTTCTTTGTTAAATGAAACAAAAAAACATTTTACCAATGTCTTTCAGAATTTAGTTGATTATAGGTGAATAACAAAGAAATAATAATGAAGTTATTTTAAAAACGCTAAATGTTATAGTTTTCTGTCTCTAAGCAACATCATTGAAAGCAAAAATCATTCCATTTTTAATTAACATGGCTTACTAGCTCATTTCTGTTTTGAAATATGCATAACCGGTAGTCTTTCATCTTCTCTTGTGGACCATTATTACAATGGGGATTACCAATATTTCTAAGCAGTCTTGTGCAGTGGAAATTTCATGCTAATATATTTTAATCAAAACTTATTTTGCTATTGTATTGCTGAATGAATATTTAATATCATTTAAATTGTTCCAAATCTTATATGTTAAGCTTCATCACTACTCTTCTCCATTTCTTGCCTAACTGCTGGTTGAGACACCTCTCGATTTGTTATATACTGCTGTGGATAGAAATTTAGATAACATGAAAGTTCATTGATCAGAGAATTGAGAGTAATGAATAGAAGAGATGACATGTTAATAACAACTTTCATGTTAAAGATGATTTAAATCATTAACATGAAAATTGTCTGAGAATAAATTACAATATTCATTGGGGTGAAAAGTACATGATGATTTGGGGGTATAACATAGTTAAATAGAAATGCCTTCTAAACAAGGGAAAGAATTGAAAGTGGGGGATTGGGTGGTAGAAATAGTTTTTTGACCCATCATGTCACCACTTCTCACCATAAAATTATCATGAGAGAAAATGCAGATATATGAGAAAAAAGAAAAAAAATAAAGAATGGCCAGTTGAGGGGGGAGAGAGAGAGAGAGAGAGAGAGAGGCAAACAAACAAAACCATTTTAAGGGAGTAAGTCAAATCAATATTTTGTAAGGTGAGTTTAACAAAGGGATTTTTCAAAGGAGTCAGAATTTTATAAAACACCAACAAAAAGAATAAAATTTGGCCTCATATTAAAATACTGTAAATCACTTTTTGTACTGAATTATCTTCAAAGGTTTAATTAACAACAGATTTCTTATCACCAATGTCAACTTCAGAATTGGAAAACTGACAAGTTTCTCCCTTGTCAAAAGGGAAAACATTTTTTTTTGATCTCTTTATTCTTTTTGGGTTTTTTTGGTCCTTTCAGGAACTAAATATAAATAGGAGTTCATAAAACACATTTCTGAAATTAAAGTGCACTCACAATTCAAAAACCATATGTGGGTCTATGCTAAATTTGAAAGGAGATTTATATTTATAAATAATTTTGAAATGTGTTTTTCCCACTTTTAAAAGCTATGAGTAAAAAATGACTCATTAGTATGAATAAATACAGAATTGTGGAGTTGTTCGTATTCAGGAGTATCTTAACTCAGATTTGGGTCATATATAGTGGTTTCAAAATTAGTAGCCCCTCTGCCGCTTATTATTGACTAATAAGCTTGAGTTATTTTGTTGATGGTGTTTCCACAAAATGAAAGTTTTTTAAAAAAAGAGGACAATTATCATCAAAACAACATTTAATGACACTATTACATTCAAGATAACAAGAAAAATTACATAATGTTTTTATTTTCAAATCTACCAAAACCAGCCAATCAGAAATTTTAATTTGGATAACTTCATTGAGATTCATTATTGTTAAGGTCAAATGTGGAAGATATATATTTATCTGAGAAGAGTGAACATTTTTACCATCAGAACTTCATTTCTGGATTAAAGTATTCATTATGAAGCTAAGAATAATATTTTATTCTTATGAATGTTTTTAAAACTCCAGTTCTTCTTCCCCCCAAATAAAATTCTAGTACTAGAGACCACCATTTTTTCTTTGATTAGTTACAAAGCAACCATTTCTTTTGAGATGAGACTTCACTGCATTTTTGTCACCTTGAAATTTGAGGACTATTTTAAACCTATGCATAGCATATTTCACCTCTGTTTTGACCAGGCTAAGGAACCATTCCAGCACCAGATAGAGACTACCTGGCTGCAGAGACTAAGGGAGAAAAAGCAAAATAATTAAATCAAACACAGGAAATAAATACCAGAACAATTATGTCTAGTTCGATGAACGTATTAATTTTCATTATATTAAATGATTTCTTCTATTTTCTCAACGTATTTATTCATTGAGTTTTGCCACTTCTACAAAGCCTACCTGACTTCACATCTTCTCTTTTTATAGCATATAGGAAACAATAAGTATCTGTCTTTATGATTTATCCTTTATAGTATTTAGTAATATTAAACAGAGTAGGTTCTTCATGCATGTTTAGCTCTTTAATAATATAAATGATGCCAGAAGAGTGAAATATACTGCCTCCAAGGGTGATATACACCCACTAAAGTCATAACATTTGTTTCAGACTAATTCCACAAGATACTTTTGAAGAACTTAGGCTGAAATCTGTTTTCCCAAAAGAATATCAGTAGAATTGCATTAAGTTATAAATTCAACATTTTAAGGTAGACATTGTTATTCTAGAGAAGATTCAGAAAAGATTAAGATGGTGAGGAGCCTGAAACCCATGCTTTACAGGAACAATGAAAGAACCTAAGGTTATTTTCTCACAGGAAACATAGAACTTTCTTCAAATATTTGGTGAAGTATCATACTGGTGAAACAGGAAACCTATAGTATATTTTCCCAACAAGTAAAACTAGAAAAATCATTTATAAGAATGAGGATATCTTCTCACTTTGACATAAAATCCTCTATACAGAAAACAAATGGAATGACTAATTTTCTGTCACTGAAGATGTTTAAGCACAGACTGAATAGTGACTCTTTGTCAATAACATCAGACAAGGTGATGGACCTGGTAAACACCTTTTCCGTAAAATTTGATATTGTTATCAATGATGAAAATTTTAGTTTAAAATTATAAGCAGAGTAAGTTTCAGGGGCCAAGGTATTACCGCACATATACAAGAAGCAACACACTCCCTGGGTTCTTGGTCAGGGGAAGAAAGGCACAAAGACTTTCCCTAATATACACGTTGCCTAGACCTGATCTTACATCTTGTGCTGAAACACATTTCTAAGAAAATATATTTATTGGTATAATAAAATATCTTTAATCCATAATTTAATATATAAAATTATTTCATTAGTAGCAATGGAAGAGAATAATAAATGGCATTAATACAATAGATATCAAATAATATTTGAAAAATTAATGTAAAATATATGCACAAATTGATTCAATGTTCTAAGTCATTGTAAGAGTGGATATTACTGCTGATAGGTGAAATTTAAACACAATTATAGTGAAATTTCAAATATTTCTATTTTAGAAAAGACCATGTATATGAGCTCAAAAAGTAAAGACAATACAATTATATGAAACTACGAATAAACATGTTTATAGTTTAAATAGCCAATGCTATTTGCTATATTGTCTACATAACAATATATTCCTAGAAAATTATACATTTACTTCAATATAACCATCATTTGAAAAATTTATACTACAAAAACAAGCTGCTTTTATGACCAGTGCAGCTATTTCCTATCAAGAAGCTATGCTCTACCTGTAATTTACTGTGTGCTAACAAATTCCTTCCATATACTTAAAACCCATGCTATTATAGTCTATTCTGTTGCATTACAGTTGGGGAGCTATTTTTCTTGCTTTAATCCTTCCAGAAATATTTTATACTGTTTTCTATTTTAAAACTAATATAAGCCAATTAGGGCAGGGCTACACAGTAGAAAGGTAAGAGGGAGGTTCCAAGAATCTTGTAAATTGGGACGGTATAGACATAATCTAAAAATCATTCAGGGTCTTAAAATATAGCATTAGCCTAAATTATCCATATCAGCTTCTTTCCAATTTCTTCAGGTAAGTACCATAGTATTATTTTTGCTTTGAAATGAAATAACTTGATCTAGTGGCCATTGTAGGCCTAGATTATAATTTCTCTAAGATAAATTTATTTTTAAAGAATCTTGAAAAATTTATATTTCAAAAAAATGCATAGCCTTAAATGTCTTGAGATTTATGAAAATTGTCATTTTAAAATTACATACTTCTTTATTTCTTAATATATTTTCTTTGCTACCTATTTGGAGGTCTAAATTTGAGCATGTGTGTGTACACACACACACACACACACATATATTATCACACAAGGGAAAAGTCGTATTAACAATATATAACATCATTAATATCTTATTAGTGTCTCTATCTGCCCGTACCAAGTTTACAGCTCTGGATAAATCTCCTGCCTCGTCTTAATGAATATTTCTGAAAATAAACAAGAGATGTCTTACTGTCAATCATAGTCATCATTAGATATCTCTGTTGTTACTTCCTGCCTCCAGTTTCCAGATATGTAAGCTCCAATAAACTGAATGATATAAAATTAATTTATGTGCATTTATTATATTGAATATTACAATTAAGTCATTTTATTCAACTAAGTAATTTAATAACATTGCTCACCTTAACTAATTTGTATACTAATATTTTATATTAATAAAATGGCATTTCATTTGGTTTTAAGATATAAAAAGTATTTCCATTGTGAAATTATTTGAAGAAAAATATACATAATTTTAAGATAAAATGATATGTGAGAAACTGATTTTGCATACAGAAAAAGTAAATATGATTACAGCATTATGAAATTGCTATTCAGTCTACTGTAATTTATTTTAGTTTTAACTGATTGACTTAGATTGCTTGGATAAGCATTTATTCTAATTTTATCTTTTGAAAATCTAGGATTCAAATCCACTTCTACTTTGAGGTACTTCACCATTATGTAGCCTTGGTATGAGGCAGATCCAACTTCTCAAGACAGAAACTAAATGGGTCACCCTGATCACTTTTGACTAGCATATGGGCATATTTCCTAGGCCCAGCTAACAGGATATTCCCATCTGGGATATACGGTTTTCAGGTAGTAATGCAAAGGCAAGATAAATTGAGGAATTGCTCATAGTGGCATAAATTGCCTTAAGGTTTCATTGACAGTGAGATTGTGTGTCCACTAGCAGCAGTGTCCAACAGTGGTGGTCCTACTCTAGCAAGACTGATATTGCTGTTTTTCTTGAACCTTGCCTCCTTTGTTGTCTGTTAATTTTCTGAATCTAGTTCTTTAATCTCACACAGATCACGTGAGCTTTCAATTATTCTTTCATTTAAATCAATTTTCTGCTCAAGTTAGCTAGATTTCATTTTTTTTGTGGTCTAAACCAAAATACACGACTAATACCTAAGGAGCTATCAGATGTGGATACCTCCAACATACACTAAGGGAGGAAATAGAGAAATGAGGCTTGCTTAAGTGACTACAGTAGAGATAAAGACTGTGAAAATACCATTTTGTATTCAGGTATAAAACATGGTAGACCACAATACACAGTGATGATGCAGTTAGTTTATCATCCATATTTAACTGGAATAAAGTGTTCATTGAATGCAAGACTATTCCAGTGACACAAAATAGAATAAAATAGTATAAAAATTCAAGGACTATAGATTGGGGTAGCTGTTTTTGATAGCACTGCACAGCTTAAAGAAAAAAGAAATAACAAGCTCAAATAATTAAATTCTCATTTAAAGGCAGAAATTGAAACCCTGGGAATTCCTATGAAGAAAGCAAAAGAACTATTTCTCTTTCAGCACAGGGTTAAGTTTGCTAAAATCTAAACTTAATGTGTAATTCCACGTTTTGCTACATTATAACATCAGCTGAATCCATAGCCTTCCAAGATATTTAAGGTTAAATGTAACTGATCCGAAAAAAATGTGATCTTTCAATATAACTGTTATCCTTCTGTATGTCTTCTTTGGAGAAATATCTATTCAAGTCCTTTGCCTATTTTAAAATTAGGTTTATTTTGTCTTGTTTTGTTTTGTTTCTTGCCATTGAGTTATACATTTTGGATGTTAGCCCACTACCAGATATATGGCCTGCAAATACTTTCTCCCATTTTGTAAGTTATTTTCTCACTCTGTTGATAGTTTCCATTGCTGTGCAGAAACTTTTTAGTTTTGATGTATTCCCACTTGTCTATTTTTGCTTTTGTTGCTCTGTTTTTGATGTCATATACAAGAAATCATTGCCAATATTCAGGAAGATTCAAATCAAAATCATAGTGGGATATCTCACACCTGGTAGGATTCCCATTATCAAAAATTTTTTAAAAGATAAGTTGTGGCGAGGATGTGGAGAAATTTGGAACCCCTGTACAATGTTGATGGGAATGTAAATGGTGCAGCCACTGTGGAAACAGTATGGAGGCTACTCAAAAAAATGTTTAAATATGCCAAAAATTACAGTTAACATCATACTTAGTGGTTAGAAACTCAAAATTTTCCCACTTAGATCAGGTACAAGGCAGGAATGTCCTCTCTCAGAACTCCTTATCAACATCATGCTGTAAGTCCTTGCTCAGACAATAAAACAAGAAAAAGCAATAAAAATTGTACAGGTTGGGAAGGAAGGTAAAAAACTGTCTTTTATCACAGATAACATAATTGTCTATGTAGAAAGTCCAGAAGAATTGGCAAAAAAACCTCCTGGAACTAATATGCAATTATAGCAAGGATGCAAGATACATACATTAATATCAAAAGTCAATTTTGAAATTAAATACACAATACCATTTACACGATATCCCCCAAAAAAGAAATGCTTAGATATAAATCTAAATCTAGAACATGAGGGGAGCTTCAAGATAGCAGAAGAGTAAGAAGTGGAGATCACCTTCCTCCCCAAAAATACATCAGAAATACATCTACAGAACACCAACAGAACACCTACTGAATGCAGGCAGAAGACCTCAGACCTCCCAAAAGCCAAGAAACTCCCCACGTACCTGGATAGGGCAAAAGAAAAAAAAGAAAAAAACAAAACAAAAGCACAGGGACGGAACCTGCACCTCGAGGAGGGAGCTGTGAAGGAGGAAAGGTTTCCACACACTAGGAAGCCCCTTCGCAGGTGGAGACTGTGAGTGGTGGAGTGGGGAAGCTTCGGAGCCACGGAGGAGAGCACAACAACAGGGGTGCGGAGGGAAAAGCAGAGAGATTCCCGCACAGAGGATTGGTGCCGGCCAGCACTCACCAGCCCCAGAGACTTGTCTGCTCACCCGACAGGGCAGGTGGGGGCTGGGAGCTGAGGCTCCAGCTATGGAGGTCGGATCCCAGGGAGAGGACTGGGGTTGGCTGCATGAACACAGCCTGAAGGGGGCTAGGGCACCACAGCTAGCCAGGAGAGAGTCCGGAGAAAGGTCTGGAGCTGACCGAAGAGGCAAGAGACTTTTTCTGCCTCTTTGTTTCATGGTGCATGAGGAGAGAGGATTAAGAGAGCCACCTAAAGGAGCTCCAGAGACTGGCCCGAGCCACGGCTATCAGCGCAGACCACAGAGACGGGCATGAGATGCTAAGGCTGCTGCTGCTGCACCAAGAAGCCTGTGTGCAAGCACAGGTCACTATCCACACCTCCTCTCCCGGGAGGCTGTGCAGTCCGACACTGCTGGGGTCCCGTGATCCAGGGACAATTTCCCTGGAGAACACAGGGCATGCCTCAGGCTGGTGCAAGGTCACGGCGGACTCTGCCGCCACAGCCTTGCCACACACCCCATACCACTCCCTCCCCCCAGCCTGACTCCTGTCCTGTCTGAGCGGGAACAGACGCCCTCAGGCAACCTACACGCAGAGGCAGGGCGAAATACAGAGCTGAAGGCCAGGAGCTGTGCAAATAAAGAAGAGAAAGGGAAATCTCTCCCAGCAGCCTCAGGAGCAGTGGATTAAATCTCCACAATCAACTTGATATAGCCTGCATTTGTGGAATACCTGAATAGACAATGAATCATCCCAAATGGAGGAGGTGGACTTTGGGAGCAACAATATATATATATTTTTCCCTTTTTCTCTTTTTGTGAGTGTGTAAGTGTATGCTTCTGTGTGTGATTTTGTCTGTATAGATTTGTTTTACCATTTGTCCTAGCGTTCTGTCTGTCCGTTTTTGTTTTCTTTTTTTTAGTATAGTTTTTATCACTTGTTATAATTGGTGGATTTGTCTTTTGGTTTGGTTGCTCTCTTCTTTCTTTCTTTTTTTTATTAATTTAATTTTTTTTAATTTTTTTTAATTTTAAAAACTTTATTTCAATTTATTTTCTTTTCTTTCTTTCTTTCTTTCTTTCTTTCTTTCTTTCTTTCTTTCTTTCTTTCTTTTTTTCTCACTTTTATTCTGAGCCATTTGGATGACAGGGTCCAGGTGCTCTGGCCAGGCGTCAGGGCTGTTCCTCTGAGGTCGGAGAGCCAAGTTCAGGACATTGGTCCAGCAGAGACCTCCCAGCTCCACATAATATCAAATGGTGAAAATCCCCAAGAGATCTCCATCTCAGTGCTAAGGCCCAGCTACACTCAATGACCAGCAAGCTACAGTGCTGGACACCCTTAGCCAAACAACTAGCAAGACAGGAACACAACTCCACCCATTAGCAGAGAGGCTACTTAAAATGATAATGTCACAGACAGCCCAAAACACACCATCAGATGAGGATCTGCCCACCAGAAAGACAAGATCCAGCCTTATCCACAAGAACACAGGGACTAGTCCCCTCCACTAGGAAACCTATACAACCCACTGAACCAACCTTAGCCACTGGGGCAGACACCAAAAACAACGGGAGATACGAACTTGCAGCCTGCTACAAGGAGATGCCAAACACAGTAAGTTAAGCAAAATGAGAAGACAGAGAAACACACAAGAGATGAAGGAGCAAGGTAAAAACCAACCAGACCTAACAAATGAAGAGGAAGTAGGCAGTCTACCTAAAAAAGAATTCACAATAATGATAGTAAAGATGATTAAAAATCTTGGAAATAGAATGGAGAAAGTACAAGAAAAGTTAAACTAGGACCTAGGAGAACTAAAGAGCCAAGAAACAATGATGAACAACACAGAAAATGAAATTAAAAATTCTCTAGAAGGAATCAATAGCAGAAAAACTGAAGCAGAAGAAGGGATAAGTGACGTAGAAGATAAAATAGTGGAAATAACTACTGCAGAAAAGAATAAAGAAAAAAGAATGAAAAGAATTGAGGACAGTCACAGAGACCTCTGGGACAACATAAAACGCACCAACATTCGAATTATAGGGGTCTGAGAAGAAGAAGAGAAAAAGAAAGGGACTGAGTAAATATTTGAAGAGAATAGAGTTGAAAATTTCCCTAATAAAGGAAAGGAAAGAGTTAATCAAGTCCAGGAAGCACAGAGAGTCCCATACAGGATAAATCCAAGGAGAAACACGTCAAGGCACATATTAGTCAAACTATCAAAAAGTAAGTACACAGAAAAAATATTAAAAGCAGAAAGGGAAAGACAAAAAATAACGTACAAGGGAATCTCCATAAGGTTAACAGCTGATCTTTCAGCAGTAGTTCTGCAAGCCAGAAGGGAGTGTCAGGACATATTTAAAATGATGAAAGGGGAAAACCTACAACCAAGATTACTCTACCTAGCAAAGATCTCATTCAGATTTGACAGAGAAATTAAAACCTCTACATAGAAGCAAAAGCTAAGAGGTTTCAGCAACACCAAACCAGCTTTACAACAAATGCTAAGTTCTCTAGGCAGGAAACACAAGAGAAGGAAAAGACCTACAATAACAAAGCCAAAACAATTAAGAAAATGGTAATAGGAACATACATATCAATAATTACCTTAAATGTAAATTGATTAAAAGTGCTAACCAAAAGACACAGACTGGCTGAATGGATACAAAAACAAGACCCATATATATGCTGTCTACAAGAGACCCACTTCAGACCTAGGGACACATACAGACTGAAAGTGAGGGGAGGGAAAAAGATATCCCATGCTAATGGAAATCAAAAGAAAGCTGGAGTAGCTATTCTCATATAAGACAAAAGAGACTTTAAAACAAAGACTGTTGTAAGAGACAAAGATGGACCCTACAAAATGATCTAGGGATCAATCGAAGAAGAAGACACAACAATTGTAAATATTTATGCACCCAACATAGGATCACCTCTATACATAAGGCAAATATTAACAGCCATAAAAGGGGAAATCGACAGTAACACAATCATAGTAGGGGACTTTAACACCCCACTTTCACCAATGGACATATCATCCAAAATGAAAATAAATTCGGAAACAGAAGCTTTAAATGTTACTTTAAACAAGATGGACTTAATTGATATTTATAGGACATTCCATGCAAAAACAACAGAATACACTTTCTTCTCACGTGCTCATGGAAGATTCTCCAGGATAGATCATATCTTGGGTCACAAATCAAGCCTTGGCAAATTTAAGAAAATTGAAATAATATCAAGTATCTTTTACGAACACAAGGCTGTGAGGCTAGATATCAATTACAGGAAAAAATCTGTAAGAAATAGAAACACATGGAGACTAAACAACACACTACTTAATATCCAAGAGATCACTGAAGAAATCAAATAGGAAATCAAAAATACCTACAAACAAATGACAATGAAAACACGATGACCCAAAACCTATGTGATGCAGCAAAAGCAGTTCTAAGAGGGAAGTTTATAGCCATACAATCCTACCTTAAGAAACAAGAAACACCACAGATAAACAACCTAACCTTAAGCCTAAAGCAATTAGAGAAAGAAGAAAAAAAAAACCCAAAGTTAGCAGAAGGAAAGAAATCATAAAGTTCAGATCAGAAATAAATGAAAAAGAAATGAAGAAAAAAATAGCAAAGATCAATAAAACTAAAAGTTGGTTCATTGAGAAGATAAACAAAATTGATAAACTGTTAGCCAAACTCATCAAGAAAAAAAGGGAGAAGACTCAAATCAATAGAATGAGAAATGAAAAAGGAGAGGTAACAACTGACATTGTAGAAATACAAAGGATCATGAGAGATTACTACAAGCAACTATATGCCAATAAAATGGACAACCTGGAAGAAATGGACAAATTCTTAGAAAAGCACAACCTTCCGAGACTGAACCAGGAAGAAAAAGAAAATAAGAAAAGACCAATCGCAAGCACTGAAATTGAAACTGTGATTAGAAGTCTTCCAACAAACAAAAGCCCAGGACCAGATGGCTTCACAGGTGAATTCTATCAAACATTTAAAAAGAGCTAACACCTATGCTTCTCAAACTCTTCGAAAAAATAGCAGAGGGAGGAACACACCCAATCTCATTCTACGAGGCCACCAACACCCTGATACCAAAACAAGACAAAGATGTCATGAAGAAAGAAAACTGCAGGCCAATATCACTGATGAAAATAGATGCAAAAATTATCAACAAATTACTAGCAAACAGATTCCAACAGCACATTAAAAGGAACATACAGCATAATCAAGTGGGGTTTATCCCAGGAATGCAAGGATTCTTCAAAATATGCAAATCAAACAATGCGATATACTATATTAAAAAATTGAAGGAGTAAAATTATATGTTATCTCAATAGAGGCAGAAAAAGCTTTCGACAAAATTCAACACCGATTTATGTTAAAAACCTTCCAGAAAGTAGGCGTAGACAGAACTTACCTCAACATAATAAAGGCCATACATGAAAAACCCACAGCCAACATTGTTCTCAATTGTGAAAAATTGAAGCCATTTCCACTAAGATCAGGCACAAGACAAGGTTTCCCACTCTCACCACTATTATTCAACATTGTTTTGGAAGTTTTAGCCACTGCAATCAGAGAAGAAAAAGAAATAAAAGAATCCAAATCAGAAAAGAAGACATAAAGCTGTCACTGTTTGCAGATGACATGATACTATGCATAGAGAACCCTAAATATGCTACCAGAAAACTACTAGAGCTAATCAGTGAATTTGGTAAAGTAGCAGGATACAAAATTAATGCACAGAAATCTCTAACATTCCTATACACTAATGATGAAAAATCTGAAAGTTAAATTAAGAAAACACTCCCATTTACCATTACAACAAAAAGAATTAAACACCTAGGAATAAACCTACTAAGGAGATGAAAGACCTTTATGCAGAAAAGTATGACACTGATGAAAGAAATTAAAGATGATACAGATAGATGGAGATATATACCATGTTCTTGGATTGGAAGAATCAACATTGTGAAAATGAGTATACTACCAAAAGCAATCAACAGATTCAATGCAATCCCTCTCAAGCTACAACTGGCATTTTTCACAGAACTAGAACAAAAAATTTCACATTTTGTATGGAAACACAAAAGACCCCGAATAGCCAAAGCATACTTGAGAAAGAAAAACGGAGCTGGAGGAATCAGGGTCCCTGACATCAGACTATACTACAAAGCTACAGTAATCAAGACAGTATGGTACTGGAACAAAAACAGAAATATTGATCAGTGGAAGAGCATAGAAAGCCCAGAGATATACCCAAGCACATATGGTCACCTTATCTTTGATAAAGGAAACAAGAATACACAATGGAGAAAAGACAGCCTCTTCAATAAGTGGTTCTGGGAATACTGGACAGCTACATGTGAAAGAATGAAATTCGAGCACTCCCTTACACCATGCACAAAAATAAACTCAAAATGGATTAAAGACCTAAATGTATGGCCAGACACTATAAAACTCTTAGAGGAAAACATAGGCAGAACACTCTATGACATAAATCACAGCAAGATCCTTTTTGACCCAGCTCCTAGAGAAATGGAAATAAAAACACAAATAAACAAATGGGACCTAATGAAACTTAAAAGCTTTTGCACAGCAAAGGAAACCAAAAACAAGAGGAAAAGACAACCCTCAGAATAGGAGAAAATATTTGAAATGAAGCAACTGACAAAGGATTAATCTCCAAATTTTACAGTCAGCTCATGCAGCTCAATATCAAAAAAGCAAACAATCCCACCCAAAAATGGGCAGAAGACCTAAATAGACATTTCTCCAAAGAAGATATACAGATTGCCAGCAAACACATGAAGGAGTGCTCAACATCAATAATCATTAGAGAAATGCAAATCAAAACTACCATGAGATATTATCTCACAGCAGTCAGAATGGCCATCACCAAAAATCTACAAACAATAAATGCTGGAGAAGGTGTGGAGAAAACGGAGCCCTCTTGCACTGTTCGTGGGAATGTAAAATGATACAGTCACTATGGAAAACAGTATGGAGGTTCCTTAAGAAACTAAAAAAAGAACTACCATACGACCCAGCAATCCCACTGCTGGGCATATACCCTGAGAAATCCATAATTCAGAAAGAGTCATGTGCCACAATGTTCATTGCAGCTTTACTTACAATAGTCAGGATATGGAAACAAGGTAAGTGTCCATCGACAGGTGAATGGATAAAGAAGATGTGGCACATATATACAATGGAATATTACTCAGCCATAAAAAGAAATGAAATTGAGTTATTTGTAGTGAGGTGGATGGACCTAGATTCTGTCATACAGAATGAAGTTAATCAGAAAGAGAAAAACAAGTACTGTATGCTAACACATATATATGGAATCTAAAAAGAAAAAGAAAACAGTCATGAAGAACGTAGGGGCAGGATGTGAATATAGATGCAGACCTATAGAGAATGGACTTCAGGACATGGGGAGGGGGAAGGGTAAGCTGGGACTTTGTGACAGAGTGGCATGGACATATATACACTACCAAGTGTAAAGTAGATAGCTATAGAGAAGCAGCCTCATAACACAGGGAGATCAGCTTGGTGCTTTGTGACCACCTAGAGGGGTGGGATAGGGAGAGTGTGAGGGCGGGAGATGCAAGAGAGAGGAGATATGGAGATATATGTATATGTATAGCTGATTCACTTTTTTATGTAGCAGAAAATAACACACCATTGTAAAGCAATTATACTGCATTAAAGATGTTTAAAAAAATCTAAATCTATGTGAGAAAAACTTCAAAACTCAGATGAGTGAAATGAAAGAAGAGCTAAATAAATGGAGAGATTTTCCATGCTCATGGTGAGGAAAGATCAATATTGTCAAGATGTCAGTTCAAATTATGTTTTACATATCAACAAACTGATTCTAAAGTGTAGATGGAGAGCCCAAAGACCCATACTAACCAATATAATATTGAAGGAGAAGAAGAATATTGGAGGGTTTATGCCACCAGACTTCAAGACTTACTATAAAGCTATAGTACTTGACAGAACGGTATTGGCAAAAGAATAGACAAATAAATCAATGGTACAGAATATACAGTCCAGAAATAGGTCCCCAAATACATAGTAAACTGATTTTTGTGAAAGGAGCAAAAACAATACAATGGAGCAAATAGAGTCTCTTTAACAATTGGTGCTGAAAAAAATTGGTTATCCACATGCAAAAAAAGAAAATAATCTAGCCATAGATTTTACATCTTTCACAAAAATTCACACAAAATTAATCATGGACCTAAGTGCAAAATGCAAAACTATAAAAATCTTAGAAAATGACATAAGAAAACATAGATAACCTTGAGTGCGATGATACCTTTTTAGATACAACATCAAAGACATGATTCATGAAAGAATCCTTGGTAAACAGGGCTTCATTAAAATTTAAAAACTTCTACCTATGAAAGGCAATGTCAAGAGATTAAAGAAAAGTAACAGAGAAGGAGAAAATATTTCTAAAAGACACATTTGATAAAGGACAATTATCCAAAATATACAAAGAACACCTAAAATTCAACAATAAGAAAACAAACAACATAATTAATAATTGGGCCAAAGACATTAACAGATACCTCACCAAAGAAGATATACAGATAAGAAATAATTATGTGAAAAAATGCTTCATATTTTTTCATCAGGGAAATGGAAATTAAAACAATAATGATATATCGCTACATATCTATTAGAATGGCCAAAATCCAGAACTCTGACAACACCAAATGCTGATGAGGATGTGGAACAAAAGGAGCTTTCATACATTGCTGGTCCGGAAAGCAAAATGGTCCTGACATTTTGAAGGACAGTTTTGTCGTTTCTTATAAAACTAAACACATTCTTACCATACAATCCAGCAACCACACTCCTCAGTATTTACCCAAAAGAGTTTAAAACCTACATCCACACAAAAACCTGTACATGGATGCTTATAGAAACTTTATTCTTAATTGTCCAAACTTGGAAACTAGATACCCTTTAGTAGGTGAATGGATAAATAAACCCTGGTGCATTCAGACAATAGGATATTATTCAGTGATAAAAAATGAGCTATCAAAGTATGAAAAGACATAGAGGAACATTAAGTGCATATGCCTAGGTAAAATAAGCCTATCTGAGACAGCTACATACTGTATGATTTCACTGACATGACATTCTGAAAAGGCAAAACTGTGGAGACAATAAAAATATCAGTGGTTTCTGGGTGGGGGGCATGGGCGAGGGAGAGATGAATAGGCAGATCACAAAGGATCTTAGAGCAATTAAAATACTCTATGATATTACAATGACGTATACATGTCTATATACATCTTTGCAAACCCATAGAATATACAACACCAAGAGTGAACCCTAGGGTAAACTGGATTTGGGGTGATCATGATATATTAATACAGTTTCATCCTTGGTCAAAAATGTATCACACTGGTGAGTGATACTGGTAACAAGGGAGGCTATATTATAGATTATAACACTGTCAGTCAGGTAAGAATATTGCTCCTCATGTTACCTCTCCAGTCTCTTCATGCTCCAACTCCAGAGGGTTAGGAAAGCAAGAACAGTCACTAGGGGAGAAGAATTATAAATACTATGCAAAAATGGAAGTAGCCACCGTGCATGCCCCTAGCCCCTTTGCAAGTGTTGAGATTTTATCAGGCCTGTTTAGACTATTATATTGGACTGGGTATTTTAATTATTGACTAAAAGTCCTATAACAGAAGAATGATCAAAAAATTTGTTGCTGGCTTGAATTTTCTGTCCAAATGAATAAAATAGAAAGGGTCAGGGGTAATAAAAATAAAATTACTTTATGATTATATACCATTCATCATGTTTGTTCAATATATCACATTTATATGTAGTGTTTATTTTACAAAAGTACTATAGATAATGTTCTGTAACTTGCTTTATTTCTCTTAAAAATCTACAATGGCCATTTTCTCATCTCTCTTCTCATTTTAGTATATACAACTCTACCTCATTCTTTTAGTTGCTGTATATTACCCCATTGTATAGCCATATTGTAATTAATTTGACTGCTCTAATGATGGACAGTAAAGTCATATCCAATTCTTTACTACTACAAATGCTGCTGCAAGTCTCTCTCCTTCTCTCTCTCTCTCTATATATATATATGTGTGTGTATATATATATATATATATATATATATATATATATATATACCAAAATTACATGTTCTTGTGCATCTATGTGGTAAGGTACATTTCTAGAAGTGAAATTTTTGGATAAAGTGGCATGCACATTTTAACTGTTTACAGATATTGCTACGTTCCTTTCTGAAAAATGTTTACCAATCCACATTGTCAAGATTTTAAAATATGTCTACAAATTTTTGCTACCCACTCTTTGAAAGAAAGGAGCCGACTTTCACACCTTTGAGTGTGGGCTATATTTAGTGCCTCCTTCAAATAAATAGAACATGGCAAATGTGCTGATGTTTGATTTCTGGAACTATACAATAAAAGGCATTGGGGTTTTCTCCTCCTCCTCTAATATCACACTTTCTGGGGGACGTCAGCTGCCATGTTATAAGGATGCTTAAGGAAATCAATGGAGAGGTCCTAGTTTTGTGAAAATGAGGCTTCCTGCCAATAGCCAGCAAGGAACTGAGACCTTCTAGTAACCCCTCTTGGAAGTGAATCCACCAAGAGCCCTAGTCAATGTCATCACTGCTACCTCATGAGAAACTTCAAGCCATAACTAACCATCTAAACCATTCCTGAATTCCTAACCAACAAAAACAGATAATAAATGCATGTTGTTTTCAGCTGCCAAATTTTGAGGAAATTTTCTACACAGCAGTAGATAACTAATGTAAACATTTCAACAACAGTGTGTAAACGTACTCTTTTCCTAATACCCTGGGTAATATCAGTCCTTATTTTATTATTGTGTTTTAAATGTAATAAGTGGAACCTATATAAACATGATTCCACTCATCTTTCCAACCTCTAATTAGTGGGGTTCCTAATGCTTAGTTTTTGTTATTCTTTTCTTTACATTCCCTTCCATGGAAATTTATTTGATCTCATGGCTTGGATATTTAATTATATACTTGTAAATCTCAAATTTATATCTCTTGTCTCAACCTCATCAATTCATCTTCCTACGCAGTGCCTTTACTTGGATGTTTAATAAATATCTCTAAAGTATTCTAAGTCAAAATTTTAATCTTCCCCTTAAACCTATACACCTGCAGCTCACCACCCCCCTCAGTAAATGGCAACTTCATCTTCCCAGTTGATTAGGCCAAAAATCTTGGAACCACCTTTGTTTTCTCTCATAGACTACATTTACTCCATCAGCAAAACTTGTTGGCTACAACTTCAGAAGATATCCAGAATCCACTTACTTTTCACCACTTCCTCTGCTGTTTTCATTGTCCCAGCTACTACTATCCTAAAAAATCTACTCTACCTCCTTCTACCCTTGCTTCCTACAGTTTATAATCTGCATAACGAGCAATGTGATCTTTCAAAAAAGGGCAAATCATGTTAATTCTCTGTTGAAAATCATCTAATATCTTCCTATTCTATGCAGAATAAAAACCAAAGTCTTACAAGGACCTAAGATGCTTTCTCTAATTTTGTCTCCTACTATAAGCCACCATCCTTACTTAGCTCAGCCACACTAGCCTCTTAGTTGTTATTACAAACTGTCATGCAATTTTCTACCTCAAGACCTTTTGATGAAGTTGTTTGTCTCTTTCTTACTCTGTGAGAGTATGTGCATGTGTGTGTGGGTGTGTGTATAATTTGACTTCAAATACAAATCAAAATATTTTAAAGAGATAACATTAATTGCAACAAAAATTTCCAGCATTCTGATTCTTAATAGATTCCAGAAGAATTGTACAGCTTTTAAAAAGCTATGATGGAATAGAAAACTCTAGTTTAATTGTAATTCCTGTATACTAAAAAATTGTAAATGATATATGTTGGGAGTGACTT
The DNA here is from genome assembly GCF_028021215.1 of Eschrichtius robustus. Classification (NCBI taxonomy): domain Eukaryota; kingdom Metazoa; phylum Chordata; class Mammalia; order Artiodactyla; family Eschrichtiidae; genus Eschrichtius; species Eschrichtius robustus. The sequence goes on along the minus strand of NC_090845.1, from coordinate 76,142,498 downwards.
GCAGAGAGATATGACTCATCCTGCTAGAAAAGACTCTAGTTGTCTTTATTGTAGCTTATTAATTACTTTAGCAGACATGTTTTGTTCCTTTAGTTCCTATGGAGGCTTAAGTATCACATAACATATGTTAGATTTTGGCAATCTTAGGTTTGCAGAAGTTTAAAAATATTTTGAGTAGTTGCACATCAAATTGTCTCTCATGAGAGGAAATGCTAACAATATTTTAACCAAAGAAAACTGCTTTCTATCAACACATTTTTGTATATCACAAATAGCTCCTGAATTAACTAACAGATGTAAAATCTTACTTAATTTGGATTTTAAAAATACGATGTACAATAATATTATATATAAAGACATATTAGCATGGAAAAACCAAAAATAGAAAACAATAATGTTTTGTTTGAGAAAGTTAGAGTTTTTACTTAGGAAAGTGAAAGTTATTTACTAAAATTGTACACATATGTGACTATGATAAGGATGTAATGACTAAATTCTACTGCAGGAACTGAGTGATAAATATATATATATATATATCTGAAAGCTAGCAAGCTATTTGATCACAAGTCATTTAATGGCAAAATTGCTTAATGGGAGGAGTTTCAAGATGGCGGAAGAGTAAGACGTGGAGATCACCTTCCCCCGCACAAATACATCAGAAATACAGCTACATGTGGGACAACCCCTACAGAACACCTACTGAATGCTGGCAGAAGACCTCAGACCTCCCAAAAGGCAAGAAACTCCCCACGTACCTGGGTAGGACACAAGAAAAAAGGAAAAACAGGGACAAAAGAATAGGGACGGGACCTGCACCTCTGGGAGGGAGCTATGAAGGAGGAAAGGTTTCCACACTAGGAAGCCCCTTCGTGGGCAGAGACTGCAGGTGGTGGAGAGGGGAAGCTTCAGAGCCACAGAGTAGAGCGCAGCAACAAGGGTGCAGAGGGCAAAGCGGAGAGATTCCCACATAGATGATCGGTGCCGACCAGCATTCACCAGCCTGAGAGACCCGTCTGCTCACTGGCCGGGACGGGTGGGGGCTGGGAGCTGAAGCTCGGGCTATGGTCACATCCCAGGGAGAGGACTGGGGTTGGCTGTGTGAACTCAGCCTGAAGGGGGCTAGTGCACCACAGCTAGCCGGGGGGAGTCCGGGAAAAAGGCTGGAGCTGCCAAAGTGACAAGAGACTTTTTCTTGCCTCTTTGTTTCCTGGTGCGCGAGGAAAGGGGATTAAGAGCGTGCTTAAAGGAGTTCCAGAGATGGGCGCGAGCTGCGGCTATCAGCGTGGACCCCAGAGACGGGCATGAGACGCTAAGGCTGCTGCTGCAGCCACCAAGAAGCCTCTGTGCAAGCACAGGTCACTATCCACACCATCCTCCTGGGAACCTGTGCAACCCGCCACTGCCAGGGTCCTGTGATCCAGGGACAACTTCCCCAGAATAATGCATGGTGCGCCTCAGGCTAGTGCAACGTCACGCCAGCCTCTGCCACCGCAGGCCGGCCCCGCATCCGTACCCCTCCCTCCCCCTGGCCTGAGTGAGCCAGAGCCCCCGAATCAGTTGCTCCTTTAACCCCGTCCTGTCTGAGGGAAGAACAGACACCCTCAGTCGACCTACACGCAGAGGCTGGTCCAAATCCAAAGCTGAACCCCGGGAGCTGAGCAACAAAGAAGAGAAATGGAAATTTCTCCCAGCAGCCTCAGGAGCAGCGGATTAAATCTCCACAATCAACTTCATGTACCCAGCATCTGTGGAATAACTGAATAGACAACGAATCATTTCAAATTGAGGAGATGGACTTTGAGGGCAATGATATATATATATATATATATTTCCCTTTTTCCCTTTTTGTGAGTGTGTATGTGCATGCTTCTGTGTGTGATTTTGTCTGTATAGCTTTGCTTTTACCATTTGTCCGTTTTTTTTTGTTTTTTTGTTTTTAATTACATAAAAATATTTTTTCTTAATAATTTTTTAATAACTTTATTTTATTTTGTCTTCTTCTTTCTTTCTTTCTTTTTTTTGCCCTTTTATTATGAGCTGTGTGGAGCACAGGCTCTTGGTCCTCCAGCCAGGTGTCAGGGCTGTGCCACTGAGGTGGAAGAGCCAAGTTCAGGACACTGGTCCACAAGAGACCTCCCAGCTCCACGTAATTTCAAACAGCGAAAATCTCCCACATATCTCCATCTCAACGTCAAGACCCAGCTCCACTCAACAACCAGCAATCTACAGTGCTGGACATCCTTTGCCAAACAACTAGCAAGACAGGAACACAAACCCATCCATTAGCACAGAGGCTGCCTAAAATCATAATAAGGCCGCAGACACCCCAAAACACACCAGTAGACGTGGACCTGCTCACCAGAAAGACAAGATCCAGCCTCATCCACCAGAACACAGGCAGTAGTCCTCTCCACCAGGAAGCCTACACAACCCACTGAACCAACCTTAGCCACTGGGGACAGACACCAAAAACAACGGGACTTATGAACCTGCAGCCTGCGAAAATGAGACCCCAAACACAGTAAGTTAAGCAAAATGAGAAGACAGAGAAACACACAGCAGATGAAGAAGCAAGGCAAAAACACACCAGACCTAACAAATGAAGAAGAAATAGGAAGTCTACCTGAAAAAGAATTCAGAATAATGATAGTAAAGATGATCCAAAAATTTTGGAAATAGAATGGAGAAAATAAAAGAAAAGTTTAACAAGGAGGTAGAAGAACAAAAGAGCAAACAAACAGTGATGAACAACAAACTAAAAGAAATTAAAAATTCACTAGAAGGGATCAATCGCAGAATAACTGAGGCAGAAGAACGGGTAAGTGACCTGGAAGATAAAATAGTTGAAATAACTGCTACAGAGCAGAATAAAGAAACAAGGATGAAAAGAATTGAGGACAGTCTCAGAGACCTCTGGGACAACATTAAACACACTAACATTTGAATTATAAGGGTCGCAGAAGAAGAAGAAAAAAACAAAGGGTCTGAGAAAATATTTGAAGAGATTATAGTTGAAAACTTCCCTAACATGGGAAAGGAAATAGTTAATCCATTCCAGGAAGACCAGAGAGTCCCATACAGGATAAATCCAAGGAGAAACAGGCCAAGGCACATATTAATCAAACTATCAAAAACTAAATACAAAGAACAAACATTAAAAGCAACAAGGGAAAAACGACAAATAAACATAAGGGAATCCCCATAAGGTTAACAGCTGATCTTTCATCAGAAACTCTGCAAGCAAGAAGGGAGTGGCAGGACATAATTAAAGTGATGAAAGACAAAAACCTACAACCAAGATTACTCGACCAAGCAAGGATCTCCTTCAGATTTCACAGAGAAATTAAAAACTTTACAGACAAGCAAAAGCTAAGAAAATTCAGCCCCACCAAACCAGTTTTACAACAAATACTAAAGGAACTTCTCTAGGCAGGAAAAACAAAAGAATGAAAAGACCTATAATAAGAAACCCAAAACAATTAAGAAAATGGTAATAGGAACATACATACTGATAATTACCTTAAATGTAAATGGATTAAATGCTCCAACCAAAAGACATCGTTTGGCTGCATGGATACAAAAACAAGACGGTATGTATGCAGTCTACAAGAGACCCACTTCAGACCTAGGGACACATACAGACTGAATGTGAGGAGATGGAAAAAATATTCCTTGAAAATGGAAATCAAAAGAAAGATGGAGGTTCCTTAAAATACTAAAAATAGAATTACCATATGACCCAGCAATCCCACTACTGGGCATATACCCTGAAAAAACCATAATTCAAAAAGAGTCATGTACCAGAATGTTCATTGCAGCTCTATTTACAATAGCCAGGATATGGAAGCAACCTAAATATCCATCAACAGATGAATAGATAAGGAAGATGTGGCACATATACAATGGAATATTACTCAGCCATAAAAAGAAAATAAATTGAGTTATTTGTAGTGAGGTAGATAGACTGAGAGTCTGTCATACAGAGTGAAGTAAGTCAGAAAGGGAAAAAAAAGTACTGTATGCTAACACATATATATGGAATCTAAGAAAAAAAAAAAAAAACAAGGTCATAAAGAACCTAGGGGTAAGATGGGAATAAAGACACAGACCTACTAGAGAATGGACTTGAGGATATGGGGAGGGGGAAGGGTAAGCTGTGACAAAGTGAGAGAGTGGCATGGACATATATACACTACCAAACGTAAAATAGATAGCTAGTGGGAAGCAGCCACATAGCACAGGGAGATCAGCTCGGTGGTTTGATCCACCTAGAGAGGTGGGATAAGGAGGGTGGGAGGGAGGGAGATGCAAGAGGGAAGAGATATGGGAACATATGTATATGTATAACTGATTCACTTTGTTAGAAAGCAGAAACTAACACACCATTGTAAAGCAAATTTACTCCAATAAAGATGTTAGAAAAAAGAAAAAAGAAAAAGAAAGCTGGAGTGGCAATTCTCGTATCAGACAAAATAGACTTTAAAAAAAGACTATTAAAAGAGACAAAGAAGGACACTACATAATGATCAAGGGATCAATCCAAGAAGAAGATATAACAATTGTAAATATTTATGCACCCAACATATGAGCAGCTCAATACATAAGGCAAATATTAACATCCATGAAAGGGGAAATCGACAGTAAAACAATCATAGCAGAGGACATTAACACCCCACTTTAACCAATGGACAGATCACCCAAAATGAAAATAAATAAGGGAACACAAGCTTTAAATGATACATTAAACAAGAAGCACTTAGTTGATATTTATAGGACATTCCATCCAAAACCTACAGAATACAAATTCTTCTCAAGTGTTCATGGAACATTCTCCAGGATAGATCATATCTTGGGTCACAAATCAAGCCATGGTAAATTTTAAAAAATTGAAATTGTATCAAGTATCTTTTCTGACCACAACGCTATGAGACTAGATATAAGTTACAGGAAAAAATCTGTAAAAAATACAAACACATGGAGGCTAAGCAACACACTACTTAATAACCAAGAGATCAATGAAGAAATCAAAGAGGAAATCGAAAAATACCTGGAAACAAATGACAATGAAAATACTATGACCCAAAGCCTATGGGATGCAGCAAAAGCAGTTCTAAGAGGGAAGTTTATAGCAATACAATCCAACCTTAAGAAACAAGAAACACCTCAAATAAACAACCTAACCTTACACCTAAAGCAATTAGAGAAAGAAGAACAAAAACACCCCAAAGTTAGCAAAAGGAAAGAAATCATAAAGATCAGATCAGAAATAAATGAAAAAGAAATGAAGGAAACAATAGCAAAAATCAATAAAACTAAAAGCTGGTTCTTTGAGAAGATAAACAAAATTGATAAACCATTAGCCAGATTTATTAAGAAAAAAAGGGAGAAGTTTCAAATAAATAGAATTAGAAATTAAAAAGGAGACGTAACAACTGACACTGCAGAAATACAAAGGATCATGAGAGATTACTACAAGCAACTCTATGCCAATAAAATGGACAACCTGGAAGAAATGGACAAATTCTTAGAAAAGCACAACCTTCCGAGACTGAACCAGGAAGAAATAGAAAAAATGAACAGACCAATCACAAGCACGATAATTGAAAGTGTGATTAAAAATCTTCCAACAATAAAAGCACAGGACCAGTTGGCTTCACAGGCGAATAGTATCAAACATTTAGAGAAGAGCTAACACCTATCCTTCTCAAACGCTTCAAAAATATAGCAGAGGGAGGAACACTCCCAAATTCACTCTACGAGGCCACCATCACCCTGATACCAAAACCAGACAAAGATGTCACAAAGAAAGAAAACTACAGGCCAGTATCTCTGATGAACATAGATGCAAAAATCCTCAACAAAATACTAGCAAACAGAATCCAACAGCACATTAAAAGGATCATACACTATGATCAAGTGGGGTTTATCCCAGGAATGCAAAGATTCTTCAAAATACACAAATCAATTGACGTGATACACCATATTAACAAATTGAAGGGGAAAAACAATATGATCATCTCAATAGATGCAGAGAATGCTTTCAACAAAATTCAGCACCATTTATGAAAAAACCCTAAAGAAAATAGGCATAGAGGGAACTTTCCTCAACATAATAACGGCCGTATATGACAAATCCACAGCCAACATCGTCCTCAATGGTGAAAAACAGATACCATTTCCACTAAGATCAGGAAGAAGACAAGGTTGCCCACGTCACCACTATTATTCAACATAGTTTTGGAAGTTATAGCCACAGCAATCAGAGAAGGAAAAGAAATAAAAGGAATCCAAATCAGAAAAGAAGAAGTAAAGCTGTCACTGTTTGCAGATGACATGATACTATACGTAGAGAATCCTAAAGATGCTACCAGAAAACTACTAGAGCTGATCAATGAATTTGGTATAGTAGCAGGATACAAAATTAATGCACAGAAATCTCTTTCATTCCTATACACTAATGATGGAAAACCTGAAAGTGAAATTAAGAAAACACTCCCATTTACCATTGCAACAAAAAGAATAAAATATCTAGGAATAAACCTACCTAAGGAGACAAAAGAATTGTAAGCAGAAAATTATAAGACACTGACGAAAAAAGTTAAAGATCATATAAATAGATGGAGAGATATACCACGTTCTTGGCTTGGAAGAATCAATATTGTGAAAATGACTCTACTAGCCCAAGCAATCTACAGATTCAATGCAATCCATATCAAACTACCAAGGGCATTTTTCACAGTAGTAGAACAGAATATTTCACAATTTGTATGGAAACACAAAAGACCCTGAATAGCCAAAGCAATCTTGAGAAAGAAAAACGGAGCTGGAGGAATCAGGGTCCCTGACTTCAGACTATACTGCAAAGCTACAGTAATCAAGACAGTATGGCACTGGCAGAAAAACAGAAATATAGATAAATGGAACAGGATAGAAAGCCCAGAGATAAACCCACACACATATGGTCACATTATCTTTGATAAAGGAGGCAAGAATATACAATGGAGAAAAGACAGCCTTCAATAAGTGGTGCTGGGAAACTGGACAGCTACATGTAAAATAAAGAAATTAGAACACTCCCTAACACCCTGCACAAATATAAGCTCAAAATGGATTAAAGATCTAAATGTAAGGCCAGACACTATCAAACTCTTAGAGGAAAACCTATGCAGAACACTCTATGACATAAATCACAGTAAGATCCTTTTTGACCCAGCTCCTAGAGAAATGGAAATAAGAACAAAAATAAACAAATGGGACCTAATGAAACTTAAAAGCTTTTGCACAGCAAAGGAAACCATAAACAAGGCGAAAAGACAACCCTCAGAATGGGAGAAAATATTTGCAAACGAAGCAACTGACAAAGGATTAATCTCCAAAATTTACAAGCAGCTCATGCAGCTCAATATCAAAAAAACAAAAAAACAAGTCCAAAAATGGGCAGAAGACCTAAATAGACATTTCTCCAAAGAAGATATACAGATTGCCAACAGACACATGAAAGAATGCTCAACGTCATTAATCGTTAGAGAAACGCAAATCAAAACTGCAATGAGGTATCATCTCATACCGGTCAGAATGGCCATCATCAAAAAATCTGCAAACAATAATTGCTGGACAGGGTGTGGAGAAAAGGGAAGCCTCTTGCACTGTTGGTGAGAATGTAAATTGATATAGCCACTATGGAGAACAGTACGGGGGTTCCTTAAAAAACTAAAAATAGAACTACTGTACAACACAGCAATCCCACTACTGGGCGTATACCCTGAGAAAACCATAATTCAAAAAGAGTCATGTACCAAAATGTTCATTGCAGCTCTATTTACAATAGCCAGGACATGGATGCAACCTAAGTGTCCAACAGATGAATGGATAAAGAAGATGTGGCACATATATACAATGGAATATTACTCAGCCAGAAAATGGAACGAAACTGAGTTATTTGTAGTGAGATGGTTGTACCTAGAGACCGTCATTCAGAGTGAAGTAAGTCAGAAAGAGAAGAACAAATACCTTATGCTAACACATATATATGGAATCTAAAAAAAAAAAAAAAAAAAAAGGTCATAAAGAACCTAGTGGCAAGACCGTAATAAAGATGCAGACCTACTAGAGAATGGACTTGAGGATATGGGGAAGGAGGAAGGGTAAGCTGGGACAAAGTGAGAGAGTGAGAGAGTGGCATGGACATATATACACTACCAAACGTAAAATAGATAGCTAGGGGGAAGGGTAAGCTGGAACAAAGTGAGAGAGTGGCATGGACATATATACACTACCAAACGTAAAATAGATAGCTAGTGGGAAGCAGCCGCATAGCACAGGGAGATCAGCTTGGTGCTTTGTGACCACCTAGAGGGGTGGGATAGGAAGGGTGAGAGGGAGGGAGATGCAAGAGGGAAGAGATATTGGGACATATGTATATGTATAACTGATTCACTTTTTTATAAAGCAGGAACTAACCATTGTAAAGCAATTATACTCCAATAAAGATGTTAAAAAAATGGAGAAAAAAATTGCTTAATGAAGCTGTTAATTAGGCTCAATTTTTATTTAAAATAATATGAAGCAGAAACTTGAAACTTTCCATTTATATGTAGAAATCTACAAAATTTGATCCAGGTTACAATTAGTTCAAAAAGCAATTGGAAGAGGTGTGATCATGTAAGTGTTGTATTTCTACAACCATGGCCTAGTATAATATATGGCACACAGTAAATGTTTAATAAATGTTTGTTAAATGAATCCATGAATGGCAGTGTCATTGTCAATGGAATAAATAAAATCTGAAAACAAATATTGCAAAATGAAATCTGTATGTTTCCTTTTATTATTAGTTTAATGAGGAGGAGTAACGCCCTAGAATGGACTATTATTTATTTTGAAAAAGTGTTTTTTATATTACAAATAATTGTATCCTAATTTTTTTATAAAGTTTTAAGGGATATATTGAGTTGATATTACCTTTCAGGTACTCATGATCTAGACACTCCCAAATCTTTAAGGGGTAAAAGAAAAAATCTTAAATTTGAAAATGCATTGAATTAAAGTCAATTTTAAGATCCAGAGGCATAAAAGATTAATTTTATCTGTTTACCTCTTTAGCAATACATTATCTGAGATACAACTGGAGGGGAGAAGTAGCCATCCTTTACATTTCTTTAAGTTATGAGCAGGAAGTCATGGCATATGAAAAGGTAGTCAAGAATAATAAGGAGTACCAAATCATATGAGACATCAAGTAAAATTGACATATATCAACATCTATATATTAATATATTAATATCTATCTATTTACCTATTTATCTATCTATCATGTACCTACCTACTTATCTATCATCTACCTCTATAGACAAAGGCATTGGACACTGTAAAGAACACTGCCATAAGCAACCTTGTACATATGTCCTTATAACTGGTGCTTTCATTGCTTTAGGAAAATTTTCAAAAGTCAGAATCGCTGTACCAAATACCAAGATTTCATATGATACTATTTTGACAGATATGGTGAAATATTTCCTATTCACAGCCAATAATTCCTTTTTGCTGAATAGATTGTTCCTCTCCTGTAGTTTTAGGGTACCTCTTTCCCCTGGACAGGGCTGAATTCACATTATCTAAATAGGACTTCTCTGAACCATATATTTTTCCTATATTGCCTATTCCTTGTAAAAGTGTTAATATCACTGATAAGGCTCTTCATAATTGTTTGTCCTCTTGGATTCCCATTGTAACTTGAATTGATTAGTTTAATATCCAAAGGTCAACATTATATAATTTACTGTACTACTAAGGACATTTCACTAGCACCTCTGTGTATTATCTATAACCTGCTGCAGGACTTTTCTTTAGTCATATTCTAATTTATTATTGTACTATAATTTGAGAGTTAGCAGCAATTTGCAAAGATTTATTGATTTGTATAAAATTAATTTTGCTGAAAGACTGAAATGAAGCAATCATTTGAAAACAGCAGTGTCATTTTCCTCCAAATTTTGAGTTCCAAGAGGAACCCAAATGAGGAAATAAAGGTATCATTAAATAAATTGAAAGAATGAGGAAAAATTCAGTGAAAATAGGAGAATAGAAAAATAAAAAGTAGATGCCAGCTTAATGGAAATGAGAAGAGGTGGTTCAGGTAAAAAAAAGAGGCAGAAGATAACTTTGGCTTTAGGCCTTTATGTGCAATCACTCTGTACCCCACAAATTACACGTTACACACATTTGGCTTTCCAACTTAATATCATTATCTTCCTCTTCCCAATAAAGCTAGTGTAAAAAAGCGATGCTGCTAGAAATCATTAGTAACATGGCATTGTGAAGGATTGTAAAAAAAAAAAAAAACACTATGGAAATAGTTTGTATTCAAAAATTCAATTGTAGTTGAAGTTTTAGAGATTTCATGCAGTACTTCGTGATGTTTAAAAATGGGCAACTATTATTTTCAGTGTAGATATGGTTGAAAAGACCAACAAATCCACTGGGAGGTTAGTACAAGTTAGTTGTTAAAGGCAATGATGTTGGCCTTGTTCAGATCTTAGTTCTGCTGTGTAGCCTTGGGTAAGTAAATTAACTCCTCTGAGTTTCAATTTTCTTGTTAGTAAACTTAGGATAAAACACCTACTCTATATGACAACATGAGTTAATTTACACAGGATATTTAATACACTGGTTGGTACATATAAAGTACACAATAAATTGTAACATTAATTGTTATTGACTTTTAATAATCGATCAATTATATAATTAACCTGCTTATTGAGTGTCTAATACATGATCAACACTGTGTCAAGTACCATGGGAAGTACAAGACTAGTTCTCTGCTCTCCAGATCAACATTTTTCAACAGAACTATAATGCCAGCCACATATATAATTTAAAATTTTTCTAGTAGCTACATTTAAAAAAGTAAAAATAAAGGGATGAAATCAGCTCGGTGCTTTGTGACCACCTAGAGGGGTGGGATAGGGAGGGTGGGAGGGAGGGAGACGCAAAAGGAAGAGATATGGGGATATATGTATATGTATAACTGATTCACTTTGTTATAAAGCAGAAACTAACACACCATTGTAAAGCAATTATACTCCAATAAAGATGTTTAAAAAAATAATAATATATTTTAGTTAAGTCAATAATACCTAATATATTATTAGCCAAATATGTCTCACTAGCCACTTTTCAAGAGCTAAATAGCCACATATGTTTAGTGGCTATAGTACTGGACAATAAAGCTTTAAATCTTATAATCTGAGTAACCAAAAGGAAAGGATCTTAATGAAATTACTATGGTTGAATCAAATACTAAACTTTATGTGACAGTAAAAGTTGAGAAGGTTATGACATCAGAGTACTTTCTAAAGGATTATGGGATTCAAAATGAATCTCAACTTACGGATAAGATGTGTAAATAAAGGACATTTTCCTTTTGGGACTGAATAAAAAAAGATCATCAATTTATATTAGATGCAGCAAACTTATTGGCAGGGTAAGTATCACTTTTGCCTTTGCTTGTTAAAATCAGTAGCATTAACACAAATTTTTGCTCAAGAATTACTGTCTCATTCTTCATTTCTATGTGCTAGGCCGGTAAAAACTCAAGTTTAACATGTATCCTTTCTAGTGATCTGGTTCTGAATATGAAAAATTTCTTATTGAAAATACAAAAACATATTATATAATCAAAGTTCAGAATGCAAAACATTGAAGTTCCCTTCTTAAAAAAGCTGTATTGAAGTATAATTTACATGTAATAAACTGTATATATTAAGAACATACAAATTGATAATTTTTATATACTTATACCCATGAAATTATCATGGCAATAAAGATAATAAATATAGTCATCACCTATAAAAGTATTTTATTACCCCTCTATAATTCCACCCTCCCTTTCTTCTCTGCCCTCTCCCCCAGGCAACCACTGATTTTCATTTGTCACTAAAAACTAGGTTGGATTTTCTAGAGTTTTATATAAATAGAATCATAAAGTATATATGCTTTTTTGTCTGGCTTCTTTCACTTATAATAATTATTTTAAGAATCGTACTCATTGAAAGTGTCATAGTTATTTTCTCTTATTGCTAATTGTACTACATTGTATGGATATATCACAGCTTGTTTATCCATTCCTTGACTGATGAGATTTGAGTTGTTCCCGGTTTTAGGCTACTATGATAAAGCTGCTGTGAACATTCACATGACAGTCTTGAAATTAAATACACTTTTGTTCCTCTTGACTGAATATCTAGGAGTGGATCATATAAGACATGTATGGATGAATTTTTAAGACACTGCCAAACAGTTTTTCAAAGTATTGGTACTATTTTAAATTCCTACCAGCATCATATGAGAGTTGTAGCTACTTCTCATCTTTTTATTTTATTTTATTTTTTAATTGAAGTATAGTTGATTTATAATGTTGTGCCAATCTCTGCTGTACAGCAAAGTGACTCAGTTATACACATATAGACATTCTTTTATTTATACTCTTTTCCATTATGGTTTATCACAAGGTATTGAACATAGTTCCCTGTGCTATGTAGAACCTTGTTTATCCATCTTATATATAATAGTTTACATCTGCTAATCCAACACTCTCACTTCTTCCCTCCCCCACCCCCCTCACCCTTGGCAACCACAAGTCTGTTCTCCATGTCTGTGAGTCTGTTTTTATTTTGTAGACAGGTTCATTTGGGCCATATTTTAGATTCCATATATAAGTGATATCATATGGTATTTGTCTTTCTCTTTTTCACTTACTTCACTTAGTATGATAATCTCTAGTTGCATCTATATTGCTGCAAATGGCATTATTTCATTCTTTTTTTATGGCTGAGTAGTAGTCCATTGTATATATGTACCACATCTTCTTTATCCATTCATCCATCGATGAACATTTAGGTTGTTTCCATGTTTTGGTTATTGTGAATAGTGCTGCTATGAACATAGGGGTACATGTATCATTTTGAATTATAGTTTTGTCTGGATATATGTCCAGGAGTGTGATTGCTGTATCATATGGTAATTCTATTTTCAGTTTTCTGAGGAACATTCACACTGTTTTCCATAGTGGCTGCACCAACTTACATTCCCACCAACAGTGTAGGAGGGTTCCCTTTTCTCCACACCCTCTCTAGCATTTGTTATTTGTAGACTTTTTAATGATGGCCATTCTGACCAGTGTGAGGTGGTACGTAATTGTAGTTTTGATTTGCATTTCCCTAATAATTAGTGATGCTGAGCATCTTTTCATGTGCCCACTGGCCATCTGTATGTCTTCTTTGGAGAAATGTCTATTAAAGTCTTCTACCCATTTTTAACTGGTTTGTTTGGTTTTTTGTTGTTGAGTTGTATGGGCTGTTTGTATACTTTGGAGATTAAGCCCTCACCTGTCACATCATTTGCAAATATTTTTTCCCATGCCGTAGGCTGTCTTTTGTATTTTTATTTATGGTTTATTTGCTGTGCAAAAGCTTGTAAGTCTGATTAGGTTCCATATGTTTATTTTTGTTTTTATTTCTATTGCCTTGTGAGACTGACCTAAGAAAACATTGGTACGATTTATGTCAGAGAATGTTTTGCCTGTGCTCTCTTCTAGGAATTTTATGGTGTCATGTCTTAGGTTTAAGTCTTTAAGCCATTTTGAGTTTATTTTTGTGCATGGTGTGAGGGTGTGTTCTAACTTCATTTCTTTACATGCAGCTGTCCAACTTTCCCAGCACCATTTGCTGAAAAGACTGTCTTTTTCCCATTTAATATTTTTGCCTACTTTGTTGAAGATTAATTGACTGTAGGTGTGTGGGTTTATCTCTGGGCTCTCTATTCTGTTCCATTGATCCGTATGTCTGTTTTTGTACCAATACCACACGGTTTTGATTACTGTAGCTTTGCAGTATTGTCTGAGGTCTGGGAGAGTTATGCCTCCTGCTTTTGTTTTTTTCCCCTCAGGACTGCTTTGGAAATTCTGGGTCTTTTATGGTTCCTTATAAATTTTTTATTATTTGTTCTAGTTTTGTGAAAAATATCTTGGGTATTTTGATAGGGATCACATTAAATCTGTAGGTTGCTTTGGGTAGCATTGCCATTTTAACAATATTAAGTCTTCCAGTCTAAGAACATGGGATATCTTTCCATTTCTTTGAATCCTCTTTAATTTACTTTATTAATGTTTTACAATTTCCATCCTATAAGTCTTTCACCTCCTTGGTCAGGTTTATTCCTAGGTATTTTATTTTTGGTGCTATTTTAAAAGGTATTTTTTTTTACATTCCCTTTCTGATATTTCATTGTTAGTGTAAAGACATGCAATGGATGTTTGAATGTTAATCTTGTGTCCTGCCACTTTGCTGAATTCATTTATTAGATGTAGTAGTTTTTGTTTGAATTCCTTAGGGTTTTCTATGTATAGTATCATGCCATCTGCATATAGTGACAATTTCACCTCTTCCCTTCCAATTTGGATTCCTTTTATTTCTTCTTCTTCCCTGATTGCCATGGCTAGGATTTCCAATACTATGTTGAATAGAAGTGGTGAGAGTGGGCATCCTTGTGTTGTTCCAGATTTTAGCAGGAAAACTTTTAGCTTTTACTGTTGAGTATTTTATTGGCTGTGGGTTTGTCATAAATGGCTTTCATTATGTTGAGATATGTTCCCTCTATTCCCACTTTGATAAGAGTGTTTATCATGAATGGATGTTGAATTTCATCAAATGCTTTTTCTGCATCTATTGGGATGATCATGTGTTTTTTATTTTTAATTTTTCTTTTGTTAATATGGTGTGTTACACTGATTGATTTGTGAATGTTGAACTATCCTTGTGAAACTGGGAAGAATCCCACTTGGTCATGGTGTATGATCTTTTTTATGTGTTGTTGGATTCAGTTTGATAATATTTTGTTGAGAATTTTTGCATCTATATTCATCAAAGATACTGGCCTGTAATTTTCTTTTTGGTGGTGTCTTTGGTTTTGGTATGAGGGTGATGGTGGCTTCATAGAATCTCTTTGGGAGTGTACCCTCCTCTTCAATCTTTTGGAAGAGTTTGAGAATTGGTATAAGTTCTTTGTATGTTTGGTAGAATTTGCCTGTGAAGCCATCTGGTCCTGGACTTCTGTTTGTAGAGAGTTTTATTTTCTCTGCTTGATTTTTGTTTGTTTTTTTTTTTTTTTACAGATTCTATATCAGTTTTAGTGATCGGCCTGTTCAAATCATCTATTTCTTCTTGATTCAATTTTGGTGATCTGTATGTTTCTAGAAATTTGCCCATTTCTTCTAGGTTGTCAAATTTGTTGGTGCATAATTATTCATAGTGTTCTCTTAGGGTTTTTTGTATTTCTATGGTATCAGTTGAGATTTCTCCTTTTTAATTTCTTATTTTGTTTATTTGGGTTCCCTTTCTCTTTTCTATTTCGTGAGCCTGGCCAGAGGATTATTTAGTTTGTTTACCCTTTCAAAGAACCAGCTCTTGGTTTTATTGATTTTTTCTATTGTTTTTTAATCTCTATTTTATTTATTTCATCCCTGATCTTTATTGTTTCCTTCCTTCTGCTGACTTTAGGTTTTGTTCATTCTTCTTTTTCTAATGCTTTTAGGTGTTAGGTTAGGTTTTTGACTTGAGATTTTTTTTGTTTTTTGAGGAAGGCCTGTATAGCTATGAACTTTCTTCTAAGAACTGCTTTTGCTGCATCCCATAGGTTTATATGTTTGAGTTTTAATTGTCGTTTGTCTCAAGGTACTTTTTAACTTGCTTTTTGATTTCCTCGTTGACCCATTGGTTTTTTAGTAGGATGTTGTTTAGTCTCCCCATAGTCAATTTTTTCTCATTTCTTTTCCTGTGGTTGATTTCTAGTTTCATGCCGTTGTGGTCAGAGAAGATGATTGAAATAATTTCTGTACTCTTAAATTTTTTGAGGTCAGTTTTGTGCCCAAGTATGTGGTCAATCCTACAGAATGTTCTGTGTGTGCTTGAAAAGAATGTGTACTCTGGTTTTTATGGATGTAATGTCCTGAAGAAATCAATTAAGTCTAACTGTTCTACTGTATCATTTAGGATCTCTGTTTCCTTATTGAGTCTTAGTCTAGAATAACTGTCCATTGATGTGAGTGAGGTGTTAAAGTCTCCTATAATTATTGTATTCCCATTGATTTATCCCTTTATGTCTATTAGTATTTGTTTTATATATTTCATTGCTCCTATATAAGGTGCATATAAGTTGATAAGTGAAATATCTTCTTCTTGTATTGATACTTTTATCATTATATAGTGTCCTTTATCTTTCTTTATAATCTTTACTTTAAAGTCTATTTTGTCTGATATGAATATTGCAACTCCTGCTTGCTTGTCATTTTCATTTGCCTGAAATATCTTTTTCTGTCCCCTCACTTTCAATCTATGTGTGTCTTTTGCCCTAAGGTGGGTCTCTTGTAGACAGCATATTGTAGGCTCTTGTTTTTTTGTTTGTTTGTTTGTTTGTTTTTGTTTTTGTTTTTATGTTTTATCCAGTCTGCCACTCTATGTATTTGATTGGAACATTAAGTCCACTGACATTTAAGGTAATTATTGATGCATATGTATTTATTGCCATTTCAAACTTGTTTTCCAGTTGATTCTTTGTTCTTCTTGTTCCTTTCTTTATCTTTTTGTTTTTCTTTTTGTGTTTTGATGATTTCCTTTTATTTTATGCTTGTGTTCTCTTCTTTTTTTGTGTGTGAATCTAATGTATGTTTTTGATTTGTGGTTGCCCTGTTTTCAAGTACGTTAACACCTTCCTATATCTGCTTGCTTTAGACTGACAGTTATATAGGCTCAAACACATTCAAAAAGAAAGAAGAAGAATCTGCATTTTCTTACTATCCTTCCCCACATTTTATGATTTTGATGTCCTTTTTTCATCTTCATGTTTATCCTTTTGATGTTCCTTGTGTTTATCATTGCTTTCACAAATAGTTTTTTTTTTCTTTTTGATCTGTATACTGACTAATTTGTGATTTACTTTCCAATCATGATTTCCTCCTTCCTATAACTTCTTGCATCTTTTCTGTTTAGAGATGGTCTTTCAGTATTTCTTTTAGGATAGATTTAGTACTGCTGTATTCTTTTAGTTTTTGCTTGTCTGAGAAATTATTTCTCTTCTTGTTCTAAATGATTCTAAATCTTGTTGGGAAGAGTATTCTAGGTGGCAGATTTTTCTTTTTCAAGACTTGGAATTTATTTTGCCACTCTTCTGGCCTGCAAAATTTCCACAGAGAAATCAGCTGATAGCCTTATGGGGTTTCCCTTGTAATCAACCCTTTGTTTTTCTCTTATTGCCTTTAGAATCTCCTCATTATCTGTAACTATTGCCATTTTAATTATGATATATATTGGTGTGGGTCTGTTTGGGTTCATCTTGTTGGGGACCTTCTGTGCTTCCTGTACCTGGATATCTGTTTCCTTTTTTAAGTGAGAATTTTTCGGCTCTAATTTCTTCAAATACATTTTCAACCCCCCTCTCTCTCTTCTCCTGCTGGAACCCCTAATATGTGTAGGTTGGTGCATATTATATTATCTCCTAGATCGTCTATGTTGCTTTCATCTTTTTTTTAAATTTATCTGTCTGCAGTTCTGATTGGATTATTTCCTTTTTTCTAGCTTCCAGATCACTTATGTTTTTTCTCTGTTATTTAGTCTGCTATTCATTGCCTCTGGATTTTTTTTTTATCTCAACAATAGAATTGTATATTTTTTATTGGTTCATTTTTATAGTTTCTAGCTCCTTGTTACAGTGATCTGTATTTCTATGTATAATCAGTTAACATATTTAATTACCTCCTTTTTGAACTCAGGGTCTAGTAGAATGGGAAGCTGTATTTTATTATTTGTTCTCTCAGGATATTTCTCTCTCTCTCTCTCTCTCTCTCTCTCTTTTTTTAATTGGGTGTAGTACCACTGCCTTTTCATTTACATAACTTTCTCTGTCTCTATGAATTTAGGAGAAACCATTATCTACTGTGGTGTTGAAGGACTGTTTTTATGTGGGAGCATACCTGTGTAGACTCTTTGTGTCTAGTGTTTTTGTTGGGGGACGGGTTTTGGTATGGACACCAGTCACATATTTTCTCAGGGTGTGCAGACTATTAGCCCCTTGATAGTGGGTGTGGTTGGTGTTGTAGTACCTAGAGCTTGTGCGGGATTTGAGTTGGGTCTTCCTCTCTGCTTCATGGCTGTTGCAAGCAAAATAATAACTAGTTTTTATTCACCATATTTAGTTTTTGAAATAATAACTGATATAATATATAAAATATTTAAGATGCAACACTTATGAGTATTTCTTAAGATCTTGTATAATTTTAGTAGAGAGTAAAGGTTACCATATGTGTATTTTTTTTTAAATAAAGCATATATATTCCCCAGGCAATGCAGGCAGTATGGATTTATGGATTTTTTTTCATAGTGAAGTAGTTAATGAACATAAATTGATTAAGATGGTACTTATTCTAGTAGATTCTTATTTCAACAAGCTAAATTAGAGGAAATAAATAAAATACTTTAGAATTAATAACTTTCATAAAGAGAAAAAACAGATATTTGCTCACAAATAGATTTTTAAGGTTACTTAACAATCAAGCAAATGTTTTCTAAAGATCTGAAAATTGTCCATACTATCTTGATATAATTGAATCAAAGGTCTATTTACTCTAATGAGCAGTATGATTAAATCTTTTATTTACAGATCAAAGATTTTACTTATGTAAACCAGTTACACAGGAACATCAAATGTTCCATTAAGTTCACAATTAATAATGCCATATTTATAGGTTCTGGTTTTGCCAAACCCTCTAATTTTTTGTTTGTTTGAGAAGTTCTTTATCTCTCCTTCAATCTTAAATGATAAACTTGTTGAGTAGAGTTTCTTAGGTTGCAATTTTTTTCCCTTTTGGCACTTTGAATGTATCATGCCACACCCTTCTGATCTGCAAAGTTTCTGCAGAAAACTCAGCTGAAAGCCTTTTGGGATTTCCCTTCTATATGACTCTTTGTTTTTCTCTTGCTGCTTTTTGAATTCTCTCTTTACCTTTAAATTTTGGCATTTTTATTATAATATATCTTGGTGTAGGTCTGTTTGGGTTCATCTTGTTTGAGGCCCACTGTGCTTTCTATAGCTGGATGTCTGTTTCTTTCTTTAGGTTTGGGAAGTTTTCAGCCATAATTTCTTCAAATATATTTCCAATCCCCTTTACTATTTCTTCTCCTGGAATCCCTATTATGCATAGATTGGTCCTCTTTATATTATCCCATATGTCTCTTATATTGCTTTCTTTTTTGTTGTTTTTTTATTTGTTTTTTGTTTTTTTTTTCATTTGGCTTTCTGTCTGCTGTTTTGATTGGGTAATTTCCATTATTCTATCTTCCAGGTCATTTATTCTTTCTTCTGCATTATTCACTATGCTATTCATTGCCTTGTGCTCAGCTTTTGTCTCAGCAAATGACTTTTTAAATTTTTCTTGACTCCTCCTTATAGATTCTGGCTCTTTTTTACAGTAATCTGCATTTCTGTTGATAGCCTTTCTTAATTCCTACAGTATTTTCATTACCTCCTTTGTGAACATGATGTCTGTTAGATTGAAGAAGTCTGTTTCATTGTTTTTTCCTTCAGGGGAATTCTCTTGGTCTTTTAGCTGAGAGTTGTTCCTCTGTTTCTTCATTTTGCTTATTTCTCTTACTCTGTGTGTTTAGGAGAAAGAAATATATACTGTAGTGTTGGAAGGCTATTTATATAGTGTCCCTGCATAGCTTGTGTGGGTTTAACATTTTTTTTTTTTTGGCATGAGTGCTGTTTTTGATTTCGATGCTTGCTATCTCTTTCCTCAGGGTGTGCTGGCCGTTATCCCCTTGATAGGGTATGTGCAGGTGCATGGTCAGTGCACACACTCCCAGGAAGTAGGGTGTAGTGGTTGGCTCCAGGTCGCGGGTCCATTGGCTGAGGCAGCTGGCTGCATGTACTCATGGGGAGGCAGGTGCAGCAGTGGGCACCAGGTCACGTGACCCTTGGCAGTGGCAGCAGGTCATGCAAGAAACCCCTGAGTGGTGGGGGCAGTGGTTGGTGCCAGGTTGCAAGACTCTTGGCATTGGTGGGCTACAAACACTCCCGAGAATGTGGGGCAATGACCTGCAGCCACTCACAGGACCCTCCGTGGTGACAGTGGTCTCGTCTGCGTCTGCCTCTGGAATCCAAGAAGGCAGCAGCGTCTTGCGCCTGCCCCCATAACTCTGGTAGGCTGGCTTGCCCCCAACAATGGCACCTTGCCTCTCTGGTGGGCCCAGGCTTCTTCCCAAACTCCTTTGGTTGTGGCACACCACACCTTAGCCCCCTCAGGCTGTCTTTGAGCAGCCAACCCCAGTCCTCTCCCCAAGATCTGACGTCCAAAGCCTGAGCCTCAGCAACCAGCCCCACACGCCCCAACAGATGAACGTCAAAGGCTGGGGAGTACCAGTTGGCACCAATCGTTTGTGTAGGTCTCTCTCTGCTTTGCCCTTCATAAACCTGTTGCTACACTCTCCTCCAAGGCTCTGAAGAGCCCCCCTCTGTCCTGGCTGATCTTCTCACCAGTGAGGTGACTTACCCAAGTGTGGAAACCTTTCCTCTTTCACAGCCCCCCTCTGAAGGGGGGCAGGCCCTGTCCTGATTCCTTTCCTCTATTTCTTTTTCTTTTTTATTTTGTCCTACTCATTTATGTGGAGTTTTTCTTGCCCTTTTGGAGGTTTGAGGTCTTCTGCTAGTGTTCAGTAGATGTTCTGTGAGAGCTGTTCAACATGCAGATGTATTTTTGATGTATCTGTGGGGAGGTGAGCTCCATGTCCTACTCCTCCACCATTTTGATCTGCTCTCAGCTACTTCTCATCTTCATCAACACTTAGGATGGTCTTGTTTTTAATTTTAGCCAGTCTAACAGATGTATAGTAGTATCTCTATAATGACTACTGATGTTGCACATCTTTTTATGTTCTTGTTTGCTATCAGTATATCTTCTTTGGTGAAGTGTCTGTTCAAATATTTTGCCCCTCTTTTATTATTTTTATTTTTTTAACTTTTTATTTTATATTGGAGTATAGTTGATTAACAATGTTGTGTTAGTTTCAGGTGTACAGCAAAATGATTGTGTTATACATATACATGTATCTATTCTTTTTCAAATTATTTTCCCATTTAAGTTCCCCTCCTTTATTTTTATACATATTTGATACCAGTCTTTAATCAGATATGTGATTTGAAAATATTTTTCCCGATATATAGCTTGTCTTTTCCTTCCCTTAACAGTATTTTTGAAGAGCAGAGTTTTTATTTTTATAAAGTCCAATATATTAATTTTGATATTTATGGATCATGCTTTTGTGGATGTATCTAAAAAGTATTGCCCTAACTGAAGGTAACCAAGACTTTTTTCCTTGCTTTCTTCTAGAATTTTTACAATTTTACATTTATAATGTTTGTCTATGATCTATTTCAACTTAATTTTTGTATATGGGGTGAAACGTGGATTGTAGTTCATTTTTTCACATATACATATCTGATTGTTGTAATACCATTTGTTGAAAAGACTATGCATTCTCCATTGAATTGCCTTCAGGCCTTTGTCAAAACCCAATTGGTCATATATGTGTGGCCCTTTTTCTGAATGCTCTCATCTATTCCGTTGATCTATGTATCTAACACAATTAACACACCATCACGATTAATGTAACTTCATACATTTTGAAGTCAAGTAATATCAGTCCTCCAATTTTGTTCTTCTTTATCAAAGTTGTTAGGTCTAGTTTCCAAGAGTTCAAGGTTGAATAAACAATTATCTCTGCACTGCTGTTTCAGAGTTCCTTTAGCTTGACACTCTTTTCCTCCTAAAATCTGGAACCAGCCAATTTGTTCAGTTTTTCCTCTGCACACAACATACACTATATCCAGTTCTGCAAATATGTCTCATGCTGTTTACATCCATGCCTTTCCTCAGATGGTTCTCTCTGCCTAGAATGACCAGCTCACATATCTGGAACATATCCAAATGTTCTATAATCTTTATAGGCACATTTAAATTATAATCATGGTGATGGCAGTGGTGTCAAATTAAGTATTTATGTTTTTTTATAATTATTAATTATTTCATTTAATTCTGATAACAAATCTGTGAGGAAAATTATATTTTCCCCATTTTAGAGATGAGGAAACTGAGATACAAGGCAATTTAGTAAACTGTCCAAGGCCATACTTGGTCAGTGGCAGAGAGGGAATTTCAGCTAAAGTTAGCCTGGCTCCAAAACCCCATCTTGACCACAGCTAGGCCTGCTTTTCTCAGTATGCATCATCAGCACTTTCCCATCCCTAGTGCCAATAGAGTTTTCAGTAGCCTATGAAAATGTATCAGACATAGAAAAAAGTTTCTAAAATATGATAAGAATTTATCTAAGTATGCACCACAGTAAGATCTTATTCCTAGGATAAGTAAGACCTTATTTCTAGTGTGAGTATGAGCTTCAGAGGGCTGTGTTTATTGAGATATAAATCGTATACCATAAAATTCACCCATTTAAGTGTAAAATTCAGTGGCTTTCAGTATATTCACAGACTTGTACATCCATTACCACAATCAATTTTAGAACATTTTTATTATCCCACAAAGAATTTGCAAACCCCTTAGCTATCACCCCCCTACTGCTCCATTCTCCCCACTTCCAGCCCTAAGCAACCAATAATCTACTTTCTATCTGTACACATTTTCCAATTCTGAACATTTCATGTATATGAAATTCTACAATATGTGCTGTTTCATGACTGCCTTTTTTTTGGTTAACATAATGGTCTCAAAGGTCATCTGTACTGTAGCTTCAATCAGTGTTTCATTTTTTAAATTACTGAATATTATTCCATTGTATTGGTATACATTTTATTTGTCCATTCATCAGCTGATGGACATTTAAGTTATTTCCATTTTTGGCCTTTTACGAACATTGATGACAAGTTTTTGTGTGGACATATGTTTTCATTTTTTCAGGGTATAGACCTAGGAGTGGAATTCAGTAATTCACATGGTAACTCTATGTTTAACCATTTGAGGAACTGTCAGATATTATATAAAGCAGCTGTAGCATTTTGCATTCCAACAGCAAAGTATGAGGGTTCCAATTTCCCCATATACATACCAACACTAGTTAATACTGGACTTTTTAGTTATAGTCATCTTAGTGGATGTGAAGTGATATTTGATTGTAGTTTTGATTTACTTTTCCCTGATGGCTAAAAATGGTGAACATCTTTGCTTGGGCTCCTTGGATATTTGCATATCTTCTTTGGAGAATTCTCTATTCAGAACCTTTCTCCATTTTTAAAATAATGTAAAATAGCTAAACATTCTTTCATGGTTTTTTATCCAAAAAATTTTATTGATGTATAGGTGATGTACAATATTGTAAAAGTTACAGGTATACAATATAGTGATTCACAATTTTTAAAGGTTATACTCCACTTATAGATATTATAAAATATTGGCTATATCCCTTGTGTTGTACAGTATATCCTAGTAGCTTATTTTATATGTAATAACTTGTACCTCTTGATCACCTACCCCTATATTGCCCTTCCCCCTTTCCTCTCCTCACTGGTAACTACTAGTTTGTTCTCTATATCTGTGACTCTGCTTCTTTTTTGTTATATTCACCAGTTTGCTGTAGTTTTTAGATTCCATGTATATCATATGATATCATAAATTATTTGTCTTTCTCTGTCTGACTTATTTCACTTAGCATAATACCCCCAAGTCCATCCATGTTATTGCAGATGACAACATTGTGTTCTTTTTTATGGCTGAGTAGTATTCCATTATACTCCTTTATATTCATATATATATATAAATGACACAGGTGACATTCTTACATATATATATATATGAATAAAATGTCATCAAGAATGACACTTGATGGACACTTAGGTTGCTTCCATACCTTGGCATTTCTAAACAATGCTGCTATTAACATTGTGGTGCGTGTATCTTTTGAAATTAGTATTTCTGCTTTTTTTTTTTTCAGATATATACCCAGGAGTGGAATTGCTGGGTCATATGTTAGTACTATTTTTAGTTTATTGAGAAACCTCCATACTGTTTTCCACAGTGGCTGCACCAATTTACATTCCCACCAAGAGTGTATGATGGTTCCCTTTTCTCCACATTATCACCAACATTTGTTATTTGTGTTCTTTTTGATGACAGCCACTCTGACAGATGTAAGGTGATATCTCATTGTTGTTTTGATTTGCATTTCCCTGATGATTGGCAATGTTGAGCATCTTTTCATGTACCTGTTGACCATCTACATTTCCACTTTGGAAAAATGTCTATTCAGATCTTCTGCCCATTTTGTAATTGGGTTGTTTGTTTTTTTGATGTTGAGTTGTATGCGTTGTTCATATATTTTGGATATTAAACCCTCATTCATTATATCATGTGAAAAGGTTTTCTCCCATTCCATAGGTTGTCTTTTCATTTTGTCAATGGTCTCGTTTGCTGTGCAAAAGCTATTAAGTTTAATTAGGTCCAGTTTGCTTATTTTTGCTTTTATTTCCTTTGCTTTATGAGACAGATCCAAAAAAATATTGTTACAATTTATGTCAAAGAGTGTTCTATGTTTTCCTTTAGGACGTTAATGGTTTCCGGTCTTACGTTTAGGTCTTTAATCCATTTTGAGATAATTTTTGTATACGGTGTTAGATAATGTTCTAATGTCATTCTTTTACATGTAGCTGTACAGTTTCCCCAGCACTACTTATTGAAAAGACTGCCTTTTCTGCATTGTATATTCTTGCCTCCTTTGTTGTAGATTAATTGACCACAGGTGTGTGGTTTATTTCTGGGGTCCCTCTTCTGTTCCATTGATGTATGTGTCTGTTTTTTGTGCTGGTACCATGCTGTTTTGATTACTCTAGCTTTATAGTGTAGTCTGTAGTTAGGAAACGTGATTCCTTCAGCTCTGTTCTTCTTTCTCAAGATTATTCTGGCTATTTGGGATCTTTTCTGTTTCCATACACGTTTTAAAATTATTTCTTCTAGTTCTGTGAAAAATGACATTGGTATTTTGTTAGGGATTGCACTAAATCTGTAGATTGCCTTGGGTGGTATGGCCATTTTAACAATATTAATTCTTACAAATCCAAGAACATGGTATATTTTTCCATCTATTTTTTTATTGACCTCAGTTTCTTTCATTACTGTCTTATAGTTTTCTGAGTACAGGTCTTTTACCTCCTTAGGGAGGTTTATTCCTAGGTATTTTATTCTTTTTGATGCAATGGTAAATAGGATTATTTCCTTAATTTCTCTGATAGTTAATTGTTAGTGTATAGAAATCCAACATATTTATGTATATTAATTTTATGTCCTACAACTTTACTGATTTCATTGATGAGCACTAGTACATTTCTGGTGGCTTCTTTAGGATTTTCTATGTATAGTATCATGTCATCTGCAAACAGTGACAGTTTTACTACTTCTCTGCGAATTTTAACTTCTTTATTTTCTTTTCTTCTCTGATTCCTGTGACTAGGATTTCCAATACTATGTTAAATGAAAGTGGTGAGAGTGGCATGCTTTTCATGTTCCTGATCTTAGAGGAAATGCTTTCAGTTTTTCAACATTGAGTATGATGTTAGCTGTGAGTGAGTCATATACGGCCTTTATTATGTTGAGGTATGTTCCCTCTTGCCCACTTTCTGGGGAGGTGTTTTTTTTTTATTGTAAATGGATGTTGAATTTTGTCAAAAGTTTTTTCTGCATCTATTGAGATGATCATATGCTTTTTGTTCCTCAGTTTGTTAATGTAGTGTATCAAATTGATTGATTTGCAGATACTGAAAAATTCTTGCATCCCTGGAATAAATCCCATTTGATCATGGTGTATGATCATTTTAATACATTTTTGGATTTGGTTTGCTAATATTTTGTTGAGGATTTTAGCATCTTTTTTTCATCAGTGATATTGGCCTGTAATTTTCTTTTTTTGTGAAATCTTTGTCTGGTTTTGGTGATGCTGGTCTCAAAGAATGAGTTCAAGAGTGTCCTTTCCTCTGCAATATTTTGCAGTAGTTTGAGAAGGATAGGTGTTAACTCTTCTCTAAATGTTTGGTAGAATTCACCTGTGAAGCAATCTAGTCCTGAAATTTTGTTTGTTGGGAGTTTTTAAATTACTGATTCAATTTCATTACTGGTAATTGGTCTGTTCATATTTTCTATTCATTGCTTCAGTTTGGGGAGATTTTTCATTTCTAAGAATTTGTCCACTTCTTCTAGATTGTCCATTGTTTTGGAATATAGCTGTTTGTAATAATCTCATGATTCTTTGTATTTCTATGGTGACAGTTGTAACTTCTGTTTTCTTTTCTGATTTTATTGATTTGGGCACTCTCCCCTTTTTTTTTCTTGATGAGTCTGGCTAAAGTTTTATCAATTTTGTTCATCTTATCAAAGAACCAGCTTTTAGTTTCATTGATCTTCTAAAGGGTTTTGTAGTCTCTATTTCATTTATTTCTCCGATGTTATTCATGATTTCTTTCCTTCTAATAATTTTGGGTTTTGTTTTTCCTTCTTTCTCCATTTTCAGTTGTGTCATTGGTCTTATTATTAAGTAATAGTTTTTTAATATATTCTAGGAATGTCACTTATCAGATGAATGATTTGCAAAATTTTTCTTCTATTTTGTGAATTGTCTTTTCACTTTCTTGATGGAAGCTTTTGAAATAACAAAAGTTTTTAACGTGACAATGTCTATTTATATACTTCTTCTCTTGTTGCTTGTACTTTCCATATTATATATAAAAAAGTATTCCTCACTCCAGGGTCACAAATAATTATCCCTATGTTTTCTTCTAGGAGTTTTATAGTTTTAGTTCTTACATTTAGGTCTTTGATTATTTTGAGTTAATTTATGTGTATTGCCTGAGGTAAAAGTCCAATTCTGTTCTTTTGTATGTTAATGTACAATTATCCCAGTAATATTTATTCTTTAATAAAATGATTTTTCTCTATAGAATTGTCTTGGTACCCTTCTTGAAAATTGGTAGACACATGGTTTTATTTCTGAACTCCTAATTCTATTCCAGTGACCTATACGTTTATGCTTATGCCAGAACAACATTGTCTTGATTGCCATTTGTTTATGGTAAATTTTGAAATTGGTAAAAACGAGTCCTCCTTCTGTTTTTTTTCTTTTTTTTTAAGATTGTTATGTCTATTCTGAGTGACTTGCATTTCTATATCAATTTTTGAATCTGTTTTTCCATTTTTTTCAGAAATGGCAGTTGGACATTAGATAAAACTTGCACTAAATCTGGAGATCAACTTAGAAAATATTGTGATCTTAACAATATTAAGTCTTCCAATTCATGAACAAGGGATTCTTTTTCATTTATTTAGGTCTTTAATTATTTTCAACTTTTTTTGTAGTTTTCAGTGTACAGGTGTTACACTTCTTTGGTTAAATTTACAACTATGGGTTTTGTTATTTTCGATACTACTGTAAGCGGAATATTTTATTGATCTTATTTTCAGATTTTCCTTGGTAGTGTGTAGAAATAAAATTGTCTTTTGTGCATGCACCCTTTATCTTATAATCTCACTGAAGTTCTTTACTATTTCTTCTAGTATTTTTTTTTCTTTTTTTCTGGATGCTTTAAGCTATTCAGTACACAAAATCATGTCATTTGCAAAAGGAGAAAAAAATAGTTTTGTGTCTTTTTTCCAATCTGAATGTCTTTATTTTTCCTGCCTAATTACCCCACCTAGAACCTGCATTCAAGGTTATATAGAAATGTGACACTAGACATTTTTTTCTTATTGCTTAACTTATCTGGAAAGTTCTCAATTTTCACCATAAAGTATAACATTAGCTCAGGGTTGTTTTTACAACTGCACTTTAACAGTGAGGAAATTTCATTCTATCCCTAGTTTGTTGACTGTTATTTATCATAAAACTGTGTTGAACATTGTCCAGTGAGTGAATTCCAGTTGGTCATGGTGTGTAATCCTTTATCTATTGTATCAAGGATATTTGTTTTTCGTTTGTTGTTTTTAAACATCTTTATTGGAGTATAATTGCTTTACAATGGTGTGTTAGTTTTCACTTTATAACAAAGTGAATCAGTTATACCTATACATATGTTCCCATATCTCGTCCCTCTTGCATCTCCCTCCCTCCCAACCTCCCTATCCCACCCCTCTAGGTGGTCACAAACCACCTAGCTGATCTCCCTGTGCTATGTGGCTGCTTCCCACTAGCTATCTATTTTACTCTTGGTAGTGTATATACGTCCATGCCACTCTCTCACTTTGTCACAGCTTACCCTTCCCCCTCCCCATATCCTCAAGTCCATTCTCTAGTAGGTCTGTGTCTTTATTCCCATCTTACCCCTAGGTTCTTCATGACCTTTTTTTCCCTTAGATTCCATATATATGTGTTAGCATATGGTATTTGTTTTTCTCTTTCTGACTTACTTCACGATTTACTTCATTCTGTATGACAGACTCTAGGCCCATCCACCTCACTACAAATAACTCAATTTCATTTCTTTTTATGGCTGAGTAATATTCCATTGTATATATATGCCACATCTTCTTTATCCATTCATCCAATGATGGACACTTAGGTTGCTTCCATGTCCTGGCTATTGTAAGTAGAGCTGCAATGAACATTTTGGTACATGACTATTATTTTTGAATTATGGTTTTCTCAGGGTATATGCCCAGAAGTGGGATTGCTGGGTTGTATGGTAGTTCTATTTTTAGTTTTTTAAGGAACATCCATACTGTTCTCCATAGTGGCTGTATCAATTTACATTCACAGCAACAGTACAAGAGTATACATAGAGAATCCTAAAGATGCTACCAGAAAACTACCAGAGCTAATCAATGAATTTGGTAAAGTGCAGGATACAAAATTAATGCACAGAAATCTCTGGCATTCCTATACGCTAATGATGAAAAATCTGAAAGTGAAATTAAGAAAACACTCCCATTTACCATTGCAACAAAAAGAATAAAATATCTAGGAATAAACCTACCTAAGGAGACAAAAGACCTGTATACAGAAAAATATAAGACACTGATGAAAGAAATTAAAGATGATACAAATAGATGGGGAGATATACCATGTTCTTGGATTGGAAGGATCAACACTGTGAAAATGACTCTACTAGCCAAAGCAATCTACAGATTCAATGCAATCCCTACCAAACTACCACTGGCATTTTTCACAGAACTGGAACAAAACATTTCACAATTTGTATGGAAACACAGAAGACCCCGAATAGCCAAAGCAATCTTGAGAATGAAAAACGGAGCTGGAGGAATCAGACTATACTACAGACTATACTACAAAGCTACTGTAATACTATACTACAGACTATACTACAGACTTCAGACTATACTACAAAGCTACAGTAATCAAGACAGTATGGTACTGGCACAAACACAGAAATATAGATCAATGGAACAGGATAGAAAGCCCAGAGATAAACCCATGCACATATGGTCAACTTATCTTTGATAAAGGAGGCAAGAATATACAGTGGAGAAAAGACAGCCTCTTCAATAAGTGGTGCTGGGAAAACTGGACAGCTACATGTAAAATAATGAAATTAGAACACTCCCTAACACCATACACAAAAATAAAGTCAAAATGGATTAAAGACCTAAATGTAAGGCCAGACACTATCAAACTCTTAGAGGAAAACATAGGCAGAACACTCTATGACATAAATCACAGGAAGATCCTTTTTTACCCAGCTCCTAGAGAAATGGAAATAAAAACCCAAATAAACAAATCATACCTAATGAAACTTAAAAGCTTTTGCACAGCAAAGGAAACCATAAACAAGACCAAAAGACAACCCTCAGAATGGGAGAAAATATTGGCAAACGAAGCAACTGACAAAGGATTAATCTCCAAAATTTACAAGCAGCTCATGCAGCTCAATAGCAAAAACACAAACAACCCAATCCAAAAATGGGCAAAAGACCTAAATAGACATTTCTCCAAAGAAGATATACAGATTGCCAACAAACACATGAAAGAATGCTCAACATCATTAATCATTAGAGAAATACAAATCAAAACTACAATGAGATATCATCTCACACCAGTCAGAATGGCCATTATCAAAAAATCTAGAAACAATAAATGCTGGAGAGGGTGTGGAGAAAAGGATATTTGTTTTTATATTCATAAAGGATATTGATCTGCCATTGTTTTTCTTGTGATGTCATTGTCTGGTTTTGGTATAGAAGATACTGACCTCAAATAATGTGTTACAGAGCATTTATTTTTGGAAGAGTTTGTGATGGATTTCTGTTAACTCTTCCTTAAATATTTGAAAGAATTCACCAGTGATGCTGTATGGTTCTGGACTTTTTTTGTGGGAAGTTTTGTTTTTTCCCCTAAATCAATCTCCTTGCTTATTTTTGCTTTTTTTCAGATTTTCTGTTGCTTCTTAAGTGCATTTCAATAGTTAGTGTCTTTCTGGGAATATGCACATTACATCTAGATTATCTAATATCTTGGCATTAAATTGTTCAGATTATTCCCTTATAATCCTTTTTTATTTCTATAGGATTGATAGTAATGCCCCCTCTTTTTATTCTATATTTTAGTAATTTGAGTCTTTGTTCTTGGTTAGTCTATCTGAAAGTTGGTGCGTATTGTTAATCTTTTCAGAGCCAACTTTAGTTTTCATTAGATTTCTCTATTGTTTTTCTAATTATATACTTTATTTCTGCTCTTTATGATTTTTCTTTATTCTGTATGCATTGGGTTCAGTCTGTTATTCTTTTTCCATTTTCTTAAGGAGAAAGGTTAGGTTACTTACTTTGCATCCTTCTTCTTCTCTAATATAAACATTTAGAGTTTTTAGTAAGGAATTGTGAATTAAAACAAAGATAAGATAGCACTACATAGATATTAGAATGGCAAAAATCCCAAATACTGACAACATCAAATGCTGGTGAGAACGTGGAGCAGCAAGAATTCTTATTCATAGTGGTAGGAATGCAAAATGGTACAACCACTTTGGAAGACAATTTGGTATTGTATTAGAGTTCTCCAAAGAACAGAACCAATAGGATACGTGTGTGTGTGTGTAATAGATTTATAATAAGGAATTGGATTACACAATTATGGAGACTGACAAGCCCTGACCCAGGATAACCTATGATATACTCCTAAGTCCAAGTCTAAAGACCTGACAACCAGGAAAGCTGATCGTGTGTTTCCATTATGAAGATTGGCAGTCTGGCTATCCAGGAAGAGCTCATGTTTCAGTTTATATCTGAAGGCAAGAAAAAAACTGATGTCCTAGCTTGAAAACAGTCAGGCAGAAAGAGTTTCTTTTTATTCAGGCTTTTGGTTCTATTTAGGCCATCCTGTTTGGATAAGGTCCATCCACATTAAGGAGAATAATCTGCTCTACTCAATTTACAGAAGCAAATGTTATATTCATCTAGAAACATACTCATAGACATATCTAGAATAACGGTTGACCAAATATCTGGGCACAATGTGTCCCATAAATTTTACACATAAAATTAATGATCAGAGGCAGTTTACAAAACTAAACATATTCTTATCATGCAATCCAGCAGCAATGACCCTTGAAATTTACCAAAATGAAATAAAAACTTAAATCTACACAAAAACCTACACACAAATGTTCATAGCATTTTTATTTATAATTGCCAAAACTTGGAAGCAACCAAGACGTCCTTTAAGGTAGACAGATAAACAAACTATGGCATATTAATACAATGGAATATTATTCAGTAATAAAAATAAATAAGCTATCAAGCCACAAAAGGACATAGAGGAACCTTAAATGCATATTGCTAAGTGAAAGAAGCCAATATTGAAAAGGTTGCATTCTATATGGATCCAACTGTATGACATTCTGGAATAGGCAAAACCATGGCAACAGTAAAAATATCCATGGTTGTCAGGGTTTCTTCATGATAGAAGAATGAATAGTTGGAACACAAGGAATTTTTAGGGCAGTGAAGTTATTATTCTGTATGATATTGTAATGGTGGATACCTGTCATTTACTTTTGTCAAAACCCATAAAATATACAGCACCAAGAGTGAACTCTACTGTAAACTATGGACTTTAGTTAACACCGTATCAATATTGGCTCATCAATTGTAACAAATATACCACGCTAATGTAAGATGTTAATAAGAGGGGAAATTTGGGGATAAGGAGTAGAGTAGAACTCTCTGTATTTTTATCTTAATTTTTTTCTGTAAAGCTAAAACTGCTCAAACAAAATAAGGTCTCAACTAGAAAAAGAAAAATAAATGGATTCATGTTCCCCCATGTTTCTATCAGCTTATTTTGTTTCTAATCTGTCTTGAGTCATCACAACTTGTTATTTCTTTACCTACCTTCAATGATAGGGATAAGCATACTTGGAATGGCTCTTTCCAACTCAGATAAAATAAATGCAGTCTTGAAAGTGGGGTCTTCCAGGGGGCTACCTGATAGTCAAATAATGGTAATTCTCTGAGAATGGGGCTTTAATGTATCTCCAACCTAGTTCTGCTCCCTCCAGTGACTACCAGGCTGCTGATTTTTACCATGATTGTAGGCTGTTGGTTTTTAAGACCACCATGGAGCTGAAGAAAAATCAATGAAAATAAGACAATTTAAAACACCACATAGGCTGCTGTTCTTACCAAGATTGAACTTTTTTCTTGAATAAATGCTTTCCAGAATACTCCAAAACTTTGGTTAATTTCTAGTGTCCTCAGAAAGTTAATTGTGATTATTATTTTCCAATTTCCTTAGTGCTTTTATGGAAGGGAATTTAACAAGATTCTTACTCTATCACTTTCTGTGCTATCACTTCCTGAAGTACCCTTTGAATCCTGAAAGAATACAAAATATATCATCAGAATATTTTTAAAATATTTCTGGATAGAAAATTATCAATCCCAAATGATTAATTAATTGTAAAAAAAATAACAGTCATCAATCATGACACTAACTTTTCTAAGTTTCAAAGTTTAAATATTCTTAGTACTATCGAAAATTTGGGTAACCCCTTTCTGAATTCCAGCCATTTGAGAAAGAACATATAAGGATCAATATATCATTTTTATTATTCTAGAAAATAGTGTTGGAGGATATCTTTAAGTCTAGAGACAATTATGGATTCTCACAACTACCTATAAAGAGATTAGAATCTGCAAAGCAGTTGCCTGAAAAATCACCCACATGACAAATACATTCACCCATAGAACAAAGAGGACAAGACAGTCAAAGAGAGAATACACTGACTTTTCAATATCAAGATTCTGTTTCCTGAGCAGTATGTCCTAATACGTATTTTTGTTCCAGATTGCACAAATGTCTTGTCCTACCATAGGGAGAAGTAAGTGAGGGAGAGAGAGAGACTGAAATTTTTCACTCCAATACTAATCTGTCGTGTGGAACAAAGAAAAAGTTACCTCCCTTCTCTGAAATTTTTAGGGCAGGGTAGTAAATGTCCCTCCTCAACTTTTGTATTTATATCCATAAATAGTGACCAATAAAAATACCTTATTTAAAGTACCAGAAAGTTGGAAAACCATACCATGGCAATGAAAAATCTATGTCAGTTGAAAACAAAGTGTAACTAGTTTTTGCCACAGTACTATGTTTCGTAATTATTACATACCAATTGTATGAATCTTTGTAAACCATTTAGAGTAGATAATCTTCTTTCATTTTTAAAATTATTTGATTCACTCAAGTATCCATTGAGTGACTACTATTTACTAGGCTTTATGTCATACCCAGGGATTAAAGATAAATAAAATACAGTCCGTAACTTCAAACTCTTTGCAGTATACTTCAGAATACAAGAGGAAATGGGATACCATTGAAGCACTTGAGGAGTTGTTCTTCCTTCTCAATGAGTACTGAGAACTATTCAAACATTCCTTTTGTAGGTGCAAAGTTTCTGATGGCCCCATCTTTGCAGAAGTGTTGGATTGTTAAAAGTTGAATTGCTTAGTCTTTAAAAATTTGAGGTATTTTTTTATTTTGTTTTGTTTTGAAATAGAAAATTAAAATTGAACATATTACAACTTAAGTGATTAATTTGGGTCTAATTTTCCTCTCCAATACAAATTAGAGTATTTTTTTCACTTCCTGATAGGAGATAATGGTGCTAATACGCACCTGCCATTTTCCAGATCCTAAGTCTATGAGATTCTGCTCAAATTGAAAGGGACTGTTCCATTCTTGCTTTCTGTTTGCTAGCTGTTTGGATCTGAAGACTTTAAAATGCCAAACACTTGTATGAATGCCAACGACATTTTCCTCTAAGGGGTTGAGAGGAAAATGTAAAATGTAAATGTAAAGCTCTTTACACAATATGCAAAAGGAAAAATAAACAAACAAACAGGCATAACTAAATTAGTGGATGTCTGTACATGTGTTGGGGGGATGGGAAGTGAGTTGATAGAAAGTATTCAGGAAACCATGTTAAAATTCTCATTCAGTGACTTTGTTTTCTAAAATAATATATCTGCTGTTGCTGTATTTCCTGTTTCTGATTGATAATAATTAGGAAAAATTTTTTGGATGGAATTATTTTCCAATTTAACTTTCTTGGCACCATTTCTCTACAGGGAAAGAATCCTTGAGATAAACATACACACCTGTGACAAAACAATAGATTTTAATTAATAATTTAAGAAATAGACTCAAATGAACATTGGTTCCTAGAGTACAATTGTCCATGAACTACTTGGTTCCAAAAAAGCTTTTGTGATATTTACCCACTATTCTTTACAGTGAAGGAGAGAGAAAGAGTTCTTCTCAATTAAAATGGAGTATGTATGTGGTATGAATGTTGGATATTAAGGTAGATTAAATAAAACTTCTATTAAAAATAGAATGGTAGGGAATTCCCTGGAGGTCCAGTGGTTAGGACTCCACACTTTCACTACCAAGGTTCCATCCTGGTTGGGGAACTAAGATCCCACAAGCTGTGCGGTGCACACCTCAACCCCCAAAAAAGCAGCGTTCATGGAACTTATATTCTATCATGGAAGACAGACAATGAACAGATACATAGATGCACAATCTAAAGTGCTAGAATGGTAAAGATATTGGTTTTAGGAAACAATCTGCACAAGAAAGTACAAATGTCAAAAGTAGAGACAGAAATCTTCTGTGAACCAAAAAATTATTCTGCTTTGTATTTACCCTTGACTCACTAATTTTAATGCTCTTCTTTCACTATCCCATAGAATGGATATAACTTATTCTTACCTTTCATTGACCCTTCTTTTAGTAACAACAGGCTAATTTTTTCATGGCCTTTCATCTACCTCTTCCATATAGTGTATTGGTTAAGTTCTAACATTGTTTCAACGCACCCCATGTTCGAATACTTGCTTTATCACTTCACATCTATGTAACTGTAAACAATTTACTTAACCCCTTTATCAATTCCGTAACCCTATAAAATGAGAATAATAATAGTTTCCCACTCTCCATAGGGTTGTCATAGGGATTAAATTAGTTAATATCTGTAAAGATTGTAGAACAGTGATTAATTAACACATAGGTATTGTCAATGTCGTTTTAGCTAATATTATTGATCTCTCTAGGTACAAGTGTAGCACATGAACCAGACCCAGGAAATATTCATATTCTATCCTTTTGGCACAATAATTGGACTAGGGATAAGCACGTGATTCAAGTTTATCTCATCAGAATTAATTCTGTAATATTTGCTTGAGTTACTGGAAAAAGAAAGTTCACTTTCCAATGGTCTCCTGAGCTAGTAAAATATGTCTGGAGATGCTGGGAAACATGTTGTCATTTTCTGGAAATAATCAGTCTGACAGTGAAGATAGCACAGAGGACAGATTAGCCTTGAAAGAAACAGAGAAAATATTTATTGTATGTTTGAAAACCTGGATCAAATATTTCCTGAAGTGAGATATTCCTGGACTTTGCCAATGTTTGAACGGATAAGCTATAACCAGATCTATCACTTTGAACTAAAAAAGTTCCTATTACTATGGAGTCTCGCCTTCTTCATTTATCTTATATTTTCACCATGTCTATGACCAGCAAAATACTCAGCTGTTTAGCTACAAAAGCTGTAGAAGTATATGGTACAGTCCAAAAAACTAAGGATATACATATGATTTGTGTATGACCTTTTCAAGAAATCAATTAGCCAAAATCTGAGCATGAACTAATTTTTCCTAAGATTGTGAAGTAAACAATATTCATCTTAATCTTAATGTATATGTATATACAGTAGTCCTTCATAATCGAAGTTTCCCTTTCCACAGTTTCAGTTCCCCATGGCCAAACGTGTTTCAAAAATACTAAATAGGAAATTCCAGAAATAAACTATTCATAAATTTTAAATTGAATGCTGTTCTGAGTAGTGTGATAAAATCTCACACTGCCCTGCTCCTTCCTGCCTGAGATACCCAGTCATCCACATCCTCTACTCCTTACTTCCAACCATCGACATCGTCATGGCTAGATGATCCTGGATCACCCAAAGCAAATGATCCTCCTGATTCATCAGAAGGTAAATAGTAGCCTAACACTACCTCAAAATTCCTACATCATTCACCTCACTTCATCTCACATCATAATCAGAAGACGGGTGAGAACAATACAATATAATATTTTGAGAGAGAGAGAGAGACCACATTCACATAACTTTTATTACAGTATATTGTTATAGTTGTTCTATTTTATTATTTGTTATTATTTTTTATCCCTTACTCTGCCTAACTTATAAATTAAACTTTATCATAGGTATGTATATATACGAAACCAC
Source organism: Eschrichtius robustus (assembly GCF_028021215.1). Classification (NCBI taxonomy): domain Eukaryota; kingdom Metazoa; phylum Chordata; class Mammalia; order Artiodactyla; family Eschrichtiidae; genus Eschrichtius; species Eschrichtius robustus. The sequence goes on along the minus strand of NC_090845.1, from coordinate 76,105,640 downwards.
GTACTATATAAAGGGTTTTGTACTATCCATGGTTTCAAGCATCCATTAGGGGTCTTGTAATATATCTCCAGTGGATAAGGGGGAACTAATGTATTTTATTTTAATGTGTTAATAAAAACACCTTAGAGAAATTACTCCTGAGTGGAAACGTTGGCCCAAGAAGATGGATTTCACTTATTGGACTGGAATATCTAAAATGCCAACTACTCTTGAGGCAAAGTGATCACCTACATCACATATTGGTTTACTCCTCTTTTGTCCTTAGTGATTATCCAAGTCTATAAGATAAATGACTCCTAAGTAAGAAGATATACTCAAGGAAGCTGTTAGAACAGTAATTCTCAATTCTTACTGTATATCAAAATACCTTTTAACAAACTTCCCAAGAGGTGTTGCTGTCTACCAATTGAAAATTACTGTTACAAAGAAGTGATAGATCTGGGAGTGGAGAGAGTATTATAAAGCTCTACTATTACGAATCAGAGAGAAAAACAGGAGTGTTGTGGTGTAGTCTCTGCATGTTTACCGCATTTGCTTCATTTCCTAAGCACTTGCACTGATCTTAGCCAGTGGTTAAATAGAAAGGTACTGGCACACTAATGATACCAAACTGTAACTGATTGACAATAATATAAAGTTCCTATCAAGGTATTTCATGTAAACAGAGAATACTTCCTTAAAAGTAATAACTCATGTCAAACTTAGCACAGTGGAAAAAAGTGGATTTTTAGGCAAATAGGACTTTTTGGGGTCCTTCTGAATTGTTATATGAGGCAAGTCCTTTCCTCCATATCTTCCATTTTGTTGCCATACATGTATATATGTATAAAATAATATATAGTGTGTTGGCCAAAAAAAAAGTGATATATAGTGGGTTGGCCAAAAAGTTCGTTCGGGTTTGCCAGGTTTTTTTATATATATATATATACATATATAGGATTGGCCAAAAACAGGTTTTAGAAAACCTGAATGAACTTTTTGGCCATCCCACTATATATCACTGTTTTTCATATCTTTTTATTTTTTAAATTTATTTTTGGCTGCATTTGGGTCTTTGTTGCTGCACGTGGGCTCTCTCTAGTTGCGGCGAGCAGGGGCTACTCTTCATTGTGTGCATGGGCTTCTCATTGTGGTGGCTTGACTTGTTGCAGAGAAAGGGCTCTAGGTCTGCGGGCTTCAGTAGTTGTGGCACGTAGGCTCAGTGTTGTGGCTCATGGGCTTTAGAGTACAGCCTCAGTAGTTGTGGCACACAGGCTTAGTTGCTCCGTGGCATGTAGGATCTTCCCGGACCAGGGCTTGAAGCCATGTCCCTAGCATTGACAGGCAGATTAACAACCATTGCACCACCAGGGAAGCTCTTGTTTTTCACATCTTAAGTGAGGTGTTCTATGGCATGTGGATATAGACTTGGCACTTAAATCATATTTTTATCTATAAAGGAAGTTGTAATGGCTTACTAAACATTCAAATGACAAAGAAGAGAGCCAGTTGCCTTTTCTAAATATAGAGCATTAAGAAAATTTCCAGGTGTTCTTTTTTTTTTTTTAACATCTTTATCGGAGTATAATTGCTTTACAATGGTGTGTTAGTTTCTGCTTTATAACAAAGTAAATCAGTTATACATATATATATGTTCCCATATCTCTTCCCTCTTGCATCTCTCTCCCTCCCACCCTCCCTAACCCACCCCTCTAGGTGGTCACAAAGCACCGAGCTGATCACCCTGTTCTATGCGGTTGCTTCCCACTAGCTATTTATTTTACGTTTGGTAGTGTATATATGTCCATGCCACTCTCTCACTTTGTCACAGCTTACCCTTCCCCCTCCCCATATCCTCAAGTCCATTCTCTAGTAGGTCTGTGTCTTTATTCCCGTCTTACCACTAGCTTCTTCATGATCTTTTTTTTTCCCTTAGGTTCCATATATATGTGTTAGCAGACTATATTTGTTTTTCTCTTTCTGACTTACTTCACTCTGTATGACAGACTCTAACTCCATCCACCTTACTACAAATAACTCCATTTCGATTATTCTTATGACTGAGTAATATTCCATTGTATATATGTGCCACATCTTCTTTATCCATTCATCCAATGATGGACACTTACGTGGCTTCCATGTCCTGGCTATTGTAAATAGAGCTGCAATGAACATTTTGTACATGACTCTTTTTGAATTATGGTTTTCTCAGGGTATATGCCCAGTAGTGGGATTGCTGGGTCGTATGGTACCTCTAATTTTAGTTTTATAAGGAACCTTCATACTGTTCTACATAGTGGTTGTAGCGATTTACATTCTCACCAAGAGGGCAGGAAGGTTCCCTTTTCTCCACACCCTCTCCAGCATTTATTGTTTCTAGATTTTTTGATGATGGCCATTCTGACCGGTGTGAGATGATATCTCATTGTAGTTTTGATTTGCATTTCTCTAAAGATTAATGATGTTGCACATTCTTTCATGTGTTTGCTGGTAATCTGTATATCTTCTTTGGAGAAATGTCTATTTAGGTCTTCTGCCCATTTTTGGATTGGGTTGTTTGTTTTTTTGTTATTGAGTTGCATGAGCTGCTTGTAAATTTTGGAGATTAATCCTTTGTCAGTTGCTTCATTTGCAAATATTTTCTCCCATTCTGAGGGTTGTCTTTTGGTCTTGTTTATGGTTTCCTTTGCTGTGCAAAAGCCTTTAAGTTTCATTAGGTCCCATTTGTTTATTTTTGTTTTGACTTCCATTTCTCTAGGAGCTGGGTCAAAAAGGATCTTGCTGTGATTTATGTCATAGAGTGTTCTGCCTATGTTTTCCTCTAAGGGTTTGATAGTGTCTGGCCTTACATTTAGGTCTTTAATCCATTTTGACTTTATTTTTGTGTATGGTGTTAGGGAGTGTTCTAATTTCATACTTTTACATGTATCTGTCCAATTTTCCCAGCACCACTTATTGAAGAGGCTGTCTTTTCTCCACTGTATATGCTTGCCTCCTTTATCAAAGATAAGGTGACCATATGTGTTTGGGTTTATCTCTGGGCTTTCTTTCCTGTTCCATTGATCTATATTTCTGTTTTTGTGCCAGTACCATACTGTCTTGATTACTGTATCTTTGTAGTATAGTCTGAAGTCAGGGAGCCTGATTCCTCCAGCTCCGTTTTTCGTTTTCAAGATTGCTTTGGCTATTCGGGGTCTTCTGTGTTTCCATACAAATTGTGAAATGTTTTGTTCCAGTTCTGTGAAAAATGCCAGTGGTAGTTTGATAGGGATTGCATTGAATCTGTAGATTGCTTTGGGTAGTAGAGTCATTTTCACAATGTTGATTCTTCCAATCCAGGAACATGGTATATCTCTCCATCTATTTGTATCATCTTTAATTTCTTTCATCAGTGTCCTATAATTTTCTCCGTACAGGTCTTTGGTCTCCTTAGGTAGGTTTATTCCTAGATATTTTATTCTTTTTGTTGCAATGGTAAATGGAAATGTTTTCTTAATTTCACTTTCAGATTTTTCATCATTAGTGTATAGGAATGTAAGAGATTTCTGTGCATTAATTTTGTATCCTGCTACTTTACCAAATTCATTGATTAGCTCTAGTAGTTTTCTGGTAGCATCTTTAGGATTCTCTACGTATAGTATCATGTCATCTGCAAACAGTGATGGCTTTACTTCTTCTTTTCCGACTTGGATTCCTTTTATTTCTTTGTCTTCTCTGATTGCTGTGGCTAAAACTTCCAAAACTATGTTGAATAATAGTGTTGAGAGTGGGCAACCTTGTCTTGCTCCTGATCTTAGTGAAAATTGTTTCAGTTTTTCACCATTGCGGACGACGTTGGCTGTGGGTTTGTCATATATGGTCTTTATTATGTTGAGGAAAGTTCCCTCTATGCCTACTTTCTACAGTGCTTTTATCATAAATGGGTTTTGAATTTTGTCATAACCTTTCTCTGCATCGATTGAGATGATCATATGGTTTTTCTCCTTCAATTTGTTAATATGGTGTATCACGTTGTTTGATTTGCATATACTGAAGAATCCTTGCATTCCTGGAATAAACCCCACTTGATCATGGTGTATGATCCTTTTAATATGCTGTTGGATTCTGTTTGCTAGTATTTTGTTGAGGATTTTTGCATCTATGTTCATCAGTGATATTGTCCTGTAGTTTTTTTCTTTGTGACATCTTTGTCTGGTTTTAGTATCAGGGTCATTGTGGCCTCGTAGAATGAGTTGGAGAGTGTTCCTCCCTCTGCAATATTTTGGAAGAGTTTGAGAAGGATAGGTGTTAGCTCTTCTCTAAGTGTTTGATAGAATTCCCCTTTTAAACCATCTGGTCCTAGGCTTTTGTTTGTTGGAAGATTTTTAATCACAGTTTCAATTTCAGTGCTTGTGATTGGTCTGTTCATATTTTCTATTTCTTCCTGGTTCAGTGTCAACAGGTTGTGCATTTCTAAGAATTTGTCCATTTATTCCAGGTTGTGCATTTTATTGGCATAGAGTTGCTTGTAGTGATCTCTCATGATCGTTTGTATTTCTGTAGTGTCAGTTTTTACTTCTCTTTTTTCATTTCTAATTTTATAGATTTGAGTCTTTTCCCTTTTTTCTTGATGAATCTGGCTAATGGTTTATCAATTTTGTTTATCTTCTCAAAGAACCAGCTTTTAGTTATATTGATCTTTGCTATAGTTTCCTTCATTTCTTTTTCATTTATTTCTGATCTGATCTTTATGATTTCTTTCCTTCTGCTAATTTTGGGGTTTTTTTGTTCTTCTCTCTCTAATTGCTTTAGGTGCAAGGTTAGGTTGTTTATTTGAGATGTTTCCTGTTCCTTAAGGTAGGATTGTATTGCTATAAACTTCCCTCTTAGAACTGCTTTTGCTGCATCCCATAGGTTTTGGGTCATAGTGTCTCCACTGTCATTTATTTCTAGGTATTTTTTGATTTCCCCTTTGGTACCTTCAATGATCACTTCGTTATTAAATAGTGTATTGCTTAGCCTCCATGTGTTTGTAATTTTTACAGATCTTTTCCTGTAATTTATATATAGTATCATAGCATTGTGGTCGGAAAAGATACTTGATAGGATTTCAATTTTCTTAAATTTATGAAGGCTTGCTTTGTGACCTAAGATATGATCTATTCTGGAGAATGTTCCATGACCACTTGAGAAGAAAGTGTATTCTGTTGCTTTTGGATGGAATGTCCTATAAATATCAATGAAGTCCATCTTGTTTAATATATCATTTAAAGCTTCCGTTTCCGAATTTATTTTCATTCATTTCATTTTGGATGATCTGTCCATTGGTGAAAGTGGGGTGTTAAAGTCGCCTACTATGATTGTGTTACTGTCGATTTTCCGTTTTATGGCTGTTAGCATTTGCCTTATGTATTGAGGTGCTCCTATGTTGGGTGCATAAATATTTACAATACCTATATCTTCTTCTTGGATTGATCCCTTGATCATTACATAGTGTCCTTCTTTGTCTCTTGTAATAGTCTCTATTTTAAAGTCTATTTTGTCTGATATGAGAATTGCCACTCCAGCTTTCTTTTGATTTCCATTTGCATGGAATATCTTTTTCCATCCCCTCAGTTTCAGTCTGTAGGTGTCCCTAGGTCTGAAGTGGATCTCTTGTAGACAGCATATATAAGGGTCTTGTTTTTGTATCCATTCAGCCAGTCTATGTATTTTTTTTTGGAGCATTTAATCCATTTACATTTAAGGTAATTATTGATATGCATGCTCTTATTACCATTTTCTTAATTGTTTTGGTTTTGTTATTATAGGTCTTTTCCTTGTCTTGTCTTTTCTGCCTAGATAAATTCCTTTGGCATTTGTTGTAAAGCAGATTTGGTGGTGCTGAATTCTCTTAGCTTTTGCTTTTCTGTAAAGGTTTTAATTTCTCTGTCGAATCTGAATGAGATCCTTGCTGGGTAGAGTAAACTTGGTTGTAAATTTTTCCCTTTCATCACTTTAAATATGTCCTGCCACTCCCTGCTGGCTTGCAGAGTTTCTACTGAAAGATCAGCTCTTAATCTTTGGGGATTCCAAAGATTAATTAATTAATTAATAATTTAATATTATCAATAATATTAATATTATAATAAATTATTATTGAATATTAATAATATTTAATTATTTAATATTTAATTAATTAATATTTCTCTTTGTATTTAATATTTGGTAATTTGATTAATATGTGTCTTTGTGTGTTTCTCCTTGGATTTATCCTGTATGGGGCTCTCTGTCCTTCCTGGACTTGATTCAGGATGGGGTGGGGGAAAGAACAAGAATGGCTTCTGCAAATGACAGCCTCTTCAATAGGTGGTGCTGGGAAAACTGTACAGCTACATGTAAAAGTATGAAATTAGAACACTCCCTAACACCATACACAAAAATAAACTCAAAATGGATTAAAGACCTAAATGTAAGGCCAGACACTATCAAACTCTTAGAGGAAAACATAGGCAGAACACTCTATGACATAAATCATAGCAAGATCCTTTTTGACCCGGCTCTTAGAGAAATGGAATTAAAAACAAAAATAAACAAATGGGACATAATGAAACTTAAAAGCTTTTGCACAGCAAAGGAAACCATAAACAAGACCAAAAGACAACTCTTAGAATGGGGGAAAATATTTGCAAATGAAACAAGTGACAAAGGATTAATCTCCAAAATTTACAAGCAGCTCATGCAGCTCAGTAACAGAAAAACAAACAACCCAATCCAAAAATGGGCAGAAGACCTAAATAGACATTTCTTCAAAGAAGATATACAGCTTGCCAACAAATACATGAAAGTATGCTCAACATCATTAATCATTAGAGAAATGCAAATCAAAACTACAATGAGATATCATCTCACACCAGTCAGAATGGCCATCATCAAAAAATCTAGAAACAATAAATGCTAGAGAGTGTGTGGAATAAAGGCAACACTCTTGTGCTGTTGGTGGGAATGTAAATTGATACAGCCACTATGGAGAACAGTATGGAGGTTCCTTAAAAAACTAAATATAGAACTACCAAACGACCCAGCATTCCCACTACTGGGCATATACCCTGAGAAAACCATACTTCAAAATGGGTCATGTACCACAGTGTTCATTGCAGCTCTATTTACAATAGCCAGGACCTGTAAGCAACCTAAGTGTCCTTTGACAGATGAATGGATAAAGAAAATATAGCACATGTATAGAGTGGAATATTACTCAGCCATAAAAAGAAACGAAATTGAGTTATTTGTACTGAGGTTGATGGACCTAGAGTCTGTCATACAGAATGAAGTAAGTGAGAAAGAGAAAAGCAAATACCATATGCTAATGCATATATATGGAATCTGAGAAAGAAAAATGGTTATGAAGAACCTAGGGGCAGGACAGGAATAAAGACGTAGACATAGAGAATGGACTTGAGGACATGGAGAGGGGCAAGGGTAAGCTGGGACAAAGTGAGAGAGTGGCATGGACTTACATATACTACCAAATGTAAAATAGATAGCTAGTGGGAAACAGCTGCATCGCACAGGGAGATCAGCTCGGTGCTTTGCAACCACCTAGAGGAGTGGGATAGGGAGGGAGGGAGGTAGACACAAGAGGGAGGAGATATAGGGATATATGTATATGTATAGCTGATTCATTTTGTTATAATGCAGAAAGTAACAAACCTTTGTAAAGCAATTTTACTCCAATAAAGATGTTTAAAAAAAACCTGTATTCTGTATTTTATTTTTCAAACAGCCAGTGTCCACATTTAAAATGCAGAATTTTGAAATATAAATTAGTCTACTAATTTAATTAAAAATAATACAACTTCGTTTAGTATCACAATATATAAAATGGCATTATAAACTCCATATGGCAACACTGGTATGTCTAGTTTGTTTATAATGTGGTAATATTCTTCTATTTCCTTGTTGCTCTTCTGCCTAACATAATTTTTCTATGCAATATTAAATATTGCATATTGAATTACCCATATACTATTATAGCTGGATTTCATATTTCTCCCCATATATTTTGTCCCTATTTTTTAACTGTAGTACTATAAATTTTGTCATTTTACCCATTTTAAAGTGTACAATTCAGTAGCATTAAATCCATAGCTTTTTGAACATGACCAATAAAACACTGTATCCATTTAAAAAAACTCACCATCCCCCTCTCTTCCCAGCCCCTCTTAACCTCTATTATACTTTCAGTCCTCATGAATTTGCCTATTCTAGGTAAATCATATAAGTTGAATCATATGTCCTTTTGTGTCTGGCCAATTCAGGCTAGCATAATGTTTTCAAGTTCTTCCATGTTGTAACATGTATTGGAATTTCATTTCCATTTAAGACTGAATAATATTTCATTGTATGTATATACGACATTTTGTTTATCTATTCTTCTGTTGATGGACATTTGAATTGTTTTTATCTTTTAGCTGTTGTGAATAATTATGCTATGAACGTTGGTATTCAAGTGTGTTTGAGCTCTGCTTAAATTATTTTGGGTAGATAGTGGTATTAGTAGGTCATATGAATATTCTAGATTTAACCTTTTGAGAAACCACCATACTCTGTCCGACAGTGGCTGTGCCATTTTACATTCCCATGAGCAATGCACGAGGGCTAAAATTTCTCCACACCTTCCCCAACACTTGTTAATTTCCCATTTTTTAATGTATTATAGTCATCCTAATGGGTTTGAAGTGGTATCACACTGCTTTTTATTTCACATACCCCTAATGATTAGTGATGTTTGTAATATCCATTTGCATATCTTCCTAGGAGAAATGTCTATTAAAGTCCTTGGTTTATTTTTTATTGTGTTGCTTGTTTTCTTTTTGCTAAGTTGTAGAAGTTCCATATATTCTGGATACTAATTTCTTACCAGATATATGATTTACAAATATTTCTCCCTTATTATTGATTGTTTTCTCATACTCTTGATCGTGTCCTTTGTTGCCCAAATATTTTTAATTTTTATAAAAGCCAATGTATATATTTTTTGTTATTTGTGATTTTGGTATCATATCCAAGGTATTATCGCAAGTCCAATGTCATATATTTTTCTCATGAGTTTTCTTCTAACAGGTTTATAGTATTAGCTTTTAAGTTTAAGTCTTTTCTGAATTTTGAGTTAAATTTACATATAGTGTAAGTTAGGGATTAAACTTCATTGTTATGGTTGCTTTTGATAAGTCCTTATTTCTAAAAGAGTCTCACCCTAGCTTTTCCTTCAGGGCTTAGATGTTGCCACCTGGAAACACTTACCCCTCGTGTATTTTGGTTTATAATTCTCTTGTAGCTTTAATGAGCAAGGTATGCCACTTTTACCATCTGAATTCCAACTTATGGTTGACATAGATGAGCAAATCAGTCTTCAAGTATCCCCGAGTGAAATTCAAATGGAAGTACAAAATAATTTGCAAATAAGTTCTGCTCTGCTACCTACAGTTCAAGGAGAGAAACCAAAAACCTGGTTGCCACTGTTCAAGACTTAAGATCACTGCCTCATCAGGAAGGAAGTGGGGCAAGTGCAAGTAAAAATATTACAAAACTTTCCTAACATTTTGAAAATTAATTTTTCTTGCTTATGCATTTGCTTGATTTCTATAAACTTTTGATTGATTTCCAAGCTCCTACAAAGTTCAGACAGCTTCTCATTTTTTTTCATGTTTCTCTGGGGAAAAGAGACCTTGGAGCTTCCTAGTTCACCATTTTGCTGACACTCTCTCCAACACATGTCATTTTATGATTCATATATTTTTCACTCTGTTCTTAGGTTTATATATATTTATAATTGTTTTATGTTTTCCTGATGCATTGACCCTTTTATTATTATAAGATGTCCTTCTTTGTCTGTAGTAAAAATTATTTTCTGAAAGTTTGCGTTGACTAATGTAACTTTATCCACTCCAGTTCTCCTTTGGTTACTGTTTGCATAGTATATAATTTTCCATCGTATTACTTTCAAACTTTTTGTAGTTTTGAATCATAAATATATCTCCTGCAGATACCATATACTTATAATGTTTTATTTTTTGTATCCTACAGCCAATTTCTTCCTTTTGATTACACTGTTTAATTAATTTATACTTAATTTAAACACTGATAAGGTAGGAGTTTTGCATGTCATTTAATAATTGTTTTCTTTTTATCTTATGTCTTTTTTATTCCTCTATTGCTCCATTACTGCCTTCTTTTGTGTTAAATAGACGTTTTCTAGTGTTTCATCTCAATTCTCTTGTAATTTCTCTTGATATAGTTTTGTTATTTACTTAGAGATTTCCCTAAGCATTACAAAAATATCTTAACTTGTAATAATCTAGTTTGAATTAATATCAACTAATTTCAATATTATACCAAAATTTTCTTACTATATCACTTTACCTTTTCCCCATATTTTGAGCTGTTATGGACATATGAATTACATCTTTATAAATTATAACCTATCAATACATTTTTTAATTACTGCTTTATGAAGTTATCTTGTAAATCGGATAGAAAACAAGGAAAGGAAAGTTTTGGAATGAAAAATGTATTTATAGTATATTTTATATTTACCTATGTAGTTACCTCTTCCAAGGCTCTTTATAGATTCAAAATACTGTAGAGTGCCCATCATTTCATCCTGAAGGACTTCCTTTAGCATTTATTGTAGGTCAGATCTACTGGCTGTTAACTTCATTAACTTTTGTTAATCTGGGATGTCTTGATTTATCCCTCATTTTTGAAGGTCAGTTTTGCCATATATAGAATTCATGAATGACAGTTATTCTTTCAGTACTTTAAATGTCATTCCACTGTCTCTGGCTTCCAAGTTTCTAATAACTAATCTGCTGTTAGTTTTTTTTTTTTTAATTTTTATTTTATATTGGACTATAGTTGATTTTCAATGTTGTGTTAGTTTCAGGTGTACAGCAAAGTGATTCAGTTATACTAATCTGCTGTTAATCTTATTGAAGCATCCTTTTGTGTGACTGCTTACTTATCTTTTGATACTTTCAATATTATCTCTTAATATTTTATTTTCAGTAATTTTATTACAATGTGTCTTTGTGTAGATCTCTTTGAGTTTATCCTACTTGGAATTTATTACCTTTCTTGGATGTATAAATTAAGGTTTTACATTTAATTTAAGAAGATTTTGGCCATCATTTATTCAAATATACTTTTTCTTATTTTTTCCTCTCATCTCTATCTGAGACTTCCATAATGCATATGTTGGTATAATTGATGTATCCCATGGTCTCTGAGCCTGTATTCATTATTTTTTCTGTCTGTTCCTCAGGCTGGATAATTCTAATTAACCTCATTTCAAGTTCACTGATTTATTCCCCTGTCAGTTCAAATCTGCTGTTGATCCTGAAGTGAATATTTGCATTTCAACTATTATAGTTTTCAACTCCAGGATTTCTATTTGGTTATTTTTCATATTTTTTTATCTTTTTATTGATAGTATTTTTTGGTGATACCTAATTTTCATGCGTCTCTTTAAATAGTTTGTTATGAGCATATTTAACATAACTAATTTAAAGTCTTTGTCTAGAAAGGCAAAAATCTGGACTTCATTGGTGTCAACTATTAATAATTCTCTGAAAATGAGGCATTTGGCAGAGCTCCAAACCTGTTGTCTTCCTCTAGTGGCTGCTAGGCTTCTGTTTTTCACAGTTCCTGCAGTTGCAGTACTGGAGATAGTGAGATTGGAATACAGCAAGATAAAAATCACAAAGGTCACTGTTCTTTCTAGGACTCCTAGTACAAAGTTGAATAGAAGTGATGAAATTCGGCATCCTTGTCTTGTTCCTAATCTTAGAGGGAAATATTTTAGTCTATCATCAAAGAATGTGATGTTATCTTTGGGTTTTTAATAAATGTCCTTTATAATGTTTAAAAATTTTCCTTCTACTCCTAGTTTGCTGAGTGTTCTTTTATGAAGAGATGTTAAATTTTAACAAATGCTTTTCTGCATATATTTAGATGATCATGTGTGTTATTTCCCCCGATTCTATTAATCACATGCATTACATTGGTTGATTTTTAATGTTTAGCCAACCTTGTATTCATGTAATAAATTCCACATAGTCATGATGTATAATCTTTTTTTAATAAATTTATTTTTTTTTATTTTTGGCTGCGTTGGGTCTTCTTTGCTGCACGCAGGCTTTCTCTAGTTGCAGCGAGCGGGCACTACTCTTCGTTGAGGTGCATGGGCTTCTCATTGCGGTGGCTTCTCTTGTTGTGGAGCACGGGCTCTAGGCACATGGGCTTCAGTAGTTGTGACACGTGGGCTCAGTAGTTGTGGCTCACGAGCTCTAGAGCGCAGGCTCATTAGTTGTGGCGCATGGGCTTAGTTGCTCCGCGGCATGTGGGATCTTCCCAGACCAGGGCTTGAACCCATGTCCCCTGCATTGGCAGGCAGATTCTTAACCACTGTGCCACCAGGGAAGTCCATGATGTATAATCTTTTAATGTGCTGTTGGATTTAGGTTGTGTTATAGGCTTGTTTCCTCTCAAAATTCATATGTTGAAATCATAACCTCAGTACCTCAGAATGTGACTATATTTGGAAAGAAGGCTTTTAAAGTGATAACTAAGGTTAAATTAGGCGATTGGATGGGCTTTAATCTACTATGACTGGCGTTTTTATAAGAAGAAATTAGGGCAGAGATACACACAGAGGAAAGACCATGTGAAGACACAGAGAGAAGATGGTCATCTACAAGGCAAAGAGACAAGCCCTTAGAAGAAACCAAACTTTCCAGAACCTTGATCTTGGACTTCTAGCCGCCAGAACTGTGAGAAAATAAATTTATGTTGCTTAATATACTCAGTCTGTAGTATTTGTTATGGCTGCCCTGACAAATTGATAAAATTTACTAGTATTTTATTAAATTTTTATATCTGTATTTACAACAGATATTGTTTTGCCATTTTTTTCTTGCCCTATCTTTTTTGGGTATTGGTATCAGAGTAATTCTAGCCTCATAGAATGTGTTAAATAGTATTCCCTCTTTATCTATTTTTGGAGGAGTTTGAATACGATTGGCAATAATTCCTCTTTAGATATTTGGGAGAATTCACCTGTGACCTTGTCCGGTTTATTTCCCTTCAAGGTTCATCCATGTTGTAACATATAACATACTTCCTTAAATTCTGAATTTGAATAATGCTGAATAATGTTCCATTTTGTGAATATACAACATTTTATTTATCCATTTATGAGTCAATGGACATTTGAGTTGTTTACATCTCTTGGCAATTGTGAATAGTGCCGCTGTGAACATGGTCAAGAAAATATCCTTTGACCCTGCTTTAAATTCTTTTGGATAAATACTCAGAAGAGTGATTGCTAGATTATATAGTAGTTATATTTTTAATATATTTAGGATTTATTTTCCAGAGTGGTATATCATTTTACAATCTCACCAGCAGTGCACAAGTTCTCCAACTTTCCATATACTTACTACACTTGTTATTTCCGTGTGTTTCCTATGTTTGTTTGTTTTTATTATCCATCAAATTGATGTGAGAGGAAGTCTGTTGTGGTATTAATTTGAAAAACTCTGATAACTATGATGTTAGACATCTTTTCATATGCTATATAGCTATTTGTATATCACCTTTGTAGTAATGTCTATTCAAGTTCTTTGCCTATTTTTAATTAGGTTATTTCATTTTTTATTGTTGATATATAGGAGTTCTTTATATATTCTGGATATCAACCCCTTAACAGATATATGTTTGCAAATACTTTCTCCCATTCCATAGGTTACCTTTTCACTCTATTGATTGTGGTCTTTGATGCACAAAGTTAAGTTTGATGTTGTCCCATTTGTCTATTATTCATTTTCTTACCTGTGCTTTTGGTGTAGTATACAAGAAATTATTGTAAGTTCGATATCATAAATGTTTTCCCCTATGTTTCCTTCTATGAATTTTATACTTGTAGATCTTGAGTTTGCATCTTTTATTCATTTGGTTAGTTTTTGTATATGGTATAATGGTCCAACTTTATTCTTTTGTATGTGGATATCCAGTTACTCCAACACCATTTGTAAAATGTGTCCATCTTCTAATAAGTGGTCCTGGAACCCTTGCAGAATATCATTTGACCATATCCATGAGAGTTTATTTTTGTGCTTTCTGCTCTATTGCTTCAGTCTATTTGTCTGTCTTTACAACTAGACTTCCTCTAGTTGTCTTCCTCTACAAATAACTCAAATTGGTTTCTTTTTATGTCTGAGTAATATTCCATTGTATATATGTGCCGTATCTTCTTTATCCATTCATCTTTTGATGGACACTTAGGTTGCATCCATGGCCTGGCTACTGTAAATAGACCTGCAGTGAACATTGTGGTACATGCCTTTTTTGAATTATGGTTTTCTCAGAGTATATGCCCAGTGCTGTGATTGCTGGATCATATGGTAGTTCTATTTTTAGTTTTTTAAGGAACCTCCATATTGTTCTCCATAGTGGCTGTATCAATTTACATTCCCACACACTGTGCAAGAGTGTTCCCTTTTCTACACTCCCACTCCAGCACTTATTGTTTGTAGGTTTTTTGTTGATTGCCATTCTGACCATTGTGACAAGATACCTTAATGTAGTTTGGTTTGCATTTCCCTAATATTAGTGATATTGAGCATTATTTCATGTGTTTGTTGGCTGTCTATATATCTTCTTTAGAGAAATGTCTATTTATGTCTTCTGCCCTTTTATGAATTGGATTGTTTGTTTTTTTTTAATGTTGAGCTGCATGAGCCGTTTGTAAATTTGGAGATTAATCCTTTGTCAGTTGCTTCATTTGCAAACATTTTCTCTCATTCTGAGGGTTGTCTTTTTGTCTTATTTATGGTTTCCTTTGCAGTGCAAAAACTATTACATTTCATTAGGTCCTATTTGTTTATATTTGCTTTTATTTCCATTTTTCTAGGAGGTGGGTCAAAAAGGATCTTGCTGTGTTTTTTGTCATAGAGTGTTCTGCCTATGTTTTTCTCTAAGAGTTTTACAGTGTCTGGCCATACATTTAGGTCTTTAGTCCATTTTGAGTTTATTATGGTGTAAGGGAGTGCTCGAATTTCATTCTTTTACATGTACCTGTCCAGTTATCCCAGCAACAATTATTGAAGAGGCTGTCTTTTCTCCATTGTATATTCTTGCCTCCTTTATTAATGATAAGGTGACCATATGTACATGGGTTTACCTCTGGGGTTTTTCTCCTTCCTGTTCCATTGGTCTATGTTTCTGTTTCTGTGCCATTACCATACTGTCTTGATTACTGTAGCTTTGTAGTATAGTATGAAATCCGGGAGCCGGATTCCTCCAGCTCCATTTTTTATTTCTCAGGATTGCTTTGGTTATTCAGGGTCTTTTGGGTTCCATACAAATTGTGAAATTCTTTGTTCTAGTTCTGTGAAAAATTGCATTGTTAGTTTTATAGGGATTGCATTGAAACTGTAGATTGCTTTGGGTAGTATAGTCATTTTCACAATGTTGATTCTTCCAATCCAAGAACATGGTATATCTCTCCATCTGTTTGTATCATGTTTAATTTCTTTCATCAGTGTCTTATATTTTTCTGCATACAGGTCTTTTGTCTCCTTAGGTAGGTTAATTTCTAGGTATTTTATTCTTTTTGTTGCAATGGTAATTGGTAGTGTTTCTTAATTTCGCTTTGAGATTTTTCTTCATTAGTGTATAGGAATGCAAGAGATTTCTGTGCATTAATTTTGTATCCTGCTACTTTACCAAATTCATTGATTAGCTCTAGTAGTTTTCTGGTAGCATCTTTAGGATTCTCTGTGTATAGCATCATGCCATCTGCAAACAATGGCAGCATTATTCCTTCTTTTCTGAGTTGATTTCCTTTTAATTCTTTTTCTTCTCTGATTTCTATGGCCAAAACTTCCAAAACTAGGTTGAATAATAGTGGTGAAAATGGACAACCTTGTCTTTTTCCTGATCTTAGAGGAAATGGTTTCAATTTTTCGCAATTCAGAATGATGTTGTCTCTGTGTTTGTCATATATGGCCTTTATTATATTGAGGTAAGTTCCATCTATGCCTAATTTCTGGATGGTTTTCATCATAAATTGGTGTTGATTTTTGTCGAAAGCTTTTTCTGCATCTATTCTGATATCATATAATTTTTCTCCTTCAATTTTTTAATATGGTATATCACACTGTTTGATTTTCGTATATTGAAGAGTCCTTGCAATCCTGGGATAAACCCCACTTGATCATGGTGTATGATCCTTTTAATGTGCTGTTGGAATCTTTTTGCTATTATTTTGTTGAGGGTTTTTGCATCTATGTTCATCAATGATATTGGCCTGTAGTTTTCTTTCTTTGTGACATCTTTGTCTGGTTTTGGTATCAAGGTGATTTTGGCCTCGTAGAATGAGTTTGTGAGTATTCATCCCTCTGCTATATTTTGGAAGAGTTTGAGAAGTATAGGTGTTAACTCTTCCCTAAATGTTTGACAGCATTTGCCTGTGAAGACATCTGGTCCTGTGCTTTTGTTTGTTGCAAGATTTTTAATCACAGTCTCAATTTCATTGCTTGTGATTGGTCTGTTTATATTTTCTATTTTTTCCTGTTTGAGTCTCAGAAGGTTGTGCTTTTTTAAGAATGTGTCCATTTCTTGCAGCTTGTCCATCTTATTGCCATTTAGTTGCTTGTAGTAATCTCTCATGATCCTTTGTCTTTCTGCAGAGTCAGCTGTTACTTCACCTTTTTCATTTCTAATTCTATTGATTTTAGTTTTCTCCATTTTTTTTTCTTGATGAGTCTGACTAATGGTTTATCAATTTTGTTTAACTTCTTAGAGAAGAAGCTTTTAGTTATATTGATCTTTGCTATTCTTTCCTTCACTTCTTTTTCATTTATTTCTGATCTGATCTTTATGATTTCTTTCTTTCTGCTAACTTTCGGGGTTTTTTGTTCTTCTTTCTCTAATTGCTTTAGGTGTAAGTTTTGTTTTTTTTTTTTTGAGATGTTGTTGTTTCTTGAGGTAGGATTGTATTTCTATAAACTTCCCTCTTAGAACTGCTTTTGCTGCCTCCCATAGGTTTTAGGTCATCCTGTTATCATTGTCATTTCTTTCTAGTTATTTTTTGATTTCCTCTTTGATTTCTTCAGTGATCTCTTGGTTATTTAGTAGTGTATGGTTTAACATCCATGTGTTTGTAATTTTTACAGATTTTTTTTTCCTTTTATTGATATCTAGCCTCATAGTGTGTGGTCGAAAAAGTTACTTGATATGATTTCAATTTCCTTTAATTTACTAAGGCTTGATTTGTGACTCAAGATATGATTTATCCTGGAGAATGTTCCATGAGCACTAGAGAAGAAAGTGTATTCTGTTGTTTTCGGATGGAATATCCTATAAATATCAATTAAGTTGATATTCTTTAATGTGTCATTTAAAGCTTCTGTTTCCCTATTTATTTTCATTTTGGATATTCTGTCCATTGGTCAAAGTGGGCTGTTAAAGTCCACTACTATGATTGTCTTACTGTCGATTTCCCCTTTTATGGCTGTTAGCATTTGCCTTATGTGTTGTGGTGCTCTTATGGTGGGTTCATGTATATTTACAATTTTTATATCTTCATCTTGGATTGATCCCTTGATCATTATGTAGAGTCCTTCTTTTTCTCTTGTAACAGTCTTTAAAGTCTATTTTGTCTGATTTGAGAATTGCAATGCCAGCTTTCTTTTGATTCCCATTTGCATGGAATATCTTTTTCCATCCCTCACTTTCAGTCTGTATGTTTCTCTGGAGCTGAAGTGTGTCTCTTGTAGACAGCATATATACAGGTCTTCTTTTTATATTCTTTCTGCCAGTCTATTGCTTTTGGTTGGATAATTTAATCCATTTACATTTAAGGTAATTATTGATATGTATGTTCCTATTACCATTTTCTAAATTGTTTTGGGTTTGGTCTTGTAGGTCTTTTCCTTCTCTTGTGTGTCCTGCCTAGAGAAGTTCCTTTTGCATTTCTTGTGAAGCTGGTTTGGTGGTGCTGAATTCTCTTAGCATTTGCTTGTCTGTAAATGTTTTAATTTATCTGTCAAATCTGAATGAGATCCTTGCTGCATAGAGTTATCTTGGATGTACGTTTTTCCATTTCGTCACTTCAAATATGTCCTGCCACTCCCTTCTGGCTTGCATAGTTTCTGCTGAAAGATCAGCTGTTAACCTTATGGGGTTTCCCTTGTATGTAACTTGTTGCTTTTCCCTTGCTGCTTTTAATATTTTTTCTTTGGATTTAATTTTTGATAGTTCGATTAATATGTGTCTTGGCGTGTTTCTCTTTGGGTTTATCCTGTATGGTACTCTCTGTGCTTCTTGGACTTGATTGACTATTTCCTTTCCCATACTAGGGAATTTTTCAACTATAATCTCTTCAAATATTATCTCAGTCCCTTTCTTTTTCTCTTCTTCTTCTGGGACCCCTATAATTCGAATGTTGGTGCATTTAATGTTGTCCCAGAGGTCTCTGGTACTGTCGTCAATTCTTTTCATTTTTTTATTTATTCTACTATGCAGTAGTTATAGCCAATATTTTTATCTTCCAGGTCACTTATCCGTTCTTCTGTTTCAGTTATTCTGCTATGGATTCCCTCTAGAGAATTTTAAATTTCATTTACTCTGTTGTTCATCATTGTTTGTTTGCGCTTTACTTCTTGTAGGTCCTTGTTAACCTTTTCTTTTATTTTCTCCATTCTATTTCCAAGATTTTGGATCATCTTTACTATCATTACTCTGAATTCTTTTTCAGGTAAACTGCCTATTTCCTTTTCATATGTTTGGTCTGGTTGGTTTTTACCTTGCTCGTTTATCTGCTGCGTATTTCTCTGTCTTCTCATTTTGCTTAACTTACTGTGTTTGGGCTCTCCTTTTTGCAGGCTGCAGGTTCATAGTCCCCATTGTTTTTGGTGTCTGCCCCTAGTGGGTAAGGTTGGTTCAATGGGTTGTGTAGGCTTCCTGGTCGAGGGGACTGGTTCCTGTGTTCTGGTGGGTGAGCCTGGATCTTTTCTTTCTGCTGGGCAGGACTGCATCTGGTGCTGTGTTCTGGGGCGTCTGTGACCTTATTATGATTTTAGGCAGCCTCTCTGCTAATGGGTGTGGTTGTGTTCCTGTCCCGGTAGTTGTTTGGCATAGGTTGTCCAGCACTGTAGCTTGCTGGTCGTGACATGGAGTTGGGTCTTAGCGTTGAGATGGAGATCTCTGAGAGAGTTTTCACTCTTTGATATTACATGGAACCAGGAGGGCTCTGCTGGACCAATGCCCTGTACTAGGCTCTTGCAACTCATAGGCTCAGGCCTTACACCCGTCTGGAGTACCAAGACCCTGTCCACCTCATGGCTTAGGAGAAAAGGGAGAAAAAAAGAAAGAAAGAAAGAAAAAAATAAAGTTATTATAATAAAATAAAAGATATTAAAAATAAAAATATTACAAACTAGTAAAAAAAGAAAGAAAGAAAGAAAGAAGAGAGCAGCCAAACCAAAAAACAAATCCACCAATGATAACAAGCACTAAAAACTATACTAAGAAAAAAATACAAATAAAAGGACAGAGAGATCCCTAGGACAAATGGTAAAAGCAAAGATATACAGACAAAATCACATAGTCCACCACCTCAATTTTGGGATGATTCATTTTGTATTCAGGTATTCCAGAGACGCAGGGTACATCAAGTTGATTGTGGAGATTTATTCTGCTGCTCCTGAACCTGCTGGGAGAAATTTCCTTTTCTTTTTTTGTTCGCACAGCTCCTGGGGTTCAGCTTTGGATTTGGCGCTGCCTCTTTGTTTAGGTCGCATGAGGACATCTGTCCTTTGCTCAGACTGGACGAGGTTAAAGTAGCAGCTGATTAGGGGGCTGTGGCTCACTAACGCCAGGAGGAGGGTGGGGTATGGAATGCATGGTGAGCCTGTGGCAACAGAGGCTGGCATGACATTGCAACAGACTGAGGTGTGCCATGTCTTCTCCCAGGGAAATTGTCCCTGGATCAGGGGACCCTGCAGTCGCAGGCTGCACAGGCTCCTGGGAAGGGAGGTGTTGACAGTGACCAGTGCTGGTACACAGGCTTCTTGGTGGCTGTAGCAGCAGCCTTAGCATCTCATGCCTGTCTCTGGTGTCTGCACTGATAGCCGTGGCTTGCGCCTTTCTCTCGAGCTCATTTAGGCAGTGCTCTGAATCCCCTCTCATCGCACACCCCAAAACAATGGTCTCTTGCCTCTTAGGCAGTTCCAGTCTTTTTCTCAGACTCCCTCCTGGCGAGCTGTGGTGCACCTGCCTTCTTCAGGCTGTGTTCATGCAGCCAAACCGAGTCGTCTCCCTGTGATCTGAACTCAGAAGCCGGAGCCTCAGCTTCCTGCCCCCACCCACTGCAGCAAGTGAGCAGACAAGCCTCTCGGGCTTGTGAGTGCTGGTCAGCACCAATCCTCTGTGTGTGTATCTCTCTGCTTTGCCCTCTGCACCCCTATTTCTTTGCTCTCCTCTGTGGCCTTGAAGCTTCCCCCCTGATACCTCCAACCAGTCTCCACAAGTTAAGGGGCTGCCTAGTATGTGGAAACATTTCCTCCTTCACAGCTCCCTTGCAGAAGTGCAGGCCCCGTCCCTACAATTTTGTCTCTGTTTTTTCTTTTTTCTTCTGCCCTACCCAGGTAAGTGGGGAGTTTCTTGCCTTTTGGGAAGTCTGAGATCTTCTGACAGCTTTCAGTAGGTGTCCTGTAGGAGTTGTTCCACATGTAGATATATTTCTGATGTATTTGTGGGGAGGAAGCTGATCTCCACGTCTTGGTCCTCCGTCATCTTGAATGCCTCCCCCCTACGTAATTTTGGGTTTCCTCTTTGATTTCTTCAGTGATCTCTTGCTTATTTAGTAGTGTATTGTTTAGCCTCCATGTGTTTGTATTTTTTACACATTTTTTCCTGTATTTGATAACTAGTCTTATAGCATTGTTGTTAAAAAAGATACTTGCTATGATTTCAGTTTTCTTTAATTTACTGAGGCTTGATTTGTGACCCAAGATATAATCTATCCTGGAGAATGTTCCTTGAGCACTTGAGAAGAAAGTGTATTCTATTCTTTTTGGATGGAATGTCCTATAATTATCAATTAAGTCCATCTTCTTTAATGTGTCATTTAAAGCTTATGCTTCCTTATTTATTTTCATTTTGGTTTTTCTTTCCATTGATGAGAGTAGGGTCTTAAAATACCCTACTATGATTGTGCTACTGTTGATTTCCCCTTTTATGGCTCTTAGCATTTGCCTTGTGTATTGAGGTGCTCCTATGTTGGGTGCATAAATATTTACAATTGTTACATCTTCTTCTTGGATTGATCCCTTGATCATTATGTAGTGTCCTTCATTGCCTCTTGTAATAGTCTTTATTTTAAAGTCTATTTTGTCTGATATGTGTATTGCTACTCCAGCTTCCTTTTGATTTCAGTCTGTATGTGACCCTAGGTCTGAAGTGAGTATCTTGTAGACAGCGTATGTGCGGGTCATGTTTTTGTACCCATTCAGTATCTCTTGGTTGGAGTATTTAATCCATTAACCTTTAAAGTAATTATAGATATGTATGTTCCTATTACCATTTTCTTAATTGTCTTGGGTTTATTAATATTATATTTTTAACATTTTTATTGGAGTATAATTGCTTTACAATGGTGTGCTAGTTTCTTCTTTATAACAAAGTGAATCAGTTATGCATATACATATATCCCCATACCTCTTCTCTCTTGCCTCTCCCTCCCTCCCACCCTCCCTATCCCACCACTCTAGGTGGCCACAAAGAACCGAGCTGATCTCCCTGTGCTATGAGGCTGCTTCTCACTAGCTATCTATTTTACATTTGATAGTGTATATATGTCCATACCACTCTCTCACTTTGTCCCATCTTACCCTTCCCCCGCCCCGTATCTTCAAGTCCATTCTCTAGTAGGTCTGCACCTTTATTCCCATCTTGCCCCTAGGTTCTTCATGAACTTTTTTTTTTTTGGCTTTTTAGATTCCATATATATGTGTTAGCATATGGTACTTGTTTTTCTCCTTCTGACTTACTTCACTCTGTATGACAGACTCTAGGCCCATCCACCTCACTACAAATAACTTAATGTCATTTCTTTTTATGGCTGAGTAATATTCCATTGCATATATGTGCCCCATCTTCTTTATTCATTCAGCTGTCAATGGACACTTAGGTTGCTTCCATGTCCTGGCTATTGTAAATAGAGCTGCAATGAACATTGTGGTACATGACTCTTTTTGAATTATGGTTTCCTCAGGGTATATGCCCAGTAGTGGGATTGCTGGGTCATATGCTAGTTGTATTTTTACTTCTTTAAGGAACCTCCATACTGTTCTCCATAGTGGCTGTATCAATTTACATTCCCACCAACAGTGCAAGAGTCTTCCCTTTTCTCCACACCCTCCCCAGCATTTATTGTTTCTAGATTTTTTGATGATGGCCATTCTGATCGGTGTGAGATGATATCTCATTGTAGTTTTGATTTGCATTTCTCTAATGATTAGTGATGTTGAGCATTCTTTCATGTGTTTGTTGGCAATCTGTATATCTTCTTTGGAGAAATGTCTATTTAGGTCTTCTGTCCATTTTTGGATTGGGTTGTTTGTTTTTTTGTTACTGAGCTGCATGAGCTGCTTGTAAATTTTGGAGATTAATCCTTTGTCAGTTGCTTCTTTGCAAATATTTTCTCCCATTCTGAGGGTTGTCTTTTCGTCTTGTTTTTGATTTCTTTTGCTGTGCAGAAGCTTTTAAGTTTCATTAGGTCCCATTTGTTTATTTGTGTTTTTATTTCCATTTCTCTAGGAGGTGGGTCAAAAAGGATCTTACTGTGATTTATGTCATAGAGTGTCCTGCCTATGTTTTCCTCTGAGAGTTCGATATTGTCTGGCCTTACATTTAGGTCTTTAATCCATTTTGAGTTTATTTTTGTGTATGGTGTTAGGGAGTGTTCTAATTTCATTCTTTTACATGTAGCTGTCCAGTTTTCCTAGCACCACTTATTGAAGAGGCTCTCTTTTCTCCACTGTATATGCTTGCCTCCTTTATCAAAGATAAGGTGCCCATATGTGTGTGGGTTTATCTCTGGGCTTTGTATCCTGTTGGGTTTGTTTTTGTAGGTCTTTTTCTTCTCTTGTGATTCCTGCTTAAAGAAGTTCCTGCAGAATGGGCCTTCTTCTAAGTTTTTGTAGAATTCTCCAATAAAGCCATCTTGCACTAGCCTTTTTTTATTAGGAGTTTTTTGAAAACTCAATCTACTTCTACATTACTGGCCTGTTCACATTTTCTCTTTCTTCCTAATTCTTCATAATTCAGTCTTCGAGGGTTGTGTGTTTCTAGAAATTTTCCATTTCATCTAGGTATCCCATGTGTTGGTGTACAATTGTTCATAATATTCTTTTATAATCCTTTTAACTTCTATGGAATTGTAAATCTCAGAGCCACCCGTTTTTGAACACATAAATTCTCACCCTTTATGATAGTCACAGGATGCCCAATGCACTTGGCTCCTGCTTTTTTTAACCCCAGCTGATAAAAGGAGATACTCCAAAATTGCAAAAGCCTAATTACTTCTATTAAAAATAACCATGTTTTGCCAGAGCAATCTTTTCCTGTGCTCTCTTGTAACACAGAGACCTTAAGCATCACACCTTCCACCTGGATACTTTGTCTACTGGAAAAGACACCTCTAGAACTCTCTTCAATCTTGCTGTAAAGGCCTTTATCAGGTACTGCTAATCACCTCTTTTGCCACCATATCTAAAGAATAGACTCTTGGATTCAAGTGACACACCTAAAGAAAGCACTGAACCTGACTGGAACTGTACATCATCTTGTGGCCTGAAGGTAAAGATTTCAAGGATTTGAAGCAGACAACATCTGATAAGACACTTTTCCCAAGATATCTGGACCAACCCTGTTGGAGGTATGTTGCCAAAACTTTGAGTATGACACAACACTTCAGATAATCTCCAATGTTTATTCTCTTAATAACATATGGACTTTAGATAAAAATTACCTGTGAGTTCTCCCTCTTACCCCTCCTTATTACTCAAGTGTGATCTCAATAGGTTTCCAATCTGCTTGGTCCTGATTGACAAAAGCTGCTGAAATTGTAAAATCAGACTCTTGATCAGTGATGCTTTCAGAGAAATATCTTGATCAAAAGGTATAAGTGTAAAAAATAATAAACAGAAAACTCATTTAAATAGATTTGGGAAACCAGAAGAGGGAACTCTCACACACTACAACAATAGCAGAGCCCAACAGGAAGAAGAAAGACTACTCTTGTTTCCTGGCCGGGACTCAGCTAATGAAAACCATGGACTCTGTTTACTAGAACCCTCTCAACTTCCTTTTCCCCTCTATAAAAACATTCTCCTTCCCTTGCCATGCAGGGAATTGCATATGGTTCACCATGGTTGTAGAACCTGAATTGCAATTCTCAGTTGATCCCAAATAAACTCATCTCTGCTGGAGAAATATCTGGCAGGCTATTTGTTTTAAGTTGAAACTCCTCAGGATACTGAGCCTTCCTTCCAGCTCCAGAAATGGGACTACACAACCTTGAGTCATTGGGGAATTTATGTCTTAACAACTTGGGCTCAAACAAGGAAACTCCCCTCTCATCAGTGGCAGCCAAGGTTGTGGTAGATGACTGCATTCTCTGCTCCCAAACCAAAAGATAGAGGCTATCCAGATGGGGACATATTCCCTGGGGAGACAAACCATATTCCTGCTGACAAATTAATTTATTTGACCCACTGTTCCCTTCTGTTGGTACATCCAGATATGCCATCACAATCATTGATACTGACATGGGATGTCTCTTGATGATCCCTACCTGGAATTCCTCTTCAAAACAGGTAATCTTTTTCCTTTCTAAATGTATTCTTGTTCCCTTTGGATTTCCAGATTTTATTAACTGTGACAAGGGTGCACATTTTACCTCTCAGGAAACTAAACAGTGGGCTCTCCAACATTTGGAACTTCCATTTAGGCTATCACCCTCAGGCTGCTGACCTCATTGAGCATCTTAGCAGTTTTCTGAAAGAAAAGCTACTTAAATTTTTTTCAGGTAGTCCTTGAAATGGATTGAACTCTTGTCCCAGGCCCTCATCTTGCTTAACTCTTGTCCCCTGGGCCTTCATACCCCACATACAAACTATTATACACTCTTCAAAATTCCATGTTTTGTCATCTCTGGC
This sequence comes from Eschrichtius robustus, assembly GCF_028021215.1. Lineage (NCBI taxonomy): Eukaryota > Metazoa > Chordata > Mammalia > Artiodactyla > Eschrichtiidae > Eschrichtius > Eschrichtius robustus. The sequence continues at coordinate 76,080,414 of NC_090845.1, read as the reverse complement.
AATCCTCAAGCCTTTACCCTCTAAGATGATGTCCTTTTTATTTTATCCTCTGACTCCACTTCCCTCTTTTGCTCTTATTTTTGATCATCATGTCATTTGCTTCATGCTGACAAACCAATTGAGAGTGGATAGTCCAATATGTTTCCCTCATAATTGAATGTCTCCCTGGCCAAAAGCACACCAAGTTAGTGTGATATCATTTCTTTGGAAACCCTGACAATACTGAGGACTTTCCAAAAGAGTTCATCTCCCTGATTATACTGACTATAAGTGCTAGCTAATGAAATTAAATTCCCATACCAATTTAGAAGAAGTAGAAATCATTACCCCAGGAAAAATCAGTGGCAACATTTCGGTGTCTGAAAGAGGAAAAGAAACTCTCCACTTGGCAGATACAAACTATATTGGGAGATGAGAGCATGGTGAGAAAGCTATATGTTGTGGCCTTTCTTCACACTAAACGAGATAACCCATGACTTTCTCACAGAGAATACACACACTCCGCTATTAATCAACATACAAATAGCTCAGCCAGAAGGAACGCAACCCAAGTTCATCAAAAGTCAATGTCCTATATGACTATGGCTATTCTTATTGTTTTCTATAGCCTGGGTGATAGGGTTACTGGTAGACCCCTTGGTCATAACCATCAAACAGATATAATACTGGAACAAAATGCTCCAGATCACAATTGTGCCACTGGGTGGAAAAGCAGGGAACATTGGAGAGCCCTGTTGGAAGGTCTCAGTCCAGCATGCCATTGAGTCTGGGCAGCAAAGTGTTTGAATCCCTTTATAGGCAGTGAGACCTCTGGAAAGAATGTTTAAATGGCAATTGCTTCTCAATTTCTTTACACCAAATATTGCTACAAGCTAACTGGCTCTATGATTCCCTGCACATAAAACCCACCTGGCTACAGGGACTATACTCCCATAATTTGCCAATTGCCCACACAGGTCGATCCCAGGAGCTCCTAAGTAGCATCCATAAGATATCCCTTAGCCTAGAATATAAATGTTGCCCAGAATCTTTATATGCTTTGAATGAGTTACTGGGGAATGTAAGGGCAACCACCATTCCATTGCTACATGGGACCCCAAAGACTCCAGAGCTCTTAACAGTTTGTTCCACTAGCAGCACGCATTGAATAGGCAGTTAAGTCTCTAGAGAAGCCTCCAAGTTTTAGCAGGCTAGCTTATCCTCAGGCCATGACCAATAACTCTACTGGACGGCAACATGGAAAGGTCATCTGTTCCATGGAAGGCACCACTCCAGAGAACCTAATCTGTGAGTGAGATAGACTCAACCCTGGAGAGGATACCGATTCAGATGATATTGTCCCAACCCAAGAATATGCTGCTGGAGATGTTTATGCCTCCTACAATATAGGTGATGCTTTAAGGACATATCACCACCTCAGAGACCTCCTCACTTGCTCATATAGCCCAAAATGTTAAACACTCCACAATATTACCCAAACCTTTGAAAAGATTCCCAGGGACCCCTAGATTACTGACCTGTTTTTATGGCGGGGCCCTTCAAATTTGGGACAATTGTTATGGATTGGATTTTAGATTGTTGCCTGTATAATTATTGTAGGATTTGCTACTATAATCTTAATCAGATGTGTACATTCTTGGTTACAATATGTCCCACTCCTGACTTTTAACATATCCACTACCTAGGTGTTAACGTCCCAACAATTAACTCTGATGCCTTGGTGTCACAGGGTGGATTGTTGTGTAAGTGCCTGCCCAGATATATATATATATACCTCTAAGGAAAGTTAATCATAGACAAGAGTGCCAAGAATACACAATTGGGCAATAATAGTGCTGGGAAAACTAGAAATCCATATGGAAAAGAATGAAATTGAAACCTATTTAGACCATACACAAGAATCAACTGAAAACTGATTAAAGGCCTGAACAGAAGACCTAAAACTGTAGAACTCCTAGAAGAAAACATAGGAGAAAAGTTCCTTTACATTATTCTTGGCAATAATTTTTTGGATATATGACACCAAAAGCACTGGAAACTAAAGCAAAAATGAACAAATGAGACTACATTAAACTAAAACAATTCTGCACAACAAAGGAAACAACCAACAAAATGAAAAGGCAACCTGTAGAATGAAAGAAATTTTGCAAATCACATATCTGCTAAAGGGTTAACATCCAAATATATGTAGTGATGGATATTTTAACTTTATTCTGCTAATAATTTCACAATAAATACATATATCAATGCATTATGTTGTATACTGTGATTTTATACAACTTTATTTCTAAATTATACGTCAGTAAAGCTGGAAAAAGGATATAAAAATTCACACAACTCAATTGCAAAAAAAGCAATGAATGCAATTGAAAAATAAGCAGAGGTTCTGAATAGTTGATTTTGCAAAGAAGACATACAAATGGCCAACAGGTACATAAAAAGATGCTCAACATCACTAATCATCAGGGAAATACAAATCAACCTCACAAGAATATTACCTCACAAATGTTAGAATAGCTATTATCAAAATGATAAGAGATAACAAGTGTTGATGAGGGTGTGGCAATAAAGGTACCCTTGTACACTATTGGTGGGAAGATAAACTGGTACAACCGTTATGGAAAACAACATGATGATTCCTCAAAAAATTTAAAATAGACCTATTGTATGATCTAGCAATCTCACTTCTGGGTATATGACCAAAGGAAATGAAACCAGTATCTTAAAGAGATATTGTACTTCCGTGTTTATTGTACTCCCATGTTCACTGCAGCATTATTCACAATAGCCAAGACATGAAATGACCTAAGTGTCCATAGATGAATAAATATATAAGAGAAATTTGATTACATATATTCAATGGAATACAATTCAGCCATGAAAGAAGGAAATCTTGTCATTTGTGATGTGGTTGAACCTAGATGACATCATGCTAAGTAAAATAAGCCACATACAGAAAGATAAACGCTGTATAATCTCACTTTTATGTGGAATCTAAAAACTACACACAACAGGCTTCCCTGGTGGTGTAGTGGTTGAGAATCTGCCTGCCAATGCAGGGGACACGGGTTCGAGCCCTGGTTCGGGAAGATCCCACATGCCGCGGAGCAACTACACCCGTGAGCCACAATCACTGAGCCTGCGCGTGTGAAGCTTGTGCTCCGCAACAAGAGAGGCTGCGATAGTGAGAGGCCCGCGCACCGCGATGAAGAGTGGCCCCCGCTTGCCACAACTAGAGAAAGCCCTCGCACAGAAACGAAGACCCAACACAGCCAAAAAAAAAAAATACACATAACAAATCATCATGTTTTGCACCTTAAATATATACAATATTTATTCATAATGAACCTCTAGAAAGATGAAACAATAAAAATAAAAAATGTGACTTTTGCTATTCTTAAGGAAATCATGTATGATGGTTACTAAATCCATTGATGAAAGCTTGATGAGATTTTTAAAACAGATGAATCAGGCTGACAACTCCTACATATTGACCAGTTTTCACGTTACTAAAAGTGGAAAAGTAATATATTATGAGCCTCCTGATATGATGCAGTAGGAAGTATGCAGCTCTACCAATGAAATAGTCTAGGTCCAAAAGTATGAGTATGTATCCTAAATACTCCTTTACACATCTGACTACCACTTGTAAGGATACACTAGGGAAAAATAAATATTTACAAAGCACCGCAAGGAATTATTTAACCATATTCTGAATGTGAGAAATAATTTTTACTCAGAGAAATGTGTACTCAAAATATTTATGAATGACATGATATGATGTCTCCGATTTCTTTCAAAGTTATTCCAACATAAAAGGAAAATCCAGATGAAAAAATATTAATAAAATGTGGGTAATGGCTGAAGCTAAGTGATGGATGTGTGGGGTTCATCATATTGTTTTCTCTACTTTTATATGTATTTTAAAACTCCATGATTTAAAAGTTAAAAAGAAAGAAAATGAATGTAATAAAATATTTTTTCTAACATATTTGATTAATTGTAAACTTATTTGTGAGGAAAGTTGTCTTCTTAGTTTTTTTCACATAATTGATAAATTTCCTTTTAATAACCTCTTGGTTCATGGACTGTGTTGTACTGTACCTCTTAATTCTCAGATACTTAAGATTTTTGGTCAAAACTTTCATGTATTCTTAACTTTATTGATTAAAATATGATAATTTGTCTTGCAAAAATCTCTTCTATTAAAAACGCCTTAAAATTTTATTTGAATTCAAGTATGTAACAAGTTTTTTATAAAAGGCCCATGTGTCTAGAAAAGCAATACACATATGATCTGTCTAATATGAAGATTTTCTATGTATCTTTGAATCAGGTCTATTATTTGCATTGTGTAGTTCTTTTGTAGCCATATATATCGTAATCTACTACCTTTGTTCTTTTCTAGAAGAGGTGTATAATGTCCTCTTATAATAAACAAATGTATTGTATTTGTTTCAATACCATCTCCTTATGTTTCAGATTATTTTTCTTTACTTCACTGCTATGTTATTTTGACTTTTACATATTACTAACTATAATTTTATAAAAATAAACTGTTTATCATTATATAATATCCAGTTAATTTTCTGCTTTTTACCTTAAACTCTACATTGTCTAATACTAATATAACCATTTTAAAATTATTTTTCTGATTGTACTTTCCTAGTATTTCTTTCCCATTATTGTCAATGTTTATCATGTTTGAAAATTGTTTTCCTTTATACTTCATATTTCCTTCTACCCAAATCCAATATTATATTTATCTTAATTAGAATATTCAGTCGTTTTAAAATTGATGCATAATTGACACATAACATTGTGTAATTTTAAGGTGTACAACTTGTTGATTTGACATATTTATATATTGCAGTACTTTTAGCACTGAAATGTTAGCTAGCACCTCCATCACATCACATAATTATCATTTTATTTTCTCCTGAGAATATTTAAGAACTAGTTTTTGGCAACTTTGAATTATATAATACCATATTGTGGACTAAAATCACTAAATAGTTTATTAGGTTTCCAGAACTTATTCATCTTCTAACTGTAAGTTTGTACCATTGGACCAACATCTACCCAATTCCCCCATCCTCCCAGCCACTGCTAACAACCTTACTACTTTATTTTTATGAGTTTGGCTTTTTTAGATTCAACATATAAGTGATGGCATACCATATTTGTTTTACTCTGTCTGACTTATCTCACTTAGAATAAAGACCTCAAGTTCCATTCATATTGTTGCAATGGCAGAATGTTCTTTTTTCTCATGCCTGAATAGTATTCCATTGTACATATAAATACCACATCTTCTTTATCCATTCATCTATTGATGGACACAGGTTATTTCCACATCTTGGCTATTGTGAATAATGCTGCAATAAAGGGAGTGCAGGTGTCCCTTGGGTAACCTATTTTCACTTCCTTTGGATATATATCCAAAAGTGAGATTGCTGGACCATATGATAGTTTTATTTTTAATTTTTTAAGGAACTTCCATACTGTTCTCCATAGTGGCTGAACCAGTTTATAGTACCATTAACAGTGTACAGGATTCCCATTTCTCCACATTCTCACCAACATTTGTCATTTCTTATCTTCTTGATAATAGCCATTCTTATGGGTGCCAGGAGATATCTCATTGTGGTTTTAGTTTGCACTTCCCTGGCGATTATTGATGTTGAACACTTTTTCATGTACCTGTTGTCTATTTGGATGTCTTCTTTGGAGAAATGTCTGATTAGTTCCTCTGCCCATTTTTAAAATCAGATTTGGTTTGCTTGTTTGTTATTGACTTATATGAGTTCTTTATATATTTTGGATATTAACCAATTATTAGATACATGGTTTACAAATATTTTCTACAACTCCACATGTTGCCTTTTTATGTTGCTGATTGTTTCTATTGCTATGCAGAATCTTGTTAGTTTGATGTGGTCTCACTTGTTTTTTTCTTTTGTCACTTTTGCTTTGGCTGTCAAATCCAAAAAAAGCATTGCCAAGACTAATGTCAAAAATCTTCTTCCCTATGTTTTCTTCCAGGAGTTTTATGGTATTATATCTTATGTTTAAGTCTTTGATCTACTTTGAGTTAATTTTTTGAGTTGTGTAATATAGGGGTCCAATTTCATTTTTATGCATGTGTTATCCAGTTTTCCTGACACCATTTGTTGAAGAGACCATACTGCCCCCAATGGAAGTTCCTGGTTCTGCTATCAAATATTAGTTGACCATATACATGGGTATTTAGTTCTGAACTTTCTTTTCTATTCCATTGTTCTATGTATCTATTTTTAATGCCTGTACTGTACTCTTTTAAATATTATAGCTTTGTAGAATAGTTTGAAATCAGAAAGTGTAACGCCTCTGGATTTGTTGTTCTTTCTCATGATTTCTTTGGCTATTTGGGGTCTTTCATCGTTCCATACAATATTTAGGATTTTTTTCTCTTTCTGTGAAAAATACCATTGGATTTTTGATAGAGGTTACATTGAATCTATAGATGGCTTTGGGTAGCATGGATATTTTAGTAATATTAGCTTTCAATCCACAAATGAAGTACATGCTTCTATTTGTTTGTTTCTCCTTTGATTTCTTTGGCAACACATTGTAGTTTTTATTGTATAGATCTTTCACTTACTTAGTTAAATTTATTTGTAGATATTTTATTGTTTTTGATGTTAATGTGAATTAAATAGTTTTCTTTATCTCTTTTTCAGATTTTTCATTGTTGCTGTATAGAAAAGCAACTGATTTCTGTGTATTGAGGTTTTTTTTCATTTTTTATTGAAATATAGTTGATGTACAATATTACATAATATACAAGTGTACAACATAGTGATTCACAATTTTAAATGTTATACTCCTTTTTTACTTACTACAAAATTCTGGCTATATACTCCATGTTTTGCAGTACATCCTTATAGCTTATTTATTTTATACATAATAGTTTGTACCTCTTAATGCACTACCCCAATCTAGCCCGTTCCCCCTTCCCTCTCTTCACTGGTGACCACTAATTTTTTCTCCATATCTGTGAGTCTTTCTTGTTATATTTAATAGATTGCTTTCTTTTTAGATTCCACATATAAGTTATATCACACAGTATTTGTCTTTCTCTGTCTGACTTATTTCATTTAGCATACCTTCCAAGTCCATTCAAGTTGTTGCAAATGGAAAATATTCAATCATTTTTATGGCTGAGTAGAGAGTACAGAAATAAACGCATCCACCTATGGTCAATTAATCTTTGACAAAGGAGACAGGAATATACAATGGAGAAAAGACAATCTCTTCAATAAGTGGTGCTGGCGGAACTGGACAGCTACAAGTAAAAGAACAAAATTACAACATTCTCTAACACCATATACAAAAATAAACTAAAAAAAAAAAAAAAGCATAGGCAGAATACTCTGACATAAATCATAGCAATACCGCCCCAGCCAAAACTTCTTCCAGCCATGTCGGCCCCAGTAACCACACCCCTCGACACCTCCTCCCCTGCTGGCCTGCGTGGACACATGTGCTTTGGGGGAGCCTCAGGAGCAGACACTGCTGGGAGGAACACACACAGAGGTAGGGCTGAAACCACAGCTGAGCCCAGGGACTGTACAACTAAGGAAGAAGAGCAGAAATCTCTCCTCATGGCTACAAGAACCATAGAGTTACACCTCCACTGATGGCTTCTTAAATTCAGTGCCTGTAGAACAGCTCAAAGGACAACAAGTGCTCCTGCAGCTGCGATGGGTCTGGCTTTAGCAGCTGTGGGCTTTGTGGGCATGTTCCTGTGAGGGTTGAGTGAGACCAGAGTCTGAGATGCCTCCATAGCTCACACAGCAGGTCCAGGTTCATGCCTACTGCAGTCCAGGGACCTGACCTCAGTGAATCTGTGCCAGTGATCTGGTGAAGACAACACCTGAGAGTCATCAGGGCCAGTTGCTGGCATACCCACAGTTAAGGTGGGATCAAAAGCAGTGCCAATAACAGTGTACTTTTTGAGCCTGTACAACAGGTGAAAGGGGACAGAACAGAACACACTCACAGGTGAACATCTCCAGAGGAGGAATACTCAGAGGCTTCTCTCACTCTGAGAGTGATCTAATTCTGCCTTCCTCACAGCTAAGAAGCAGAATTCGGGGTCTCTACTTCAACAACTAGGGAGAACATCATGTACCTGACAGTGCAGTGACAACCACAGAGCAAATGGGAAGCCCTGCTCAATGTTTACCTCACACAGCAGGGGACAGGTGCAAGAAGAAAGAGGAGCTACAATGCTGCAGCCTGCAGAAGGAAGACCACAGACACATAAGTTAGACAAAATGAGATGATAGAGAAATCTGTTGCAGACAAAGGAGCAAGATAAACAAGAACAAGTAAATAAAGATGAGTTAGGCAATCTACCTGAAAAATAATTCAGAATAATGACAGTAAAGATGATCTAAGATCTCAAAAAAAGAATGGAGGCACAGATTGAGATGATACAAGAGATGTTTAACAAGGACCTAGAAAAACTAAAGAACAAACAAAGAGAGATAAATAATACAATAACTGAAAAGAAAAATACTCTAGAAAGGATCAATAGCAGAATAACTGAGGCAGAATAACGGATGGGTGAGCTGAAAGACAGAATGGTGGAAATAACAGCCACACAGAATAAAAAAAAAAAAAAAAAAGAATGAATACCTCAATTGAGGTACCTCAAATGTACCTCTCAGAGACCTCTGGGACATAATTAAATACACCAACATTCAAATTATAGGGGTCCCAGAAGAAGAAGAGAAAGAGGAAGGGCCTGATCAAGTATTTGAAGAGATTATAGTCAAAAACTTCCTTTACATGGGAAGGGAAATAGTTATCCACTTCCAGGAAGCACAGAGAGTCCCATACAGGATAAACCCAAGGAGGAACATGCCTAGAAACATATTAATCAAAGTAGCACAAATTAAATACAAATAAAAATATTAAAAGCAACCAGGGAAAAACAACAAATAACATACAAGGGAATCCCGATAAGGTTATCAGCTGATTTTTCAGCAGAAACTCTGCAGGCCAGAACAATGTGGCATGATACATTTAAAGTAATGAAAAGGAAAAACCTACAGCCAAGAATATTCCAACCAGCAAGGCTATAATACAGATTCAATGGAGAAATCAAAAGTTTTACAGAAAAGCAAAAGCTAAGAGATTTCAGCATTACTAAACCAGCTTTATGACAAAGGCTAAAGGAATTTCTCTAGGCAGGAAAAACAAGAGAAGAGAACAAAAGAGGAAGGGAAGAAAAAAGACTTACAATAACAAACTCAAAACAATTAAGAAAATGGCAATAGGAACATACATATCAATAATTACCTTAAATGAAATTGATTAAATGCTCCAACCAAAAGACATAGACTGGTTGAATGGATACAAAAGCAAAACCCCTATATATGCTGTCTACAAGAGACCCACTTCAGACCTAGGGACACATACAGACTGAAAGTGAGGAGGTGGAAAATGATATTCCATGCAAATGGAAAGCAAAACAAAGCTGAAGTAGCAATACCCATATCAGACAAAATAGACTTTAAAATAAAGACTTTAAGGGAGACAAGAAAGGTCACTACATAACGACCAGGAAGATATAACAAGTGTAAATATATATGACCCCAACATAAGAGCATCTCAGTGTATAAGGCAAATGCTAATAGCCATAAAAGAGGAAATTGACAGTAAAACCATACTAGTTGAGGACTTTAACTTCCCATTTAAATCAATAGACAGAGATCATTCAGACAGAAAATTAATAAGGAAACACAAGTCTTAAAGGACACATTAGACCCAATACACTTAATTGGTGTTTATATGGCATTCCATGCAAAAGCAGCAGAATACACTTTCTTCTCAAGTGCACATGGAACATTCTCCAGGATAGATCATATCTTGGGTAACAAATCAAGTCTTAATAAATTTAAGAAAATTGAAATCATATCAAGCATCTTTACTGACAGCAATACTATGAGATTATAAATCAATTACAGAAAAAAAACTGTAAAAAACACAAACATGGGGGGCTAAACAATCTATATATTTTTTAAGTTTTATTTTTAAGACTTTATTTAATTTGTTACAATATTGCTTCTGTTTTATGTTTTGTTTTTTTGTCCATGAGGCATGTGGGATCCTAGTTCCCTGACCAGGTTTTGAACCTGCACCCCCTGCATTGGAAGGTAACATCTTAACCACTGGACTGCCAGGGAAGTCCCCAAACAATATATTATTAAATAACCAAAGGATCATGGAATAAATCAAAGAGGAAATAAAAATAAATACCTAGAGACAAATGACAACAAAAACACTTGGATCCAAAACCTGTGGGACACAGCAAAAGCAGTTCTAAGAGGGAAGTTAAAATAATAAAATTGTACCTCAAGAAGCCAGAAAAATCTCAAATAAGCAACCTAACCTTACCCTTAAAATAACTAAAGAAACAAGAACAAACAAAACCCAAACTTAGTAGAAGGAAAGAAATCATAAAGATTTCTGCAGAAATAAAAGAAATAGAGATGAAGAAAACAATAGTAAAGAACAAAGAAGCTAAAAACTGGTTCTTTGAGAGGATAAACAAAACTGATAAACCTTTACCCAGACTCATCAAGAAAAAAAGAGAGAAAACTCAAATCGATAAAATTAGAAATGAAAAAGGAGAATTTACAAAGGACACCATAGAAATACAAAGGATCATAAGTGACAACTACAAGCAACTATATGCCAGTAAAATGGACAACCTAGAAGAAAAGGACAAATTCCTAGAAAGGTACAACCATCCAAAACTGAACCAGGAAGAAATAGAAAATATGAACAGACCAATCACAAGTAAGGAAATTGAAAGTGTGATTTAAAAACTCCCAACAAACAAAAGTCCAGAACCAGATGGCTTCACAGGCAAAATTCTATCAAATACTTAGAGAAGAGTTAACACCTTCTCTTCTGAAGCTCTTGCAAAAATGCAGAGGAAGGAACACTCCCAAGCTCATTCTATGAGGCCACCATCACCCTGATACCAAAACCAGACAAAGTTATCCAAAAAAAGAAAATTACCAGCCAAGATACCAATTAATATAGACGGAAAATCCTCAACAAAATATTAGCAAATCAAATCCAACAACACATTAAAATGATCACACACCATGATTAAGTGGGATTTATCACAGAGATGCAAGGATTCTTCAATATATGCAAATCAATGTGATACACTACATTGACAAATTGAAGAATAAAAACCATATGATCACCTCAAGAGATGCAGAAAAAACTTTTGAGAAAGTTCATCACACTTTTATGATAAAAACTTTCCAGAAATGGGCTTGAGGGAACCTACCTCGACATAATAAAGACCATGTATGACAAACCTACATCTAACATTATACTCAATGGTGAAAAGCTGAAAGCATTTCCTATAAGATCAGGAATGAGACAAGGATGTCCACTGTCACCACTATTATTCAATGTAGTTTTGGAAGTCCTAGCGATGGCAATCAGAGAAGAAAAATAAATAAAAGAATCCAAATTGGAAAAGAAGAAGTAAAACTGTCATTTTTTGCAGATGACATGGTACTATACATGGAAAATCCTAAACATGCTACCAAAAAACTACTAGAGTTTGTCAATGAATTTGGTAAAGTCGCAGGATATAAATTAATACACAGAAATCTCTTGCATCCCTATATACTAACAATGAAAAATCAGAAAGAGAAATTGAGAAAACAATCACATTTACCATCACATCAAAAACAATAAAATACCTAGGAATAAACCTACCTAAGGAGGCAAAAGACCTGTACTCAGAAAACTATAAGGTACTGATGGAAGAAATCAAAGATGACACAAACAAATGGTGAGATGTGCCATGTTCTTGGATTGGAAGAATCAGTATTGTGAAAATGACTATATTACCCAAAGCAATCTACAGATTCAATGCAATCCTTATCAAATTACCAAGGGAAGTTTTCACAGAATTAGAACAAATAATTTTTATGGAAACACAAAAGACCCCAGAATACCAAAGCAATCTTGAGAAAGAAGAACTGAGCTGGAGGAATCAGGCTCCCTGACTTCAGATTATACTACAAAGCTACCATCAACAAAACTGTATGGTACTGGCACAAAATCAAAAATATAGATCAATGGATTAGGATTGAAAGTCCAGTAATAATCCCACACACCTATGATAACCTAACCTATGACAAAGGAGACAAGAATATACAGTGGAGAAAAGACAGCCTCTTCAATAAGTGGTGTTGGCAAAACTGGACAGTTACATGTAAAAGAATGAAATTAGAACACTCCCTAACACCATACACAAAAATAAACTCAAAATGGATTAAAGACCTAAATGTAAACCTGGATACTATAAAAACCTTAGAGGGAAACATAGGCAGAACATTCTTTTAAATGAATGGGACCTAATTAAACTTAAAAGCTTTTGCACAGCAAAGGAAACCATAAACAAGATGAAAAGACAACCCTCAGAATGGGAGAAAATACTTACAAATGAAGCAATTGACAAGGGATTAATCTCCAAAATATACAAACAGCTCATGCAGCTCAATATCAAATAAACAAACAACTGAATCCAAAAAATGGGCAGAAGACCTAAGTAGACATTTCTCCAAAGAAGACATACAGATGGCAAAAAAAAAAGAAACACATAAAAAGATGCTTAACATCACTAATTTTGAGAGAAATACAAATCAAAACTACAGTGATGTATCACCTCACACTGGTCAGAATGGCCATAATCAAAAAATCTACAAACAATAAATGTTGGAGAAGGTTTGGAGAAAAGGGACCCCTTCTACACTGTTGGTGGGAATGTAAATTGGTAGAGCCACTATGGAGAACAGTAAGGAAGATCATTGAAAACCTATAAATAGAGCTACCATATGACCCAGTAATCCCATTCCTGGGCATATATCCGGAGAAAACCATAATTCAAAAGGATGCATGCACCCCGACGTTCATTGCAGCACTATTTACAATAACCAGGACATGGAAGCAAGCTAAATGTCCATCGACAGAGGATTTGATAAAGAAGATGTGGTACATATATACAATGGAATATTACTTAGCCATAAAAAGGAATGAAATAATGTCATTTGCAGTGACATGGATAGACCTAGAGATTATCATAATAAGTGATGTAAGTCACACAGAGAAAGACAAATATCGTATAATATTGCTTACATGTGGAATCTAGAAAATGGTACAGATGAACTTATTTGCAAAGCATAAATGGTGTCACAGATGTAGAAAACTAACATAGTTTCCAAGGGGGGAAGAGGGGAGTGACATGAATTGGCAGGTTGAGATTGACATATAAACACTACTATATATAAAATAGATAAGTAATGAGAACCTAGTGTATAGCAGAGGGAACTCTACTCAGTGCTCTGTGGTGACCTAAATTGGAAGGAAACCTTAAAAAGAGTGGATATATGTAGTTGTATAACTGATTCACTTTGCTGTACAGCAGAAACTAACTCAGCATTGTAAAGCAAGTATACTCCAATAAAAATTAATTAAAAAAATAAAAATAAATCATAATATTTTTTTGATCTGATTCCTAAAGCAAATGAAATAAAAGCAAAAACACACAAGTGAGACCTAATTGACTTAAAAGCTTTTGCACAGCAAAGGTAACCATTGACAAAATGGAAAGGCAACCTACTAAATGGGAGAAAGTTTTTGCTAATGATATGACCAGTAAGGTGTTAATATCCAAAATATGTAAGAAAGCTCATACCACTCCACATCAGAAAAACAAACAACTTGGTTAAGGAATGTGCAGAAGACCTGAATAGACATTTTTCCAAAGAAGTCATACAGATGGCCAACAGGCAAATGAATAGATGCTCAATATCATTAATCCTCAAAGAAACGCCAATTAAAACCAAGAGATATCATTTCACACCTGTCAGAATGACTACCAACAAAAAGAACACAAATAACAAATGTATGTTGGTGAGGATGTGGAGAAAAGGGAACCCTCCTACACTTTTGGTAGGAATGTAAATTGATGCAGTTACTGTAGAAAATGTATGGCAGTTTCTCAGAAAACTAAAAATAGAACTACGATATGACCCAGCAATTCCACTCTTTGGTATTTATCTGAAAAAAAAAAATACTAACACACTAATTTGAAAATATACATGCACCACAATGTTCATAGCAGCATTATTTACATTTGCGAAGATATTAAAGCAACCTAAGTGTCCATCAACAGAAGAATGGATAAAAAAGATGTGGTATACATATACAATGTAATACTTCTCAGCCATAAAAAAGAATGCATTTTTGCCATTTGCAACAACATGGATGGACTTGGAAGGTATTATGCTAAGTGTGTATTGATTTTATACCCTGCAACTTTACTGAATTTATTGATTAAACAGTTTTCAAGTTGAGTCTTTGGGAATTTCAATATCAGCAGCAAAAAATTATTTTACTTCTTCCTTTCTGATTTGGAAACCTTTTATTTCTTTGCCTTGCCTGATTGCTCTAGATAAGACTTTCAGTAGTACCTTGAATAAGAGAGGAGAGAGTGAACACTATTCTCTTATTCCTGATCTTAAAGGAAAAACTTTCATTTTTATCTATGTTGTGTATGACATTAGCTGTGGATTTGTCATATATGGCCTTTATTACGCTGGGTATGTTCCTTCTATACCCAGTCTGTGAAGGGTTTCTATCATGAAGGGGTGTTGAATTTGTCAAATTCTTTTTATGCCTCTTTTGAGATGATTATATGATTTTTATCTTTTATTATATTAATGTCATATATCACATTTATTGATTTTTGTATGCTGAACCATTTTTGCATCACAGGAATAAATCCCACTTGGTCATGGTATATAATCCTTCTATGAATTATTGAATTCAGTTTACTAATATTTTGTTGAAAATTTTGCTTCTATATTAATCAGGGATACTGGTCTAGACCTGCTTATATTTAGTGCAGCTAATAAAAAAAGTTTAATTTGTTTCATACTATTTTTGTAAAAATGTACAAGATTATAATTCTATTAACCCTTTCCATATTTTGTATTATGTTGGTCAACGATTGTACTTTTGTATATGTTCTAAATCCCACAATACATTATCATTTTTTCTTTAAGCCGTAAGTTGTTTGCTTTTTGTTAGATTTATAGATGCATATTTTACATGTAGAAAAATTTACCATTTTATGATGTACTATTTGGTGACTTGACAAATATACACAATTATGTAATCACCTTCACAGTCAGAAATTCCTGTCATGCCCTTGTTAAATCAGTCCCCCCCCCCACTACTCCCAAGCCCTTAGTACCAATGATCTTACTTCTGTCCCTGTAGTGTTATTTGTAGTGAGGTGGATGGACCTAGAGTCTGTCATACAGAGTGAAGTAAGTCAGAAAGAGAAAAACAAATACCATATGCTAACACATATATATGGAATCTAAAAAAAAAAAAAAAAAAAGTTATGAAGAACCTAGGGGCAAGATGGGAATAAAGACGCAGACCTACTAGAGAATGGACTTGAGGATACGGGGAGGGGGAAGGGTAAGCTGGGACAAAGTGAGAGAGCGGCATGGACATACATACACTACCAAATGTAAAATAGATAGCTAGTGGGAAGCAGCCACATAGCACAGGGAGATCAGCTCGGTGCTTTGTGACCACCTAGAGGGGTGGGATAGGGAGGGTGGGAGGGAGAGGCAAGAGGGAGGAGATATGGGGATATATGTATATGTATAACTGATTCACTTCGTTGTAAAACAGAAGCTAACACACCATTCTAAAGCAATTATACTCCGATAAAGATGTTAAAAAATAAAATAGAAAAAAAAATCTTCAGGAGTTCCTTTAGTAATTTTTTAACACAGAATTCCCTCATATTCATGATTCTGCTTATTATGTTTGGGTGCATGGATAATGTCTACTTCCAACCATAGAAATATGGCATGTTCATAGGAAATTCTTCACAGTAAGATTGATCCTTTATAGTTAATTCACCTTTATTTACATGTAATCTGAGTAAATTTTTCTTCAATGGAAAACGCTCTTGAAACACCTGCATGTGTTTCTAGCCTATGTCAGAGGGACAGCCTGAGTACTTGTCTCAACTATCATTTGAATATCTGTACTTTACAATTACTTTTTATAATTATTAATTCCAAGAAACTCTGGTGAAGAACAATGGTTTAAAATATATTAGCATTTAAATAAATAAACAGATTATTGGAAAAATATCTAACAAAGTTTTATGGATCTTAGACATTAAAACTTTAGACTGAGTGAAATAGTGACTGATATTATTCCCAAGAACCTGTACAGAAATTGTTTTTTCATGCTTAAAAAAATAAAAGAACAAAAATACAAAATAAATAAATAAATAACTTAAAATATCTGTTTTAAAGTATTTGCTAATTGCAACATTTGGCTTATTTTGAGTACCTCTATTGTTCATTTCTCTTAATTATATGTCACATTTTCATGCAGATTAACATGTTTCATAATTTATTTTTAAATTCTGGATGAATTGTGGAGATTACAATTCCAGTTATCCTACTCTGAAGAGTACAGGCATACCTCGTTTTATTGCACTTCACTTTATTGCACTTCACAGATACTACCTTTTTTACTTGTTGAATGTTTGTGGCAACCCTGCATGGAGTAAGTCTATTGGCACCATTTTCCCAACAACATTATTTTAAAATAAGTTATGCACATTTTTTTAGCCATAATGCTACTACACTTTCAATAAATTTTAGTACAGTGTAAACATAACTTTTATGTGAACTGGGAAAGCAAAATATTTGTGTGACTTGCTTTATTCAGATGGTCTGGGATTTGAACCGACAATATCTCCAAGTTATACCTATATCGAATTTTTAATACTTCTATATTTTGTTATTAATTTTGTATTGCTTTTAAATTATTTCTCCTTCTTAAATTTATTTTCATGCTTTAGTCAACTTCCTTTTTATTCTTTTTTTTTTTCTCTTGGAATTTGTACTATGCTTTTCTATCCCATTAATAATAATTATACTTTTCTATGAACTTATGATCAGACACACATTTCCCAACAAATTAACTACTTTTTCTTTCACTGATAATGTAATTTTTCAACTTGATGTGTTTTCTAACTACTTCCTCATGCAGTCTGAGGTAGAAGAGCTTCTGGGCCTACTCATTCTATTTTATAAAAGAAGCTTACCCTTTATGGATTTTACATGTTGTGCACTTGTGTGAGTTATTGGTTGAAGAATTAAACTAGTGAAAAAAAAATTTAAAAACCAAACATTTGTCAATTGCCTTTCTTTTGTAACTGAAGAAACAGGTTCAGGGTACTTAAATTACTTTATATTTTCATATGGTAGAGAAGCTAAATCCTAGAACCTAGGGTTTGTGATGTTCTAACTCTGTACTATATTTCTTTCAATATAGCACACTGGATTTCTTTAAAGTGAACTAAATTCAGTGAAATATAAGAAGGAGCATACTCATGCATTATATAGTGTACACAAATTAGTAACAATTCAAAAGCTACCATTTCAGCATCCTAGGGCTCAAGTGAACATTTGTGACTAGGAAACACTGTTAACTGTAAGCTAACACTTTTCCTTCATGTATTTTGGATCATTGACTTTCTAAGAAGTCTCTAAATTGTAGTTGTACTACACTTGAATTTTAGCAACTTTTGAAACACCCACACTACCTCCTTCTGAATATGCGAAGGCCAGTTCTAAGCAAGCATTGCAATCCTTGTTTTATAAAATATTAACAAATATTTTATTAGTTCTAGACTAAATTGCCTTCTTTTTACTCTTCAGATAGATGGATGAATGTGTCCTATAGTACAGTCAAAAACTACCTATTTATGTAAAAATAAAAAAGCAGTTGCTGCAGTTGAGCAGTTGCAGATCAAAAGTGCTCATATAGCCATCTAACTCCTTAAATAATATTTTTTTAAAGATTTTTACTTTAGATACCAGCTTTATAAATGTGAATTTCTTGCCTATTTGCCTTTTTTGTTTGTTTGTTTCTTCTCCTTCTGTAAACATATCCCCAGTTTCACAGCAGGTTCAAACACAGATGGCTGCCTTACTGTGACAGAAGCAAAAATGCTACATTAATGTTTAATGGGATTAAAATTCCTCTTGGCAGCAGTGGCATATGTTACCAGTTATTTGTTGCACTGGAAGCTACCCTGCTGTTTTAAAACATGGACTCATTTTACATGCTTTATTCACAGCAGTATAAAATGTCATATTTGTTGGGATAAGTTTTAAATTACTTTAAAAAAACCTAGTCACTAAGAAGACAATTCTTTTATACTATCTGTATGTCTTTTAAACTATC
Source organism: Eschrichtius robustus (assembly GCF_028021215.1). Taxonomy (NCBI): domain Eukaryota; kingdom Metazoa; phylum Chordata; class Mammalia; order Artiodactyla; family Eschrichtiidae; genus Eschrichtius; species Eschrichtius robustus. The sequence continues at coordinate 76,062,033 of NC_090845.1, read as the reverse complement.
TGCATGTCTAATAAAATGATTACTATGTCATTTCTGGTTAAAAGAAGCCTGTATTTGCTCTGTATTCAAGCAGACTTATGTGAATAGCAGAGGGTGCCCCAGAGATAGTCAGTGATTTTAGTATCTTTTATACATGATTTTACATGATTGACACTATGAGTACATCAGCCTGCTGTATAATGGAAGTATTTTCAGAGTGCAAAATAGAATGCTCTAAACCTTACCTTTACAAAGAAATGGTGAGCAAAGTGTCTTTAATACCTTCTTAGCAGCAACTATTTGACAATATTTACTAAGAAAATTCTACAACCCATATGATCAATCTATTAACATTGTGCTGCATAATATCATCCTTTGAAAGTGTCTATTCTCCTATGAATTTTTGATAATGATTAGTGTTTAGCAAGTGAGATATTGTTAACTCAGTGAGATATTTCACATCAACAAAATGTAAAGAAAACTTCGGAAAATTGAAAATTTGATTTTAATCAATTTTGCTTTAACAATCTAGATCTTTGTTTCTCTCACTGTTTCACCAATGTTTAGGTGGAATGTTTTCAGTTCCCATGCTGTTGATCTTGGTTACCAGCTGTTATTTTAGTTGTTTATTATCTTAAGAAAGCAGAAGGCAATTTATAAAAATGTATAAGACTTCTGCTTCTGGCCAAAATGGAGTAACAAGGTAATCCTTCTACCTATAAGTATTACAAACAAAATAGTACCATGCATGCACTGGACTACTTTCTGGAGAAAGTTTCCAGTCCACTGCACAGGGATGAAAAACCAGACCAAGACTGACAATTTCTCTGAGATAATGGTAAGGAGCTGGGAATATGTGTGAGCCAAAGTAGCTAGAGTTCACAGTTCAGAGTATTAAGAAGATTGAAATGTACATAAAGAGAAATCTAGAGATCTATAGAGATTCTCTGTTAAGTATTCAGTTGAGTACTGACCAATGCATGTGTGTAAGGAAACTACCCAAGCCCAAGGAAAGAACAACGGAAGGATTAGAGAAACCTCTGCATGGAGCTCACACAGGTCTTAAAATAGTTTCTGTTACCACTAGCCAGATTGGAAAGGCTCATAATTCAGGGACATCAGGTGAAGTACTAGGAAGTGTTGTTAACCAGTTGTAGAGAAGACCTGTTATGTACAGAGGGACAAAGATAAGATGACAACAGATTGTTCATTGAAAACAGTGTGTGAGCAAATGGAGATGGCAGAGTAGAAAGATCCGGAGCTCATCTTCACTAATAGGCACACAAAAATCACAACTATCTGCAGAACAACCATTGACCAAAAAGACTGGAACCCACCACAAAGATCTTTTATAACTAAAGACATAAATAATAGACTACAACAAGATGGGGGCTTCCCTGGTGGCGCAGTGGTTGAGAGTCTGCCTGCCAATGCAAGGGATGCGGGTTCGAGCCCTGGTCTGGGAGGATCCCACATGCCGTGGAGCAACTCGGCCCGTGAGCCACAATTACTCAGCCTGCGCATCTGGAGCCTGTGCTCGGCAACGAGAGGCCGCGATAGTGAGAGGCCCGCGCACCGCGATGAGGAGTGGCCCCCGCTTCGCACAGAAACGAAGACCCAACACAGCCATACATACATACATACATACATACGTACATAAAAAGAATGTAAGCAGACAAGAATAGCATTAAAAAAATAATAAATAAACAAGATGGGTAGGAGGGGCAGACTCACATTATAGTCAAGTCCAGTACCTCTGGGTGGGCAACACTCAAGCTGGTAAATGATTACATTGCAGAGGCTCTCCCAAAGAGGTGAGAGATCTGAACCCCATGTCAGATTCCCCAGCCTGGGGCTCTTGTACAAGGAAGATGAGCCCCAGAGTATTTGGCTTTGGAGGTGAGCAGGGCTTATGTTGGGAGACCCAGAGGACTGGGGGAAATAGAGACTTCACTATTAAAAGGAGCAGACAAAATCTCACATGCTCTGGGACCAAGAGCAGAAGCAGTAATTTGAGAGGAGCCTGGGTAAGACCTCCTTGCTTATATTGGAGAGTCTTTTGGAAAGGCAGGAGGAAACTGCAGCTCACCTTGGGAATATACACACTGGTGGAAGCCATTTTTTGGAGCTCTTTCTGACATGTGTACACTAGTGCTGGCAAGCGCCATTGTGTAATCTTTCTTGCTCATTAGCACCAAGACCTGGCCCCACCCGACAGCCTGTAGGTGCCAGTGCTGGGAGACATTGAGCCAAGCAACTAACTGGGTGGGGACACACCCCCACCCATCAGCACACAGGCTACCTTAAGACCCCCTGAGCCCAGAGCCACTTCTGGACATGACCCTGCCCACCAGAGGGCTCAGGACACAGCTACAATCACTGGTGGGCTAGCACCAGCCCTAGAATCTTCTGGGTCATGGCCTTCCTTCCAGGGAGCCTACTCTAGCCTCTGAACCAGGCTAACTCACCAGGGACAGATACCAGACTCAAGAAACCACAATCCTACAGCCTGCAGATCTAGCCTACCCATCGGCAGGCCAGACCCTGCCCTGGGACCAGCTGAGCTTTGACCCTGACCACTAGTAGGCCAACACATGCTTCAAGACACCCCAGACCATGTCCCTAAATGTGTCAGGAACCTCCCCTCCCCAGTGATCCAACACAAGCTCTGGGACCCCTGGGTCCTGCAACCAGACTCCACAAAACAGCTCTGTCCACCAGTGGACCAGCACTAACCCCAGCACCTGGCTTCACCCATTAGTGGGTAGTCAACAGCTTTGGAGTTTTCTGGACCCTGACTCTGCCCACTAGTGAGCCAGCATAATCTTGCTGGGTTCTGCAGTCAGCTGCCTTGTGACCCAGTCCTGCTAACCAGCAGATTGCCACCTCCACACAAGGCAGGGTCTGGCTACCAACTGAACCAGAGACCAACCAAACCTACCAGACCTCCTCATAGTGAGTACTCCAAAACAGAAGGACACACATAGCCCTTATAGAGAGAAGCCCTAGCACATATATCTCAGGTGATAACAGTGTAGTGTGCTGCTGGGACACACAGGATGTCTCCTACAAAAGACCACTTCTCCAAGGTCAGGAAATGTAACCAACTTACTAGATGCATAAAAATAAAAAGCAGCATCTTAGGCAAAATGAGGTAACAGAGGAACATGTTCCAGGAAAAAGAAAAAGATAGAACACCAGAAGAAGAATGAAGTGTCTGGAGATAGGCAATACACCCAAGAAGGAGTTCAGGGTAGTGGTTGTAAAGATGATCAAAGAGCTCAGGAAAAGAATGAGTGCACAGAGTAAGAAGTTAGAAGTTTTTAACAAAGAGTTAGAAAATATAAACAACCAAACAAAGATGAAAAATACAATAACTGCAATGAAAAATACACTAGAAGGAATCAACAGTAAACTAAATGATACAGAGGAGTAGATCAGTGACCTAGAAGATGGAGTAGTGGAAATCACTGATGCTGAACAGAAAAAAGAAACACAGAATGAAAAGGAATGAAGACAGTTTAAGAGACTTCTGGGACAACATCAAGCACACTAATATTTACATTGTAGGGGTCAGAGAAAGAGAAGTGAGAGAGAAAGGGAGTGAGATATCTGAATACATAATAGCTGAAAACTTTCCTAACCTGGGAAAGGAAACAGTCACCCAAGTTCAGGAAACACAGAGAGTCCCATGCAGGATTAACTGAAATAGGAACTCACCAAGACATATTGTAAGTAAAAATGGCAAAAATTATAGATGAAGAGAGAATATTAAAAGCAGGAAGGGAAAAGCAATAAATAACATACCAGGGAACTCCCATAAAATTATCAGCAGACCTTTAGCAGAAAATGTTCAAGCCAGAAAGCAGTGGCACAATATATTTAAAGTGATAAAAGGGAAAAGCTTACAACCAAGAATACCAGCAAGGCTCATTTGGATTTGATGGAGAGATCAAAAGCTTTACAAAACAGCAAAAGTTAAAAGAGTTCAGCACCACCAAACCAGCTTTACAATAAATATTAAAGGAACTTCTCTAAGCAAAAAAGAAAAGGCCACAACTATAAATAAAAATTACAAAAAAAAAGCTCATTGATAAAGGCAGCATACAGTAAATGAAGGAAATCATCCATACACAAAGCTAGTAAGAAGGTTAAAAGACAAAAGTAGTAAAATCATCTATATCCACAATAAGCAATTAAGGGACCAAAAAAACAATTAGTTATAAAATATGATATCAAAAACTATAATTGTGAGGGGAGGGGAGTACAAATGAAGGGCTGTTAAAATGAATGTGAAATTAAGAGATCAGCAACATAAAATAATCAGAATATATACAACTTGGTAACTAAAACCAAAGATCTATAATATATATACAGACAAAAAAGAAAAAGGAATTCTAACATAACACTAAATACAGTCATCAAATAACAAGAGAAGAGGACAAAAGAAGAAAAAAGGAATAAAAATTATTTATGAAAACAACCCCAAAACAAGTAACAATATGACAATAAGAACATACATATCATTAACTACTGTAAATGTAAATGGACTGAATGCTCAATCAAAAGATATAGAGTGACTGAATAAATAAGAAAAAAAAAAGACACGTATATGTGCTACCTACAAGAGTCTCACTTCAGATCTAAAGACAGACACAGACTGAAAGGGATGGAATAGAAAAAGTTATTCCATGCAAATGGAAATCAAAAGAAAGCCAGGGAAGCAATACTTATGTTAGGCAAAATAGACTTTACAGTAAAGACTTTAAAAAGACAAAGGAGATTATACAATGATCAAGGGATCAACCAATAATATATAACAATTGTAAATATATATGCACTCAATAGAGGAGCACTTAAATACATAAAACAAATATTTACAGACATAAAGGGAGAAGTCAACAGTAACACAATAAGAGTAGGGGACTTTAACAGCACACTTACATCAGTGGACTTTAACAACACACTTACATTAGTGGACATCATCTAGACAGAAAAATCAATAGGGAAACACTGGCCTTAAATAACACATTAAACCAAATTGGCTTAATTGATATGTATACAGAGTGTTCCATCTGAAAGAGCAGAATTCACATTACTTTCAAGTGCACATGAAATATTCACCAGGATAGATCACATGCTAGGGCACAAAACAAGATTTGGTAAATTTAAGAAAATTGAAATCATATCAAGCATCTTTTTCAACCACAATGTTATGAAATAGATTAACTGAATACATTTATATCTATTAAACAATTGAGTTTTTAGTTACAAAACTTCCCACAAAGAAAACCTCAGTCACAGATGACTTCACTCATAAATTTCACCAAACATTTACAGAAGAAATAATACATATGTATACTTAAACTCTTCTATATAAAGAAAAGGGAATATATTCCATTTCATTCTAAGAGGCCAGCATTCTCAGAGGCCAGTTATACTAAAACTAGACAAAGATATTATAAGGAAAGAAGACTACAGTATATTAAAGGAAAACTGTGGCACCCTTCATAAACATTTATGCAAATTTTCTTAACATTTAGAAAATCTAATCGCACCATACTTTAAATTAATAATAGAATATGTCAAAGTGGATTTTATCCCAGAATTTCGGGATGTTATTATTTCCAACATTTCTGGTGTATGATGAATACTCAATAGTTAATAGTTATTATTAATGGCAACATACTATTTATTATAAGGTTAATATTCAGCAGGAAACTTAGGTATGCTATGTCAATTATTATTTGTGGAGCTATGACAAATTCTTGTCCAACTGAAAGCTTATATTACTGGGTGAAAAGCCTATTGAGGTTTAAAGTCATATGCAACCTTGAAACTGTCCATCTAGGTTGACTTAGTAAATTGATCTTAAATACCACAGAAAGAATGCTTTTCTTCTGTTATAAACCATACTGAATGGAGGCCAATTTTTTGGTTATATTTTACAGAATGATCAGTTTTAAAAGATAAAATTATTCTCAAAAATTTACTCTTTTATAGTAGCTAGCTAGATACATAGGTAGGTAAATAGATTAAATAATATTAATGAAATTATCTCCTTAAATAAAAGCACAGTTTACATTTTTTTCTCAAAGTATTTTGAAATTTGGAATTGGTTATTACATTTCACCCTGTTTATTATTTTCAAATAATTATTTTAGTAGATAAAGTATATGAAGGAAACCTTTAGACTCAGCTTCTCTGACCATTCTTAGAATCCTAAACAAAAAGTATTACAGGAAAACTTAACCTCTGCAAAAATAAATATTTCAAATTGTCTACTCCAGAACAAAGACATTTATTTTTGCCATGACGTAGAAGTCTTTTTGAGGTATATGGTTATAAAAATCAATCAGTGAGGTCCCCATACTTATATCTTTTTCCAGTGTGAGAAACTCATGTCTCTGGAAGTAGTTCATTTCATCATCAGATTTTAGTATAAAATGGACTCTAAACTTGACAAAGATTCTTTCCAGGTGACAAGAAGTCTAATATGTTAATGCCCATTTAGTTGGGTTGTGCTAATCTACACCCACACTGCAGAAACTGCCCTTCTATTATGATTTATACCTACAGTTAAACTCTTTCCATGCCATGAAGTTTTATGGAGAAACAATTCAGATGCATTAGTGTTTGGAGTTTGGTCTCATTTGGGTGATACATTCTTACCTCTAGCACAATGGATTGAATTAAGGCTTCGGGAAGAATTCCCTCATATGAAGGTGCTTAGTCATTGGAACAGTGACTATTGGGAGAAGCAGAGTGCAGAAAATCTCCTTATCTTAATATTTAAATATCTTTCAATATTTTACCAACACTAATGCCTCTGTGAGAGTGATACATATGGTCACACCTGAGACAAAGAAACATACTCTCTTCCACTCTGTCACGTACTTCTCGAACAGTGGCAAGAGGGTCCTGAGATTAGTCCTTGTTAGAAGTCAGCAAACTATGGCCCATTGGCCAAATCTGTTCCATTGCCTTTTTCTGTGAGCTAAGAATGGTTTTTTTTTGTTACACTTGTTAATGTTTGAATAATAATCAAAAAAGAATATTTTTGTAGCACGTGAAAATTATATAAATTTCAAATTTGATGTCCATAAATAAATTAAAGTTTTCTTAGAAAATGCCATGCTTATCATTTATGTGTTGCTTATGGCTGATTTCACATCATAAGAACAGAGTTGAATAGTTGTAACAGAGATCATATGGGTTACAAAACTTAAAATATTTTCTATCTAGCCCTTAAATGGAAAATTTTTCTGACCTCTGGTGTATGTTCTCCCCAAGTGTTCCTCATCATATTGTCTTAAATTCAACAGTTTTTTGCCTAGATCTGTATCCTCAGGCATTGTTTACAAAACGTTCTAGAATGAATATAACCAATAATTTCATTATAAAATAAATGGAATAGGACAAGATAAAACTCCAAAGAGGAAAAGCCAATGGTATTTCTTGCTGCAAACAGCATAGCACAGAGTTTTCTTGATTGATAAGCATGGTTTGCACTAAAATGTCTGCCTTTTTTTTTTTTTTTTTTTTTCTGTATGAGATCTAGTGGTTCTAGATTCACTGGCTGGTAATTACAAAACAAAATCTTCTAATGCCAATAATAAGACCAGATTTTATACTTTTTAAGTAAAATTGTCTTGATCACAAGCAGCCACTGAATAAAGACATCAATTCGAGAGGGAGATTTCTTAACCCCTGGAGCAAGAGTTTCATTAAAAATAACTTGGAAAGTAATTTAAATCCTTGATCATCACCTCCCCCCAGCACACGAGATTCAAAGCAAACCCATTACTTCCCAGTGTTGAAGAAAAGAATCACTTTGTGCTTCTTTTTGGGTGGCTCCTCCCTCCTAAATATCATCACCCTTTTTAAAGCTAATATGGAGGAAATGTAGGCAGAGGAGATACAGGTCTGACTTGTTATTCTATTTCAAAATACCTGATCCTGTATTTGGGGCATGTAGGGACTTCAAAATCCTTTGGAAGATTGCAGACATGTGCCTGTCCAACAGAGACTCAAAGGGACTAGTATCATACACCATGTCTCAGGAAGAGCTAAGCATTTCTGCACAGACGCCAGCCAGGAATGGCAATAAGAAACTTAGAGAAATTCCAGAAAGAGAACCAAGAAATGTCTCATTTCCCAAATAGAATTATGCACCCTATAGTTTATGTGTATTTTCAAGCATTCAGAATGAGAAAATTTGTGCAATCAAGCATGAACTAGAGCAATGCAACACTCATATGCTCATTCTTTCAATCACTCTGTTACCTTCTATATAAAGCCTTTTAAAAGTTATAGGCATACCTTATTTTGTTGCACTTTGCAGATATTGCATTTTTTTACAAAATAAACGATTATGGCAACCCTGAATCAAATAAGTCTATTGGTGCCATTTTTCCAACAGCCTTTGCTCACTTCATGTTTCTGTGCCATATTTTCGTAATTCTAGCAATTTTTCAAATTGTCCATGAGCAATAAGGTTGTGACTTATGGAAGGCTTAGTTGATGGTTAGCATTTTTTTAGCAATAAAGTATTTTTAAATTACAGTATGTACATTTTTTAAACACGATGTTATTGCCCACTTAATAGACTACAGTATAGTCTAAACATAACTTTTATATGCACGGGGAAACCAAAAAAATTCTGTGACTCACTTTATTCTGATATTCATTTTATTGCAGTGGTCTGGAACTGAGCTCGCAATATCACCGAGGTATGCCTGTATTGCATTAGACCCAGTAACTGCCTCTTCATTATTCTCACAGCTTTTCACACTTGGCTTTCTTTCAACACATATGGCATTTAATATTGTACAGACTTGCTCTTAGCGGCACACTTCAGCCTCTAGAGGGAGTTCAAATCCCTTAATCCTGAATAGGAAAAGTTCTGTTGTGGTGTGTGGGTCAGGAACATAGATTAAACCAAGGTATCTGAGATGGAGCATTTGGTGGGAGAAGCAATGAGGTTCAAAGCACTTGCTCCTGCCTGTAATGCTCATCAGGACTCTCTCTCCTTTCAGAATCTCTGTTGTCCTCTTAGCTTTCTTAGAAAAGCCCTTTTAAAAAATTGCTTCAAGTTTTTCTTTCTCCTCCTGCTGATGTAGCTGCTGTAATAGTATAGGCCAAAGGATCCTCCCAGCTCAAATACAGTCTAAACTAACTAATGAGAAAAATGGGACCAGATAGGCACTTTGTGAAAATTTCCAATTAGTATTAAGTGACAAATAAATATTGAGATAGCAGTGTTCATAGACTCAAGCTTCAACCTCACCACCAGAGGAAATCCTTTAAAAAAAATCAATCAATGAAATTCAACATATTAACAGAATAAAGCAGAAAAAATAAATGATCCACATAGATACAGGAAGATGTAACATCAATCCCTGATTAAAATTCTCAACTAAACTACAGATAACATATAATTACTGGGGAACAGGAGAATGTTTTCAACTAAAATCAGAAACAAGGCAGATGTCCACTTTCACCACTTGTATTTAACATTGTGCTGGAAGCTCCAGCCAATGAAATAATGCAAGAGAAAAGGTGGGGAAGAAGGCTTCCAGATTGGAAGAAAAGTAAGTAAAGCTATCTGTATTCACAGATTCTATAGAATCTACAAACAAACAAACAAACAAACAAACTTGCTAGATCTTATTAGTGAGAGTAGCACAGTTGTAGGATTCAAGATCGACATACAAAAAATAAATTGAAATGCTGTATACTATCAATGAACGACTGGAAAATGAGTTTAAAATACCATTTACAATAGAATAAAATATGAAATACCTAGGAATAAATATTACAATATATGTGTAAATGTCACACATTGAAATCTACAAAACATTAATAAAAATTAAAGAAATAAATGGAGAAATATAAAACACTAATGGAAATGAGGACTCATTATTCCTAAGCTGTTAAGTATTTCCAAATTGATCTCTAAGTTCAATACAATTTCTATCAAAATCTTAGCAAGTCTTTTTGTAGAAACTGATAAGCTTGTTCTAAAGTTCATATGGAAATTTGAAGAACTTAGAATAGCTAAACAAAGTTTAACATAATAATGAATTAGTAAAAGTAACACTATCAGAATTCAACATTTATTACAATCTTACAATAATTGAGACAGTAAAGTATTAGTATAAAGATAGATAAATAGATCAATAGAACATAACAGAAATAGACATAAGAATATATGATAAATTGATTTTTGACAAAGTGCCAATATCAGTCAATAGAGAAAGTTTAGTGTTTTCAACAAATGGTGCTGGATCAGTTGAATATCCATGTACAGAAAATAAAATAAAATAAAATTTAACCCATATTTTATAACATAAACAAACATAACTCAAAATGGATCATAGAACTAAATGTAAGATCTAAAATTGTAAAACTTTATGAAATTGAGTTATTTGTACTGAGGTGGATGGACCTAGAGTCTGTCATACAGAGTGAAGTCAGAAAGAGAAAAACAAATACCGTATGCTAACACATATATATGGAATCTAAAAAAAAAAAAAAGTTTCTGAAGAATCTAAGGGCAGGACAGGAATAAAGACGCAGATGTAGAGAATGGACTTGACACGGGGAGGGGGAAGGGTAAGCTGGGACGAAGTGAGAGAGTGGCATGGACATATATACACTACCAAATGTAAAATAGATAGCTAGTGGGAAGCAGCTGCATAGCACAGGGAAATCAGCTTGGTACTTTGTGGCCACCTAGAGGGGTGGGATAGGGAGGGTGGGAGGGAGATGCAAGAGGGAGGAGTATGGGGATATATGTATATGTATAGCTGATTCACTTTGCTATAAAGCAGAAACTAACACACCATTGTAAAGCAATTATACTCCAATAAAGATGTTAAAAAATAAATAAAATTATAAAACTTTATAAATTGGACTTCATTAAAATTAATAACTTCTGCTCTTTGAAAGATACCGTTAAAAGAATGAAAACACAAGTCATAGACATAGAGAGCATTTTGCCCATCACTTATTTGATACAGGGCTTTAAAGACTTTTAAAACTCAATATTGGACTGCCCGTTTCCCGTTCTGCACATAAGAAGTTTGGACATCACCACTTTGTCTTAAGAACAAGTAAAAAGCTTAACAGATGGAAAAATCAATAACATTTCTTGCATCCGTAAAAGAAGTGAAGGCACAGGACAAACCACTGACCCCAAGATTGGAGAGACAGACAGGTGAAGACAGGGAGACATAGCTTATGGAAGCAGAGACTCATGAGTAGAAATAACCATGGAAACAAGTTCCAGAGTAGGGAAACCTGAACTGTAAGAATTGAAGAATTTAGTGGATGCTCAGTGCAGGCAATTCAAGAGTTAAAAACTCCAGTAGGGGCTCAGTTACGGGGGTGGCCCACAGTATTGTGAGATATATTTCCAGGAGCTCAACCAAATTCCCAGAGTAAGTATCAGAGAAAAATTCCCTTAGGCTTCTGGCGGGGGAAAGGAAAAGGAACCACTCTGAAATATACCACAGCATTCTGTTCTTCTTAACAAGCCTGACCTCAGGGGAAACTAGCCAACCACAGCCTAAACCCTTATTCGCACCTAAACAATAATCAGCACCAAACTGACCTGGGGAAGGGAAATAAACCAAATCCAGACAACTGTAGCCATCCTGTCCAACCTAAAGGTGGAAAAAAAACTGATACAAAATTGTGAAGTTCACAGTTCAGAGGTGTAGGTGCACTGAAAGACTACAACCTCATCATCGGACAGTAGAATGCTTCCCCTCCCCTCAAACCTCACCATCACATTAATAAAAGCCTATTTACAGCTGTTTCTTTTACCCAGCACAGGCATAGTTCATCTTACTCCTCTTCACTTTATTACACTTTGCATATATTGTGTGTGTGTGTGTGTGTGTGTTTAAATAAATTGAAGGTTTGTGGCAATCCTGCATCAAGCAAGGCTATCAGTACAACGTTTTTAAACAACATTTGCTCAACTTTGTGTTCTGTGTCACATGTTGCTAATTCTCACAATATTTCAAACTTTTTCATTATTATTATATTTGTTATGGTGATGTGGTTAGTGATCTTTGATCTTACTATGGCAAAAAGATTATGACTCATTGAAGGTTCAGTTGATGGTTAGCATTTTTTAGCAATAAAGTGTTTTTTAATTAAGGTATGTACTTTTTTTAGACATAAACTATTGCACACTTAATAGACTACAGTATAGTGTAAACTTAACTTTTATATGCACTGAGCAACCAAAAAATTTGTGTTACTTGCTTCATTGCAGTATTCACGTTATAGCATTGATCTGGAACCAAACCCACAATACCTCTGAGGTATGCCTCTACATCACGTCTGGCTTTCAAGAAAAAAATTATAAAGCATACCAAAAGACAAAAAAAATTTTGAAGAGACAAAACAAACATCAAAACCAGACATGGCAAAGATGTTGGAAGTATCAGTTTGGGAGTTTAAAGCAACTATATTTAATATGCTATGGGCTCTAAAGATTAAAGTGAACAACATGCAATAACAGAAGTGAAGTGTAAGCATACAGATAGAAATCCTAAGAAAGAACCAAAGAGAAATGTTAAAGATAAAATATACTGTAACAGAAATGATGAATACATTTGATGCGCTGATTAGCAGACTGAATATGGTTAAGGAAAGAATCTCTGAGCTACAGCATATAGCAACAGAATCCTCAAAATCCAAAAAACAAAGGAGAACAAAAACTGAAACAAGCAAACAAAAAAGCAGAATATTTAAGGACAATGGGACAACTACAAAATGTATAACATGTGCATAACTGAAATTTCAGAAAGAGAAAAAAAGGAACAGAAGAAATATTTGAATCAATAATAACTGGGAATTTCCCCAAATTAATATTAGACAACAAAACACATATCCAGGAAACTCAGAGAATATTAAGCAGAATAAATTGTACAAAAGATTTACACATAGGCATATAATTTTCAAATTACACATAATCAAAGATAAAGAAAATATTCTGAAAGAAGCCAGAGGGAAAAACATGTATAGAGGAAGAAAAATATATAATAACTACTTTTAACTTCTCCTCAGAAACAAGGCAAGTAAGAAGAGTGTGGAGTAAAATATTTAAAGTGTTGAGAGGAAAAATACCCACCAAACTAAATTCTGTATCCTGCTAAATTATCCTTCAAAAAGTGGAAAGAAAAATAAAGGCTTTCTCAGACAAACAAAAAGTAGGGAATTTGTTGTCAGTAGACCTGTCTTGCAAGAAGTATTAAAAGAAATTCTTTAGAAAAATAGAAAATAATATAGGTCAGAAACTAAGGTCTACATAAAGAAAGGAAGGACATTGAAGAAGAAATAAGTGAAGGTAAAATAAAAATTTTATTTTTCTTATTCTTAAGTGACCTATCAGATAACAATTTGTTCAAAATAACAATAACACCAATGTATTTGATTAGGTATTGTTAAGTGTCATATATATATATACACACATATACATATATTTACATATTCTTATATATAAGTGAAATAAATGACAGCAATGATAATAAGGAAAGGAGGAAGGAATTAGGATTATATTGTTATTATTATAAGGTCCACATATTACCTGTGAAATTGTACTGTGTTATTTAAAAGTGGACTTTAGTTGTAAATGTATATTGCAAACTCTAGGGCAACCACTAAAAAAAGTCTTTTAAAAAGTGTAACTGATATGCTAAGAAAGGAGAGAAATTGGAATCATATGAAACAATAACTTAAAATTACAAGAGGCAGAAAAAGAGTGGAAGACAAAAATAGAAATAAAAGAGAAGTTCAACAAATATAAACCAGTAATCAATATAGTAGATACTAATTCAATTATATCGATAATCACTTAAAATGTCAATGGTCTAAATGCACCAATAAAAAGACAGAGATTGTTAGAGTGGATAAAAAATGCAACCCAACTATAATCTGTCAACCAGAAAGCCACTTTAAATATAAAAACTCATATAGAGTAAAAGTAAATGGATGGGGAAAAATGTACTATGCTAACACTAATCAAAAGAAAGCAGAAATAGTTAATTTCAGACAGAGTAGATATCAACACAAGGAAAGATATCAAGATTAAAGGAAGGCATTACAAAATGATAAAAGAGTCAATTCTCCAAAAAGACATAACAATTCTTAATTTGTATGAACCTAACAACAGAGCATCAAACTACATGAAGCAAAAACTGATAAAACTGTAAGAAATAGATGAATCCAATATCATAGTTGGAGACTTTGAATGAATAGGCCTATATTATCAGTGAAATTGAATCAATAATTAATAACAGCTCAAAACAGAAAACACCAGGCTCAGATGGGTTCATAGGTGAATTCTACCAAACATTTAAGGAAGAAATTTTACCTATTCTCAACAATTTCTTTCAGAGCATGGAAGCAGAGGCATTACTTCCTAACTCATTCTGTAAGGCCATTGTTACCCTAATATCAAAACAAGGCAAAAATTTACAAGAAAAGAAAACCACAGACTGATATCTCTCATAAACACAGATGCAAAAATCCTCAACAAAGTATTAGCAAATTAAATCCAAAAAAACTATAAAAAGAATTATACACCGATACGAAACAGGGTTCACCCCAGGTATGCAAGGTTAGTTTAACATTCAAAAAGCAACTAATGTAATCTATAATGTCAACAGGCTAAAAAAGAAAAATCATGTGATTATATCAATAGATCCAGAAAAAGCATTTGACAAATTCCAAAACCCATTCATGATAAAAAAAAGAAAAAAAAAAAAACCAAACCTCTCAGTAAACTAGGATATAGGGGGAACTTTCTCAACTTTATACAGACTATCAATAAAAACCTGAAGCTAACCACATACTTAATGGTGAGAAAGTTGAACCTTTCCTTTTAAGAACAAGTACAAGGCAAGAATGTCCCCTCTCACCACGTTTCCAACATTGTATTAGAAGTTCTTGCTAGTGCAATAAGGTAAGGAAAGGAAATAAAATGTACACAGAATGAGAGGAAGACATAAAATTGTTTTTGTTATTAGATGACAGGATCATCTGAACAGAAAAATCTTAAATAACTGACAAAAAAATCTCCTGGAGCTAATAATCAATTACAGCAAGGTTATGTAATAGAAGGTTGATATACACAATTGCTTTCCTATATACCAACAATGAAGTGGAATTTGAAATGGAAAACATAGTGCCGTTTATTTTAGCTCCCCCCCAAATGAAATACTTACTTATAAACCTAACAAAATATATACAAGATCTATGACGAAATCTACAAAACTCTTTTGAATGAAATCAAAGAAAAAATAAATGTAGAGATTTTCCATGTTCATGGATAGGAAGACTCAAGATTGTCAAAACATCATTTTTCAGCACTTCATCTATGGATTCAATGCAAACCCAATCAAAACCTTAGCAAATTATTTTATGGATATTCACAAACTGATTCTAAAGTTTATATGGGCAGGCAAAACACCCAGAACAGACAATACAATATTGAAGAAGAACAAAGTTGGAGGGTAAATACTACTTGACTTCAAGTCTCACTATAAAGCTACAGTAACCAAGACAATGTGGAATGCATGAAAGAATAGGCAAATAGATCAGTGGAACAGATAGACATATCAGAAGTAAACCGTTATACAATTATTAACTGATCTTTGACAAAGGAGCAAAGGCAATACAATGGAGCAAAGTCAGTCCCCTCAACAAATGAGGTGGAACAACTAGACATCCACATGCAAAAAAAAAAAAAAAAACGAACCTAGACATAGACCCTTCAGTCTACATGAAAATTAAAATACAGCATAGCCCTAAAAGTAAAATGCAAAACTACAAAAATTCTAGAAGATAATACAGGAGAAAACCTAGATGATACTTAGTGTGGTGATGCCTTTTTAGATACAACACCAAAGACAAGATCCATGAGATAAATAATTGATTAACTGGACTTTATTAAAATGAAAGACTTCTGCTCTGTGAAAGACAATATGAAGAGAATGAAAAGACAAGCCACAAGATGATGGAGGAGTAGGAGGATATGGAATTCATCTCTCCCCACAAATGCATCAAGAATACATCTGCATATGGAACACTTTTCACAGAGCACCAGCTGAACACTAACAGAAGACGATGGACACCTAAAAGGACAAGAAAGGCCCCCAAGTAACAAGGTAGGATGAAAGAAAGAAGAAGAGAAAAAGAAGAGGAAAGGAAGCGGGATGGAACCTGTGCCCCTTGTGGGGGAGCTGAAGGAGAGGAGAGGTTCCCACATCTGGAGAAGCCCTCTCACTGGCAGTTGGAACAGAATGGGAGCCTCAGGGGCTATAGCAGGAGAGTGAAGCAACTGATCTGTAGCAGGCAGGACAGAGTGAGACCTACACAGATGGTCCATGTTACAGCCCTGCATGCCACAGCCCAAGACGTGTGTCTGCTGGTGCAGATGGGGACTGGGTGCTGAAATGTGGGGTTCGGAGAGGAGACCCAGGGAGAGGGCTGCTGTTATCTGTGAGGAGATAGCCTGAGTAAATGATTACTGCAATCCTGGGACCATGATTACTGCAATCCTGGGACCTAACTTCAGTGGATCTACATTGGTGGCCAGGTGAAAACAATGTCTGAGAGATACCAAGGCCAGTTGCCAGCATACTCATGGTTAAGGTGGGGCAGAGAACAGTGCCAACAGCAGTGCAATCTGAGACCTCACATACGGGTGTAAGATGACACAACAGAGCACGCCCACAGGTGAGCACCTCCAGAGGAAGAACACTCAGTGGCTGCTTCCCTCCCAGTGGGAGTGTTCCAATCCCACCTACCTTGCACTGCAAATCAGAAACACAGCAAAGAAATAGATCTGGAGGCCTCTGCTCCAACAACTAAGAAGCAGACCCCACCCCTGACAGGACAGTGACAACCACAGAGCAAAGGGGAGGCCCTGCTCAATATCCACTTTTGGCTCTGGTCACACAACATCAGTCACACCTCTTATGAAGGGGATAATGGCCAGCATACACTGAGGAAAGAGGTGACAGACATATATAATAAAAACAGCCCTCACACCAATAAATGTTAAACCCATAGAGGCTACACAGGGACATTCCCACATAAAAATAACACTCCAAGACAGTCTGAGGGTGTGGCATCAGGAGGAAGAACCCCCAAAGCCTTTAGCCTTGAAGGCCAGCAGGGCTTGAGTACAGGAGCTCCACAGGGCTGAGGGAAACAGACACTCCACTCTTGCAGGGTGCGCACAAGTTTTCATGTGCAATAGATCCCAGCACAAAGAAGTACCTCCATAGGAACCTGAGCTACACCCACCTAGGGGTTTTAGAGGGTCTCCTAGGGAGGTGGAAGTTGGCAGTATTTCACTGTAAGGGCAAGGCCACTGGTAGCAGAGGACCCAGGAAATATTAATTGGCATGAGCTCGCCTGGAGGTCCACATTTCCATTTTGGCAACAAGAACTGACCCCACCCAACATCCTGAAAACTCCAGTTCTGGGATGTCTCTGGCCAAACAACCAACAAGATAGGAACACAGCCCCACCCAACAAAAGATGGGGTACCTAAAATAGTACTGAGCCAACAGTCACCTCAAAACACACCACTTGATGCAGCCTTGACTATCAGAGGGACAAGACCCAGTTCCACTCACCAGAGGGCAGACACCAGTCCTTTGCACCAGGAAACCTGCACAAGCCATTGGAACAACCTCACACACCAGGGAGCAGACACCAGAAGCAACAGGAATTACGATACTGCAGCCAGAGGAAAGGAGACTACAAACACAGAAAGTTAGACAAAATGAGATTACAGAGAAATACATGGCAAACAAAGAACAAAGATAGAAACCCAAAGGACAAAGAAATGAAGAGGAGATAGGCAATCTACCTGAAAAAGTATTCAAAGAAATGATAGTAAAGATGATCCAGATGGGGGGAGAAGATGGCGGAAGAGTAAGACGCGGAGATCACCTTCCTTCCCACAGATACAGTAGAAATACATCTACACGTGGAACTGCTCCTACAGAACACCCACTGAAAGCTGGCAGAAAACGTCAGACCTCCCAAAAGGCAAGAAACTCCCCCCGTACTTGGGTAGGGCAAAAGAAAAAAGAAATAACAGAGACAAAAGAATAGGGACGGCACCTGCACCAGTGGGAGGGAGCTGTGAAGGAGGAAAGATTTCCACGCACTAGGAAGGACCTTCGCGGGCAGAGACTGCGGGTGGCAGAGGGGGGAAGCTTCGGAGCCACGGAGGAGAGCGCAGCCACAGGGGTGCGGAGGGCAAAGCGGAGAGATTCCCGCACGGAGGCTCGGCGCCGACCAGCACTCACCAGCCTGAGAGGCTTGTCTGCTCACCTGCCGGGGCGGGCGGGGCTGGGAGCTGAGGCTTGGGCTTCGGTCGGATCCCAGGGAGAGGGCTGGGGTTGGCGGCGTGAACACAGCCTGAAGGGGTTACTGCACCACAGCTAGCCGGGAGGGAGTCCGGGAAAAAGTCTGCAGCTGCCGAGGAGGCAAGAGACTTTTTCTTCCCTCTTTGTTTCCTGGTGCGCGAGGAGAGGGGATTCAGAGCGCCGCCTAAACGAACTGCAGAGACGGGCGCGAGCCGCGGCTATCAACGCGGATCCCACAGCAACAGGGGCGCAGAGGAAAAAGCGGAGAGACTCCCGCACAGAGGCTCGGCGCTGAGCAGCACTCACCAGCCCGAGAGGCTTGTCTGCTCACCCGCCAGGGCGGGCGGGGCTGGGAGTTGAGGCTCGGGCTTCATTCGGATCGCAGGGAGAGGACTGGGGTTGGCGGCGTGAACACAACCTGAAGGGGTTAGCGCACCACAGCTGGCTGGGAGGGAGACCGGGAAAAAGTCTGCAGCTGCCAAAGAGGCAAGAGACTTTTTCTTGCTTCTTTGTTTCGCGGCGCGCAAGGAGAGGGGATTCAGAGCGCCGCCTAAACGAACTCCACAGACTGGCGTGAGCCACGGCTATCAGCACGGACCCCAGAGGCAGGCCCGAGCCGCGGCTAACAGCGCAGAATCCAGAGACAGGCGCGAGCCGCGGTTATCAGCGCGGACCCCAGAGACGGGCGTGAGACGCTGGGGCTGCTGCTGCCGCCTCCAAAAATCCTGTGTGTGAGCACAGGTCACTCTCCACACCGCCCCTCCCGGTAGCCTGTGCAGCCCGCCACGGCCAGGGTCCCATGACCCAGGGACAACTTCCCCAGGAGAACGCACAGCGCACCTCGGGCTGGTGCAACGTCACGCCGGCCTCTGCCGCCGCAGGCTCTCCCCGCCTCCTCTGTACCCCTCCCTCCCCGCGGCCTGGGTGAGCCAGAGCCCCCGAAGCAGCTGCTCCATTAACCCCGTCCTGTCTGGGCGGGGAACAGACGCCCTCAGGCGACCTACATGCAGAGGCGGGTCCAAATCCAAAGCTGAACACCGGGAGCTGTGCGAACAGAGAAGAGAAGGGGAAATCTCTCCCAGTAGCATCAGAAGCAGTGGATTAAAACTCCACAAACAACTTGATGTGCCTGCATCTGTTGAATAACTGAATAGACAACGAATCATCCCAAATTCAGGAGGTGGACTTTGGGAGCAGGATATATTAATTTTTCCCCTTTTCCTTTTTTTGTGAGTGTATATGTATATGCTTCTGGGTGAGATTTTGTCTGTATAGCTTTGCTTTATAATAGCTTTATTTTACTTCACTATATTATAGCCTCTTCTTTCTTTCTATTTTTTCTCCCTTTTACTCAGAGCCGTGTGGACGAAAGGCTCTTGGTGCTCCAGCCAGGCATCAGGACCGTACCTCTGAGGTGGGAGAGCCAACTTCAGGACACTGGTCCACAAGAGACCTCCCAGCTCCACATAATACCAAACGGCAAAAATCTCTCAGAGATCTCAATCTCAACATCAAGACCCAGCATCACTCAATGACCAGCAAGCTACAGTGCTGAACACCCTATGCCAAAAAACTAGCAAGACAGGAACACAGCCCCATCCATTAGCAGAGAGGCTGCCTAAAATCATAATAAGGCCACAGACACCCCAAAATACACCACCAGGCGTGGACGTGCCCACCAGAAAGACAAGATCCAGCCTCATCCACCAGAACGCAGGCACTAGTTCCCTCCACCAGGAAGCCTTCACAACCCACTGAACCAACCTTAGCCACTGGGGACAGATACCAAAAACAACGGGAACTACGAACCTGCAGCCTGTGAAAAGGAGACCCCAAACACAGTAAGATAAGCAAAATGAGAAGACAGAAAAACACACAGCAGATGAAGGAGCAGGGTCAAAACACACCAGACTTAACAAATGAAGAGGAAATAGGTAGTCTACCTGAAAAAGAATTCAGAATAATGAGAGTAAGGATGATCCAAAATCTTGGAAATAGAATAGACAAAATGCAAGAAACATTTAACAAGGACGTAGAAGAACTAAAGAGGAACCAAGCAACGATGAAAAACACAATAAATGAAATTAAAAATACTCTAGATGGGATCAATAGCAGAATAACTGAGGCAGAAGAAAGGATAAGTGACCTGGAAGATAAAATGGTGGAAAAAACTACTGCAGAGTAGGATAAAGAAAAAAGAATGAAAAGAACTGAGGACAGTCTCAGAGACCTCTGGGACAACATTAAACGCACCAACATTCGAATTATAGGGGTCCCAGAAGAAGAAGAGAAAAAGAAAGGGACTGAGAAAATATTTGAAGAGATTATAGTTGAAAACTTCCCTAATATGGGAAAGGAAATAGTTAATCAAGTCCTGGAAGCACAGAGAGTCCCATACAGGATAAACCCAAGGAGAAACACGCCAAGACACATATTAATCAAACTATCAAAAATTAAATATAAAGAAAACATATTAAAGGAAGCAAGGGAAAAAAAACAAATAACACACAAGGGAATCCCCATAAGGTTAACATCAGATCTTTCAGCAGAAACTCTGCAAGCCAGAAGCGAGTGGCAGGATATACTTAAAGTGATGAAGGAGAAAAACCTACAACCAAGATTACTCTACCCAGCAAGGATCTCATTCAGATGTGATGGAGAAATTAAAACCTTTACAGACCAGCAAAAGCTGAGAGAGTTCAGCACCACCAAACCAGCTTTACAACAAATGCTAAAGGAAGTTCTCTAGGCAAGAAACACAAGAGAAGGAAAACACCTACAATAACAAACCCAAAACATTTAAGAAAATGGGAATAGGAACATACATATCGATAATTACCTTGAATGTAAATGGATTAAATGCTCCCACCAAAAGACACAGACTGGCTGAATGGATACAAAAACAAGACCCATATATATGCTGTCTACAAGAGACCCACTTCAGACCTAGAGACACATACAGACTGAAAGTGAGGGGATGGAAAAAGATATTCCATGCAAATGGAAATCAAAAGAAAGCTGGAGTAGCAATTCTCATATCAGACAAAATAGTCTTTAAAATAAAGACTATTACAAGAGACAAAGAAGGACACTATATAATGATCAAGATATCGATCCATGAGGAAGGTATTACAATTGTAAATATTTATGCACCCAACATAGGAGCACCTCAATACATAAGGCAAATACTAACAGCCATTAAAGGGGAAATCGACAGCAACACAATCATAGTAGGGGACTTTAACACCCCACTTTCACCAATGGACAAATCATCCAAAATGAAAATAAATAAGGAAACACAAGCTTTAAATGATACATTAAACAAGATGGACTTCATTGATATTTACAGGACATTCCACCCCAAAACAACAGAATACACATTTTTCTCAAGTGCTCATGGAACATTCTCCAGGATAGATCATATCTTGGGTCACAAATCAAGCCTTGGTAAATTTAAGAAAATTGAAATCATATCAAGTATCTTTTCCGACCACAACGCTATGAGACTAGATATCAATTACAGGAAAAGATCTGTAAAACATACAAACACATGGAGGCTACACAATACACTACTTAATAACGAAGTGATCACTGAAGAAATCAAAGGGGAAATCAAAAAATACCTAGAAACAAATGACAATGGAGATACGACGACCCAAAACCTATGGGATGCAGCAAAAGCAGTGCTAAGAGGGAAGTTTATAGCAATACAAGCCTACCTCAAGAAACAGGAAACATCTCGAATAAACAACCTAACCTTGCACCTAAAGCAATTAGAGAAAGAAGAACAAAAAACCCCCAAAGCCAGCAGAAGGAAAGAAATCATAAAGATCAGGTCAGAAATAAATGAAAAAGAAATGAAGGAAACAATAGCAAAAATCAATGAAACTAAAAGCTGGTTCTTTGAGAAGATAAACAAAATTGATAAACCATTAGCCAGACTCATCAAGAGAAAAAGGGAGAAGACTCAAATCAATAGAATTAGAAATGAAAAAGGAGAAGTAACCACTGACACTGCAGAAATACAAACGATCATGAGAGATTACTACAAGCAACTCTATGCCAATAAAATGGACAACCTGGAAGAAATGGACAGATTCTTAGAAATGCACAACCTGCTGAGACTGAACCAGAAAGAAATAGAAAATATGAACAGACCAATCACAAGCACTGAAATTGAAACTGTGATTAAAAACCTTCCAACAAACAAAAGCCCAGGACCAGATGGCTTCACAGGTGAATTCTATCAAACATTTAGGGAAGAGCTAACACCTATCCTTCTCAAACTCTTCCAAAATATTGCAGAGGGAGGAACACTCCCAAACTCATTCTACGAGGCCACCATCACCCTGATACCAAAACCAGACAAAGATGTCACAAAGAAAGAAAACTACAGGCCAGTATCTCTGATGAACATAGATGCAAAAATCCTCAACAAAATACTAGCAAACAGAATCCAACAGCACATTAAAAGGATCATACACCATGATCAAGTGGGGTTTATCCCAGGAATGCAAGGATTCTTCAACATACGCAAATCAATCAATGTGATACACCATATTAACAAATTGAAGGAGAAAAACCATATGATCATCTCAATAGATGCAGAGAAAGCTTTCGACAAAATTCAACACCCATTTATGATAAAAGCCCTGCAGAAAGTAGGCATAGAGGGAACTTTCCTCAACATAATAAAGGCCATATATGACAAACCCACAGCCAACATTGTCCTCAATGGTGTAAAACTGAAACCATTTCCACTAAGATCAGGAACAAGACAAGGTTGCCCACTCTCACCACTATTATTCTACATAGTTTTGGAAGTGTTAGCCACAGCAATCAGAGAAGAAAAAGAAATAAAAGGAATCCAAATCGGAAAAGAAGAAGTAAAGCTGTCACTATTTGCAGATGACATGATACTATACATAGAGAATCCTAAAGATGCTACCAGAAAACTACTAGAGCTAATCAATGAATTTGGTAAAGTAGCAGGATACAAAATTAATGCACAGAAATCTCTTGCATTTCTATACACTAATGATGAAAAATCTGAAAGAGAAATTAAGGAAACACTCCCATTTACCATTGCAACAAAAAGAATAAAATATCTAGGAATAAACCTACCTAAGGAGACAAAAGACCTGTATACAGAAAATTATAAGACACTGATGAAAGAAATTAAAGATGATACAAATAGATGGAGAGATATACCATGTCCTTGGATTGGAAGAATCAACATTGTGAAAATGATTCTACTAGCCAAAGCAATCTACAGATTCAATGCAATCCCTATCAAACTACCACTGGCATTTTTCACAGAACTAGAACAAAAAATTTCACAATTTGTATGGAAACACAAAAGACCCCGAATAGCCAAAGCAATCTTGAGAATGAAAAATGGAGCTGGGGGAATCAGGCTCCCTGACTTCAGACTATATTACAAAGCTTCAGTAATCAAGACAGTTTTGTACTGGCACAAAAACAGAAATATAGATCAATGGAACAGGATAGAAAGCCCAGAGATAAACCCACACACATATGGTCACCATATCTTTGATAAAGGAGGCAAGCATATACAGTGGAGAAAAGACAGCCTCTTCAATAAGTGGTGCTGGGAAAATTGGACAGATACATGTAAAAGTATGAAAATAGAACACTCCCTGACACCATGCACAAAAATAAACTCAAAATGGATTAAAGACCTAAGTGTAAGGCCAGACACTATCAAACTCTTAGAGGAAAACATAGGCAGAACACTCTATGACATACATCACAGCAAGATTCGTTTTGACCCAGCTCCCAGAGAAATGGAAATAAGAACATAAATAAACAAATGGGACCTAATGAAACTTAAAAGCTTTTGCACAGCAAAGGAAACCATAAACAAGACCAAAAGACAACCCTCAGAATGGGAGAAAATATTTGCAAATGAAGCAACTGACAAAGGATTAATCTCCAAGATTTACAAGCAGCTCATGCAGCTCAATAACAAAAAAACCAACAACCCAATCCAAAAATGGGCAGAAGACCTAAATAGACATTTATCCAAAGAAGATATACAGATGGCCTACAGACACTTGAAAGAATGCTCAACATCATTAATCATTAGAGAAATGCAAATCAAAACTACAATGAGATATCATCTCACACCGGTCAGAATGGCCATCATCAAAAAATCTAGAAACAATAAATGCTGGAGAGGGTGTGGAGGAAAGGGAACACTCTTGCACTGTTGGTGGGAATGTAAATTGATACAGCCACTATGGAGAACAGTATGGAGGTTCCTTAAAAAACTACAAATAGAACTACCATACGACCCAGCAATCCCACTACTGGGCATATACCCTGAGAAAACCATAGGTCAAAAAGAGTCATGTACCAAAATGTTCATTGCTGCTCTATTTACAATAGCCAGGACATGGAAGCAACCTAAATGTCCATCGACAGATGAATGGATAAAGAAGATGTGGCACATATATACAATGGAATATTACTCAGCCATAAAAAGAAATGAAATGGAGGTATTTGTAATGAGGTGGATGGAGTTAGAGTCTGTCATACAAAGTGAAGTAAGTCAGAAAGAGAAAAACAAATACAGTATGCTAACACATATATACGGAATCTAAGGAAAAAAAAAAGACCATGAAGAACCTAGTGGCAAGACGGGAATAAAGACACAGACCTACTAGAGAATGGACTTGAGGATATGGGGTGGGGGTGGGGTGAGATGTCACAGGGTAAGAGAGTGTCATGGACATATATACACTACCAAATGTAAAATAGATAACTAGTGGGAAGCAGCCGCATAGCACAGGGAGATCAGCTCGGTGCTTTGTGACCACCTAGAGGGGTGGGATGGGGAGGGTGGGAGGGAGGGAGATGCAAGAGGGAAGAGAAATGGGAACATATTGTATATGTATAACTGATTCACTTTGTTATAAAGCAGAAGCTAACACACCATTGTAAGGCAATTATACTTCAATAAAGATGTTTTAAAAAAAAAAAAAGATGATCCATAACCTTGGAAAAATAATGGAGGCTCAGATGGAGAAGATACAAGAAATGTTTAACAAGGAGCTAGGAGATTTCAAGAACAAAGAGAGATGAACAGTACAATAACTGAAATGAAGAATACACTAGAAGGAATCAATAGCAGAATAACTGATGCAGAAGAATGAATAAGTGAACTTGAAGACAGAGTGGTGGAAATCATTGCCACAGAATAGAATAAAGAAAAAAGAATGAAAAGAAATTAGGACAGTCTCAGAGACCTCTGGGACCATATTAAATGCACCAACATTCAAATTACAGGGGTCCTAGAAGGAGAAGAGCAAGAGAAAGGGCCTGTGAAAATATATAAAGATAGTCAAAAACTTCCCTAACATGAGAAAGGAAACAATCACTCAAGTGCAGGAAGTGTGCAGTCCAACATAGGATGAACCTGAGGAGGAACAAGCCGAGACACACCTTAAGCAAACTGAAAAAAATTAAACACAAAGAAAAAATATTAAAATTAACAAGGGAAAAACAGCAAATAACATACAAGAGAATCCCCATAAGGTTATCATCTGATTTTTCAGGAGAAACTCTGAGGGCCAGAAGGGTGTGGCATGATATATTTCAAATGATGAAACACAAAAACCTACAACCAATAATACTCTACCCAGCAAGGTTCTCAATCAGATTCAAGGGAGAAGTCAAAAGCTTTACAATCAAGCAAAAGCTAAGACAATTCAGCACCACCAAACAAGCTTTACAACAAATGCTAAAGTAACTACTCTAGGTGGCAAAAACAAGAGAAGAAAAAGACCTACAAAAACAAACCAAAAACAATTACGAAAATGGCAATAGGAACATACATATTGATAATTACCTTCAATGTAAATGGATTAAAAGCAAAAGACACAGACTGGCTAAATGAACACAAAAACAAGAACTGTATATATGCTGTCTACAAGAGACCCAATTCAGACCTAGGGACACATACAGACTGAAAGTGAGGGGATGGAAAAAGATATTCCATGCCAATGGAAATCAAAAGAAAGCTGGAGTAGCAATACTCATATCAGACAAAATAGACTTTAAAATAAAGAATGTTTAAAGAGACAAGGAAAGACACTACATAATGATCAAGGGATCAATCCAGGAAAAAGATATAACAATTGTATATATATATACACACCCGACATAGGAGCACCTCAATATATAAGGCAAATGCTAACAGCCATAAAAGGAGAAATTGACAGTAACACAAACACAACCATAGTGGGGGCTTTTAACATCCCACTTACCCCAATGGACAGATTGTGAAGACAGAAAATTAATAAGGAAACACAGGAGCCTTAAATGACACATTAGACCTGATAGACTTAATTGATATCTATATGGCATTCCATTCAAAAGCAGCAGAATACATTTTCTTCTCAAGTGCACATGGAACATTCTCCAGGATAGATCTTATTTTGGGCCACAGATCAAGCCTCAGTAAATTTAAGAAAATTGAAATCGCATCAAGCATCTTTTCTGACCACAACACTATGAGATTAGAAATCAATTACAAAGGGAAAAAACTAAAAAACATAAACATGTGGAGGCATACAATATATTACTTAATAAGCAATGGATCACTGAAGAAATCAAAGATGAAATCACAAAATACCTAGAGGCAAATGACAATGAAAACATGACCATCCAAAACGTATGGGACACAGCAAAAGCATTTCTAATAGGGAAGTTTATAGCAATACAATCTTACCTCAGGATACAAGAAAAATCTCAAATAAACAACCTAACCTTACACCTAAGGCAACTAGAGAAAGAAGAACAAACAAAACCTAAAGTTAGTAGAAGGAAAGAAATCATGAAGATTAGAGCAAAAATAAATAAAATAGGAAGAAAATTTTAAAAAGATCAATGAAACAAAAAGCTGGTTCTCTGAAAAGATAAACAAAATTGATAAAACTTTAGCCAGACCCATCAAGAAAGAAAGGAAGAAGGCTCAAATCAATACACTTAGAAAGGAAAAAGGAGAAGTTACAATGGACACCACAGAAATACAAAGGATCATAAGAGACTACTACAAGAAATTATATGCCAAAAAATGGATAACCTAGAAGAAATGGACAAATTCTTTGAAAGGCACAACCTTCCAAAACTGAACCAGGAAGAAATAGAAAATATGAACAGACTGATCACATGTACTGAAATTTAAACTGTGATTTAAACAATCCCAACAAACTAGTCCAGGACCTTATGGCTTCACAGGCTAATTCTATCAAACATTTATAGAAGAGTTAACACCTATACTTCTGAAACTCTTCAAAAATATTGCAGAGGAAAGAACACACCCAAATGCATTCTACAAGGCCACCATCACCCTGATATCAAAACCAGACAAAGATATCACAAAAAAAGAAAATTACAGACCAATATCACTGATGAACATAGACACAAAAATCCTCAACCAAATACTAGCAAACAGAATCCAACAACACCATGATCAATTGGGATTTATCCCAGGAAGGTAAGGATTCTTTAATATACATAAATCAATCAATGTGAAACACCACATCAACAAACTGAAGAATAAAAATCATTTGGTCATCTCAATACATGAAGAAAAATCTTTCTTTTCAAAATCCAACAATAATTCGTTATTAAAACTCTGTAATGTGGGCATAGAGTGAACAAACCTCAACATAATAAAGGCCATATAGGAGAAACCCACAGCAAACATCAATCTCAATGGTGAAAAACTGAAAGCATTTCCTCAAAGGTGAGGAACAAGACAAGGATGTCCACTCTTGCCACTTTGATTCAACATAGTTTTGGAAGTCCTAGCCATGGTAATCAGAAAAGAAAAAGAAATAAAAATAGTCCAAATTGGAAAAGAAGTAAAACCATCACTATTTATAGATGACAGGATACTATACATAAAATATCCTAAAGATGCTAACAGAAAACTACTAGAGCTCATCAGTGTATTCCTTACAGTTGCAGGATACAAAATTAATGCACAGAAATCTGTTGCATTCCTATACACTCACAATGAAACTTCAGAAATAGAAATTAAGGAAACAATCCCATTTACCATTGCCCCCCCCAAAAAAAATAAAGTACCTAGGAATAAACCTACCTAAGGAGGCAAAAAAATATGCTCAGAAAACTAAAAGATTCTGATGAAAGAACTCAAAGATGACACAAACAGATGATGAGATATACCATGGTCTTGGATTCAAAGAATCAATATTGTCAAAAGGACTGTACTACCCAAAGTAATCTACAGATTCCATGCAATCCCTATGAAATTACCAATAGCATTTTTCACAGAATTAGAACAAAGATTTTACAATTTGTTTGGAAAAAAAATAAGATCCCAAATAGCCAAAGCAATATTGAGAAAGAAAAATAAGCTCCCTAACTCAGACAATACTACAAAGCTACAGAAATCAAGACAGCAAGGTACTGGCACAAAAACAGAAATAAAGATCAATGGAGCAGGATAGAAAGTCCAGAGATAAACACACGCACCTATGGTCACCTAATCTATGACAAAGGAGACAAGAATATACAATGGAGAAAAGATAATAATATTTCACAATTTGTATGGAAACACAAAAGACCTTGAATAGCCAAAGGAATCTTGAGACAGAAAAATGGAGCTGGATGAATCAGGCTCCCTGACTTCAGACTATACTAAAAAGCTACAGTCATCAAGACAGTATGGTACTGGCACAAAAACAGAAATATAGATCAATGGAACAGGATAGAAAGCCCAGAAGTGAACCCACACATATGTGGTCACCTTATCATTGATAAAGGAGGCAAGAATATACAATGGAGAAAACAACAGTTTCTTCAATAAATGGTGCTGGGAAAACTGGACAGTTACATGTAAAATAATGAAATTAGTACATTCTCTAACACCATACACAAAAATAAACTCAAAATTTATTAAGGATATATATGTAAAACTGGATGCTATAAAACTCTTAGCAGAAAACAGGCAGAACACTCTATGACATTAATTGCAGCAAGATCTTTTTTGATCCACCTCCTATAGTAATGGAAATAAAAGCAAAAATAAACAAATGGGATCTAATTAAACTAATATATTTTACACAGCAAAGGAAACCATAAACAAAACAAAAAGACAACCCACAGAATGGGACAAATTATTTGCAAATGAAGCAACTGACATGGGATTAATCCTCCAAAATATACAAACAACTCATCTAGCTCAATATCAAAAAACAAACAATCCAGTCAAAAAATGGGTGAAAGATCTAAACAGACATTTCTCGAAAGAAGTCATATAGATGGCCAAAAAGCACATGAAAAGATCCTGAATATCACTAATCATTAGAGAACTGAAAATCAAAACTACAATGAGGTATCATCTCACACTGGTAAGAATGCCCATTATCAAAAAACAACTACAAACGATAAATGCTGGAGAGTGTGTGCGGAAAAGGGAACGCTCCTAAGCTCTTGGTGGGAACGTAAATCGATACAGCTGCTATGGAGAATGTTAAGGAGATTCCTTTAAAAAACTAAAACTAGAGTTACCATATGATCCAGCAATCCCACTCCTGGGCATATATCCAGAGAAAGCCATAATTCAAAAATATACATGCACCCCAATGTTCATTGCAGTACTATTTACAGTAGCCAGGACATGGAAGCAACATAAATGTCCATCAATAAATGAATGGATAAAGAAAATGTAGTACATATATACAATAGAATATTACTCACCCATAAAAAAGCACAAAATAATGCCATTTGCTGTGGCATGGATGGACCTAGAGATTGTCATACTGAGTGAAGTCAGACAGAGAAAGATGAATATCATTTGATATCACTTATATATGGAATCTAAAGAAATGGTACAAATGAACTTATTTATCAAACAAAAATACAGTCACAGATGTAGAAAACAAGCTTACAGTTACCAAGGGGGAACGGGGGGAGGGATAAATTTACAGATTTGGATTCGCATATACACACTACTATATATAAAATAGACAACTTATTAAAACCTACTGTATAGCACAGGGAACTCTACTCAATACTCTGTAATGACCTGTATGGGAAAACGATCAAATAAGAGTGTGTATATATATATATGTGTGTGTGTGTGTGTAACTGATTCAGTTTGCTGTACAGCAGAAACTAACACAACATTGTAAATCAACTATACTTCAATAAAAATTAATTTAAAATAAATAAAGAAAAGACAAGCCACAGACTGGGAGAAAAATATTTCCAGAAGACACATTTGATTAAAAAAAACTGTTTTCTGAAAGTAACAACGAACCCCTAAGACTTAACAATAACAAAACAAACAATCCAATTTTAAAAATGGTCCAAAGACCTTAACAGTCGCCTTAACAGAGAAAATATATAGATGGTAAATAGACATATAAAAAGATGTTCTTCATCATATGTCATCAGGATAATGCAAATTAAAAGATCAATAAGATATCACTACATGTCTATAAGAATGGCTAAAATCCCAAACATTGACAACACCAAATGCTGGTGAGGATGTGAAACAACAGAAACTCTCAAATATTGCTAGTGGGAATGCAAAATGATCAGGTTAAATTTAGAGACAGTTTGACAGTTTCTTACAAAACTAAACTTATTCTTACCATATGATCCAACAATCATGCTCCTTGGTGTTTACCCAAATGAATCAAAAACATATATCCACACAAAAACTTGCACATGGATGTTTATAGCAGTTTTATTCATAATTGCCAAAACTTTGAAGCAGCCAAAATTTGCTTTGGTAGGTGAATTTATACATAAACTGTAGTGTATCCAGACTATGGAATATTATTCAGCACTAGAAAGAAATGAGCTATCAAGACATGAAGAGACATGGATAAAACTTAAATGCATATTACTAAGTGAAAGAAGCCAATATGAGAAGGCTACATACTGTATGATCTCAACTATGGGGTATTCTGGAATAGACAAAACTATGGGGACAATAAAAAGGTCTATGGTCACCAGCAACAATTTGTGAGATGGGGCAATTTGAATAGGCACAGCACAGAGGTTTTTTAACACAGTTAAAATACTTTGTGTGATGTTATAGTAATGGATATATGTCATTATACATTTGTACAAACCCATAAAATATACAACACCAAGAGTGAACACTTAAGATTGAAGTTTTGAGTGATTTTCCTATCTCAATTCAGGTTCCTCCTTGCAAAAAAATGTTCCATTCTGGTGAATGATATTGATAATTGGGAAGGTTATGCATGTGTGGGGAAATAGGCTATATGGGAAGTATCTCTACCTTCTTCTAAATTTTATTATGATACTAAAACTTCTCTAAAAATAGTTTTAAAAATTCAATATTAAGTAAACAAACAACCCAATGAAAATGGGCAAAAGTTTGAACAGACAATTCACCCATAAAGATATACAGATGGTCAACTAAATAGGTGAAAAGATGCTAAGCAAATTAAAATACAATTAGATACTACTGCACACTTATTAGAATGTCTAAAATTCGAAAGATTGACCATGTCAGGTGTTGAAAAGATGTGAAAACTGTGAATGGAAATGGAAAATGGTACACCAACTTCACAGCAAAGTATGGCAATTTCTCAAGAAGTTAAGCGTACAAAACTACCAGATAAGTCCATTCCTCGGAACTTAGTCAATAAAAAAGAAAGCATTTATCCATTCAAAGATATGTACATGGATATTGATAGTAGCCAAAGACTGAAAACAGCCCATATATCCGACAGGTGAATGTACAAACAAATTCTGGTATATCCATACAGTACAATACTACGTAGCAATAAAAATGAATGAGGGTTATTGATACACACAAGTTGGATGAATCTAAAAATAATTGTGCTATTTAAATAAAAAATAGAAAAAAGTATATGCAGTGTATGATTATATTTATATAAAAGTCTGTAAAATCAAAGTAATTTACAGTGACAGAATGCAGATTAGTAGCTGCATGGCCATGAGGAGTGGGAGGAGTCAGGAGCAAGATATAACAAAGGAGCCTGAGGAAACTTTTGGGTGTGATGAATGTATCCATTATCATAATTGTGGTGATGAATTTAAATAGAAGTATTTCATGAATGTTTGATAAATGGATACATGATCCCCTAACCATACCAGTGAAATGTGTTCTGGTAACAAATGTAACTAAGGAAAGAGGAAACACAATGCAGTAAATAAATTAAATATGAATATCCATTTTAAAAGTGTAGAAGTGAACTGTTTTGATTTCAGGGAAGGAAAAAATATAAATAAAAACTAGAAAACGATACTGAAAAAATAAAAACCCCTGAAATTTTTCCAGCTCCTGAATGTTTAGAGATTTTCTTATTCTTTTATTTTATTGCTGTCACCCCTGAAGGAGTATCAAGATCATTTGAATCTAAAGTATAATCTAAAGCTAATGGTGAAAAGGATTCTTCATCAGATTATTTTTAGATTAGCTGTTAATTAAATGTTCTAACTGGGTCATTGTGGCAAAATTAATGCACACAAATAAAGAGTAAAGTATACACAAACAAGAATAAGTAACAGTAGACCTGACATTTTAAAGAATACTCAACAGATTGACAGTAGATGAGATCTATGGAGAAATAAGTATACAGGAAAGTACAGTCTACAACCCAAACAATATAAATAAAAACAGGTTTCAAGAAAGTTCCTTTTCAAGAGTCAATCTATAGAATGAATAGAAAGGAGTACTGGGAAAATCATCAGGAAAATTAAATGAGAACCTGCATTTGAAACAGCTGTGTCAGTAAATCCTTACCTCTGTTAAAAACAAGATAACAAGCCCAAAACGGAGTAATTTGCGCTAAACCCTATGTCACCAAACTGAGACAATACCTAACTTAATTAAAGTTTCAGCCTCCCCCAGAGATGGAATCTTAAACCAGTCAATCTGAAATTACCTGGTCATCACTAGTGAAGTAATCTGCCTGATAGACCTCTGTAATCCCCTAAAGGAAAGTGTTCTTGCTCCAATTAGATCTTTGCTAGTATAACCTCCTTGTTCTACCCACTTCTGCCCATAAAAGTCTTTCTTTTTGTAGAGCTCCTTGGAGCTCTTTTCTATTTGCTAGATGGGATGCAGCCCAATTCATGAATCTTTGAATAAAGCCAATAAGATCCTTAAAATTTACTCAGTTGAATTTTGTTTCTTAACAGATTTGAGGGTAGTGATGGGATCCAAAGGAAACTTCTTATGGTGTCAGTGACAAGGAGAAACACAGGCACTGGCTTCTGTGAACTCTGTGAGTTCTCTGTCGTTCTTGCCATTTCTGAGGGTCATGGGTAAGTTCCTCTCAGTTCTGAGCTCTGTTTCTTTTTTCCATTGAGCTCCCAATCTAATTGGCTTTCCAATCCAGAGTTAACAGGTCAGTCTAGACTCACAGGAGGCTCTACCAGGGTGCCAGTCCTTAGCCCTTGGTTAGTTCGACATCCCAGTCCAGATCAGCTTGAACTAGCTGACAGTTCCAGCTGGAACACAACTTCCTAGCCCTCAGCTAGTCTGCAGTCCTCATCTGTTGAGGTCTACTGGTTCAGTCTGCACTTCTACATTGGGAAATGCTGGTGATGTGCACCTAAGGCCTTCTCTTAGCTAGTCTGCAGTAACATCACTTTGGTTACAGCTGGTGTGTTAATGTGCACATGAGGTAAAGGCTATTGCCAATGGGAATATCAGAAGCCAAAAGCTGCAAAATTGGTCAAGCACTTAAAAACTGTTACAGTGCTTGCCAACTAACTCAAAGACTCCCATGTTAGAATAAGTTGGCCACTGAATGAGTTAGACTGATACTAGGTCACCCACAACCCTCAAGAAAATGTTCATGCAATGAAGTACACTTTAAAACATCACACAATGCCCAACCAGTGGCATATCCCTCTTAGGTATTAATTTGGTTCCAAGAGACCCAAGACTTAGCTAAAACGGGATCCTTAAGTTTCAAGGAGTTTAACACGCCACTTTCTGGCACAACTGCTTATTTTATGTCTAAGAATTACGGTCCCAGAAGCTATAAATATCTACAAAAATGGCAAAATCTTACTAAGACAACCTAGAATTACAATGACCATTATGGGAACATTCCAATTAAACAAGATCCTTTATTTAAGAAGTGCATTTGAAAGCAAGGTTTCCCAAATCAAAAAAAAAAAAAAAAAAAAAAACCAGAATGGGATACCCATTTTAATTGGTATGCAGAAGCGTCCAAAAGACTTCAAGATTCCAAAATGGCTTCATTGAAAAATTTATTAGAAAAGGCTAATGAAAAATTAAAGACACAAGAAGTACCTAAAACAAAAGACTGTAAGATTGATGCAATTCCTACTTCTCCCCTCTATGCCTCTTTACTTGAGTGTTCATTCTATTAATCCTCTATCTGAATTGTCTTTCCACTCTGAAGAGAATATAAGACTGTAAACAAAAGTCTGCCAAGTTAGTGGCCTTTACCAAAACATTTCAAAGACAAACAGCACTAAATCCAGAACATAGACATCTTTTGATTTCCATCTTAGTTTGAAATTCTCTCCCTATAAAAAGGCAATCTGAAAATAATGTGATTTGCTAGGCAGATCAGTCCCTTGATGTCATTTAGGCCTCAACCCAATTCTTTTAGGAATTAAAAGAAACTGTTCTTATCTTACAAATGTTTGCAAAACCAGAAATGCAGCTCTAGAAACAATTCAAAATCCACTTACCTTTGCCATCATAAATTCCTAAGACTGAAAAAAAGAAGAAAAGAGGCTTTTCAAAAATACAAACTGCTTCAGAGGCTCATTTGCCCAAAATCTAGCCCACACTTCCATAAGATTTCTTGTCAAGGATGAATACAAACCTTAAGTGATTTCTCCATAAATATTGGTACAAAAAAATTTAACCATCTGGCCAGGTAAATTTAATGATTTCAATTGCCAAAAAAAGAGTAGTTTGGATCTAACTGCTCTTTCATAAGCATGTGAGTTTTGCATTATCATATACATGGCTAAAATATTAAATGAAAGCTATAAGATCTCTGCATTTGTCTGAATGTACATGTATGTTATAAATGTGAAATATTTTTCTACCTCTGGATGATATTGCTAAAATTAATTTATAAAAGAGCTCTATTTATTTGACTTAAGAACGAACAAGTGCTCATATGAATTAAGGATTCCTAAAACTCTCAGAAATACAGAAACTAACCCAAATGTTTTTCAAGTGCACGTGATCTAAAATAATCTTTAGAAAGTAAAGGGTAGTTTAAATTTGTTGGTTTAATTAAAATGGGTATGTATTCAGAGTTATCAGCATTACAAATAATGAAAGTATGCAGCTTTTAGTCTGCCTGGGTTTGCTAATCAAATAAGTTCATGTTACCTCTGTTACAAAATTTGTCAGTAAGAAAAATAACTTGGTGTGATGAAATTTTCATGAGTAATTTGAACATAATTGTTGAGAACAAGTGATTTTATGGATGTAAGTGGGATATAAGTTTCTAGGTGAACTTTTTGTCAATAATTATATATTTATTTTAGGGTATGTCTACTTAGATAGTTTGCCCAAATCTTTTTGATAAGTTGAAACCTGAGAGTTTTGCTAAGTTAGATTAAATGATGGATAGTCATTGAATGTCTAGATCATCTCCAAATAAAATAAAATACTGAAACATTAATTAGCGAACATAAGTTTATCTGTACTGTTGGCTTCTTATTACGGAGAAATTTAAGCTTATTGGGTTTATAAGTAAGTTTATTGGGTCTATAAGTTTTATGCCACATTAAAAAATTACTATGAGGAAGAATATACTTCTAGAAATTATGAAATGTATTTATAAGTCTGCTAATCCACAGAATGTAAAAGAGGCTACAATTGTTTACTTCTAATTTTCACTAGAAATTAAGGTTTTTAAAGGTTAAGAATTCTAATATATGTAACTAAAGCTACTAGAAATAATAAGCTACTAGAAATAAACAACTCTCTTCTTCCTTCCTTCCTTCCTTCCTTCCTTCCTTCCTTCCTTCCTTCCTTCCTTCCTTCCATTACCATGTGTCAAGAAGAACACTAGACCCTGAAGTTGCAGAAATAAGTCATTTCTTCATGAAAGGCAAGGAAAGTAGAATGTTTGTTTTCAATAAAAGAAGGGATGAGGAATGAGATGCATTTTTGTTGAGGGAAAAGAAAGTAACTTTGTCCTAAAGTGAGGCCGATTATTTCAGAATTAAAAAGACAAAGAACAAAACTGTAGGAGGTCTGTAGAAAAGGAATCCTAGAAAAACAATTTTATGCATGGCCAAACTGGGTAAAACTGAAAGAATTATTTGGATTTTTAAAATAAGCTTTAATATCAATAGCATACTTACAAAAAACTAAACCTTAATTCTGTTTCATCTGCTGATAGGATGTGTTTTATTAGATTACTGGTCTGCTTTTAATAAGAAATTGTGAACAAAAGATTTTCTTTAACTTCTAAGTAATCTGCCTAAAAAACAAAAATTCTGTGTTTTATTAAAATAATTTCCTGTGTTTTCCGTGGTCTTTATCAGGACTTTGATTACTTAAGGAAGCTGAGTCTTCTCTGTTAAAAAAGCTAAAGTTTTTCTTACAACTATTTAACTTTTTGTATCTGCCTGTAATATCTGTGACACATCACTGTTTCACAGTGACCTATGATTCTATTTGAACAAATGTTTTAAAATCTTTATATATTTTTGATAAAATTCCCCAAAATAAAATTCTGAATGAATTTTTTTGATCTGGAAGTAATTTGGGGATTTTGCAGAGAGTCCCTGGAACATCTCAAATGATTTGTTCTTTCTCCTTATAAAAAGAGAGATATTAAACTAATTAGGCTTATTTGATATATTAAACTACATGGAAAGCATTGTCAAATAAGTAATGTTAAGCCTTCTTTATGTTGTATTTGTATAGGTAAATGTTATAAATGTTACTGAAATTGTATGAAATTCCTGGAAATCTGACATTTCCTGATATAATGTTATCAGTCATAATTTCAGTTATTATCTTAAATATTGTGTATTACAGAAATAAATACATTTCCTTATCAAATGAGCTGTCATCAGACCAATGGGCATTTTTAAGTCTTTTGTCATTTACAGACAATTATTTTACCCTGATGTTTTTACAAAACTGGGACTCATGGACAGGACTTTACCAAATGCTCTTTACCACTTATAAAGCTACAAAACTAGAAGGCATTGAACCTTGGGTACACATTCCACAGTTTACAAATGTGCCACATGACATCTGGTTTTTGCAAATGCTGGAGACCTCCAAACCAAATTGGCAAGGAAGAGAAGTAGCTGACATTGAGGTAGACTGTTTCCACCCAAGATGTCAGATTAAAACCACATTTTTTTAACATCTTTATTGGAGTATAATTGCTTTACAATGGTGTGTTAGTTTCTGCCTTATAACAAAGTGAAGCAGTTATACATATACATATGTTCCCATATCTCTTCCCTCTTGTGTCTCCCTCCCTCCCACCCTCCCTATCCCACCCCTCATATTTTAACTAAACATGAAAACATTTCTTCTCTTTCTTGCCTTTACTCTGGCATTGGCCTGGGAAGATAATGCCATAATCCATATCTTCCAGGCTATTGCAAAAGGGGATAATATTTAAAGCATCTGGATTTGTCATCAAAAACTCTAATCTGTTCATGATGCTAGAGACTCCCCTAGACCCCGTGTGACCATTTTTTTCCCAATGTCAACATAAACTACAGTTGTCCCCCCACCCCCATGAGTCCCTTACAAAGTCCAACTTTTACAGCCAGTACATCCAATGCCTTGTTTTTAACTTTCTCCAACTATGATTGAACTTGTGCAATTAGACACAAATACCTATGCAAATCATAGTACATTTGCAGCCCAACGTTTTTATGATTATTTAAATCAGATCTGCCACCAATTACAAATAGATCTCACCAGTAGCACTCATATTTGCGAGGAATTTAGAACAATTTTTATTTAAAACTGGGAGATTTGCGTCCTGAATGCACTGAAAACATAACTGATCCCTGGTTTGAAATTGCAAATGCAACCATCCCTGTGAATGAATCCATTAACAGTGTCACCTTAGTAGTAGTTTGTGCCTCAACAGGATTTCTCTTTGTCTGTGGTGGTTATCATTATTATCCTTGGGCCTATGAATGCCTTGATGTCTGGTGTATAACTGGGCAATGCCCCTTAGGTTAGCTAAATGTGCCCCTAAATGTTCACAAACAAACTTAGATACCGCATTGCTCAACTCCCCTGAATTTTCATCATCCAGTTAGGAAGGACCTACCAGGAGGCATTCAAGATTCAGGATTTGCTTCCTTTGGCAGGTCCCGACTTTCCTGGTTAGAAGCGAGTACAAATGAGACTATGATAAGAAATATCTCCTTAACTCTTAAAGACACTGGAGAATCTGCTACTAAAGCAATAGCTACCTAGTAAAAATCCTTAAACTCTCTGGCCAAGGTTGCTCTTGATAATAGGATAGCCCTTGATTATAGTTTAGCTGAGGGAATAAATGTCTGTGCTGTGGCCAACACCACTTGTTACATCTTGATTAACACTTCTGGGGAAGTTGAAACTCAACCATATCAGATCACTGAACAAGCCATTTGCCTTAAGAAAGTGACTCCTTCAACAGGGTCTTTCTTTGTTTGGATTTGGTCTTGGGGACCATGGCTCTGAAATACACTGCAGACATTGGAAATTATCCTGCTTGTAATAATCATATTAGTCTTCCTGGTGTGCTGTATTCTCTCAAAAGCTTTAAATGTGTTTGAAACCACTAACCACCAAGTAAACAATCTCCTTAATACTAGAATGTCAGAAAAGAAATGAAGAGAATGAATGATTTTTAAAATGTGAACCTGAAGTTCTGACATGTAAATACCACATAGATTCAGCAAAAATACATTATGACATGTGAATACCACACAGAAGATCAGCAAAAGCTGTGAGAACCTCAGAGTGGTAGCTGAAAGTGGTGTTAATGCCTTAAACTTTTATCATATCTCTCAGTTTGATTGCGAGTCTTATCAAAAAAGGGGAATTGTTAAATACAAGACAATAAGCCCCAAATGGAGTCACTGTGCTAAGCCCCATGTCACCAAACTGAAATGTAATACCTAACTTAATTACGGTTTCACCCTCCCCCAGGAATGGAACCTTAAACCAGTCAGCCTGGAATTACCTGGTCAGCACTAGTGAGGTAATCGGCCTGCTATATCCTTGCGATCCCTTAAAGAAGATTAATCTTGCCACAATACGTTCTTTGCTAGTATAACTTCCTTGTCCCTCTCCCTTATTTATTCTTATAGAAGTCTTTCATTGTGTACAGTTCCTTCAGATCTTTTTTATTTGCTAGTGAGATGCTGCCTGATTCATGAATCACTGAAAAAAGCCAATAAGATTTTTTTACATTTACTTAGTTGAATTTTCTTTTTCAACATTCTCTTCCATGTTTATTCTGAGAAAAAAAATAGTAAAGTATGTGTGTGCTATGAACTGAATTTTGTCTCCACAAAATTTATACGTTGAAGTCCTAACTTCTAGTGTGACCATATTTGGAGACAGGAATTTTAGGAGATAATCAAAATTAAATGGACCCTCATTTAAGTGGGATCCTTATCCAAAAGGATTTATGATCTTGTAAGAAGAGGAAGAGACAGATCTATCTCTCTCTGCACATGCATACATTGAAGAAAAGCCACATGAGGACACAGCAAAAAGGTGACAGTCTGCAAGACAGGAAGAGAACCTTCACCAGAACCTGACCATGCTGACAACCTGATCTTGGACTTACAGTCTCCAAAAGTGTAAGAAAATACATTTCTGTTGTTTAAACCACCCAAACTATGGTATTTTGTTATGACACCCTGAGCTAAGACTCTGTGTGTGTGTGTGTGTGTGTGGTGTATTTATAACTAAAAGAGTGAGTGTGGATGCTTCAGACATAAATACATAGCAGTACTCCACATGGCTATTGAGTCACAAGGTCAGAATACATACACCCAGAAAACACACTCCTAGATTATTCCACCAAAAAGCAAAGTTATTATCTGTGCAATTACTGAAGATAGACTACGACATAAAGATAATAATCAACAACAACATATAGACAAGAAAGAATTATGAAATACAAAAATTTTTAGACAGTCAAGAATCTCCAAATATTTGAGTAAAATCAACACCATATAAAAGAGATACCCCCATATTGAAATAGCTAAAAATCAAACATCTAAGGAAATGATGAGTCATTCTACAAATAAATATATTGAATATAATAAGAGAAATTTAGGTATTGTATACATAAAAATAATATATTGAAAATAAAGTAAATATTCAAAATTAAAGCTTGTTAGATGAGTTTAATGGAATAGACATAGCTAAGAAGAGAATTGGTTTGATGATAAATGAAATTCAAAAACTTTGAAAGATACATACATAAGTCCTAACATTTGAAAAGAGTTCCAAAAAGGTGAGAGTCACTAGAGAAATTTAAATGAATTAGATGGGCATCATACAATTAATTTACACATTGTACAGTCCCTAAATCTCTACCAGGAAAATGTTTTCAAAAATTAAAATCTCTTTGAATATAAATGAGTGAACCACATAAAAACTATTAAGAGAAAAACTAAAGAAGTATTAAGAGGAAAATAACTAAGCCAGAGTATGAAGAAGCTAGTAAATAACAAAGAGACAAAAACTTCAAAATAAGTAGAAAATACTACTAACAGTATAGAAAACTATCAAAAATGCAGAGTTGATCAATGAAAACAAAATTCAGTTCTTCAAAAAGGCCAGTAAATAGACAAACTATTGACAAATTTGATCAGTATGAAAAGTGAATAAGTATGAAATAAGCCATCTGAAAAAGGAAACCATAGAAGAGTTATGGAGGAAATTAAAAATTATACTGTGTACAACTTTATGCCAATAAATTTCAGAATCTAAGGAAAGCTTAAGATTTTTTGGAAACTACTCAGAATTAAAATGGGACACCTTTGCTGGCTTGAGGGGTTCTGGATAGCCCAACAGAGTTCTTTATTTTTCTATGGAGATGTTCTGTTTTCTCAATTCTCTAGTTGATTGGTTAAGATGGAGTTAAGAAGGAGGACCTGACCATTGTCCCCTGATTACATGTCTTTCAAAATTTGGTAAAATGTTCAATTGATAGGGTGCTTGCCAAAGAGATTTTTAAAAATATAATCAGGAAGCTGGAGCCAAGATGGCAGAGTAAAAGGACTTGAGCTCATCTTCTTTCATGAAAACACCAAAATCACAACTAACTGCTGCACAACCATCTACAAAAAAGACAGTAACCTACCAGAAAAGATATTCTATCACCAAAGACAAAGTAGAAACCACAACAGACGGTCAGAGGAGCACATTCACAATAAACTCAAATTGCATACACACCAGGTGGGTGACCCACAAACTGAAAAATAATTATATCACAGAGGTTCTCCCACAGGAGTGAGAGTTCTGAGCCCCATGTCAGGCTCCCCAGCCTAGGGGGTCTGGCATGAGGAGATGGAGTCCCCAGAGCATTTGGCTTTGGAGGCCAGCAGGACATGATTGCAGGAACTCCACAAGATTGAGGGAAACAGAGATGCTACTCTTGGAGGGTGCACACAAGGTCTCATGTGCACTGGGACCCAAGAAAAAAGCAGTGACTTCATAGGAGCCTGGGCCAGGCCTACCTGCTGGTCTAGAAGGGATTCCTGAGAAGGTGGGGTGTGGCTGTGGCTCACTGTGGGGATAAAGACACTGTTGACAGAGGAACTGAGAAATACTCATTGGTGTGAGCTCTCCTGGAGGCCACCATCTTGACACCAGGACCCAGCCCCACCAAACAGTCTGTAGGCTCCAGTGCTGGGATGCCTCAAGCCAAACAACCAAGAGAGTAGGAACACAGCCACACCCATCAGCAGACAGGCTGCCTAATATCTTCCTGAGACCACAGCCACCTCTAAACACACCACTTGATGTGGCCCTTTGTACCAGAGGAACAAGATCCAGCCCCACCCACAAGTGAGCAGGCACCAGTCTCTCCCACCAGGAAGCCTGCACAAGCCTCTTAGACCAACCTCATCCACCAGGGGACAGACATCAGATTCAAGGTGAACTACAACATTGCAGCCTGCAGAATGGAAACTACAATCACAGAAAGTTAGACAAAATGAGACAGCAGTGGAATATGTCTCAGATGAAGGAACAAGATAAAACCCCAGAAAAACAACTAAGTGAAGAGGAGATAGGCAATCTACCCTAAAATGAATTCAGAGTAATGATACTAAAGATGATCCAAGACCTTGGAAAAAGAATGGAGGCACAGACCAAGAAGATACAAGAAATGTTTAAAAAAGAGCTAGAAGATATAAAGAACAAGTAAACAGAGATGAACAATAAGTAACTGAAATTAAAAATACACTAGACAGAATCAATAGCAGAATAAATGAGGCAGAAGAATGGATAAGTGAGCTGGAATAAAGAATGATAGAAATCACTGCTGGGGAACAGAATAAAGAAAAAAAGAATGAAAAGAAATGAGGGCAGTTTAAGAGACCTCTGGGACAACATTAAACGCACCAACATTTGCATTATAGGGGTCCCAGAGGAAGAGAGACAGAAAGGTCCTGAGAAAATATTTGAAGTGATAATAGCTGAAAACTTCCCTAACATGGGAAAAGAGACAGTCACCCAAATCCAGAGAACACTGAGTCCCATAAAGGGTAAATCCAAGGAGGAACATGCCAAAACACATATTAATACAATTGACAAAAGTTAAAGACAAAGAGAAAATATTAAAATCAACAAATAACATACAAGGGAATTCCCGTAAGGTTATGAGCAGATTTTTCAACAAAAACTCTGAAGTCCAGAAGAGAGTAACACAATATATTTAAAGCGATGAAAGGGGAAAAAGTACAACCAGCAATACTCTACCCGGCAAGGCTCTCATTAAGATTCGGCAGAGAAATCAAAAGCTTCACAGACAAGCAAAAGCTAAGAGAATTCAATACCACCAAACCAGCTTTACAACAAATGATAAAGGAAATTCTCTATGCAGAAGAGTAAAGGTCACAACTAGAAACAAGAAA
Source organism: Eschrichtius robustus (assembly GCF_028021215.1). Lineage (NCBI taxonomy): Eukaryota > Metazoa > Chordata > Mammalia > Artiodactyla > Eschrichtiidae > Eschrichtius > Eschrichtius robustus. The sequence continues at coordinate 76,018,501 of NC_090845.1, read as the reverse complement.
ATTACAAATGGGAAAGCTCACCAGTAAAAGTAAACATACAGTAAAGGTAGCAAATAATCCACACACAAATATGATATAAAAACTAGCAATCATGAGAAGAGGAAAGTACAAAGACAGAATTTTGGAAATTCATTTGAAATTAAAAGACCACCAACTTAAAACAACCTTGTATATATAAAGATCGATACATCAAAAACTCATGGTAACAGCAAATGCAAAACTTACAATAGATACATTCACACAAAAAGAAAAATGAATCCAAACAAAGCACTAAAGTTAGTCATCAAATCACAATAGAAGAGAAAGAAAGAGGAAGAAAAAACACCTACAAAAACAAATCCAAAACAATTAACAAAATGGCAATAAGAACATACATGTCAATAATTACCTTAATGTAAATGGGTTAAATGCTCCAACAAAAAGATATATACTGGCTAAAGGGATAGAAAAAAAAAATATATATATATATATATATACTGCCTAAAAGAGACCCACCTCAGATCTAGGGACACATACAGACTGAAAATGAGGATGGAATAAGGTATTCCATGCAAATGGAAATCAAAAGAAAGCTGGATTAGCAATATTCATATCAGACAAAATAGACATTAAAATAAAGACTGTTACAAGAGACAAAGAAGGACACTACCTAATAATCAAGGGATCAATCCAAGAATAAGAGATAACAATATATATGCACCCAACATAGGAGCACCTCAATATATAAGGCAAATGCTGACAGCCATAAAAGGAGAAACGGACAGAAACACAAAAATAGTTGGGAACTTTAGCACCACATTTACATCAATGGACAGACCATCCATACAGAATATCAATAAGGAAACACAAAGCCTTAAATGACACATTAGACCAGATAGACTTAATTGATATTTATAGATCATTCCATCCAAAAGCAGCAGGATACACGTTCTTCTCAAGTGCACATGGAGCATTCTCCAGGATAGATCACATGCTGGGCAACATAGCAACCCTCAGTAAATTTAAGAAAATTGAAATTATATCAAGAATCTTTTCTGACCACAACACTATGAAGGTAAAAACCAATTACAGGAAAAAAAAACTGTAAAAACCACAAACACATGGAGGCTAAACACTATGTTACTAAACAACCAATGGATCACTGAAGAAATCAAAGAGGAAATCAAAAAATACCTAGAGAAAAATGAAATTAAAAAACATGATGATACAAATCCTATGGGACCCAGCAAAAGCACTTCTAAGAGGGAAATGTATAGCAATACAATCGTACCTCAGGAAACAAGAAAAATCTCAATAAATAACCTAACCTTACACCTAAATCAACTAGAGAAAGAAGAAGAACAACAACAAAAAACCCAAAGTTAGTAGAAGGAAAGAAATCACAGAGATCACAGAAGAAAGAAATGAATAGAGATGAAGAAAACAATAGAAATGATCAATGAAACTGAAAGCTGGTTCTTTGAAAAGATAAACAAATTTGATAAAACTTTAGCCAGACTCATCAAGAAAAAAAGGACAGGGCTCAAAGCAATAAGGATAGAAATGGAAAAGGAGAAGTTACAGCAGACATCACAGAGATACAGGGCATCATGAGAGACTAGTACAAGCAACTATATGCCAATAAAATAAACAACCTAGAAGAAATGGACAAATTATTAGAAAGGTACAATCTCCAAAGAAAGAACCAAGAAGTAATAAGAAATATGAACAGAAGAATCACAAATATTGAAATTGAAACTGTGATTTAAAAACTCCCAACAAACAAAAGTCCAGGACCAAGTGGCTTCACTGGCGAATTTCATCAAACATTTAAAGAAGAGTTAACACCTATCCTTCTGAAACTATTCCAAAAATTGCAGAGAGGAAATTCCCAAACCCATCCTATGGGGCCACCATCACCCTGAAGCCAAAACCAAAGACACACCAGAAAAAAGAAAATTACAGGCCAAAATCACTGATGAACACAGATGCAAAAATTCTCAAAAAAATACTAGCAAATGGAGTCCAAAAATACATTAAAGGATCATACACCATGATGAACTGGTATTCATCCCAGAGATGAAAGTATTTTTCAATATCTGCAAATCAAACAATGTGATACATTATATTAACAAATTGAAGAATAAAAACCATATGATCAATTCAATGAATGTAGAAAAAGCTTTTGACAAAATTCAACAACATTTCATGACTAAAATCTCTCCAGAAAGTGGGCATAGAGGGAACATACCTCAATATAATGAAAGCTACATATGACAAAATCAAAGCTAACATCATAGTCTATGGTGAAAAGCAGAAAACATTTCCTCTAAGATTAGGAACAAACCAAAGATATCCACTCTCGCCACTTTTATTCAAAATAGTTTTGGAAGTCCTAGCCACAGCAATCAGGGAAGAAAAAGAAATGAAAAGAATCCAAATTTAAAAAGAAGAAGCAAAACTGTCACTTTGTGCAGATGACATGATAATATACATAGAAAATCCTAAAGATGTAACCAGAAAATAACTAGAGCTCATCAATGAATTCAGTAAATTTGCAGGATACAAAATTAATACACAGAATTCTGTTGCATTTCTATACACTAACAATGAAGGATCTGAAAGAGAAATAAAGAAAACAATCCCATTTACCATTGCATCAAAAAGAAAAAATACCTAGGAATAAGCAGACCAAAGGAGGCAAAAGACCTATACTCCAAAACCTATAAGATGCTGTAGAAAGAAATAGAACATGATGTAAACAGATGGAGAGATATACCATGCTGTTGCATTGTAAGAATCAATATTGTTGAAATGACTATACTGCCCTAGACAATCTATAGCTTCAATGCAATTCCTATCAAATTACCCATGGCATTTTTCACAGAGCTAGAAGAAAAAAATTTTAAATTTGTATGGAAACACAAAAAACTCCAAGTAGGCAATGCAATCTTAAAAAAGAAAAACGGAGCTGGAGGAATCAGGCTCCCTGACTTCAGACTATACTACAAATTCACAGTCATCAAAAAAGTATGGTACTGGCACAAAAACAGAAATATAGATCAATGGAACAGGATAGAATACCCAGAGATAAATCCACACACCTATGGTCCATTAATATATGACAAAGGAGGCAAGAATATACAATAGAGAAAAGACTGTTCAATATGTGGTGCTGGAAAAACTGGAGAGCTGCATGTAAAAAAAAATGAAATTAGAACACTCTCTAACACCATACACACACACAAAAAGCTCAAAATGATTAAAGACCTAAATGTAAGACAGAATACTTTAAAACTCTTAGAGGAAAACATAGGCAGAATGCTCTTTGACATAAATCGCAGCGATATTATTTTGGATCCACCTTCTAGTGTAATGAAAATAAGAACAAAAATATATGGGACATAATTAAACTGAAAATCTTTTGCACAGCCAAGGAAACCATAAACAAAATGAAAAGACAATGCACAAAATGGGAGAAAATATTTGCAAATGATGTTACCACAAGGGATTAATCTACAAAATATACAAATACTTCATACACTCAATATCAAAAAATCAAACAACTGAAGCCAAAAATGGGCAGAAGACTTAAATAGACATTTCTCCAAAGAAGACATACAGATGGCAAACAAACACATGAAAAGATGCTCAACATCACTAATCATTAGAGAAATGCAAATCAAAACCACAATGAGGTATCACCTCACACTGGTCAGAATGGCCATCATCAAAAAATCTAGAAAAAATAAATGCTGGAGAGGGTGTGGGGAAAAGGGAACCCTCTTGCACTGTTGGTGGGAATATAAATTGGTACAGAAACTATGGAGAAGAGTATGGGGGGGCTTCCTTTAAAAAACTAAAACTAGAGCTACCATATGATCCAGGATTCCCACTCCTGGGCATATATCTGGAAAAAACCATAATTCAAAAACATACATGCAGCTCAATATCCATTGCAGCACTATTTATAATAGCCAAGACATGGAAGCAATCTACATGTCCATCGACACGTGAATGTATAAAAAAGATGTGGTACATATATACAATGGAATATCACTCAGCCATTAGAAAGAATGAAATAATACCATTTGCAGCAACACGGATGGACCTAGAGATTATCATACTAAGTGATGTAAGTCACACAGAGAAAGACACATATCATATGATATCACTAACATGTGGAATCTAAAAAAATGATACAAATGATCTTGTTTACAAAACAGAAACAGACTCACAGACTTCAAAAACAAACTTCTTGTTACCAAAGTGGAAAGGTGTGTGGGAGGGATAAATTAGGAGTTTGGGATTAACATATACACACTACTGTATATAAAATAGATAATCAACAAGGACCTACTGTATAGCACAGAGAGCTCTACTCAATATTCTGTAATAACCTAAATGGGAAAAGAATCTGAAAAAGAATAGATATATGTACTATATGTAAAACTGAGTTACTTTGCTGTACACATGAAACTAACATGACATTGTAAATCAGCTATACTCCAATAAAAAATAAACATTTAAAAGAATATATAACCAAAATAAAAATTAAAGTGGTTCAAAAAGAGATAGTATACCTGAATATATTAATCATAAAATAAATGGAAAGAGAAATAAAAAAATATCTTTCCCTAAAACCAATGATCTTTGTTGTATACAAAGCAAATATACAAAAAAAAAATATTTTGGCCTTCTATATGCTATCAACAAAGATGATATAAAATTTTAAAAAATATATTATTTGCAATAGTATTATAAGATCTTCAAATATTCAGGAATACATTTAACAAAAATGTGAAAGACTGAAAACAGGACACAAAAGAAATGTATTATAAAGGGAAAATGATAAGATGGACTACATTAGGACTTGTTAAAATAAAAAAAAGATGAAAAGTACAAAATATTGACAATTATGAGTTCCAACTGGAATTCTTATGCACTGGTGATAGAAGCGTAAATTGGTGCAAAATCTTTGGAAAACTAATCATATCTGCTAAAGCTGAGTATATACTGACTATATCATTCAACCTCAAGTATATGACTGAAAGAAATGCATAAACATACAAGTGTATCATAAGACATGAAAAAGCTGTTTATTGTGGTATTATTACCTTCTTTTTAAATTTTAACCATTCAGATAGTTTTCCCTGGTATTTCATGGCTTTAATTTGTTTAAATACCAATTAAATAATATACCTTTTAATATATTTCTTATCCATTTAGCTATTTACTTTTGTAGAGTGCCTGCTCATGCCTTTTTGTTTTGTTTTGTTTTGCCTTTATTGTACAGATTTGTAGACATACTTTTTATATTATAAATTTTTTTTTGTTGTTATTTATGGCATTGTTTACAACTCTCCTCTCCTGCACTTCTATTTTTGTTGTCTTTTGTTGAACAGAATTTGTAATATTAACATAGTCCAAACTAGTCAAATTTTCCTTTTATAGTTAGCATCATTTCATCATGTTTTGATTTTGCTACATACACATAGCGTAACTGGGATTTCTTTGTGTATTGTGTTGGTGAGAGCTCAATATTCATATTTATTTGAAATATGGTACTTTATTCAGGACTCTGCAGGGCCATCTTTGGCACAAATCAAGTGTCCATACATGTGTTTTCTATTTCTGGACTCTGTTCTGTTAATCTATCTATCCTTACATCAGTCCCACACTCTCTTACTTACTGTAATTTAAAATCACAAAAAATTTTCACAAAACCCAGATAGGCTTTTTGTTGGGATTGCACAGAAATGATTAATCAATTTAAGAGAACTGACATCATTACAATATTTAATCTTCTAACCCATGAATATATTATACACCTCTATTTTATTATTAAATGTTTGTTGCTGGGATATGAAATACAGTTGATTTTAATATATCGAACTTCTATGTAGCAGTCTTAACTAATTTATTAATTCTAATAAATTTTCTAATCATTCTAATAATTGTTCCGTAGATTGTTGTATACTTTTACATGCTCAGCCATGGCATATATGAATAATATTATATAATAACTTTTATATTTTATTTTTCTTTATTCATAATATTTTATTTATGGGATTTTTATTTATAACGCTCAAAAATAACTTTTTTTAATCTCTTTATTTTCCTTTCTTGCTTTATTGCACCAGCTAGAACGTGTAGTCCAATGTTGAATAGAAGAATTTATAGTGGGTATATTTGTCCCGTACAAATCTCAAGGGAAAACTTTCAATATTGCATCATTATAAAGGTCTAGGATTTTTTGGAGAAGCTCTTTTACATATTAATGAGTTGCCATTCAAATTCTAGTTACTAAGAAGTTTGCTCATAATTGGGTGTTGAATTTTCTTCATCTATTGAGATGCTCATATTTCTTTTCCTTTACTGTTAACATAATTAATTATATTGATATTAATTTTGTAATGTTAAACCAGCCTTTCATTTCTAGTATAAACTTCATGTGATTATGATCACAAGATTATATATTAGTAATTTTGTTTGCTAACATATTTTGGATTTTTCCATTTATGTTCATTAGAGAGAATCATATCTAATCTTCCTTTTTCATAATGTCTTTGGGAGATATTTTATATAAATTAATTAAAAAGTCCTTCCTTTTCTTCTTTTCTTAATCTTATCACCCTTTACCAAGCTAGGATCCCTCAAAATGTCTCATAGATTTGCTTTGATATGTGCTTAAGATAGTATTTGATTCCATATCCTATAGAATTCTCAAATGTTCATTTAACTGAAGGGTGAGACCTAATTTAACACTTTAGAATATATTAAGTAACAATACAGCAAAAGGAATAATAATAATCTAGAGGATTTTTAAAATTTTTATCTAAATAGTTTTATGGCTTTTGAAATCACCGAGGATCACAATGGACACATTCAAAAGAAAAATGTGAATATTAACTCAAACACAGTAAATAAATTAAAGTAACTCTCTATAATTATAAACAGTTGCAATTGTTTCACTATTTTAATTGAGGTACAGTTGATTTATAATATTGTATGTTTCAGGTATCCAACATAAAGATTCCAAATTTTTAAAGATTATACTCCAATTATGCTTGTTATAAAATATTGGCTATATTCCCTGTGCTGTACAATATATCCTTGTAGCTTATTTATTTTATTTTTTAATGTTTTTTTATTGTGGTAAAAGCCACATAATCTTGTATAAAACATACTATTCTAACCATATTTAACTGTACAATTCAGTGCCACTAAGTACACTAACATTGTCGGGCAACTCTCACCATCATCCATCTCCCGAATTTTTCACCTTCCTAAAGAGAAACTCCATCCCCTTTAAACACGAATTCCCCATTCCCCATCCACACACCCCCACCCCCCCGGCACCTGGCATCTACCAATGTATTTTCTGACTCTATGAATTTGACAATTCTAGGAACCACGTATAAGTGGAATCAAACAGTATTATCTGCACCTAATGTATATCGGAATGCGCTTTTAAGGTTAACTTAATAGATGTCCTGCAAACAGATTGTACCCTATTTTATTTTCCCCCTGGGCTATACAGTAGGCACTTACCAGCCACCTACTTCTTACATAGTAGTGTACATATGTCAATCCCAATCTCCCAACCCATCCCACCTCACTGCCCACGATGGTGTCCATAAGTTTTTTCTCTGTCTCTATTTCTGCTTTGCAAATAGGTTCATCTGTACCATTTTTCTAAATTCCATATATATGTATTAATATACAATATTTGTTTTTCTCTTTCTGACTTACTTCACTCTATATGACAGTATCAAGGTCCATCCATGTCTCTGCAAATGGCACAATTTTGTTCCTTTTTATGGCTGAGTAATATTTCATTGTATATATGTTCCATCTCTTCTTTATCCATTTGCCTGTTGATGGACATTTAGGTAGCTTCCACGTGCTGGCTATTGTAAATAGTGCTGCAGTAAACATTGGGATGCACGTATTTTTTGGAATTATGGTTGTCTCCAGGTATATGCCCAGGTGTGAGATTGATGGGTTACATAGTAGTTCTATTTTTAGATTTTTAATGAACCTCTTTACTCTTCTCCATAGTGGCTGTATCAGTTTACATTCCCACCAACAGTGTAAGAGGGTTACCTTTTCTTCACACACCCTCCAGCATTTATTCTTTGTAGATTTTTTGATGATGGCATTCTAATTGGTGTGAGGTGGTACCTCATTGTACTTTTGATTTGCATTTCTCTAATAATTAGTGGTGCTGAGCATGTTTCCATGTGCCTCTTGGACATCTTTGTGTCTTCTTTGGAAAGAAGTCTATTTAGGTTTTCCACCCATTTTTTGATTGAGCTGCATGAGCTGTTTGTATATTTTAGATATTAAGCCCTTGTCAGTTGCTTTGTTTGCAAATATTTTCTCCCATTCTGAGGGTTGTCTTTTTGTCTTGTTTATGGTGTACATTGTTACACAAAAGCTTTGAAGTTTAATTAGGTCCCATTTGTTTATTTTTGTTTTTATTTTCATTACTCTAGGAGGTGGGTCAAAAAAGATCTTTCTGTGATTTATGTCAAAGAGAGTTTTGCCTATGTTTTCCTCTAAGAGTTTTACAGTGCCTGGCCTTACCTTTAGGTCTTTAATCCATTTTGAGTTTATTTTTGTATATGGTTTTAGGGAGTGTTCTAATTTCATTCTTTTACAGGTGGCAGTCCAGTTTTCTCAGGATCACTTATTGAAGATGCAGTCTTTTCTCCATTGTATATTCTTGCCTCCTTTGTCATAGATTAGGTGATCATAGGTGCAAGGATTTATCTCTGGGCTTTCTATCCTAATCCTTTGATCTATATTTCTGCTTTTGTACCAGTACCATACTGTTTTGATTACTGCAGCTTTGTAGTACAGTCTGAAGCCAGGGAGCCTGATTCCTCCGGCTCCATGTTTCTTTCTCAAGATTGCTTTAGCTGTTTGAGGTCTTTTGTGTTTCTATACAAATTGTAAAAATTTTGTTTCTAATTCTGTGAAAAATGCCATTGGTAAGTTGACAGGGATTGCCTTGAATTTTTAGACTGCTTAGGGTAGTATAGTCATTTTCACAATAGTGATTCTTCCAATCCAAGAACATGGTATATCTCTCCATCTGTTTGTGTCATGTTTCTTTCATCAGTATCTTACAGTTTTATGAGTACAGGTGTTCTGCCTCCTTAGGTAGGTTTATTCCTAGGTGTTTTATTCTTCTTTTGCAGTGGTAAGTAGGATAGTTTCCTTAATTTCTCTTTCTCATCTTTTGTTGCTAGTGTATAGGAATGCTATATTTCATCAAATATATCTTTGACCCCCTTTTCTTTCTTCTCCTTCGGGGACCTGTATAATTCAAGGGTTATCTCTTTTTTTTTAGTTTGTTTTTCTTTTTGTTGTTCTAATTGGGTGATTTCCATTACTCTATCTTCCATATCACATATGCATTCTTCTGTAACACTTAGTCTGCTATTCATTCTTCAAGTGTGTTTTCATTTCAGTGATTGTATTTTTTAGTTCTAACTGGCTTTTTTCTATATTTCCTAATTCTTTGTTAAAATTCACTCTGTTTGTCTATTCTTTTCCCTAATTCTGTTATCATTCTTATTGCTAATACTTAAAATATTGTATCTGGTTAATTGTTTATTTCTGTTTCATTAGTTGTTTTTTCAGAGCTTTTCTCTTGCTGTTTCAATTGAGAAAATCCTTCTGTCTTTTCATTTTGCTTATCTTTCTTTGCCTCTATGAAATTAGGTAAAACATTACCTATTGTGGTCTTGAAAAGGTGTCCTTTTGTGCGAGCATCCCTATATAATCTTTGTGTGCCCAGTGCATTTGGTGAGAGAGATGGATTTGATGTGAATAAAAGTCATGTCTTTCCTCTTTGCCATCACGACAATATTAAGTTTTCCAATCCATGAACCCAGGATGTCTTTCCATTTATTTAAATATTCTCTAATTTATCCTAACAATGTTTTTAATTTTCACAGTATGTCTTGTGGGTCCTTGATTAAATTTATTCCTAAGTATTTTGTTTATGATATTGCAGATGGAATTATTTCTTAATTTCATTTTCATATTGTTCATTGCTAGTGAATTGAAACTCAATTGATTTTTGTATACAGTAAGTCCCGTACATACAAACCTTCTACTTGCAAACTTTCAAAGATGTGAACGTACACTTGTTACAGTACAGTACTATATAGCCAATTGTGTTAGTTGGTATCTAGACTAACTTTGTTGGACTTATGAACAAATTGGACTTATGAACGTGCTCTTGCAATGGAACTCGTTTGTATGTAGGGGACTTGCTATATAAGGCAGGGCTTTCCCTCTGGTCAGTGGCCATCTCCTCACTATCATGGGTGAGTTTGGATCCCACATTGATGGATCAGAAGCCCTGAGAGTTGAGTCTTAGCTGGCTCTGTTCCCTTTAAATGTGTGCTCTCCTATCTCCTAGCACCAGTCCACTTGCCCCAGAGGGGAATATTGCTGGAGCAAGTGGGACCCATGTTGGCTCTCAGCTTGTGACAGGGTGCAGACTTCTGCAGGCCAGCCCCAGACAGAGATCCAGGCTGACTCTGACATGCCACCTGTGCAAACCCCAGGAATGGTAGCCCCCCAGCATGAGTCTTCTTTGTCCCTCACAGCTGATCACTCCCCCCTTCTCTGACAAACCTGCCCTGTTGTGGAGGCACTCTACAAGGTACACAAGGCCTGTGTGCACTCTTTGCTTGTTTCAGGGTACAGGCTGTGTTGATTTAGCTGCCATCAGAGATTGGGACTGCTCCTGATGTGTTGCCTGTGTAAGCCCCAACAATGGCCTCCCTCTCTGCTCTCAGATGCGGCCCTGGGACTGAGTCACCTCTGCATCCCACGGCTGAGCTCTCTCCCTAGTCATGGTAGGCCTCGCTCCAGTGGGAAGCTGCAAGGTGAAGTAAGCAGGGCTGGAGCATTTGCTGAGCTCAGGCTGGGGTCTGTGACAGGTTGGGTGTGGGAAACCAGGCAGCCACTCCAGTGATGCTCAATTAGCCGTTTCTGTCCTGCCTTAAGAGCAAGAAAGCCTTGTACACTCCTCACAACTGGAGTCCACTCTTCCCACATACCTCATATTAGTCCCAGTGCACCTCCAACTTGCTAAGGAGGCTCACCTTCCATGTGTCCAAGCCCAGGACTGGGGAACCTAATACGTGGCTCAAACTGCTTACTCTGCAGGATGGATTTCCACCCATGTATTCTCCTTTTTCCTGTGATTTCCATCCCAGAAACACAGGTCCCAACCTCATTACTTCTCTCCCCTTTCTACCTGGTTCCATGTGTATTTTTCTTATAGCTTTGGTTATACAGGAATATTTTTGCCAGTCTCTAGTTAGTTTTCAGTGAGAATTGTTCCACATGTACATGTACTTTGATGTGTTCATGGGGAGAGGTGAGTTCCACATCCTATTACTCCACTATCTTGATCAATCCCCCATACCAGTAATTTTAAGACTTAAAACATACAATGAATTAATGGATATATTTCAAATATAAAAAATACTGTTATGATGATCTGAAACTAGCTAAAGACCTCACCAAAATGTTTTTGGCTATCTTTATTTTAGATATTATTACTTCTATAATAATAATCCTGCCCTGTCACTAGGTTCAACAGTACCGAATTTTTAGCTTCCTTATATATGTGTTAGCTTATGGTACTTGTTTTTCTCTTTCTGACTTACTTCACTCGGTGTGACAGACTCTAGATCCACCTCACAACAAGTTACTCAATTTTGTTCCTTTTTATGGCTGAGTAATATTCCATTGTATATATGTGCCACATCTTTTTTATCCATTCCTCTGTTGATGGATATTTAGGTTGCTTCCATGTACTGGCTACTGTAAATAGTGCTGCAATGAACATTGTGGTACATGTACCTTTTTGAATTATGGGTTTCTCAGGGTATATGCCCAGTAATGGGATTGCTGGGTCATATGGTACCTCTATTTTTAGTTTTTTAAGGAACCTTCGTACCGTTCTCCGTAGTGGTTGTAGTGATTTACATTCTCACCAAGAGGGCAGGAAGGTTCCTGTTTCTCCACACCCTCTCCAACATTTATTGTTTCCAGAATGTTTGATGATGGTCATTCTGACTGGTGTGAGGTGATATCTCATTGTGATTTTGGTTTGCATTTCTATAATGATCAGTGATGCTGAGCATTTTTTCATGTGTTTGTTGGCAATCTGTATGTCTTCTTTGGAGAAATGTCTATTTAGGTCTTCCACCCATTTTTGGATTAGGTTGATTGTTTTTTGATATTGAGCTCTATAAGCTGCTTGTATGTTTTGGAGATTAATCCTTGTTCAGTTGCTTCATTTGTTAATATGTTCTCCTATTCTGAGGGTTGTCTTTTCATCTTGTCTATGGTTTCCTTTGCTGTGCAAAAGCTTTTAAGTTTCATTAGGTCCCATGTGTTTATTTTTGTTTTTATTTCCATTACTCTAGGAGATGTGTCTAAAATGATCCTGATGTGGTTTATGTCATAGAGTGTTCTATGTTTTCCTCTAAGAGTTTTATATTCTCTGGCCATATATTTAGGTCTTTAATCCATTTTGAGTTTATTGTTGTATATGGTGCTAGGAAGTGTTCTAATTTCATTATTTTACATGTAGCTCTCCAGGTTCCCCATCTCCACTTACTGAAGAGGCTGTCTTTTCTCCATTGTATATACTTGCCTCCTTTGTGAAAGATAAGGTGACCATATATGCGTGGGTTTATCTCTGGGCTTTCTATCCTGTTCCATTGATCTATATTCCTGTTTTTGTGCCAGTACCATATTTTCTTGATTACTGTAGCTTTGTTGTATAGTCTGAAGTCAGGAAGCCTGATCCCACCTGCTCCATTTTTCTTTCTCAAGTTTGCTTTGGCTATTTGGGTCTTTTTGTTTCCATAAAAATTGTAAAATTTCTTGTTCTAGTTCTGTGAAAAATGCCATTGGTAATTTGGTAGGGATTGCACTGAATCTGTAGATTGCTTTGGGTAGTACAGTCATTTTCTCAATGTAGATTCTTCCAATCCAAGAAAATGGTATATCTCTCCATCTGTTTGCATCATCTTTGATTTCTTTCATCAGTGTCTTATAGTATTCTGCACACAGGTCATACACCTCCTTAGGTAGGTTTATTCCTAGGTATTTTATTCTTTTTGTTGCAATGGTAAATGGGACTGTTTCCTTAATTTCTCTTTCAGCTTTTTCATTATTACTGTATAGGAATGCAAAACATTTCTGTGCAATAATTTTATATCCTGCTACTTTACCAAATTCATTGATTAGCTCTAGTAATTTTTTGGTGGCATCCTTAGGATTTTCAATGTATAGTATGTCATCTGTAGAAAATGATATTTTTACTACTTCTTTTCCAAGTTGGATTCATTTTATTTTTTTTTCTCTGATTTCCATGGCTAAAAGTTCCAAAACTATGATAAATAATATTGGTGATAGTGGGAAGCCTTGTCTTCTTCCTGATTTTAGAGAAATGCTTTCAGTTTTTCACCATTGAGAATAATGTTTGCTGAGGGTTTGTCATATACGGCCTTTATTATGTTGAGGTATGTTCCCTCTTATGTCCACTTTCTGGAGAGTTTTTATCATAAATGGGTGTTGAATTTTGTTGAAAGCTTTTTCTACATCTATTGAGATGATCACATGGTTTTTATCATTCAATTTGTTAATATGGTGTATCACATTGATTGATTTGCGTATATTGAAGAATCCTTACATTCCTGGTATAAACCCCACTTGATCATGGTGTATGATCCTTTTAATGTGCTGTTGGATTCTGTTGGCTAGTGTTTTGTTGAGTATTTTTGCATCAATGTTCATCAGTGATATTGGCCTGTAATTTTCTTTTTTCTGTGGTGTCTTTGGTTTTGGCTTCAGCGTGATGGTGGACATGTAGAATGAGTTTGGGAATGTTCCTCCTTCTGCTATATTTTGGAAGAGTTTGAGAAGGATAGGTGTTAGCTCTTCTCAAAATCTTTGATAGGATTCGCCTGTGAAGCCATCTGGTGTTGGGCTGTTGTTTGTTGGAAGATTTTAAATCACAGTTTCAACTTCAGTGCTTGTGATTGGTCTGTTTATATTTTCTATTTCTTCCTGATTCAGTCTCAGTAGGTTGTGCTTTTCTAAGAATTTGTCCATTTTTTTCCAGGTTGTCCATTTTATTGGCATATAGTTGCTTGTAGTAATCTCTCATGATCCTTTGTATTTTTACCATGTCAGTGGTTACGTCTCCTTTTTCATTTCAAATTTTATTGATTTGGGACTTCTCCCTTTTCTTCCTGATGAGTCTAGCTAATAGTTTATCAATTTGTTTATCTTGTCAAAGAACCAGCCTTTAGTTTTGTTGATCTTTGCTATTGTTTCCTTCATTTCTTTTTCATTTATTTCTGATCTGATCTTAATGATTTCTTTCCTTCTGTTAATATTGGGGTTTTTTTCTCCTTCTAATTGCTTTAGGCATAAGATTAGGTATTTTATTTGAGAGTTTTCTTGCTCCTTGAGGTAGGATTATACTGCTATAAACTTTTCTCTTAGAACTGCTTTTGCTGCATCCCATATGTTTTGGGTCATTGTGTTTGTGTTATCAGTTGTTTCTAGGTATTTTTTGATTTTCTCTTTGATTTCTCCAGTAATCTCTTGGTTATTTTGTGACGTATTGTTTAGCCTATATGTTTTTTTTTTAATTTTTTCAGTATTTTTCCTGTAATTGATTTAAAATCTTATAGCGCTGTGGTTGGAAAACATGCTTGATCCGATTTCAGTTTTCTTAAATTTACTGAGGCTTGATTTGTAAACCAAGATGTGATTTTTCCTGGAGAATGTTCCTTGGGCATTCCAAGAGACAATGTATTTTGTTGTTTTTGGATGGAATGTCCTATAAATATTGATTAAGTCCATCTGGTCTAATGTGTCTTTTAAAGCTTGTGTTTCCTTGTTTATATTCTATTTGGATGATCTGTCCATTGGTGTAAGTGGGGTGTTAAAGTCCCTTACTATTATTGTGTAACAGTCAATTTCCCCCCTTATAGCTCTTAGCATTTGCCTTATGTATTGAGGTGCCCCTATGTTATGTGCATAGTTATTTACAATTGTTGTATCTTCTTCTTGGATTGATCCCTTGATCATTATGTAGTGTCCTTCCTTGTGTCTTTTAATATGCTTTATTTTAAAGTCTATTTTGTCTGATATGAGAATTACTGCTACAGCTTTCTTTTGATTTCCATTTGCATGGAATATCTTTTTCCATTCCCGCACTTTCAGTCTCTATGTGTCCCTAGGTTTGAAGTGGGTCTCTTGTAGGCAGCATATATACAGGACTTATTTTTGTATCCATTCAGCAAACCTGTGTCTTTTGGTTGGAGCATTTAATCCATTTACATTTAAGGTAATTTTTGATACATATGCCCCTATTACCATTTTCTTAATTGTTTTGTCTTTGTTTTTGTAGGTATTTTCCTTTTCTTGTGTTTCCTGCCTAGAGAACTTCCTTTAGCATTTGTTGTAAAGCTGATTTTGTGGTGCTGGATTCTCTTAACTTTTGCTTGTCTGTAAAGCTTTTGATATGTCCATCAAATCTGAATGATATCCTTGCTGGGTTGAGTAATCTTGGTTGTAATGTTTTCCCTTTCATCACTTTAAATATATCCTGCCATTCCCTTCTGGCCTGCATTGTTTCTGTTGAAAGCTCAGCTGTTAACCTTATGGGGATTCCCTTGTAGGTTATTTGTTGCTTTTCCCTTGCTGCTTTTAATATTTTTTCTTTGTGTTTAATTTTTGTTAGTTTGATTAATATGTGTCTTTGTGTGTTTCTCCTTGGCTTTATCCTGCATGGGACTCTCCACACTTCCTGGTTTTGATTGACAATTTCCTTTCTCATGTTGGGGAAGTTTTTGACTACAGTCTCTTCAAATATTTTCTCAGACCATTTCTTTTTCTCTTCTTATTCTGGGACCCTTATAATTCAAATGTTGGTGCATAAAATGTGGTCTAAGAAGTGTTTGAGACCATCCTCCATTCTTTTCATTCTTTTGTTTTATTCTGCTCGCAGCAGTTATTTCCACCATTCTATCTTCCAGCTCACTTATCCGTTTTTCTGCCTCAGTTATTCTGCTATTGATTCCTTCTAGAGTATTTTAAATTTCAGTTATTGCATTGTTTATTATTATTTGTTTGTTGTTTAGTTCTTCTAGGTCCTTGTTAAACTTTTCTTGTATTTCCTCTATTCTATTTCCAAGATTTTAAATCATCTTTAGTATCATGACTTTGAATTCTTTTTCAGGTAGTTTGCCTATTTCCTTTTCATTCATTTGGTCTTGTGGGGTTTTATCTTGCTCCTTTGCCTGCAAGATATTGCTGTCTTCTAATTTTCTCTAATTTGCAGTATTTGAGGTCTCCTTTCCCTAGGCTGAAGGGTCGTATTTCCTCTTTCTTCTGTTCTCTACCCCCAGTGGTGGGGTTTGCCCAGTGTCTTGCATAATTTTCCTGATGGGAGGGACTTGTGCCTGCATTCTGTTGGGCAAAGCTGAGTGTTTTCCCTTTGATGAGCAAGGCCATGTCATGTGGTGTGTTTTGTGGTGTCTGTCAGCTTAGTACGACTTTAGGTAGTCTGTGTGCTGATGGGTGTGTTTGTATTCCTGTCTTGTTTGTTGTTTGGTGTTAGGCATCCAATGCTGTGAGCTGCAGGCAGTTGGGTGGAGCCAGGTCTTGGATTCAGATAGTGGCCTCCGTGAGAGGTCTCGTTGAGTACTCTTCCCTGGGGCAAGGAATTCTCTAGTGGTCCAGTGTCCTGGACTCAGTGCTCCCAACCCAGAGCCTCAGGTCTGACTTCCAATCTAGGAACCAAGACCCCACAAATCGCTCATCCTTGCAATAAAAAGGATTAAAAAAAAATAAACAAGTCTAAAAAAACCCCAGACAAATGGTAAAAAGTAAAATCAAACAAACAAAAATAGAAAAAGGAAACATGCACACACACAAAAGAAACAAAAACAGAACTAAAAAAAACAAAAAGCAAGAGAACAACCAGACAAACAAAAGAACACACGAATGTAATCAAACAATTAAAAGGAAAACTACCAAAAACACAAAACCAAAAGAAAAAAAAAAACCAAAGCAGAGTGCCAAGTGAAGGATGAAGCAAGGAAACAAAGCAAACTGAGAAAAATGATTTTAAAAAAAGAAAAAAGAAAGGGGAAAGAAGACAGAACAACAGAAAAGCAAAGTAGAAATAGAAAAATAAAACAATAAAATACAAATTATATTAAAGAAAGAAAAAAGAAAACCAAAACCCCAGAAAATGGTATAACCAAAATCAAACAAACAAAAACAGAAACAGGGGATGGGAAGATGGCAGAAGAGTAAGACGTGGAGATCACCGTCCTTCCCACAGATACAGTAGAAATACATCTACACGTGGAACTGCTCCTACAGAACACCCACTGAAAGCTGGCAGAAAACGTCAGACCTCCCAAAAGGCAAGAAACTCCCCCCGTACTTGGGTAGGGCAAAAGAAAAAAGAAATAACAGAGACAAAAGAATAGGGACGGGACCTGCACCAGTGGGAGGGAGTGGTGAAGGAGGAAAGAGTTCCATGCACTAGGAAGCCCCTTCGCAGGCAGAGACTGCGGGTGGCAGAGGGGGGAAGCTTCGGGGCCACAGAGGAGAGCACAGCCACAGGGGTGCGGAGGGCAAAGCAGAGAGACTCCCGCACAGAGGCTCGGCGCCGAGCAGCACTCACCAGCCCAAGAGGCTTGCTGATCACCTGCCGGGGTGGGCGGGGCTGGGAGCTGAGGCTCGGGCTTTGGTCAGATCGCAGGGAGAGGACTGTGGTTGGCTGCATGAACACAGCCTGAAGGGGTTAGTGCACCACAGCTGGCCGGGAGGGAGTCCGGGAAAAAGTCTGCAGCTGCCGAGGAGGCAAGAGACTTTTTCTTCCCTCTTTGTTTCCTGGTGCACGAGGAGAGGGGATTCAGAGTGCCGCCTAAACGAACTTCAGAGATGGGCGTGAGCCGCCTCAATCAGCAAGGGCCCCAGAGAAGGGCGTGAGACGCTAAGGCTGCTGCTGCCACACCAAAAAGCCTGTGTGCGAGCACAGGTTACTCTCCACACCGCCCCTCCCGGGAGCCTGTGCAGCCTGCCACAGCCAGGGTCCCGTGATCTGGGGACAACTTTCCTGGGAGAACGCACTGCGTGCCTCAGGCTGGTGCAACGTCACGCTGGCCTCTGCCTCTGCAGGCTCACCCCGCCTCCTCTGTACCCCGCCCTCCCCCCGGCCTGAGTGAGCCAGAGCCCCCGAAGCAGCTGCTCCTTTAACCACATTCTGTCTGGGCGGGGAACAGACGCCCTCAGGCGACCTACACGCAGAGACGGGTCCAAATCCAAAGCTGAACCCCGGGAGCTGTGCGAACAAAGAAGAGAAAAGGAAATCTCTCCCGGCAGCCTCAGAAGCAGCGGATTAAAACTCCACAAACAACTTGATGTGCCTGCATCTGTTGAATACCTGAATAGACAACGAATCATCCCAAGTTCAGGAGGTGGACTTTGGGAGCATGATATATTAATTTTTCCCCTTTTCCTTTTTTTGTGAGTGTATATGTATATGTTTCTGGGTGAGATTTTGTCTGTATAGCTTTGCTTTATTTTACTTCACTATGTTATAGCGTCTTTCTTTCTTTCTTTCTATTTTTTCTCCCTTTTACTCTGAGCCGTGTGGATGAAAGGCTATTGGTGCTCCAGCCAGGCATCAGGGCTGTGCCTCTGAGGTGGGAGAGCCAACTTCAGGACACTGGTCCACAAGAGACCTCCCAGCTCCACATAATACCAAATGGCGAAAATCTCCCAGAGATCTCCATCTCAACAACAAGACCCAGGTTCACTCAACGACCAGCAAGCTACAGTGCTGGACACCCTACGCCAAACAACTAGCAAGACAAGAACACAGCCCCATCCATTAGCAGAGAGGCTGCCTAAAATCATAATAAGGCCACAGACACCCCAAAATACACCACCAGGCGTGGACGTGCCCACCAAATAGAAAAGATCCAGCCTCATCCACCAGAACGCAGGCACTAGTTCCCTCCACCAGGAAGCCTCCACAACCCACTGAACCAACCTCAGCCACTGGGGACAGATACCAAAAACAACGGGAACTACGAACCTGCAGCATGTGAAAAGGAGACCCAAAACACAGTAAGATAAGCAAAATGAGAAGACAGAAAAACACACAGCAGATGAAGGAGCAGGGTCAAAGCACACCAGACTTAACAAATGAAGAGGAAATAGGTAGTCTACCTGAAAAAGAATTCAGAATAATGATAGTAAGGATGATCCAAAATCTTGGAAATAGAATAGACAAAATGCAAGAAACATTTAACAAGGACGTAGAAGAACTAAAGAGGAACCAAGCAATGACGAAAAACACAATAAATGAAATTAAAAATACTCTAGATGGGATCAATAGCAGAATAACTGAGGCAGAAGAAAGGATAAGTGACCTGGAAGATAAAATGGTGGAAAAAACTACTGCAGAGCAGGATAAAGAAAAAAGAATGAAAAGAACTGAGGACAGTGTCAGAGACCTCTGGGACAACATTAAACGCACCAACATTCAAATTATAGGGGTCCCAGAAGAAGAAGAGAAAAAGAAAGGGACTGAGAAAATATTTGAAGAAATTATAGTTGAAAACTTCCCTAATATGGGAAAGGAAATAGTTAATCAAGTCCTGGAAGCACAGAGAGTCCCATACAGGATAAACCCAAGGAGAAACACGCCAAGACACATATTAATCAAACTGTCAACAATTAAATATAAAGAAAACATATTAAAAGCAGCAAGGGAAAAACAACTAATAACACATAAGGGAATCCCCATAACGTTAACAGCTGATCTTTCAGCAGAAACTCTGCAAGCCAGAAAGGAGTGGCAGGATATACTTAAAGTGATGAAGGAGAAAAACCTACAACCAAGGTTACTCTACACAGCAAGGATCTCATTCAGATGTGATGGAGAAATTAAAACCTTTACAGACAAGCAAAAGCTGAGAGAGTTCAGCACCACCAAACCAGCTTTACAACAAATGCTAAAGGAGCTTCTCTAGGCAAGAAACACAAGAGAAGGAAAACACCTACAATAACAAACCCAAAACATTTAAGAAAATGGGAATAGGAACATACATATCGATAATTACCTTGAATGTAAATGGATTAAATGCTCCCACCAAAAGACACAGACTGGCTGAATGGATACAAATCAAGACCCATATATATGCTGTCTACAAGAGACCCACTTCAGACCTAGAGACACATACAGACTGGAAGTGAGAGGATGGAAAAAGATATTCCATGCAAATGGAAATCAAAAGAAAGCTGGAGTAGCAATTCTCATATCAGACAAAATAGACTTTAAAATAAAGACTATTACAAGAGACAAAGAAGGACACTATATAATGATCAAGATATCGATCCAAGAGGAAGGTATAACAATTGTAAATATTTATGCACCCAACATAGGAGCACCTCAATACATAAGGCAAATACTAACAGCCATAAAAGGGGAAATCGACAGTAACACAATCATAGTAGTGGACTTTAACTCCCCACTTTCACCAATGGACAGATCATCCAAAATGAAAATAAATAGGGAAACACAAGCTTTAAATGATACATTAAACAAGATGGACTTCATTGATATTTATAGGACACTCCACCCAAAAACAACAGAATACACATTTTTCTCAAGTGCTCATGGAACATTCTCCAGGATAGATCATATCTTGGGTCACAAATCAAGCCTTGGTAAATTTAAGGAAATTGGAATCGTATCAAGTATCTTTTCTGACCACAACGCTATGAGACTAGATATCAATTACAGGAAAAGATCTGTAAAAAATACAAACACATGGAGGCTACACAATACACTACTTAATAATGAAGTGATCACTGAAGAAATCAAAGGGGAAATCAAAAAATACCTAGAAACAAATGACAATGGAAATACGACGACCCAAAACCTATGGGACGCAGCAAAAGCAGTGCTAAGAGGGAAGTTTATAGCAATACAAGCCTACCTCAAGAAACAGGAAACATCTCGAATAAACAACCTAACCTTGCACCTAAAGCAATTAGAGAAAGAAGAACAAAAAACCCCCAAAGCCAACAGAAGGAAAGAAATTATAAAGATCAGGTCAGAAATAAATGAAAAAGAAATGAAGGAAACAATAGCAAAAATCAATGAAACTAAAAGCTGGTTCTTTGAGAAGATAAACAAAATTGATAAACCATTAGCCAGACTCATCAAGAGAAAAAGGGAGAAGACTCAAATCAATAGAATTAGAAATGAAAAAGGAGAAGTAACCACTGACACTGCAGAATTACAAAAAATCTTGAGAGATTACTACAAGCAACTCTATGCCAATAAAATGGACAACCTGGAAGAAATGGACAGATTCTTAGAAATGCACAAACTGCCGAGACTGAACCAGGAAGAAATAGAAAATATGAACAGACCAATCACAAGCACTGAAATTGAAACTGTGATTAAAAACCTTCCAACAAACAAAAGCCCAGGACCAGATGGCTTCACAGGTGAATTCTATCAAACATTTAGAGACGAGCTAACACCTATCCTTCTCAAACTCTTCCAAAATATTGCAGAGGGAGGAACACTCCCCAACCCATTCTACAAGGCCACCGTCACCCTGATACCAAAACCAGACAAAGATGTCACAAAGAAAGAAAACTAAAGGCCAATATCACTGATGAACATAGATGCAAAAATCCTCAACAAAATACTAGCAAACAGAATCCAACAGCACATTAAAAGGATCATACACCATGATCAAGTGGGGTTTATCCCAGGAATGCAAGGATTCTTCAATATACGCAAATCAATCAGTGTGATACGCCATATTAACAAATTGAAGGAGAAAAACCATATGATCATCTCAATAGATGCAGAGAAAGCTTTTGACAAAATTCAACACCCATTTATGATAAAAGCCCTGCAGAAAGTAAGCATAGAGGCAAGTTTCCTCAACATAATAAAGGCCATATATGACAAACCCACAGCCAACATCGTCCTCAATGGTGAAAAACTGAAACCATTTCCACTAAGATCAGGAAGAAGACAAGGTTGCCCACTCTCACCACTATTATTCTACATAGTTTTGGAAGTGTTAGCCACAGCAATCAGAGAAGGCAAAGAAATAAAAGAATTCCAAATAGGAAAAGAAGGAGTAAAGCTGTCACTGTTTGCAGATGACATGTTACTATACATAGAGAATCCTAAAGATGCTACCAGGAAACTCCTAGAGCTAATCAATGAATTTGGTAAAGTAGCAGGATACAAAATTAATGCACAGAAATCTCTTGCATTTCTATACACTAATGACGAAAAATCTGAAAGTGAAATTAAGAAAACACTCCCATTTACCATTGCAACAAAAAGAATAAAATATCTAGGAATAAACCTACCTAAGGAGACAAAAGACCTGTATGCAGAAAATTATAAGACACTGATGAAAGAAATTAAAGATGATACAAATAGATGGAGAGATATACCATGTTCCTGGATTGGAAGAATCAACATTGTGAAAATGACTCTACTACCCAAAGCAATCTACAGATTCAATGCAATCCCTATCAAACTACCACTGGCATTTTTCACAGAACTAGAACAAAAAGTTTCACAATTTGTATGGAAACACAAAAGACCCCGAATAGCCAAAGCAATCTTGAGAACGAAAATTGGAGCTGGGGGAATCAGGCTCCCTGACTTCAGACTATATTACAAAGCTACAGTAATCAAGACAGTTTGGTACTGGCACAAAAACAGAAATATAGATCAATGGAACAGGATAGAAAGCCCAGAGGTAAACCCAGGCACATATGGTCACCTTATCTTTGATAATAGAGGGAAGCATATACAGTGGATAAAAGACAGCCTCTTCAATAAGTGGTGCTGGGAAAATTGGACAGGTACATGTAAAAGTATGAAATTAGAACACTCCCTGACACCATGCACAAAAATAAACTCAAAATGGATTAAAGACCTAAGTGTAAGGCCAGACACTATCAAACTCTTAGAGGAAAACATAGGCAGAACACTCTATGACATACATCACAGCAAGATTCGTTTTGACCCAGCTCCCAGAGAAATGGAAATAAGAACACAAATAAACAAATGGGACCTAATGAAAGTTAAAAGCTTTTGCACAGCGAAGGAAACCATAAACAAGACCAAAAGACAACCCTCAGAATGGGAGAAAATATTTGCAAATGAAGCAACTGACAAAGGATTAATCTCCAAGATTTACAAGCAGCTCACGCAGCTCAATAACAAAAAAACGAACAACCCAATCCAAAAATGGGCAGAAGACCTAAATAGACATTTCTCCAAAGAAGATATGCAGATTGCCAACAGACACATGAAAGAATGCTAAACATCGTTAATCATTAGAGAAATGCAAATCAAAACTACAATGAGATATCATCTCACACCGGTCAGAATGGCCATCATCAAAAAATCTAGACACAATAAATGCTGGAGAGGGTGTGGAGGAAAGGGAACACTCTTGCACTGTTGGTGGGAACGTAAATTGATACAGCCACTATGGAGAACAGTATGGAGGTTCCTTAAAAAACTACAAATAGAACTACCATACGACCCAGCAATCCCACTACAGGGCATATACCTGAGAAAACCATAATTCAAAAAGAGTCATGTACCAAAATGTTCATTGCAGCTCTATTTACAATAGCCAGGACATGGAAGCAACCTAAATGTCCATCGACAGATGAATGGATAAAGAAGATGTGGCACATATATACAATGGAATATTACTCAGCCATAAAAAGAAATGAAATGGAGGTATTTGTAATGAAGTGGATGGAGTTAGAGTCTGTCATACAGAGTGAAGTAAATCAGAAAGAATAAAACAAATACAGTATGCTAACACATATATACGGAATCTAAGGAAAAATAAAAAAAGGGCCATGAAGAACCTATTGGCAAGACGGGAATAAAGACACAGACCTATTAGAAAATGGACTTGAGGATATGGGGATGGGGTGGGGTGAGATGTGACAGGGTGAGAGAGTGTCATGGACATATATACACTACCAAATGTAAAATAGATAGCTAGTGGGAAGCAGCCGCATAGCACAGGGAGATCAGCTCGGTGCTTTGTGACCACCTAGAGGGGTGGGACGGGGAGGGTGGGAGGGAGGGAGATGCAAGAGGGAAGAGATATGGGAACATATTGTATATGTGTAGCTGATTCAGTTTGTTATAGGGCAGAAGCTATCACACCATTGTGATGCAATTATACTTCAATAAAGATGTTAAAAAAAAAGAAACAAGGAAATAAAATACACAGATAAAAAAAAGAAAAAAAAAACAGAACCAAAAAAAAAAAAGCAAGAGAACAACCAGACAAACAGAAGAACCCAAAAATTAAATCAAACTATTAGAATCACAACCAACAAAAACACAAAACCTAAAAACAAAACCAAAGCAGTGTGCCAATTGAAGAATAAAGCAAGGGAACAGAACAAACTGATAAAAATGATTAAGTAAAATAAAATAAAGAGCCAAAAAACACAGAACAGAATAGCAAAGTAGAAATGGAAATATTTTAAAAAGTAAAAAATATATTAAAGAAAAAATATAAGGGAAAAGAACACAGAACAATTGAAAAGTGAAGTAAAAATAGAAATATATAAAAAAATAAAAAGAAAAAGTATGTTATAAAACACAAAGATCCCAAAAGACTAAATAACAAAAAAATCTAAAAGAACAACTACAAACAAACAAAGAAAACAAAAAAAAGCCAGAACCAACAACAGAATGAATCAAAACATAATAAAATATATAGTAATAATTATATTTCCCTGGGGTCTCTGCTGTAAGTGTCCTTGCACACGCCGTGATCCACAGCCCACCTCTGCCTCCCCAAGAGGCTCTCTTCTGCCTCTGGGATGGTCTCTGAACCTGCTGTGGGCCCTGTGGGGAACACTCAGACACTGATCTGGCCCAATTCCTGTGTGTGCTTGCCCCAATGTCCACAGCTGTCAGAGCTAGACCGTTTTCATTTGTGGGAACACTCATTGTCTACTCAGATATTCCACAGACCCAGGGTCTACCTAGCTGACTGTGGGGATTTAATCTGCAGCTTCTACAGCTGAAGGAAATATTTTTGATCCTCTTCCTTAGTCGCCCTGTTCCTTGGTTTCAGCTTTGGTTTTATCCCCATCTCTGCATGTGGTCCACCCACAGTAGTCTGGTCCTGAGGCTGCCTTGGAGCTCCTGGATTTGCCCCAGTGAGGACAGGGCACAGAGGTGGTATGAGTGCTTTGATTGCAGGAGCCCTGGTGGCACCAAATGCGCAGGGAAGCTAGCACCACAGGCACAAGAGATATAGTCCTAGTGAGGGCCTTTTCTGGTGCCCAGCATAAGGCGCATGAGGGCCAGCCCTGAGAGGGCGTTTTTTATTGCTTAGCAACTGGCACGTGAGAGCCAGTCTTTTTTTTTTTTTTTTTTTTTTTTTTTTTTTTTTTTAAATATTTATTTATTTGGTTGTGTTGGGTCTTAGTTGTGGCATGTGGGATCTAGTTCCCTGACCAGGGATCGAACCCAGGCCCGCTGCATTGGGAGTGCGGAGTCTTAGCCACTGGACCGTCAAGGAAGTCCCGAGAGCCAGTCTTGAGAGAGCTTTTTTTATTGTCATTGGCAGGCGCCAGTGTGTGGGGAGAGAGAGGTTACAATAGTGGCTCCTCCCGCTGCATGTGACTCAGCAATAACGCCCTGCTTCTATGGCAGTCTGGTCTTCCTCCATAGGCATTCCCTGCTGCTGATTTCCTCCCTCCTGTCCCCTCAGTCTGTCTCCCTACAGCCAGCAGCAGTTCTCACTCCAGACCTGTTCTCCAATCCCCACGTTCCAGCTCCCAGCCCCCTTGCACACCTGTGAACACATGTCTCAATCTGGGGCACATAGGGCCTGTGGTATGGACCATCTGTGTATTTCTCACTCTGTCCAATCTGCCACAGATCAGCTGCTTCACCATCTTCCAACAATCTCAAATGCTTCCCTCTGTCCCAATTGATTTCCCCATTAGAGAGGGGTTTCCCTGAATTCGTGAATCTCTTATCTGTTTCAGCGCCCCCTCCCCAGGGTGCAGGTCCAGTCCTGCTTCCTCTTCTCCTCCTTCTCCCTTCTTTTTTTCATCCTACTCAATTATGAAGGGATCTTTATAGTCCTTTCTGTTGTCCAAGGTCTTATGCTAGTGTTCAGCTGGTGTTCTGTGAGAACTGTTGCATCTATAGATGTATTCCTGATGCATCTGTAGAGAGAGATGAACTCCACGTCTTCCTACTCCTCCGCCATCTTAACTCTCCAATTCCACTTAATCCACTTCTATTTTTTTTCTTTAAGAATTTCCAAATTCTTTATTAATTGTATTTTTAAATTAGTAGGATAATGGTAATGTTACTCTTTATTTGTGTTTTTGATTTTTGGTTTTAGTATATGGAGACAGGCATGGGCATTTCTGTAATGATGCACCTATGCTGTTATATCAACTTTTTTATAGACTAAGAGGCTAGTTGATCCAGCCTGCTAACTCTTCTTCATGACATAAGCATGATAAAGAGATAATTAATTTTAAACTGGTTTTGTTGTTGTCCTGGAGTTGTAACCTAAGTTATTACTTCAGTTAGTAGAATCCATATGTGTGGTAATCAGAAGATAGACTGGTTTCAGTATTTTGTTCATTAGATGACAGCTCCTCTAAAATATCTTACTGTACATGTCACTAAATTCAGGTTTCTGTACTATTGATCACCAGTTCTGCTTTCTGACATACTCAGAGTACTAGAAGACAACCTACAAATTGTCCAATATTCCAACTCCCTCATTTTACAGATGAGAAAATTTGCTTCTAAAGAGAACCAGATGATTGATCATGTTCACATATCCAGTTCATGACAAAACCAAGACTATGGCTAAGGTGATTTAATTCTCACTCCATATGTTTTTATCATTTTGATCTCTTTGAAACTCAACCTATGATTGTACGACCACAAATAACTTAAAACTAACAAATGTAGTCAATTCTTTACCTTTGTACAAATAATCATGTATTTGTCATATAAACAAAACCTAACGATTATTTTTTTTTTCCCTATTGGGGTAATCAGTGTTGTGTAAGTATAGGCAGAAAGATCCAATTTGCCATCTAAGTTGAGTATAGTTTATATTTGAGTGGCTATAATAATGCCAGGGTTATCATTAGGTTTCACAGAGGCATATTTGTTAAAGTGTTAAAACCTTCCAGTTAGTATAAACTACAAATAAAATGTAAATTTGAATATAGTTGACCTAAAAGTGTGTTCCTATAAGAACAATTTGTCCAATTCAACACACAGTTGTTGAATACTCTCACTTATATGTGGTAGGTTAAGAATGTTTGCATTCTGTCACAGTACTCAGCTCTCTGTTTGTCACAATTTAGTTACAGCAAACAATCTATGGGCTGAATTTTCTGTTTTAAAGTTTGAAACTCAGGGCAACAGCAATAAATTTTTTAAACTAACAGCAAAGCATAATGAAACCTGAGTTGTTCCTCCTGATCTGAATATTTTGTATTAAGTATATAAGTTTAGTTTCTGGCTCCCTCAGTGAAAAAAATAAAATGGACACTTTAAACCCTTTATTAATTGCAAGATAGAAATTCCAGCAAAGATATGAGGGACGTGATTATTTTTATGAGTCACTGAAGAGTAGGAATAACAATGCACCAAGGGGAAAAAAATAACTCAGAACAAACACAGTTTCATATACTTATTAAATAATAACTCTCACTGTAATTAATTCAGTGTACCAAATATTTTTATATCATTATTTATAATGAGGGAAGTAGTTTGATATATGTTACACAAAGACAAATTTTGGAAATTTCAAAAGCTTATATGGCTGTGTGTACTACACCATTGTTCATTTAACTTAAATACAAATTCTGTACTGTATTAAATTATTCTTCCCTTGGTTGAGAACAACCTGCCAATATATAAAAGCTAAATAACTCCTTAAAAGTGATTGTAAACGTGTTCTGACCAAACAAATCAATTAAGTAGCAATGATTTATAGACACTAACAATGTATCATACACTGAACATGGGCAAAAATTTTTAAATATTCTTACTTGATTCACTAGTAATTATGCTGTGATTATTGGTAATTTCATGTACACATGAACTTAGCCGTATAAAGTATATCCCAAATGAATGAAGTAGGTGGTAGATGAAAAGGAATGTAGAAGATTAAGTTACTTTAGGCCAAGGTGATCAAAAATGTTCTTTAGACTCTAATTTACATGTATTCATCACTTAGATGTTAACATCCTCTAAGTTTCAACTTTGACCCTCTTTATTTCTCACTCTACCTGTGCTGCCCAATACAGTAGCCATTAGCCACAAGTGGCTAATTAAATTTAAATTTAAATTAATTAAAATTAAATATTCAACTCCTCAGTCACATTAGCCATATTTCAAGTGCTCAATAATGACACCTATGTAGTGAATTCTGTATAAGGCAATGCAGATTATAGAACATTCCCGTCATTGTACAGTTTTATCAGACAATGCTTTGAGTCTACCCACTTAGTCTAAGAAATTTTGTCTATATCATGCCTCACCTGATCCTGATGATTACTCCCAAATCTGTTTTCCTATGCCTTGCTTTTCTCACATATTAAATAGGATAATAATAATACCTACCAAATAGGATTATTAAGACAATAAAATAAAATAATACATGCAAGTATTTTGAAAATCACCAAACCCATAGTAGGCCCTCAGCTATGTTTAATAAATAAGACATGTGTTCATCATGACTAATGATAACACTCTTCTGAACCCCAGAACTGTATATTTAACTACTTATTGGAATCCACATTTGAATTTCATGCAGAAACCTCAAACTCAGTAGAGCCAAAGCCAAACTATACAGTACAAGTCTGTCTTTTGCACAATAATCATTTAAATATTTGAAGACAATCATTATTTCTATTTGTGGATTGTTCTGGGTTAAAAAATACTTAGTCCCATTAATATTTTTGTCTGGTGCTTTCTAAACACCTATGATTTATTTTAAAATTCTCAGATTAAGTGTCTCTTCTTTTGTGAAATTTTTCCTGATCCTATGGTATCTACAAACTGATACATAAATCAATAATTGCATTTCTTAAACTATATAGGAAGTTGTACCCTTCTGATCATTTCTATCACTATATCATAAGCTTCTTGACCATAATAACTATTTCTTATTATTGCATTCCTAGGTGTTAGCATAGAGCCTGGGTCAGAGTAAGGACTAGCCAAACCCTGTTTGAATAAATAAATAAATGTTTCACAGAGGAAAGGAGCTTTGAACTATGGGCTAAAAGATGAGTAGAGTTTAGACAGAGAGAAGAGTACAAATGGGATTAATGAAGCCATCAGGTTGTGCAAGTATGAGGTGACTGAGGGGGTGCTGGTGGGAAGTGACTAGGCCAGTTTGATTGGAGAAGAGAATTTATTTAGGAATAAAGTGCAAAATGAGTACGAAAAAGTTTTCTGAATTTAATAGAGAGCTCTAAATATTCTATAAGCAGTGGGGAGTCACTAGTAAATTGAGATGGGGAAAGTGGTATTATCAAAACAAGTTTCCATCATGGGTTGGGGAAGATGCTAGAGGTGGTGATATCAGTTAGAAAACTATTGCAGCGGTCCAGGCATGAGGTCACAAACTCTCAAAATAAGGTAATTGTATTAAGAAAAGTGGGATCAGGGAAAAGGTTGATAGGCAGAGAAAAAAGAACAAAGATGATAGAAATTGAGATACCTGATAGAGAATCTGGATGGACAAAAAAGTAAGGTGTTTGGTTTTAGAAATACTTTGACTGAGGTACCTAGGGTAAGACCTATGAAGGGAAATATTCCACATGTGCATTATATGCTAAACTGAAGCTTGAAACACATTTGACCTAGAGATATGGATTTTGGAATAGATTGCTTGTGTTAGTAATGGTTATTGAAACCATAAGAATATAGGAGAGTTTTGAGGGCAATAGTGCATAGAAAGAAAAATGGGCCTAGTACTAGGTCTTGGAGAATGTCCGTATTTAGGATTTTGGGGTAAAAAAGATAAGCCATCGAAAACTGAAAAGAATCATCCAAGAGGTTGGTTCCACTTTGCATTATGTGAACTGCAGATATTCCATTGTCTTAAGGCAATGGTTCTTGTTCTAACAAAGTTGGTAAAAAATCATGTTGTTGGCTTAATTTTTAACAATGCTACCATTCTCCACACAGTTAGTTACATTTTCTCTAATAAGTTGGCCATATATATCCACTATGTATACATTCATCTTTCCACTTCCTTACTATTATTCTTGCCATCATTTTTTTCCTCTGAATGATTTTCCTACAGGAGACAACTGCTGTTTTTTTTTTTTAAAGGCCAACAATTATAGCACTTTTGCTTAATTGTCCCATTCACCAGATAAATAGAAGTATCTGTCTTTATTTCAAAAGTATTTAAGATAATGTTTTTTTTAAGGAATTCTGAAAAGTTTGCAAATATGTAGGCTCTGATAAAAATGTGTTCATCTTAGGCACAATTTCCCTAAGTCAATTCCATGAAACATCAGTTTACTTGGTTGCTAATCAGTGTTTGCAATAAAATATTTTCTTAGTCAAATAGATTTGGAAATGATAGAATAATCAAAGTTAAATGGGTTTCTTAAATGCAGCACACTTCCCAGAGTTTTTAATGTGCTAATGGGTATGGAAAATCTCCAAGAGGACAATATCTTATAAAGCATATCTTAATGACTCATCTTGCTGGGTCAGTACTTCATGGAGCACGTTTTGGAAAACATGTGTTGAAGGTAAATTGTTTTTCCACAGGCTCTCGTATGTGTAAATGATGTAGACTCCAGAATAAGTACTTGCCTATTTTTTGCTGCTTTTATAATTTTATTTACCTCTCCAGTGGTTTTACTTTGTATGAAAATAGGGTTCCCTCCTTGTTCTTTAACAATTTTAGAAAGCACACATCTGTGTTATTTTATAAATATCAAAGTGTTAATTTTAAATAAAAGTTTACGGTTTATTTCTTTATGCAATTCTTCAGGGCTTATGATTGAGTGAGAAAATGTTCACATTTAAATTTTTACTTTTTGAAGATTAGACTTGTTCATAAAGTTTCAGAACTACTAACAGGAAGTCCCTTTTACATTCAAAAGTAATTTTATTTTTGCCCAGTGGAATAGCATAGTGTGGGAAATAAATAAATAAAAACATTGTTGTTTATACCTTTCTAACTGCTTTGATTATGTTCCAGAGGATATACCCAAGGGAGAACTTGAGATTTTAGAAAGACACAGAATCCTATCACTTTAAAAACTGTAGGAACAATGCTGCAAAGTGTTAACTTGGTTAGAGTGGTATCACTGCATTATTTCTCCCTATCCTCTATTTTAATAACCTATCTATGGATGAAAAGAAAATTATATGAGTAAATAGTATATTTACTTTGATTAAATATTTTGAGTAAATTGTATATTTATATGCTAGCAAAGTAATATTAGTTTTTCCTTAAAAGAATGATACCACTATAAAATTATTAGGATGCCTTGATAATATAAAAATTGGGGTAACACTGACAGAATTTTCATTATTGCTATCTTCTCTATGGACGCTTTTAAGATCTGCTCAAACAAAAATCAAAAACAAACAAACGAAAAAAAAAAAAAAAACACAGAAATTAGTTTGCATTTTTATTTCTTACAGGTTGTCATGTGGATAGATGATTCACCTTATTCTCTATGGCCCCAAGGGATAAAACTAAGAGCAATGGGTGAAGGAGGGACAGAGAATACAGTTCAGTATAAAAAACAATTCTCCAGTAGCCTGAACTGTCCATGTACTATATATAGATTGGCGAGTTCCCAGTTATTTAAAGAGTTCATGTAAAGGCTGAGTGAGCACTTGCCAAGAATGTCATAGCATCAAGCATCAGATAGCCTTTAAGGTTCTTTTTTTTTCTGACATTCATAGTACAGGATTCTATGATTTATAAATTAATATTATTACTAACAGTGTTAGCCATGTTCTTTTAAATATACTTTAAATGTTTTATTTGAAAAAGTAACGCATGCACAGAATAAAAAATATCTTGTATTACAAAAGAAAATATACCTCCAATCCTATATATTCTGGATTCCCCAGTTGTCTGGTCTCATCAAAGGCAATTGCTTAACATTTTTTGTGTATCTCTCTATCATTCTATGATTTGGGTGTAAGTGTACATGCTGTCTTCCTTGTTTTACACAAATTGGAATATACTATGCTTTCTTTTCTGTATGTTACTATACATATGTGTGTATTCTATACATAGTTTTTTCTGTACACATATATGCAATTCATGCATAGTACTTCATCATATGAATTAATTAAACTTTTAAATAGATTTTAATTTTTATAGCAGTTGCAGGTTCACAGCAATATCAAGCAGAAGAGACATCACACATACTCCTTGCCAGTTTGGGGAGTTGTGCAACCATCACTACAATCCAGTTTTAGGACATTTATATCACCCCCAAAATTTATCTCAGGCTCATTTACAATCAGTCCCCACTCTCATTTCTAATCCAGTTACTATTCTGCTTCAGTGGCTAAAGATTTGCCTTTTATAGAAATTTCATGTAAATTAGATCATGCAGGATACATTCTTTTTTATCTGTCTTCTTTCCCTTGGCATAATATTTTTTAGGTTCCCCTATAGTGTACAATAGTAGTTTGCTTCTTTTTTATTTCTAAATAGTATTCCATTGTATAAAACCACATTTTGTTTAACCACAATATGGATTGTGTCAATTTTACAGCTATTATGAATAATGCTTCTATGAACATTTTATACAAGTCTTTGTGTTAACATATGTTCTTTTTATTAGTATATAGTTGATTTTAAAAATTATATGTGTTTCAGGCATACAACACAGTGATTCAATATTTTTATAGATTATACTCCATTTAAATTTATTACAAAATAATGGCTGTATTCCATTTGGTGTACTATCAACCTTGTATCTTATTTATTTTAGACATAGTAGCTTGTCCTCTTAATCCTATACCCCTATCTTGCCCCTCTCCTATCACTCTTCCACTGGTAAACGTTAGTTTATTCTCTATATCTGAGTCTGTTTCTGTTTTGCAATATTTATTAATTTGTTTGTTTTTTAAATTCCACATATAAGTGAAAACTTACAGTATTTGTCTTTCTCTGTCTGACAGATTTCACTAAGCATAATACCCTCCAGGTCCATCCATGCTGTTTCGAATAGCAAATTTTTATTCTTTTATTATGGCTGAGTAATACCCCATTGTATATGTATAACACATCTTCTTTATCCATTCATCTGTTGATGGACACTTAGGTTGCTTCCATACCTTGGCTATTGTAAATAATGCTGCTAAGAACATTGGGGTGCATATATCTTTTCGAATTAGTGTTTTCATTTTCTTTGGATATATACCCAGGAATTGATGGATCATAGGGTAGTTCTATTTTTACTTCTTTTGAAGAAACTCCATATTGTTTTTCATAATGACTGCACCAGTTTACATTACCACCAACAGTGTCCTGGGGTTCCCTTTTCTCCACAACCTCACCAACATTTGTTATTTGTGGCCATTTTGATGATTGCTATTCTGCCTGGTGTGAGGCAATATCTCACTGTGGTTTTAATCTGCGTTTCCCGATGATTAGCAATGTTGAGCATCTTCTCACGTGCCTGTTGGCCATCTATATGTCTTCCTTGAAAAAATGTTTATTCAAATCTTCTGCCCATTTTTTTTTTTTTTAACATCGTCATGTTTTTTTAATGATTTTTTTCTCCATATTTTAAATTTATTTATTTATTTATTCATTTTTGGTTGTGTTGTGTCTTCGTTTCTGTGAGGGCTTTCTCTAGTTGCGGCAAGCGGGGGCCACTCTTCATCGCGGTGCGCGGGCCTCTCACTATCGTGGCCTCTCTTGTTGCGGAGCACAGGCTCCAGACGCGCAGGCTCAGTAGCTGTGGCTCACGGGCCTAGTTGCTCCGCGGCATGTGGGATCTTCCCAGACCAAGGCTCGAACCCGTGTCCCCTGCACTAGCAGGCAGACTCCCAACCACTGCACCACCAGGGAAGCCCTCTGCCCATTTTTAATGTTTTTTTTTTTTAAATAATGAGTTGTATGAGCTGTTTATATATTTTGGATATTAACCCCTTACTGGACATATAATTTGCATATATTTCTCCTATTTAGTAGATTGTCTTTTCATTTTGGCCATGGTTTCCTTTGCTGTGCAAAAGCTTTTAAATTTAATTAGATCCATTTTATTTATTTTGTTTTTGTTTCTTTTGCCTGAGGAGGCAGATCCAAAAAAAATATTGCTATGATATATATCAAAGAGTGGTCTGTCTATGTTTTCTTCTGGGAGTGTTACAGTTTCCAGTCTTACATTTAGGTATTTAATCCATTTCAAGTTTATTTTTGTATATGGTGTGAGAAAATGTTCTAATTTCATTCTTTCACATATAGCTGTCCAGTTTTCTCAGCACTACTTATTGAAGAGACTGCCTTTTCCCCATGGTATACTTTTGCCTCCTTTGTCATAGATTAATTGACCATGAGTAAGTGAGTTTATTCCTGGGCTCTCTATTCTGTTCAATCGGTCTATGTGTTAGTTTTTTTGTGCCAGTGCCATAATGTTTTGATTACTATAGCTTTGTAATATAGTCTGAAGTCAGGGATCATGATACCTCTAACTTTGTTCTTTTTTTCTCAAGATTGCTTTGGCTATTCAGCAGCCTTTGTGGCTCCATATAAATTTTAGGATTATTTGTTCTAGTTCTGTGAAAAATGTCATGGGTATCTTGATGGGGATTGAATTAAATCTGTAGATTGCTTTGTGTAGTATGGATGTTTTAACAATATTAATTCTTACAATCCATGAACATGGGATATCTTTCCATTTCTTTGTATCATCTTCAATTTATTTCATCAATATTTTGTAGTTTTCAGAGTACAGGTCTTTTACCTCCTTGGCTTTTATTCCTAGGTGTTTTATTCTTTTTGGTGCAATTTTAAACAGAGTTGTTTCCTTCCTTTCTCTTACTGATAATTCATTATTATTCTATAGAAAAGCAACAGATTTCTGTATTAATCTTTTATCCTGCGACTTTACTAAATTCATTTATTAGTTCTAGTAGTTTTTTTAGTGGCAACTTCAGGGTTTTCTATATATAGCATCATGCCATCTGCAAATAGGGACAGTTTTACTTCTTCCCTTGAACATACGTTTTTAGGTTTTTTGGGTATATACCTTGGAATGTAATTGCTGGGTCATATGCTAAATTTATGATTAACTCTTTAAGGTATTGCCAAATTATTTGCCAAAGGGACTGCTCCACTTTTTAATTTTCAGCAGCAATATATGTTCATTCCAATTTCTCAATATATCCTAGAGTTAGTATAGTTGTCTTTTGGATCACAGCCATTCTAGTGAGTTTGTAGTGATATCTCTTTGTGATTTTTAATTTACATTTCATAAACCAATTGTATTGAGCATCTTTTCATGCGTTTATTAGCCATTCTTATAGCTTCTTTGATGAAATATTTTTCAGATGTCTTGACCATTATTTTAAATATTTAAAAGATTTTATTTTTAACACATTTTTAGTATTACAATAAAATCGAAAGTATAAAAATTTCCCATAACTGTACCTGTTCTCACAAACGCTCACCTTCCCCAAATTTCAACATACCCCACCAGAATTTTACATTTTTTACAATTGATAAACCTATACTGATACATCATTTACACCCAAAGTCCATATTTTATGTTAGGTTTCATTCTTGGTGTTCTGCACTCTAAGGGTCTGGACAAATGTTTAATGACATGTATTCATCATAATAACATCATACAGAGAATTTCACTGCTCTAAAAGTCCTCTGTTTCACCTACTCATCATTCTTACCCCATCCCTATCTCCTGGAAAGCACTTATCTTTTTCATGCCTTCATAGTTTTGCCTTTTTCAGATGCCATATGTTACAATCTTATAATATGAAGCCTTTTTTGATTAGTTTCTTTCACTTAGTAATATGCATTTATGTTTCCTCCATATCTTTTCATGGCTTGAAAGCTCAATTCTTTTTAGTGCTGAATAATGTTCCATTATCTGGATGTTCCACAGTTTATTTATCCATTCACCTCCTGGAGGACATGTTGGTTGTTTCCAAGTTTGGGCAATTATAAATAAAGCTGCTATAAACATCTTGTGCAGGTTTTTGTGTGAATATAAGTTTTCACCTCCTTTGAGTAAATACCAAGGAGAGCGATAGCTGGGTCATATGGCAAGAATATATTTAGTTTTGTAAGAAACCATCAAACTGTCTTCCAAAGGAGCTGTACCATTTTGCATCTCCACATACAGTGAATGAGAATTCTTGTTACTCCACATCCTTTTGGTGTTATCAGTGTTCCTCATTTTGATCATTCTAATAAATGATTAGGGGTATTTCATTATTGTTTTAATTTACTTTTCACTGATGACATGTGATATGGAGCATCTTTTCATATACTCATTTGCCATCTGTATATTTTGTTTGGTGAGGTGTCTATTAGGGTCCTTGGCCCATTTTTTAATTGGGTTTTTTTGTTTTCTTGTTGAGTTTTTGAGTTGTTTGTAAATTTGGGGGTTTAAAATTTTTATTTATTTGATTTTATTTTTAATTAAAAAATATATTTAATGTTTACAACATGATGTTTTGTTATACATATACATAGTGAAGTAATTACTATAGCTAAGGTAATTAACATATTTATCTCCACACATAGTTACTATTGTGTTTGTGTGTGTGCTGAATGCACCTGATATATACCCTTTATCAAATTTACAGTATATAATACAGCATTATTAACTATAGTCATCATGATGTATGCTTGATTTCTAGAACTTATTATCCTCCATAACTGGAACTGTGTATCCTCTAGCCAACGTCCCCCCATTTCCTCTACCTCCCCACCCCTGGTAACCTCCATTCTACTCTTTACTTCTGTGACTTTAACATTTTTAGATTGCACACATAAGATCATGCAGTAGTTTTCTTTCTGTGTCTGGTTTATTTCACTTGGCATAATGTCCTCCAGGTTATTTCTTTCTATATTTGGGATAACAGTCCTTTATCAGATGTGTATTTGCATGTATTTTCTCCCAGTCTGTTGCTTGTCTTTTCATTCTCTTGGTGTTATCTGTTGCAGAGCAATTTTTCATTTTAATGAAGTCCAACTTATCAACTATTTTTTTCAGGGATCATGAGTTTGGTAATGTATCAAAATTATTACCATACCTTTTGTGAAGGGTTTAAAGTCTGCGTTAAAGTTCTTTTTTTTTTTTTTTTGCATATGTATGTCCTGTTGATCTATCACCATTTGTTGAAGAGACTGCATTTGTTGCATTGTATTGCTTTTGCCCTTTTGTCAAAGATGAGTTGACTATACTTATGAGGATCTACTTTTGGACTCTCTAATCTGTTCCATTGATCTACTTGTCTATTCTTTCACCAATAGCACACTGTCTTGATTACTGCAGTTTTAGAGCAAGTCAACATCAGGTAGTGTCAGTCTTCCAACTTTGTTCTTCAATATTGAGTTGGCTACTCTCTGTCTTTTGTCTCTTCATATAAACTTTAGAACCTGCTTGTTAATGTCCACAAAATAACTTGCTAGGATTTTGATTGGAATTGCACTGAATCTCTAAATTATGAAATTATGTTGGGAAGAACTGACATATTGTCAATATTGACTTCTATTTATGAGTAATGAATATCTCTCCATTTATCTAGTTATTCTTTGATATCTTTCAAGTTTAGTAACTCCTCATATAGACTGTGTAAATACTTTTTTAGATTTATACCTAGGTATTTCATTTGGGGGGGGTCCTAATGTAATAGGTCTTGTGTTTTTAATTTTGAATCCCACTTGTTCATTGCTGGTATATAGGAAAATGAATGACTCTTTCATATTAACTTTGTATCCTGCTACCTTGCTGTAATCACTTATTTGTTTCAGGAGTTTTTTGATCAGTTCTTTCAGATTTTCTACATAGATGATCATGTCATATGCAACCAAGACGTTTTTGTTTCTTCCTTCTAAATCTTTATACCTTTCATTTATTTTTCTTGTCTTATTTGCACTATCTAGGACTTCCAATAAAATGTTTAAAAACAGTGGTGAAAGGGGACACCCTTGCCTTGTGGATCTTAGAGGAAATGCTCCAAGTTTCTCACCATTAAATGTGATGTTAACTGTAGGGTTTTTGTAGATATTTTATCAAGTTAAGGAAGTCCCACTGTATTCATTATATACTGTTTTCTTTTTATCATGAATGGGAGTTGAATTTTGTCGAATGCCTTTTTCTGGATCTATTGATATGATCGTGTGAATTTTCTTCTTTAGTCTGATGATGTTATGGTTTAAAATAATTGATTTTTGAATACTGAACCCACCTTGCATACCTGGGATAAAGCCTAATGGTCCCAGGTATAATTATTTTATACATTATCATATTTTATTTGTTAATATTTTGTTGAGGATTTCTGCATCTATATTCATGAAAGATATTTGTCTGTAGAATTTTTTTTTTCAATATCTTTCTCTGGTTTTGTTATTAGGATAATTCTGCCCTCATAGAATGAATTAGGAAGCATTCCTTCTGTTTTCATTTCCTGACAATGATTGTAGAGAATTGGTATAATTTCTTCCTTAAATGTTTGGTAGAATTCACCAATGATGCCATCTGGCCTGGTGTTTTCTGATTTTAACAGATAGGGGTTAATTCCTATTGGTTATTTCTTGTTGTGTGAAATTTGACAGATTTGTCTTTCAAGGAATTGGCCCATTTGTATTAAGTATATTTTAATTTGCTTCTTATTAATGTGAATTTCCATCGTTTCTAATGTTTTCTATTATTGACAATGTTACAATGAATGTTTTTGTATATGTATCTTAGTGCAGAACTGTACCTCTGTGGGGTAAATGATTGCAAATATTATTATTTGGTCAAAGTGTGTCTGCATTTTAATTTTCTATACACATAGCCAAAATGTACACTATACATGTTTCATGGACATATTTTACTGAGACCTAAACCAAAACCATATTTTGTACTTATTTCTGCACATTTAAATTTATTACAGGTGTCAGGGAAATATTGTTACTACAAGAAGGAAATACTAGTACCTGCACATAGTATTTGTATACAACTATAGAAAATAAAACTGTTACCTTAAAGAAATTGTTCATTCTGGGAAACAGTATTTAAAAATAAAATTTAAATTACCTTTTAACCAAATCTGCAAGCAACTATCAGGAAGTCACTTTCTCTGTTGGAGAGAATTAGATTTTCTTAAGCTGAAAAAGCAATGAGAGATTGGAGACAAGGCACGAAATGTAACTTCTCACTCTCTCAAGGTTTCTGGTATAGGTAGACCCCTGCATAAGTGTCCATTCTCTCTTCTCACATGTCATACATGAAATTTCCCAGAATAACCAGTCTGCAATTTGTCTCACCCTTTTGATTCTCTGAGAGTAAATATTATTTCTAGAAAATAAGGTCCTGTGTATCATTACTTCTTCCTGTTTCCATACCCTACATAAACTTCTATTCACCATCCACACTGCCATATTCTTATGCAGGATTTCATCATCTGTCACCTGAACTTTCTAAAAAAACTTCCTTCTAATATTTTTGTTTTGCATATGTATTTTTAAGTACTTGTACTTAATGACACATATAAATACTTATATGCTGTCTCCTAAAATAATGTACTTTAGTATTACCTTTTATCACTTAATTTTATTGTTAAAGTACTACAAGCTATTAAATATATTGTTGCTATTATTATTCTGAACAAACTGTTATAATTAGGTCAATAAGAATAAGAAAAATAAATTTTTTTTTGCCTTCACTTATTCTTTCTCTAATGTTTTTTTTTTTTTTCTTTATGTGGAATCAGGTGTATGACCTGTATCATCTTACTCTTCTCTGAAGAACTTCTTTTAATATTTCTTGCAAGGTGCGTCTACTAGCAACAAATTCTCTTAATTTTTCTGCCTCAAAAAAGAAGTATTTACTTCTCCTTCACTTTTGAAGGTTAGTTTCACTGCATACAGTGTTCGAGTATGTGGACTTTTCTCTCTCAAGATTAAAATATTTCACTCCACTCTATTCTTGCTTGCATGGTTTCTGAAAAGAAATCAAATGCAGTTTCTTGTTATTGCTCACCTAGAGGTAAGATGTTTCTCCCCCCTCTGGTTTCTTTCAGTATTATTCCTTTGTCTTTGATTTTCAGCAATTTGACTATTATATGGCTAGGTGCAGTTTTTCAGAGTTTAATCTGCTTGGTGTTCTCTGAGCTTTTGGATCTGTGCTTTGGTATCTGACATTAATTTGAGGGAAATTCTCAGTAAATATTACTTCAAATATTTCTCTTTCTTCTTTCTTTCTTTTTTTTTCTCTCTTTCTCTCTTTCTCTCTCTCCCCCTTCCTTCCTTCCTTCCTTCTTTCCTTCCTTCCCTCCCTCCTTTCTTTCTTTCTTTCTTCTTTCTCCTAGTATTACTATTGCATGGATATTTCACCTTTTATATTGTCCCACATTTTCTAGATATTCTGTTCCTTTTTACAGTCTTTTTTCCCTTTGTTTTTCAATTTAGGAAGCTTTTAGTGACACATCTTCAAGATCACTGATTCTTTTGTCAGCTCTGTCTACTCTACTAATGAGCCCGTCAAAGGCATTCTTCACTTCTGTTACACTGTTTTTTTGTTTCTAACATTACTTTGAATTTTCTAGCATTTCTTTTGAATTTTGTTTCTAGGCCTTCTTAGGCTTTTCATCTTTTCCCTTACATTATCCATCTGCTCTTGCATGTTGTCCACTTTTTTCATTAGAATCTTTAGCATATTAATTATAATTATTTTAAATAGATGGTCTGATAATTCCAACATCCCTTTTATATCTGAGTCTGATTTTGATCCTTAACTCTGTCTCTTTAACTATGTTTTTTGCCTTTTAGTATGACTTGTAATTTTCGTTGGAAGTCAGGCATGATATACTGCATAAAAGAAACTATTTAATGATATTTAATAATTTAAACTCTTTTTATGTCTAGAACACTTGATCTGATAAATTAGTCTACTTATGACAGTTCAGATTCAAACTGTTGTAATTTTTAAAGTATAGGTAGGCCAATCAACACATTCGCCATTTGCTAAGATGGTAAAATTATTTTATTTTCTGTTCTCTCATCACTTTAGGGCAAAGATAATTCTTGTGGATTTTATTCCATGACAAAGTTCTCATGGAACAAGGAACTCATTTTAATTTTTTTCTACTGAATAAAATTACAATTTTGAATTTAACATCAGTAAGAATGCCATATGATTCTTTCAGAAATTGAAATGCCTTATATTTTGCCTTTAACCAAAAGGGATTTTCTGAGATAAAAAAAAAAAAAAATTCTTATAAAATTTTGTTATCTGTTTTAGTACACCTAAATATATAGACATCCACATTTGTTGCTTGCACACTCTGTTTATTTTATGGCTTTTTCTCATTTTCAAATTTTTATTTCCACACAAAATTTTTTAATATAGTAAATTATTAACAAAATGAACTGGCCAACTATGTGCATATGGCTTGCTTTATTACATTTTGGCATTTGCATAACTTTCTTAGTCTAATTTAAAGCCCAGCACAAAAATTCTAATATTAGTCCAGGCATACATCAGTATGAAGTTGTAATAAACCTGTTAAAGATCTAAACAAGGCTATTTAAGTAATGACTTTGAATTTTTAAGGTTATTCT
This sequence comes from Eschrichtius robustus, assembly GCF_028021215.1. Taxonomy (NCBI): domain Eukaryota; kingdom Metazoa; phylum Chordata; class Mammalia; order Artiodactyla; family Eschrichtiidae; genus Eschrichtius; species Eschrichtius robustus. The sequence goes on along the minus strand of NC_090845.1, from coordinate 75,976,547 downwards.
AATAGCATGACTTACTCTGGGATGGATGATTATTGTGCATTGACATCATGCCTCAGGCATGAAATGTTTTAAATTAATTATCTGCTGATCAAGAACATCTTTGTTTCAATTGTTACTTGACCTTTATTTTTTCAAACAAGATCTTCTCCTTTACCTAATGCCTAAAGTTATTTTTGCAATTTGCTTAATCATTTGCTTTTTTCTACTGTTTTAACTAGTTCATAATTGTTAGGAAAAAAATACTCTGATATCATTTACAAAAATATAATGGCTGCATCATGGATAGAGTTTTTAAAAATTTCCCCAATTAAATGTATTGTTTCCAAAAGACCTCTTGTGAAAATATGTTTCTGTGTGTTTTCTTTTATATTTATCTTTTTTTTCAGTATTAGAGAAACCTTCATGACACTGCATTTAACAATCTTGGAGTGGCTGAAAATGATTTGTGTCTCCACTCTTTGCTCAGGTTGATCTTGGAAACAATAACCCTATTTCAGGCAAACATCAGGGAAGGCATTGGGAGCCCCAGGACCCCCCAAAGCCCTTGTTTGGTGTGAATGCATAAAACTGGTTATGCCTGAGAGACTACTATAATTATTTTGTTGCCAAATACCTTAGAGTTTAACTATGTGCATGTGCAGGATGTGTGTATGTATATATATATAATTATCTGCAATGGCCATACAATGCTAGGCACTCAGTTTGCAAAGGTGACAAATGGTCATGTATACAAAAGAATGTCCAAGGAACTGACTTTTTAAAAACAATTTTCTCTGTTTCTATTCAAATAAATTGGTTTTTTTTTGGAAAAGATTGAAGCAAGCAGATATCTTGTATCTAGCAACTTTTAAAAAGGAACTCATAAAGAAAAAAATATGAGTCAATGTGTTTTTTGGAGAATTCATTAACCATCTGTCAAATACAAAATTATATGGGCATTAGGAAGTATATTTTCTTAGCAAGTTAAAATGACAACCTGGGGGCTTCCCTGGTGGCGCAGTGGTTGAGAGTCTGCCTGCCAATGCAGGGGGCATGGGTTCGAGCCCTGGTCTGGGAGGATCCCACATGCTGCGGAGCAACTAAGCCCGCTGAGCCACAGCTACTGAGCCTGCACGTCTGGAGCCCATGCTCCACAACGGGAGAGGCCGCGACAGTGACAGGGCCACGCACCGCGATGAAGAGTGGCCCCCGCTCGCTGCAACTGGAGAAAGCCCTCACACAGAAACGAAGACCCAACACAGCCAAAAATAAATTAAAAAAAAAAAATGACAACCTGAATTTTACACTTATTGTAAATTAGAGTAACAAAAGATGTGTGGACAAGTTGATAATTTTAATGAAATTTATTTGTAAAGGAGTTGTTTTGGGTAAGTTGTCCAATTATTGAACCTTATTTTTTTCTCATTGAAGCAGAAGTGTTAGTAAAGAGGTTGAAAACATTTTATGTAATTGACCAGATAGTAGATATCTTTGACTTTGTGGGCTATGCAGTCTCTGTCACAATAACACAAATTTGTTCCAATAAAATTTGTTTACAAGTACAGGCAACAGGTTGGATTTGGCCCAAGGGCCAAACAATGGATTGTTAAATACGTTGTAAATATACTTCTAACTTTAGAAGATACTGCCATAGATTAAGATTATGAGCAAAATAAGTGCAGTGTTTGTTTTCAACATTGTCTCTTTGAAATTCTATCTTAAGAAATTTCATAATAGATATACCATTACTTGCATCAGTGTTAAATATCCTTTTCAATGTTGATTAAAACCAATCTTATGTATAAAAATATACAGCTTAATTTTAGGGAAGACAATTATATATATCAAAAATCAAGTAGGTTGCATCAGTTAAGCCTAAAGAGATAGATTATACTCTATAAACTTTAATGTTGAACTAAAACACTGATTTACCTATGGGATGTCTCATGTGAAGTTAAATTATCAAGCAAAAGTACATATATCCTTTTATAAAACACCTTAGAAAGATAATAAAAGTTCAAAATTAGATGATATTCACATTTCTGCTCTTTCTAATTCCATGAGGGGTGATGACTCTGGGAGTAAGGAAAGCAAAATAAAACTTGTCTTAGATGGGGGGGTCAAGATGGTGGAATAAGAGGATGTTGAATTCATCACTCCTCACAAGTACATCAAGAATACATCTACAAATGGAACATTTCTCATAGAGCACCTGCTGATCATTAGCAAAAGACTTCAGACACCTAAAAGGACAAGAAAAATCCTGTCACAACTAGGCAGGATGTAAGAAGAAAATAAGAAAAGAGGAATCAAAACAGGGACAAGCAACCCTGGTGGGAAGCTGAAGGTGAGTGGAAGTCCCCAAACTCAGAAAAACTTCCTCACGGTGGGGAAAACAGCTGGGACAGAAAAGAACCTTTGGGGAAATTTAAGGAGAATGCAGTGGATGGTCTGTGGAAGGCAGGACAAAGTAAGAACTGCTTGCATGGTCTGCACCACAGCTCTGTGCATTCCAGCCTGAGTCGTGAGTTGCTTGTTGCGAAGGGGTGCTGGGTTCCAGAAAGTGGAATTTGGACTGCAGACCCAGGGAGGGCACAGCTGTTGGCTGTGAAAAGACAGCCTGAAGGGACAGGAGTAAGGAGCTCCACAACTGGGAAAGTCTGTGGAAAAAGCCCGGGACACCATAGAAGCAAGGCATCATTGTTGAGTGGCGTTCAAGTGGTGGAGCCGCCATTACCACCCCTTTCCCCACCCGTGGCTTCTTTGGCCTCTGTGGGCACTTGGAGGGGCTCCCATTTGAGTGGGCATGTCCACTCCTCCGGCCGGGGTCTCCTCTGCCTGCAGGGTCCAGGCGCCTGAGTGCTGCCCATCCCAAAGCCTCCTTGGGAAAGAGCCATGGGAGTCTCTGCCTGGTACAAGAGCTTGCCAATGTTTGTGGGGGCTGAGTGCAAAAGCATGGGGTTGGGAGAATGGATCCAGGGAAAGGAGTGCTGTTGGCTGCCCAGATACATCAGAGGGGATGCGAGAGAGGGGATGTATGGCCGGGAATGCAACTAGAGGAAGCCTGGAAAGTGAGGCATCATTGCTGAGAGGTGCACGGTGAGCAGGGCTGCCACTGCTCTCAGACGCCAGCTCCTGCCTCTGCAGGCAGTGGGAGGGACTCCCAACAGAGGTAGCTTGCCACAGTCTGTTGCAAATGACTTCTGGTTCCACTGTCACAGGCAACTCACATAACCCCAATTGTGTCCACTGTAGCACTCCGCAGCTTGAGTGAGTAAGTGTGCCCCATGCAGCTGCTGCTTTCACTACCCCTCACCTGGGCAAGAAACAGATGCCTAAGGGTGGTGCCTATGCAGAGGCAGGGTCAAAATCAAAGCTGAGCCCCAGGGGCAGTGTGACTAAGGAAAAGGAATGAAAATCTTTCCATGCAGCTGCACAAGCCATGGATTAATTCTCTGAGATCGGCTTGGTAAATCCTGCATTTGTGGAATACCTGAATAGACAATGAATGTTCCCAAAAGTGAGACAACTCTAGCCTTTGCAGCAGTGAACTTTAGTGGCAAGTACAAGCAGCAGTTGGGTAAGCTGAGTGATTGAGATGGTCACACAGTGACCACAGCAGGTGCAGAGGCCTACCTAGAGGTATTGGAAGGCCTACTGGGGAGGCAGGGATTTGCTCTGGCTCACTGCGGGAGCAAGGACACTGACGGAGAAGGCCCCACTAAAATATTCTTATTACTATTATTCTTTTTTGTTTGTTTCATTTTGTTCAGCTGTTGGTGTTGTTGCTTTAATTATTTTTTATCATTAATTTTATTTTTTTTAACATCTTTATTGGAGTATAATTGCTTTACAATGGTGTGTTAGTTTCCAGTTTATAACAAAGTGAATCAGTTATACATATACATATGTCCCCATATCTCTTCCTTCTTGCATCTCCCTCCTTCCCACCCTCCCAATTCCAGCCCTCTACCTGGTCACAAAGCACCAAGCTGATCTCCCTGTGCTATGCGGTTGCTTCCCACTAGATAACTATTTGACGTTTAGTAGTGTATATATGTCCATGCCACTCTCTCACTTTGTCCCAGCTTACCCTTCCCCCTCCCCATATCCTCAACTCCATTCTCTAGTAGGTCTGCATCTTTATTCCCATTTTGTGCCTAGGTTCTTCATGACTATTTTTTTTTAGATTCCATATATATGTGATAGCATACGGTATTTGTTTTTCTCTTTCTGACTTACTTCAATCGGAATGACTGTCTCTAGGTCCATCCACCTCACTACAAATAACTCAGTTTCGTTCCTTTTTATGGCTGAGTAATATTCTATTGTATATATGTGCCAAATCTTCTTTATCCATTCATCAGTTGATGGACACTTAGGTTGCTTCCATGTCCTGGCTATTGTAAATAGAGCTGCAATGAACATTTTGGTACATGACTCTTTTTGAATTATGGTTTTCTCAGGGTATATGCCCAGTAGTGGGATTGCTGGGTCATATGGTAGTTCTATTTTTAGTTTTTTAAGGAACCTCCATACTGTTCTCCTTAGTGGCTGTATCAATTTACATTCCCACCAACAGTGCAAGAGGGTTCCCTTTTCTCCACACCCTCTCCAGCATTTATTGTTTGTAGATTTTTTGATGATGGCCATTCTGAGCAGTGTGAGATGATATCTCATTGTAGTTTTGATTTGCATTTCTCTAATGATTAGTGATGTTGAGCATTCTTTCATGTGTTTGTTGGCAATCTGTATATCTTCTTTGGAGAAATGTCTATTTAGGTCTTCTGCCCATTTTTGGACTGGGTTGTTTCTTTTTTTGATATTGAGCTGCATGAGCTGCTTGTAAATTTTGGAGATTAATCCTTTGTCAGTTGCTTCATTTGCAAATATTTTCTCCCATTATAAGAGTTGTCTTTTGGTCTTCTTTATAGTTTCCTTTGCTGTGCAAAAGCTTTTACGTTTCATTAGGTTCCATTTGTTTATTTTTGTTTTGACTTCCATTTCTCTAGGAGGTGGGTCAAAAAGGATCTTGCTGTGATTTATGTCATAGAGTGTTCTGCCTATGTTTTACTCTAAGAGTTTGATGGTGTCTGGCCTCACATTTAGGTCTTTAATCCATTTTGAGTTTATTTTTGTGTATTTTTGTGTATGGTGTTAGGGAGTGTTCTAATTTCATTCTTATTTTTAATTTTAATTTTTTTTCTATTTTATATATATATATTTTTTTATTTTTCTATTTTTACCTTTTTGTTTTGTGGTTTTTCTTGTTTTTGTTCTTTGTTTTTTATTTAATTTATTTTTTCTTTATTTTTTGATTGTTTTTATGTGTACATTTTATTTTCCTTTGCTTTTTTTGTTGTTTGTTTGCTTTCTGTCTTTGTTTAATTTTTCATTTTTTGTTTTAGTTACTTTAACCCTTAGGTATTGTTCTCATTTTTTAATTCTTTTGTTTGTTTTTTTGTCCTCTTGATTTTTTTCCTTTTATTTTTCGTTTTACTCTGAGTGTGTGTGTGTTGTGTTATTGTTGCTGCTGTTTTTTGTTTTTTTGCTGTTTGTCTTTGGTTTTGTTTATTTTCTTTTCTTTTTTTTCTTTTCTTTCTTTTTTCTCTTGCCTTACTGTGTGTCTTGTGGGCTCTTGGTTCCCCAGCCAAGTGTCAGACCTGGACCTCTGGGATGGGAGTGCCATGTCCAGGACTCTGGACTACCAGATAATTCCCCAGCCCAGGGAATATTAATTAGCATGCACACTCCCAGAGGTATCCATATCAACAAGAAGATGGCACCCCACACAGCTGCCTGCAGGCTCCAGTGCTGGACATCTCACACCAAACAACCAGCAAGAGAGGAAAACAACCCCACACATCAGCAGGCAGGCTGCCTAAAGTTGTTCTAAGCTCACAGACACCCTAAAACACACCACCTGATGCAGCCTTGCCCTTAAGAGGGAAAAGCCTCAGGTCCACCTAAAAGAGCACAGGTATCAGTCTCTCCAACCAAGAAACATACACAAGCACCTGGACCAACTTCACTCACCAGGGGGCAGAGAACAGAAACAAGAGTAAATATGACCCTGCAGCCTGTGGAAAGGAGACCATAAACACGGTAGGTTAGACAAAATGAGACAACAGAGAAATAGGTTTCAGAGGGAGGAGCAAGGTAAAATCTCACAAGACCACATAAAAGAAGAGGAAATAGGCAGTCTACCTGAAAAAGAATGCAGAGGAATGATAGTAAAGATGATTCAAGATCTCGGAAATACAGTGGAGGCATAGATTGAGAAGATACAAGAAATGATTAACAAAGATCTAGAAGCAAAGAACAAAAAATCAGTGATGAACAACACAATAACTGAATTGAAAAATACACTAGAAGGAATCAATAGCAGAATAACTGAGGCAGAAGAATGGATAAGTGGCCTGGAATATAGAATGGTGGAAATAACTGCCAAGGAACAGAAAAAAGAAAAAAAGAATGAAAAGAAATGAGGACAGTCTCAGAGGCCTCGGGGACAACATTAAATACACCAACATTCAATTTATACAGGTCTCAGAAGAAGAAGAGAAAGGGAAAGGGCCTGAGGAAATACTGAAGAGATTGTACTCAAAAACTTCCCTAACGTGGGAAAGTAAATAGTCGGTCAAGTCCAGGAAGCACAGCAAATCCCATACAGGATAAACCCAAGGAGGAACACACTTAGACACATATTAATCAATCTAACAAAAATTAAACACAAAGAAAAAATATTAAAAGCAGCAAGGGAAAAGCAACAAATAACCTACAAAGGAATCCCCATAAGGTTATCAGCTGATTTTTCAGCAGAAACTCAGCAGGCCAGAAGGGACTGGCATGACATATTTAGAGTGACAAAAGGGAAAAACTTACAACCAAGATTACCTGATGAGGTGAGGATCTCATTCAGATTTGATGGAGAAATCAAAAGCTTTACAGACAAGCAAAAGCTAAGAGAATTCTACACCACCAAACCAACTTTACAACAAATGCTAAAAGAACTTATCTAAGCAGGAAAAACAAGAGAAGAAAAAGACCTACAAAAACACACCCAAAGCAATTAAGAAAATTGCAATAGGAACATGCATATTGATAATTACCTTAAATGTAAATGGATTAATTGATCCAACCAAAAGACACAGACTAGCTTAATGGATACAAAAAAAAGATCTAAATATATGTTGTCTACAAGAGACCCACTTCAGACCTAGGGACACATACAGACTGAAAGTGAGAAGTGAGGGCAAGGAAAAAGATATTCCATGAAAATGGGAATCAAAAGAAAGCTGGAGTAGTAATACTCATATCGGACAAGATAGACTTTTAAATAAAGACTATTAGAAGAGACAAGGAAGGACACTACATAATCATCAAGGGTCCATTCATAAAGAAGACATAACAATTGTAAATAGTTATGCACCCAACATAAGAGCACCTCAATACATAAGGCAAATGCTAACAGCCATAAAAGGGGAAAACGACAGTAACAAAATAATAGTGAGGGACTTTAACAATGCACTTACACCAATGGACAGCTCATCCAGACAGAAAATCAATAAGGAAACACAAGCTTTAAATGACACATTAGATCAGATGGACTTAATCAATATTTATATGACATTCCATCCAAAAACTACAGAATACATTTTCTTCTCTAATGCTCAAGTGACATTCTCTAGGATAAATCACATCTTAGGTCACAAATCAAACCTCAGTATATTTAAGAAAATTGAAATTGGATCAAGCATGTTTTCTGACAACAAAGCTATGATTTTAAATCAATAAGAGGAAAAATACTGTAAAAAATACAAACCCATGTAGGCTAAACAGTACACTACTAAATAAACAAGAGATTACTGGAGAAATCAAAGAGAGAATAAAAAATACCTAGAAACAAATGACAACACAAACACGATGACACAAAACAAATGGGATGTAGTGAAAGCAGTTCTAAGAGGGAATTTTATACGAATAAAATCTTACCTCAAGAAACAAGAAAAATCTCAGATAAATAATTTAACCTTACACCTAAAGCACCTAGAGAAAGAAGAACAAATAAAGTCCAATGTTACTAGAATGGAAGAAATCATAATGATCAGAGCAGAAACAAATGAAATAGAAATGAAGAAAACAATAGCAAAAATTTATAGAACTAAAAGCTGTTCTTTGAGAAGATAAACAAAATTGATAAACCTTTAACCAGACCCATCAAAAAAAAAAAAAAAAAAGAGGACTCAAATCAATAAAATTAGAAAGGAAAAAGGAGACGTTACAAGGGAAACCACAGAAGTACAAAGGACCATAAGAGACTACTACAAGCAACTATATGCCAATAAAACGGACAACCTGGAAGAAATGGACAAATTCTCAGAAAGGTTCAACCTTCCAACACTGAAACAAGAAGAAACAGAAAATATGAACAGATCATTCACAAGTAATGGAATTGAAACTGTGATTAAAAATCTTCCAATAAACAAAAGTCCAGGACCAGATGACTTCACAGGCAAATTCTATCAAAAATTTAGAGAAGAGTTAATACCTATCCTTCTTAAATTCTTCCAAAAAATTCCAGAGCATGGAACACACCAAGCTCATTCTACAAGGCCACCATCACCCTGATACCAAAAACAGACAAAGATATCAAAAAAAAAGAAAATTACAGGTCAATATCACTGATGAACATAGACGTAAAAATCCTCAACAAAATGCTAGGAAACTGAATCCAACAACACATTAAAAAGATCATACACCATGATCAAGTGGGATTTATCCCAGGGATGCAAGGATTCTTCAATATACGCAAATCAAACAATGTTATACACCATATTAACATATTGAAGAATAAAAACTATATGATCATCTCAATAGAAGCAGAGAGAGCTTTTGACAAAATTCAACACCCATTTGTGATAAAAACTGTCCAGAAAGTTGGTATAAAGGGAACCTACCTCAACATAATAAAGGCCATATATGACAAACCCACAGGAAACCTCATTCTCAATGGTGAAAAACTGAAACCATTTCCTCTATCAGGAACAAGACAAGGATGTCCACTCTCGCCACTTTTATTCAACATAGTTTTGGAAGTTTTAGCCATGGCAATCAAAGAAAAAGAAATAAAAGGAATTCAAATTGGAAAAGAAGAAATAAAACTGTCAGTGTTTGCAGATGACATAATACTATACATAGAAAATCCTAAAGGTGCTATCAGAAAACTACTAGATCTAATCAATGAATTTAGTAAAGTCACAGGATACAAAATTAATACACAGAAATCTCTTGCATTCCTGTACACTAAAAACGAAATATCAGAAAAAGAAATTAAGGAAACAATCCCATTTACCATTGCATGAAAAATAATAAAATACCTAGGAATAAACCTACCTTAGGAGGCAAAAGACCTGCAATCAGAAAGCTACAAGATACTGATGAAAGAAATCAAAGACAACAGAAACAGATGGAAAGGTTTACCACCTTCTTTGATTGGAAGAATCAATGTTGTGAAAATGACTCTACTACCCACAGGCACCTGCAGATTCAATGCAATCCCTATCAAATTACCAATGGCATTTTTCACAGAAATAAAGCAAAAAATTTTACAATTTGTATGGAAACACAAAAGACCCCAAATAGCCAAAGCAATCTTGAGAAAGAAAAATGGAGATGGAGGAATCAGGTTTCCTGACTTCAGATTATCCTACAAATCTACACTAATCAAGACAGTATGGTACTGGCACACAAACAGAAATATAGATCAGTGGAACAGGATAGAAAGCTGAGAGATAAACCCATGCACATACGGTCACGTTATCTTTGATGAAGAGTCAAGAATATACAATGGAGAAAAGACAGCCTCTTCAATAAGTGGTGGTGGGAAAACTGGACAGCTACATGTAAATGAATGAAATTAGAACACTCCCTAACACCATACACAAAAATGAACTCAAAATGGATTAAAGACCTAAATGGAAGGCCAGATACTATAAAACTCTTAGAGGAAGGCTTAGGCAGAACATGCTTTGACATAAATCACAGCAAGATCTTTTTTGACCCACCTCCTAGAGTAATGAAAATAAAAACAAAAATAAATAAATTGGACCTAATTAAACTTCAAAGCTTTGCATAGCAAAGGAAACCATAAGCAAAATGAAAAGACAACCCTCAGAATGGGAGAAAATATTTGCATATGAAAAATCTGACAAATATTAATCTCCAAATTATACAAGCAGCTCATGCAGCTCAAAAAAACAAACAACCCAATCCAAAAATGAGCAGAAGACCTAAATAAACATTTCTACAAAGAAGACATACAGATGGCCAACACACATGAAAAGATGCTCAACAGATGTAATTATTAGAGAAATGCAAATCAAAACCACAATAGGTATCACTTCACACCTGTCAAAATGGCCATCATCAAAAACTCTACAAACAGTAAATGCTGGAGAGTGTGTGGAGGAAAGGGCACCCTCATGTACTGTTGGTGATAATGCAAACTGATACATCCACTGTGGAAAACAGTATGGAGGTTCCTTAAAAAATTAAAAAATATAATGACTATATGACCAGCAATCCCACTAAGGGTCATATACCTTGAGTAAACCATAATTCAAAAAGACACATGCACCACAATGTTCATTGCAGTACTACTTACAATAGTAAATAGTGGAAACAACCTAAATGTCCATTGACAGATGAATGGATAAAGAAAATATGTTACATATATACAATGGACTATTACTCAGCCATTAAAAGGAATGAAAGTAGGTCTTTGGTAGAGATGTGGATGGACATAGAGAGTGTCTTACAGATTGAAGTAAGTCAGAAAGAGAAAAACAAATACCGTTTATTAATGCATATATGTGGAATCTGAAAAAGTTGGTATAGATGTCTTATTTGCAAAGCAGAAATAGAGAAACAGGCATAGAGAACAAATGTATGGATACCAAGGGAGAAAGGGGGCCTGGGAGGAATTGGGACATTGGGATTGATACATATACACTATTTTTACTCTATACAAAATAGGCAACTAATTAGAACATACTGTATAGCACAGGGAACTCTACTTAATGCACTGTAGTGACCTAAATGGGAAGGAAGTCCAAAAGAGAGGGGATATATATTATGTATAGCTGATTCATTTTGCTGGACAGTAGAAACTAATGCAACATTGTAAAGCAACTATACTCCAATTAAAAAAAATTATAAAAAGACACCCTAAGAATTAAAAAAAAAAACTTGTCTTTATTGTTATTGTAAAGAATTTGTAAAGAATACTGTATATATGTGTGTGGAATGGGCCATGTGGGAACGGTAGAAGGTAGCTATCAGTGGCAGACAACTTTGCAGTACAAAGATCTTTACTGTGTTGTTGAAGCATCAACTATTGGATAGCAGTATTACAGAATAGCATTCTCTCTAGGAACATTGCAGATAAACCTTAAAAAGGTACAGAAAATACATAGCTGTGATCAATAATGCAAAAGCAGGGGAATGAAGCAGATAATTCAATAGAACTTTTCATCCTGTAATGCATTTATCTTTATCTCTGTATTTTTTTTTATTTAAAGACATTATAGATCCAATTTATTTCTATTTAATTATAAAAGGAGACATGGGAACAATTATATAATGGGAAAAATAATAATTTGCACATTCCTGACTAGTGATAATATATACAAGACCAATGACGGTCTCTACATGACATGGAAGCAAGTATTTCTTGGATGTCTTTATACTGAAAGAACTAGAATGGTCCTCTTATAGGGCACGTGGGAAATATTAATGACAGATAAGAGCAAAGATGACACATTAGACTTTAAATCTTTTTGTCAAATGAGCTCCGTGGCTTCTCCCACCTGCTAGTCTGCTTTTAGAGTAATTACAGTGATGTCTATAGTCCTGAGCAGGAAATCTATGTAAATTATACTCATTTTTAGAAAATTTTAATGACTTAAATTTCATCTACTCCCCCTTTATTTCTTATCTGTGGCACACTAGAATTTAAACTTTTTAAAGAGTTCATAATATACAGGGAAAATTCTTTAAAATAAAAGAGTATAACAAAATATGCTACTCTCTCCACAGCTGTTATAAAGACATTTTGAAATTGCCTACGATTCGTCTAAGCCCTAAGATCATATTTCATGCTTTTACTACAGGTGATTTTTACTGACAGAATTCAGACAATAGTCCTTTTTCCTTTCTTTTTATGTGTCACTTATTAAATAATGGTGAGAATAAAAAAGATTTTGTGGTACATAGCCTCAGGGGTAAAATTAAAATGGATAAAGAGCTTTGTAAATAAGTCTACATTCTGCAAGGTGTGCACAATATGCAATGATTTAATACTAAAGAAGTTGAAAAAAGTTTGGATTTCTTTTTATGCTTTGATAAAGGTATGAAAAAGATAAATATCTCTGACATACATTCAAGCAAATCGTGATCTATATGTCAAACGGTTTGCTTAATATGCAACTATATTTTAGATGGAAGGGTGACTGCTACAGCCTACAAATATTCATTTTGATATGTAAGAATGTAATAAGAAATTGTATATATTGTGCTATTCACCCACATATTAACAGCTATATGATCTTTAGCAAAAGTGTGAAGCATTAGAAATTCTCCTGTTTGCATTCTTACTCTTTTTAGTAACTAAGAGAACATGTGTGCTAAAATCTTCACTTGGAACAAGAATATGCTTGAGACACAAAGCACTCAACAAGAGGAAAGATATCTGATATAGAAATAAGGTACAGAAAATGTTGACTGTAGCTTTAAATAATATTTCTCTAAATATTTTTTTCTTTATGAAAGTAACAAGAGCTTAAGCGTCTCCTGCTGTCTTGTTGTTCAACATCCACTATTGCCCATCTGCCTATTGATTGGTAGGAAACTCCAAATGGGAATTTTATCTCATTAATCATGTCATATCACAGGGATTAGGACAAAAAAAAATCTCTATGCCTCACAGCAGACATCAACTGCCCAGTAAGACGAGTGAACAAATATAATATGGATAGGATATCTTTACACTAATTAAGGTCATCTGCTATAAAATTGTGGGCAAGAATTGCTTAAATTGTACTCTAACTAGTTTCCACTCTCTACATAATGAATAATATAGCACTCTAGCCTTTCAATTTTATGATATTTTGTCACAGCCCACAAATGTGATTATTAAAAAATCCATGCAAAAATATCAGAAGTAACATATAAGTTTTAAATAGCACATCACCACATTAAATTGTACATACAGCATATACAATGAAATAAAATTATGAAATTGCAATACTCTCTTTTGGTCTTTAACTTTTCATATACATTCATAGAAGAAGACACTTATTCATAAGCTCAAGATGAAAACCAATTCAAGTGTACCAAAAGTAAAGTTATGATAACATATTTATATATTGACAAGTGGCACTTAGCATTTTTTTCATATGAAGTTCAACAATCTATAGACTGCAGTTCAAATTCAAACTGTAAGAACACTTGTCTATTAGTTGTGAATCACCTTGGCTGTTGGAGGCCACTAGGCATGAGAACAGAGATCCTGTGACTCTTCCTTTGGTTTGTCACAGACACTGCATCTATGAGATATACTTGGTGATTTCACAACTGCTTCACACCTGCCTCACAGCTGCCTTCATTTCCTTTTATACCCTCAATGTCTTATTAAACCAGACTATGGCCAGGATTAATTGAATGTTCTCCCCTTAATCAACTGTTAATGTTATCAACCAAGTCCAGAGATGAGAAGGGTAACATAAAAACTTATTTACAAAACATTCTAAGTACTATTTAGGCCGTATTCATTAGCATTTGATGGCCACTAGAGCAATACTAGACATGAGATAACAGTTTTTCTACGTGATACATTGACTTGTATATGTACTGACTCAAAATTACTATTCTATGAGGAAAAATGACAAGTGGAATGAGAAATACATTGGTCTTAATAATGCTCAAAATATCTGACAAAAAACTGTAACACTTGAGAAAGTTATGTAAATACACCCTATAATTTGGCCATTTCCCAATCCCAAATGAGCATGCTTGTGTGTGCTTTCACACACACACATACACACACACACACACACACACTGTGATAGGCAGAATTTTAAGATGACCACCAAGATTCCTGCCCTCCTACTGTATGCAACCTGAGCAATCTCCTCTCTTTGATTGTAAATGAGAACTGAATGTGATGGGTATCACTCCAATGATTGCATTACCTTATATTGAGAAGAGATTTTGAGTATTTTAGTAACATTTCTAGTCAGTTGACTTTGATTTAATTAGAAGGGAAATAACCCTGGTGGGCTTGACCTAAAGAGATGAGCTCATAAAAGAGAGAAGAAGCAGCAGATGCTCTACACTTGGTCTTGAAGAAGAAGACTACCAGTTTGTTGAGAAGGCCATCTGGCAGTGAGTAACTTGCAGCCCTAGGAGCTAAGGGCTTCAGTCCTACAACCATAAAGTGAATTCTTCTGAGAACAAGTGAACTTGCAAGATGAATCCAAGACTCAGATAAGATCACAGCCTCAGCCAACGTCTTGAATGCAGCCTAATGAGATCCTGACAGAGGGCCCAGCTAACCAATGCCCAGACACCTGACCCACTGAAGATAATAAATTTGTGCTGTATTAAGCTGCTGAGATTGTAGTTATTTATTATGTAGCAATAGAAAACAGAAAACCAATACACACACATATGTACTTTTATGATGAGGTTTCCATGCTTAGTACCTGACATACTACTGGCTATGTATGTTTCATAGGTGTCTTAATCTTTAAATAATCAAGTCTGATGGAAATTGGCACATTGTAAATGTTGCTTAATCTTATACATCTCTAGAATACTTCCTCTGACCAATACAATTTACTTTGAATCAAAGAAATGTGGGACCAAATATGAAATCCAATAAGATAACTTTTTTGTTTTGTTTTTTGTTTGTTTTTGTTTCTGTGTGGGGTACCTCATTTATAGAAATCGCTAATATACCCTATTGTTCTCATTTTTTTTTCCAAAATACTATTTTGAATTTGACCTGGAGTCCTCAAACTATCTTGTTGATCACAAATGTGAGAAACTGCAGAACTGCCCTTGAGACAACCCTTGATTTTATAGTAAAGTCTCATGGGATTCACCTACTAATACCTCTCAAAGGGCTTTACTAAAATAGTTTCATCCTCTAAAATGACTTCATCAACTATTCTTACTCAGGTAATACTGACAGAAATAACAAGCATGGGTTACTGTGTGCTGTTTGATTTTACATTCATATTTTCCTTCCTCAAATTAAAATCTCCTGAGATACCTAGTTTTAACTGTCTTCTGGGCATTTCCATGTGCATATAAACCTAGATACCACAAATCAACATATCCCAAGCAGAACTCAGTCAGCTTTTCTCCATATACCCAAATTTTTCTGTCCAATTTTATTTTCTGTCTTGGTCAACATCTTTATCATCCATGTAGCTACAGATGTTCAAAATATTATTGCCATAACTGTATAGTTTATCCAAAGTTTTATTCTTTTGAAAATTTTAAATAACTAGTAAGTACACTTCATTCAAATAAAACATTTAAGATATACAGTGAAAAATCTCCCTACCATCTCTGTTCCACATCTGCCCAGTTCCACCTTACCCCCAATCCTGCACAAGCAACCATTTGTATTAATTTATTTTGTATCCTCCCAGAATTTCTTTGCGCATACAAGCAAAGATGAAAAGACATTCTCATTTCCTTTACTCTTTACACAAAATGTAGTATATCCAAACATTGATTTGTACCTTGTTTTTTTTTTCTTCTCTTAATGCCATGCTTTTATTTTCTAGGCAGTGCATTGACAGCATCTTCATTCTTTTATTACAGCTGAATGATATTCCATTGCATGCGTGTAATGTAATTTAAGAAGTCCTCCTTTGATGGAAATTTGGATTATTTCCAATATTTTGCTATTAGAAACAAGGCTTCAATGAAAAATTCTGTACAAAAGCCATTTTGCATATGTGTTAGAAAAATATGCAATTAATTATTTCAGGTATAAAAGCTCCATCAAATTAAAAGAATTTGTAACTTGAAAATTACTACTAAATTGTCTTTCATAGATTTTGTACTAATTTACATTCCTACTAGCAATTCATGAGTGTCAGTTTCCCCACAATCTAGACAATAGAGTGTGTTATCAAAACTTCAGAATTTTTTTGTTTCTAATAATGAATAAATGATAGTTCAGTGTAGTCTTATTTGCTTTTGTTTAATATGTTTGACAGAACAACTATTATTTTTAAAAATATTTTTAACAGATGTATTGAGATGTAATTCACATATCACACAATTTAAATTCACACATTTAAAGTGTACAATCTGATGGTTTCTGATATATTGTTATTGATTTTTAAAAATTGTAGCAAAATATATTTAACACAAAATTCGCCATTTTGAATATTGTGTACAATCCATGGCATTAATCACATTCACAATGCTGTACAACTATCACCAAGAGTATTTTACTTATTCATTATTTTTAAACTACTTTATTGGGGTATGATTGAAATATAAAAAGCTGTATGTATTTAATGTGTACTCTCAGTGTGTTTCAGGATAGGTATACACCTGTGAAACCATTACCACCATGAAGGACATAAACACATACTGTGCCTCCTAAAGTTTCCTCACACCTCATTTACCATTATCAATTTTAGTTTTGTTTTATTTCACTTTTGGTAAGAGTACTTAACATAAGATCTATCCTCTTAGCACATTTTATGTATACAATATAGTACTGTTAGCTATAGGCACTATGCTGTATAGTAGATTTCCAGAACTTTTATCTTACATAACTGAAACTCTGTACCTTTTAACCATCACCTAACCATTTCCCTTTCCCCCAGACCCTGGCAACCACCACTGTGCTCTCTGCTTCTATGAGTCTGATTATTTTATATTCCACACATAAGTGGGATCATACTTATATTTGACTTTCTATGTCTGGATTACTTCACTTAACATAATGTAGTCCAGGGTCATCCATTTTGTTACAAATGACAGGGTTTCCTTTTTTAAAAAAGCTGAATAATATTGTGTTGTATGTATATACCATAATTGCTTTTTCCATTCATCTGTCAATGGATGTTAAAGTTGTTTCCATATTTTGGTTATTGTATACAATGTTGCAATGAACATAGGATTAAAGATGCTGATTTCATTTCCTTTGGATACATACCCAAAAGAGAAACTGCTAGATCATATGGTAGTTTTATTTTTAATTTTCAAAGAACCTCCATACAGTATGAGAAAATGGCTGTACCAATTTACACTCCCATTAACAGCACACAAGGGTTCCCTTTTTCCACATCCTCACTAACACTTGTTGTCTTTTGTATTTTTAAAATACCATTCTAACAGGTGTGAGACAATATCTCCTTCTCGTTTTGATTTGCTAATTAATGTCCTTTGTTTTAACTTGAAGAACTCAAGCATTTCTTGTAAAGAAGTCCCGTGGTGAATTCCCTTAGATTTTGTTTTTCTGAAAAATTCTTTATCTCCCCTTGATTTCCAAAAGACATATTTGCCAAGTATAGCATTCTGGATTGTCAGTTTTTTTCTTACAGTACTTTGAATATCTCTTCCCATTCTTTTCTGGGCTACAAGGTTTCTGATTTAATTAGAAGTCGTATGGGGCTTCACTTGTTCATAAGTTACTTTCAAAATTCTCTGTCTTTGACTTTTAACAATTTGTATATAATGTGTCTTGGTGAAGACCTCTTTTTGCTCATCATATTTGGAGATATTTGGGTTTCATGGATCTGGATGTTCATTTCCCTCTCCAGATTTGGTAAGTTTTCTCATTTCTTTAAATAAACTTTCTGCCCCTTTCTGTTTCTCTACTCCCTCTGGGGCTCCCAAAATATCCCATAGGCTTTCTTCACTCTTTACTTTTTTTTTTCCTTTTTATTCCTCTGACAGGATAATTTTAAATGACTTGTCTTTGAGTTCACTGATTCTTTCTTATGCTACTTCAAGTCTACTGTTGAAGCTTTCTATTGAATTTTTCAGTTCAGACATTTTATTTTTCAGCTCCAGAATTTCTCTTTAGTTCTTGCTTATGGTTTTTAGCTTTTTATTTGAACTTCTCAATTTGTTCATGTATTATTTTTTCTAAATTTGTTTATTTGCCTATCTTTGTTTGTGTCTTACTGAGCTTCTCTAAGACAATTATTTTGAATTGTTTTTCAAGCAATTTGTAGATCTGCATTTGTTCCTTTGATGGTATCTTTTTACTTTGATTTTTCATGTTTCTTGAAGCCTTGCATTGCTCTGTTCACACTTGGAAAAGTGCTTACCTCCTCCAGTTTTTATTGATTAGCTTTGGGAGAGAAAGATCTTCACCAGTGAACCCTACATTCTGGGGGTCTTTTAGACCTTTTCTGTGAATACATCTGCTCTACTTTTCTTGTTCCCTTGTGTTAAGATTGTGTGCCTTCTCTCAATCCCACAAAGCCAGTTGTGGTGCAGAGAGCCTCCAGTTTATTTTCCCTGGGGAAGTTCTCTGAAGTGTTCAGTGTTGTGTGACTTCTCCCAAACCAGCAGAATCAGTTGGCTGCTAAGATCCATAACTACTGTTGAGATTCATGTGCTGTCAGTGGGAACTCATGCAGGCCATGCACTGGGATGTGTGGAATATTATCTATGGGATGAGGGGGGCATGCAGAGTGCTGGAAGAATGCATGAGTTGGTTATGGAGGTCCTCAGGGAAGTCATCTGGGGGGGCATTGGTGGACCTCTTGGTGGAGTGCATAAACCAGTCAGAAAGTTCTGCAACTGGCTATTGAGAACCACACTCCAGTTTCTGTGAACTCTTGTCCCTTCTCCCTGCTTTTAGCTGCCCCCAGATAATTCAGCCATGATGATCCCCTCAGTGTTCTGGGTGGGTTGAGACAGAAGTGGGGCCCCTGGGTAGCGCCCCACAAGCCCAGGGAAACTGAATACTCATTACACTCTCACTTTCCCACATGGGAGGAATCAGTGCCTTGGAGAATGGGTAATACAGTTAAATTGAAATTACTCTTCTTATGCCCTTCAAGGCATCACTCTCAGATTTTGCTCTGGCATAATGCTAGAACCTCAACTAGACTTCAGTGCTCCTACAAATGTGTTTTCTCTCCATGGATGACTGTCCAAATCTGTATTTCTGTGCGGGGATAAGATCTGGCACCTCCTATTATGCTATCTTGTTAATGTCACTTGAGCAACTATTCTTAAGTTTAGAATTATTTATATTTCCTTTCTGGGAACTCTCTATTCATATTTTTTGCCTTTTTTCTAGTAAGTTATTAATCTTTTCTAATTTTGATATTTGGAAGTATTTATACGTTAGAGAAATTAGCTTTTTAATCTTATGAGTTACAAATATTTTTTTTTTTCCAACTGGACACCTGTATTTGAATTTTGGTATGGTGTTTTTAGCCATGATTACATTTTTGAAAATGTAATTTTAATATCAATCTTTTCTTTCATGGCATATTTTGAGCCATAATTTGAAAGACTTTCTCCATTCCAAGATTTTAATTAAATTTTTCCTTTTTTTTTACTATTATTGCTGTATATATATGTATGCCATGTGCATTTCCAGTTTTACATGCCCCAATTCCAACCTTGTTTTTCCTTTCAGAAAACAATATTTCTGACATATTTATCATCTTGACATTTTCCAAAATATTCTCTACTTCCCTGTTTCTGTGTTTTTTCATGAGAAAGTCTTTCTTTTCGGATATCTTATCTTTCTCCTGGATCCATAGTTATTTATGAAGACCTTAAGGTCCATCTAAACCTTCAAACCTTCCAAGCATTCTTTCTCTGATGGCCTAACCCCTCCTTTCTCCATCTTCATTTAATTATTTGCACCTCAATTATAATAATTATCAAGTTTGCCTTTAAAACTATATTGTGTTTTGGTCTTCCCCAATAGAATGAAAGCTCTTGTAAGGCAGGAACTGTGGCTTTTGCATCTTTTAATTATCCATACACCTAACATGTGTTTTCCAAATAGTATATCCTCATACATCAACTTTAATTTCTTTACATTCATCTTTTTTTCCTTTTCTCTTATTATTTATCTGATTTTCACCACCTCAGTTTTTTATTATTCTTTCTCTTTCTTTGTCTCAAAATATATATTTCAAAGTCAGTTTTTATAAAACCTTTTCTGGCAGCAAATATAGCACCCTGAAACACCCCAACATAATAGTTTTTGGTAAATGACTCCTAATTTCCCTGACCTGCTCCCATTAATGATCCACTTTGAGTCATAATTAGAAATAGAAATGTTTTGCCTATACCTAATTTATAAAATAATTCACCCATGTTTTCTTCCAGTACTTATTTGATTTCATATTTTTACATTTGGATCTTTGATCCATTTAGAGATTACTTTTTCTTGTTTCTAGTATGAAAAATAAGCTTATATATCTTGGGATCCCCTGCTGGTGCAGTGGTTAAGAATCTACCTGCCAATGAAGGGGACATGGCTTTGAGCCCTGGCCCAGGAAGACCCACATGCTGCGGAACAACTGAGCCCATGCGCCACAACTATTGTGCCTGCACTCTAGAGCCCACGAGCCACAACTACTGGAGCCTGCGCACCTAGACACCATGCTCCACAACAAGAGAAGCCACTGCAATGAGAAGCCTGTGCACCACAATGAAGAGTAGCACCTGCTCACTGCAACTAGAGAAAGCCCACACACAGCAAAAAATATCCAATGAAGCCAACAACAAAAAATTATATATCTTAATAAGTATTTCCCTTATTTGAGGAACACTTTTATTTAATTTCTGGAATATGAATCCACTCATTTATTATTTTATTTTCAATAAACGAGGTTTCTCTTTCATCCTGAGTATTTCATATGATTCTTTGTCCTTTATATCTGCCTGTACTCTTTTTTTTTTTTAATTTATTTTTGGCTGTGTTGGGTCTTCGTTTCTGTGCGAGGGCTCTCTGTAGTTGCGGCGAGTGGGAGCCATTCTTCATCGCGGTGCGTGGGCCTTTCACTATTGTGGCCTCTCTTGTTGCAGAGCACAGGCTCCAGACGCGCAGGCTCAGTAGTTGTGGCTCACGGGTCTAGTTGCTCCGCATCTGCCTGTACTCTTAAAGTTAATGGGTTTACACTAACATTCTCACAAGGAAAGTTTAAAAAATATATTTATTTCCTTCATTTCATTTTGTTCATCTTGCCTAAAGGGATAGGTTTCATATGCCTCCCTTTTTTTTCTAAAGTTACCTTAATGATAAGTCATTTCTACCTGTTTTTATATGAAGGACTGAAAGTTTTCAATTAAATTTTCCCTAGTTGGTAGTGGATAGCCAAAATGCACATAATAATGGGGAGTCATGACTGCCTTAAAATTCTCTCTAGCCACTGTATCCCAAAGCTTGTTTGGGAAGCACAAGTGTCCTTTGACACTTTAATAAGTGTATCAGTGAGAGTGCTTTGTGCTATAAGTATTAACTAGTTCAAATAGCTATGACTTAAACAAAATAATTTACATCACCTGTGACAAGAAGTATTGAGGTAGGTAACTCCAAAATGGTTAATTAAGGAGTGCAAAGATGTGAAAGACCCAAGTTCCTTTCAACTCTGTTTTGCCATCTTCCATACATCAATTATATTCCCCTTAATAATAATGAAATGACTGCAGAAAATCCAATGTCTCATGTAGACATAAACATAACCAAAAAGAGACAGAAGACAGAGAGAGAGAGAGAGAGATTGATTTCCTATTAAGTGTCTGTACTTGCTAGAGTGGAAAAAAAAAAAAAAAACTTTTCCCCGAACTAGAACTTTTGCCTCAAAATTTAATTGGCCTGTTCCTTAGTTGGAAGAAAAGCTGGAAAAATGTAGTAATTGGCATTTTCCATCTTGCTAACAGAAGGTTGCTTTTATTAGCATAGAGGAAAAGGGACAAGAGTATGATTGTTAGGTAGGCTTCCATCATTGTCAAACACAAAATAGTTTCTCTTAAAAAGTGTTCTTTGGTCAAGAATTTGAGGAAGTGATGATTCAAAGATAAACATGTTTCCTTACTGCAAGATTTCTAAAAGTTATTATGGTAATGTGTGTCATGACTCTCCAAGACAGAGATAACCTGTGTAGTAGGTCAAACTTATTAACTATGGAGAATTTTTTTCTCTTGGACCTATTATTAATATTTCATTAACAACAAAGAAACAAAGAGTACAAAACAAAACAAAATACTAGTGTTCTGAGGAATACGGTTTTGTAAATGTTGCTTTAAGCATATATTGCACATATTTTATCTATTTTTGTATAAACATACTTCAACTTCCATAAATCTAACTTTCAAATATCCTGCATGTTCATGTGTAATAAATGATATCTTTAAGCTCCATGTATCAGACTCAGACTTTTATATATTAGCTGCCAGCCAAAGATTTAGCCAAGTTTGTGAAGTCTTGTTGTCTTTGTAGAGGATGCTTGGGGAGTTATTTAAATATTTTATTATGATTTGCCCTTTTTAAAATAAAAGTTTATGAGACATAGGAAAATTAAAGTGTTCATACTAGTGAAAGTATGTATATCTCACAAGTTCCATGGAGTTGGTCTAAGTATGGAAATGTTATATGGCATAAGAAGTGAATATTTAGTTAATAAATTGAATAAAGGAGGAAAGTTAAATATTGTATATAATACTGTTATTAAGTCAATGAAGATTGTGTCTAAAAACAAGCTATAAGTGGAAATTTTATCATAATTTGATTCTTGGGAAATGAGCTTCTTCGTCCTGTGGTATTAAGTACTGTCTTCCCTCAGCCCAACATCACCCACTATACAATCGCAGCCTCCTGCAGGTACTCTAATCCTCCTCTCTGAGTCAATAAACCCCATTCAGGCAGGATATTCACTCTGCCATGACTAGTCAGTGCATTTGGGGCATGATATTATCAGGAAGTAGCTTTCTCTTTCTTCTCTGATCATGAAAAGGTAAACTTACCTTATTTACAATTTTAATGTTAGTCCTCTTTGATATTTGGGCTTTCTCTGTCCCCTCAGGTTCTCATGCCTGGGAAGAGTCTAACTATATACTGGATGCATGTTTCCTTCTTGACGTCTACCAATTCCATTCTTTGTCTGTTTCTTTTTCTCTTATCTCCTTAGCTTTGCATCAAACTACTACTGTTGGTTAACAGCCTAAACTGAACTTAAACTGCCTGCGCCTAATCTTGAGTACTATTGTGAACCATACTTCGAGAGCCATAGTCCCAAACCCATGCCCAAGTCTGCAGTTCTTTCTCAGTTACTACTGACTCCTTCCTTCCTTGGCTTGGGTATTAATTTAAATCCTCATTTGATGTACTCTGATTTATTTTAAGTCTTCAACTTAATGTAATGGAAATTTAAAATAATTTTGTTGCCTATGACTTGAGTTTAATTTTACCTTTGTTAAAAGGGACAAATAGGCATAATGATGATTCTAAAATTGGTACACAGAGGTGGGATGTGGGAAACATATCAGAACAATTTGGAAAGAATAGTTTTTCCAACTAAATAATCCCTACTTCCCCAGATTCTGATGCACCCACAGAGGCCTTGTACCACCCTTCTGTCACCTCACTCTTCATTCTCCATGCATGCAAATTACTATCTAGTGAGCAGCTGTTATTGATGGAAGTACATTGTATGCCTTGATTATATAGGTTATATTATAGAAAATAGATTGAGAACCACTGGCCAATAACTTCTAAATATATCAGGATGAATTCAGAGTTTACAGCATTATTAAAATTTATTTATTTAAACCACAAATACTACTGTGGACAAGGTACAGTGGGTTATGCAAATCAATAGAATCGATGGATCCTTTATTTAAAATTCATGTTCTATTTGAAAAGATGAGGTAAATAGTAGCAACTTCAAATATCAATTTACTATTTTCTTAAAAGGATGTAGAGTTATGCTTTTTGTCCTTTAGCTTTTTCTTTTATTCTTGATCAGTAACACTGGATATAAAGTTCTCATTTTATCTAAAGCAGTTTAGTGCTAATGAGCAAAAAGAAGCAATTAGAAATGTTGTGCTACAATTGAGCAGGTGAGGTGAGATTTTCTCACACTGAGGACACCGTGGCAGACGAGAGGGACACACATATCCTTGGAAGAAAGCCAGCTTATTTATGGGATTTGACCATGCAAAACTTGTTGAAATCCCACTAGGACATCAAATGCCACATTATAATATCTTTACTGAAACCTCCATCATCCCATTTCTAAACAGTGTTTTCTTTCTTTCTTTCTTTCTTTCCTTCCTTCCTTCTTTCATTTCTTTCTTCATCTTTCTTCTTTTTTTAATTATGCATTCTCATTTATAACAAAATACAATAGAGGGGGATATATTTTGGGGTCACCTTTTTTATTAATGATTACTATTTTGGTTAAACAGTGCATTACCAAAGGAAATACTCATGTAGATGTATCAGCATTGTTTTCCAAATACTAATTGATTAAAATATTTTGTTTTATCATAAAAATGTTAGAGATTAATACTCAGAAATACATCTTTCTAAAACGCTGTTAAAAGTTTGAAGATTCTTTTTCTAGAGAAGGGAGATCAAGCTGGCAGAGTAGCAGGATACTGAGCACAACTCCCCCTATTAACACATCAAAAATATATGTGTATGGGGAGCAGCTCACACTGAAAACAACCTGGAGGCTGGCAGAAACACTCCTCTACAACCAAGTTTGTAAAGAATGATCCACAGGGAATCAGGTAGGAAGGGAGGAGAAGTTATCAGTTTGCACCCCTAGCAGGGGACACATAAGAGGAGGGATATGTCACAGGCCCAGGATTCAACTCTGCAGAGTGAGGAGTTTGAGCCACATATTAGGCACACCAGCCCTGGGGTCCAACACAAGGGCGATGAGTCCCTTTACATAGTTTGAAGACCAGTGAGACTTACTAGAGTGCAATAAAAAAGCAAGACTCTGCTCATGAAAAGCATGCATGCACACTTGCTTACTCCTGGGAATAGTGCAGAAGAAGCAGATATTTCCTGTGGCCACCACAGCCTGCAGCCCAGCCAGCATGGGACACCTGCTCCAGCCTTTCTTTCTCTAGCACAGTTCTCCACTAAGGCAAAGTTTCCATTGCCAAGGAGAGTGTGTATACTGAAAGGGAACAGAGCCAGGTTGGACCTGACTCTGCCTCTGAACAGGACAAAGGCAGCCATTAACAGCACACATGCAAAGGCAGGAGAAAAACTGTCTGGGACTCTGACCAGCTTCCCAGCACCATCCCAATGTGCACCCTAGCCTGCACCATGCACCTGGTCCAGTCTCTCTTGCTTCAGCACTCCTTTCCAGTCAAGTAGAGGCTGCTGTTGCCAAACCGAGTGTACACACTTAGAGAGAATAGAACTAGCACAGACTCAAACCTAAGAGCTTCTGATCCAGCACCTTGGGCCCCAACTTTGCCCCCAATAGCGTGGTGACTCCTACTAATCACAGGAAAAGCCATGGCTCACACATAGCTCTGGCTCTAGCTCCCCCCACCAACTCCAGCTCAACCTCCTACCAAGGTGGAAGCTGCCAGTGCATCTCAGAGGAAGAAATGACCCATGCTCATTTCAGATGCAGCTCTCCCACCAAAGCCAGTGGACACATGCAGACTGCATAGGAATACTCTCACACAATGAAACCAATTCAAGACTGGGATAGGTAACTGTTTTACCTAATTTCTTAGAGACAAAGAGAGTTTAAAAAATGAGAAGACAGAGGAATATATTTCAAATGAGAGAACAAGAAAAAAACTGAAAAGGAAAACGCCTAATGAAACAGAAATAATTTACCAGATAGAGTTCAAAACAATAGTAATAAATATAAAAATGTTAACTAAACTTTAGAAAGGAATATATAAACTCAGTGAGAATTTTAACAAGGAAGTAGAAAATATAAAAAAAATACCCAATCAGAAAAGAACTATTCAATAGTTGAAATAAAAAACACACTAGAAGTAATTAACAGGAGACTAGGTGATAGAGAAGAATGTGTAAGTAATCTGGAAGATATAATAATGTCAATCACCCAATCAGAATAGCAACAAGAAAAAACAATTTAAAATAAATGAAAACAATCTAAGAGAACACTGAGATAACATTAAGCATACCAACATTTGCAAAATAGGGGCCCCAGAAGAAGAGAGACAGGAGGAGATCAAAAATGTATTTGAAGAAATTATGGCTGAAAATTTCCCAAACCTGAGGAAGGAAACAACTATCCAGGTATAGGAAACACAGAGGGCCCCAAACAAGATAAACCCAAACAGACCCATATCAAGACAGCATAATTAAAATGGCAGTAGTCAAAGATAAATAAGGTATTCTAAAGGCAGCAAGAGGAAAACAAAGAGTCATATAAAAGAGAATTCCCATAAGGCTATGAGCTGCTTTTTCTGCAGAAACTTTGCAAGCCAGAAGGAAGTGGCATAGTTTATTCAAAGTGCTGAAAGGGAAAAACCTGCAACCTAGGATACTCTATCCAACAAGATTATCATGTAGAATAGAAGAAGAGATTAAAAAAAAAAACTTCTCAGAAAAGAAACACTAAAAGAATGTATCAATACTAAACTTACCCTAAAAGAAATGTTAAAGGTTCATCTTTAAGTGGAAAAGAACTAAGAAATTATAGGAAAGAAAAAATCCCCTTAAGAAAGGCAAATCTGTGGTAAGGACTGAGGATCAACTACTTATATAAGTCAGCACAAAGATTAAAAGACAAAAATTGTATATACAACTATAACTATGACAAACACTTAAGGGATGGACATGAAGATGTAAAATATGAAATAAAAAATACAAAACTGATTATGGGAGTAAAAAATGTAGATCTTTTAAAAATCTGTTCAAACTTAAATGACTATCAGCTTAAAATAAGTAGATATAGTTCTAGACCAACATATAAGAACCTCATGGTAACAACAAGTTAAAAACTTACAATAGACACACAAAATCTTAAAAAAGGAACAAAACATAGTAGTAAAAAATCATCAAACCACAAAGGAAGAAACAAAAAGAAGAAGAAATGAACAAAAAAGAACTACAAAAACAACCAGAAAACAAGTAATAAAAAGACAATAAGTGCATACCTATCAATAATTACTTTAATGTCAGTGGGCTAAATGGTTCAATCAAAAGATATAGCATGGCTGATTGGATAAAAAAAACAAGACCTTTTATATGCTTCCTACAAAAGACTCACTTTACAGCTAAATACTCACAGATGGAAACTTAATGGATGCAAAAAGATATTCCATGCAAATGAATATGAAAGAAAAAGAAAGCTGGGATAGTGATCCTCATATCAGACTAGTAGACTTTAATCCAAATTATATAGTAAAAACCAAAGAAGGAAATTATGGGGACAACCAGGAAGAGGATATAACATTTGTAAACATATATGCACATAATATGAGAACATCTAAATATACAGAGCAAATATTAAAAGACATAAAGGGAGAAATTGATATTAATACAATAGTTATAGGGGGCTTTAATATCTCAATTACATCAATGGACAGATCATCCAAACAGAAAATCAATAAGGAAACAGCGACCTTAAAAGACACATTAGACCAGGTGGCCTAATGGATATCTATAGGACATTGCACTCAAAACCAGGAGAATACACATTCTTTTCAACTGGGCATAGAACATTCTTCAGGATAGACCACATGCTAGGCCACAAAACAAGTCTGAACAAATTTAAGAGGAGAGAAATTATATTAAGCATATTTTTTATGACAATTGTATGAAAGTAGAGATCTATTACAGGAAGAAAAATGGGGAAAACACAAACATGTGGAGACTAAACAACATGCTACTAAAAAACCAATGGGTCAATGAAGAAATCAAAGAGGAAATCAGAAAATGAAAATGAATACACAAAATCTATAGGATGCAGCAAAAGCAGTTCTAAGAGGGAAGTTTGTAGCAATAAAGGCCTGCCTCAAGAACCAAGAAAAATCTCAAATAAACAACCTACCCTACCATATAAAGGAATTAGTAAAAGAACTAACAAAGCCCAAAGTCAGCAGAAGGAAGGAAATAATAGATATGAGAGTGGAAATAAATAAAACGAGACCCCTCAAAAAAGGAAAATATCTATGAAACTAAAAACTGTTTTTTTTAATAAACAAAATTAATAAGCATTTAACCAGGCCATTTAGGAAAAGAAGAGAAAGGACCCAAACAAACAAAGTAAGAAATGAAAGAGGAGAAATTGCATATGCTATCACAGAGATACAAAAATTCATAGGACAATACTATAAACAGTTATATGCCAACAAACTGGACAACTTAGAAAAAAACATTTCTAGAAATAAACAATCTCTGAAAACTGAACCAGGAAGAAATAAATAATCTGAGCAGACTGATCACTAGTAGTGCAATTGAATCAGTAATCAAAAAACTCCCAGCAAGCAGAAGTCCAGGACTGCACAGCTTCACAGGGGAATTTCACCAAACATAGAAAGAAGAGTTAATACCTATCCTTCTCAAATTATTCTAAAAAATTGAAGAGGATGGAAAACTCCCAAATTCATTCTATGATGCCACAATTACCCGGACACAAAATCAGACAAAGACACTACAAGAAAAGAAAATTACAGGCCAATATCTCAAATGAAGACAGATGCAAAATTCCTCAACAAAATATTAGCAAACCGAATCCAACAATATATAAAGCAGATCATAAACCATCATCAAATGGTATTTATTACAGGGAGGCAAGGATGGTTCAGTATTCAAAAATACAAGAATGTGATAAACCACATTAACAAAATGAAGGATTAAAATCACATCATTATCTCGATAGATGCAGAAAAGTCATTTGACAAAATTCAACGTGCATTCATAATAAAAACTCTCATCAAAATTTGTATAGAGGGAAAATATCTCAAAATAGTAGTCAATTTATGACAAACCCTCAGCTAAATATCATACTCAATGGTGAAAAGTTGAAAAATTTTCCTCTTAAATAAGGATCAAGACAAGGATGCCCACTCTTACAACTTCTATTTAACATAGTATTAGAAGTCCTAGACACAGCAATTAGACAAGAAAAATAAATAAATTGGAAGGGAAAAAGTCAAACTATCACTGTTTGCAGATGACATGATACTTTATATAGAAAACCCTAAAGTCTCCACCAAAAAACTGTAAAAACTACTAAGTGAATTCAGCAAAGTTGCAGATACAAGATTAATATACATAAATCTGTTGCTTCTCTGTACACTAATAATGAACTATCAAAAGGAGAAAGTAAGAAAACAATCTCATTTAAAAGCATATCAAAATAATAAAATAAGTAGGAATAAACTTAACCAAACAAGTAAAAGTCCTATACTCTGAAAACAATAAAATACTAATGATAAAAGTTGAAGATGATATTAAAAGTGGAAAGGTATCCTGTGTTCATAGATTGGAAGGGTTAATACTTTTAAATGTCCATACTACCCAAAGAAATCTACAGATTTAATGCAATCCCTAACAAAATACCCATGACATTTTTTTTAGAGAACTAGGACAAATAATTCGAAAATTTATATGAAAAAGAAAAGACCCTGAATTGCCAAAGCCTCTTGAGAAAATAGAACAAAGCTGGAAGCTTTGTGCTCCCTGAATTCATACTATATTACAAAGATACAGTAATCAAAATACTGTGGTAGTGGAACAAAAACAGACACAGAGATAAATGGAACAAATTAGAGAGTACAGAAATAAATCCTCATACTTATAGTCAATTAACTAATGATAAAGAAGGCAAAAATTTAAAAAGGGAAGAGCCTGTCTCTACAAATAAGTGGTGCTGGGAAAACAAAGCTAAAAGTAAAAGAAAACAATTAGAATATTTTCTCACAAAAGGGATTCAAGACTTCAATGTAAGCCCAGGAACCATAAAACTCCGAGAAGAAAACATAGGCAGAACACTCTTTGACATAAGTCGTAACAATATTTTTGTTTGCATTTGTGACCTCAGGCAAAGGAAGAATAAGCAAAACAAAAAAATGGGACCTAATTAAACTTGAAAACTATTGCACAGCAAAGGAAACCATTGATCAAACAAAAAGACAACTTAATGAATAGGAGAAAATATTTGCAAATGATATAACCAATACGGGATTAACACCCAAAATATTTAAACACCTCATACAACTCAAAAACAAACAAACAACTCAAGTTATAAATTGGCAGTTGATTTGAATATACATTTTTCCAAAGAAGACATGAAGATTGCCAACAGACACAGGAAAGGATGCTCAAAATTGCTAATCATCAGAGAAATGCAAATAAAACTGCAATCACCTCACATCTGTCAAAATGGCTATCACCAAAAAGACCACATGTAACAAATGTTGGCAGGATGTGGAGAAAAGGGAACCCTAGTACACTGTTGGGAACCCTTGTACACTGTTGGGAACACTTCCCACAATAACTAAGTGCAGCCACTCTGGAAATTCCTCAAAAAAATTAAAAATATATCTACCATATAATCCAGCAATTCCATATTTCAGTATATATCCGAGGAAAACAAAAACACTAGTTTGAAAACATATATGCACCCTTAGGTTCATAGTAGCATCAATAGCCAAGATATTGAAGAAACCTAAGTACCCATCAGCAGAGGAAGGAATAAAGAATATTTGGTGTTGAGGAGACCTTCACAATGGCGGAGGAATAAGATGTGGAGATCACCTTCCTCCCCACAAATACATCAAAATACACCTACATGTGGAACGACTCCTACAGGTTCGTAGTTCCTGTTGTTTTTGGTAACTGTCCCCAGTGGCTAAGGTCGGTTCAGTGGGTTGTGTAGGCTTCCTGGTGGAGGGGTCTAGTGCCTGTGTTCTGGTGGATGAGGCTGGATCTTGTCTTTCTGATGGGCACGTCCACGTCTGGTGGTGTGTTTTGGGGTGTCTGTGGCCTTATTATGCTTTTAGGCAGCCACTCTGCTAATGGATGGGGCTGTGTTCCTGTCTTGCTAGTTGTTTGGCATAGGGTGTCCATAGGGCACTGTAGCTTGCTGGTCATTGAGTGAAGCTGGGTCTTGGTGTTGAGATGGAGATCTCTGGGAGATTTTCGCCATTTGGTATTATGTGGAGCTGGGAGGTCTCTTGTGGACCAGTGTCCTGAAGTTGGCTCTCCCACCTCAGAGGCACAGCCCTGATGCCTGGCTGGAGCACCAATAGCCTTTCATCCACA
Organism: Eschrichtius robustus; assembly: GCF_028021215.1. Classification (NCBI taxonomy): domain Eukaryota; kingdom Metazoa; phylum Chordata; class Mammalia; order Artiodactyla; family Eschrichtiidae; genus Eschrichtius; species Eschrichtius robustus. Next base: position 75,945,268 of record NC_090845.1, on the reverse strand, counting down.
CGGCTCAGAGTAAAAGGGAGAAAAAATAGAAAGAAAGAAAGAAAGAAAGAGGGTAAAATAAAATAAAGTAAGATAAAATAAAGTTATTAAAATAAAAAATAAAAAAATAATTATTAAGAAAAAAAGAAAAAAAAATTAAAGTAAAAAAAACAAACGGATGGACAGAACCCTAGGACAAATGGTGAAAGCAAAGCTATACAGACAAAATCTTACAGAAGCATACACATACACACTCACAAAAAGAGGAAAAGGGGAAAAAATAATATATCTTGCTCCCAAAGTCCACCTCCTCAATTTGGGATGATTCGTTGTCTATTCAGGTATTCCACAGATGCAGGGTACGTCAAGTTGATTGTGGAGTTTTAATCTGCTGCTTCTGAGGTTGCTGGGAGAAATTTTCCTTTCTCTTCTTTGTTTGTACAGCTCCCGGGGTTCAGCTTTGGATTTGGACCCGCTTCTGCGTGTAGGTCGCCTGAGGGCGTCTGTTCTTCGCTCACACAAGACGGGGTTAAAGGAGCAGCTGCTTCGGGGTCTCTGGCTCACTCAGGCCGTGGGGAGGGAGGGGTACGGATGTGGGGTGAGCCTGCAGCAGCAGAGGCTGGGGTGACGTTGCGGCAGCCTGAGGCGCGCCATGCTTCTCCCGGGGAAGTTGTCCCTTGATCACGGGACCCTGGCAGTGGCAGGCTGCACAGGCTCCCGGGAGGGGCCGTGTGGATAGTGACCTGTGCTTGCACACAAGCTTCTTGGTGGCGGCAGCCGCAGCCTTAGCATCTCATGCCCGTCTCTGGGGTCCGTGCTTATAGCAGTGGCTCGCGCCCGTCTCTGGAGCTCGTTTAGGCGGCGCTCTGAATCCCCTCTCCTCGCGCACCAGGAAACAAAGAGGCAAGAAAAAGTCTCTTGCCTCTTCGGCAGCTCCAGACCTTTTCCCGTACTCCCTCCCGGCTAGCTGTAGTGTACTAACCCCTTCAGGCTGTGTTCACGCCGCCAACCCCAGTCCTCTCCCTGCAATCCGACCGAAGCCCAGCCCCCGCCCACCCTGGCAGGTGAGCAGACAAGCCTCTCGGGCTGGTGAGTGCTGGTCGGCACTGATCCTCTGTGTGAGAATCTCTCCGCTTTGCCCTCCGCACCCCTGTGGCTGTGCTCTCCTCCATGGCTCTGAAGCTTCCCCCCTCTGCCACCCGCAGTCTCCGCTCACGAAGGGGTTTCCTAGTGTGTGGAAACCTTTCTTCCTTCACAACTCCCTCCCACTGGTGCAGGTCTCGTCCATATTCTTTTGTCTCTGATTTTTTCTTTTTTCTTTTGCCCTACCCAGGTACGTGGGGAGTTTCTTGCCTTTTGGGAGGTCTGACGTCTTCTGCCAGCGTTCAGGGGGTGTTCTATAGGAGCAGTTCCACGTGTAGATGTATTTCTGATGTATCTGTGGGGAGGAAGGTGATCTCCGCATCTTACTCTTCTGCCATCTTCCTGCCTTTTCGAACAACTCCTACAGAACACCTACTGAACACTGACAGAAGACCTCACACTTACCAAAAGGCAAGAAAATCCCCAAGTACCTGGGTAGAGCAAAAGAAAAAAGAAAAACAGAGACAAAGGAATAGGGGTGAGACCTATGCCTCTGGGAGGGATCTGTGAAGGAGGAAAAGTTTCCACACACTAGGAAGCCCCTTCACTGGTGGGGACGGAGGGGGGAAGATTTGAAGCCACAGAGGAGAGCACAGAAACGGGTACAGAGGGCAACGTGGAGAGACTCCTTCACAAGGATCAGTGCCGACCAGCACTCACCAGCCTGAGAAGATTGTCTGCTCACCCACTGGGGCAGGTGGGGGATGGAGCTGAGGCTCATGTTTTAGAAGTCAGACCCCAGGGAGAGGATTGGTGTTGGCTGTGTGAAGACAGCCTGAAGGGGGCTAGTTCACCACAGCTAGCTGGGAGGGAGTCTGGGAAAAAGTCTGGACCTGCCAGAGAGGCGAGATACCATGGTTTGGGGTGCACGAGGAGAGAGGCTTCCTGCTCCATATACCCACAGATGGCACAGCACCACCTAAGCAAGCTCCAGAGACAGGCATAAGCCATGGTTATCATCTCAGACCCCAGAGGTGGGCATGGACATCTACCACTGCTGCCACTGCCACCAAGAATCCTGAAAGCACAGGTCACTAACCACAGCCCCCCAAGTGTCTGTGCAGCACACCACTGCCAGGGTCCCATGATCCAGGGCCAACTTCCCTGGGAGAACACACAGCACACCTCAGGCTGTTACAATGTCACGCTGGCCTCTGCCACCACAGGCACACCCTGCATTCCAATTATGACTACTGTACCCCTCCTTCTCCCTGGCCTGAGTGAGCAACAGAGCCCTAATCAGCCACTGCCTTAACCTCCTCCTGTCTGGGCAGAGAACAGATGCTTGAGGGCGGCCTACATGCAGAGGTAGGGCCAAAACCAAAGCTGAAAGCCAGGAACAGGGCAAACAAAGAAGAGAAAGGGAAAGTTCTTTGTGCAGCCACAGGAGCAGTGGATTAAATCTCTGCAATCAGCTTGATAAACCCTGCATCTGTGGAATACCTGAATAGACAACAAATGTTCCCAAAACTGAGGTGGTGGACGATGGGAGTCACTGTAGACTTGAGGTTTGCTTTCTGTGTTTGATTTGTTTTCGGTTTTATGTTCATCTTAGTTTACTAGTTAGTGCTTGTTTTCATTGGTGGGTTTGTACATTGGTTTGGTTGCTCTCGTTCTTTTTTCCCCCCTCTTTCTGTGAGTGCGTGTGTATATGTTTCTTTCTGTGATTTTGTCTCTTTAGTTTTGCTTTCACCATTTGCCTTGGGATTCTGTCTGTTCCTTTTTTCATTGTTTGTTTGTTTTCTTTTTCTGAGTGTGTGGGTATGTTTCTTTGTGTGATTTTGTCTGTTTAGTTTTGCTTTTACCATTTGTTTGGGGTTCTGTCTGTTTAGTTTTTTTTTTTTTTTTTTTTTTCATCCTTTTCTTCTGTGCAGTGCGGCTGGCAGGGACTTGGTTCTCCAGCTGGGTGTTGGGCCTAGGCCTCTGAGGTTGGAGAGCCAAGCCCGGACATTGGACCACCAGAGACCTCCTGGCCCCATGTAATATTAATCGGCGAGAGCTCCCCCAGAGACCTCTGTGTCAACAAAAAGACCCAGATCCACCCAACAGCCAGCAAGCTCCGGTGCTGTATGCCCCATGCCAAACAACTAGCAAGACAGGAACAAAACCCCACCAATTAGCAGAGAGGCAACCTAAAATCATGCTAAGTTCACAGACATCCCAAAACACACCAAAAGATGTGGTCCTGCCCATGAGAGGGACAAGATCCAGCCCCAACCACCAGAACACAGGCACCGGACAACTCACCAAGAAGCCAACACAAGCCACTGATCCAACGTCACCCACTGGGGGCAGACACCAAAAGTTTGAGGAATTATGAACCAGCACCATACAAAAAGGAGACGCAAAACACAGTAAGTTAAAAAAAAAATGAGAATACAGAGAAATATGCAGTAGAAGAAGGAGCAAAATAAAAACCCACCAGACCAAACAAATGAAGAGAAAATAGGCAGTCTACCTGAAAAAGAATTCACAGTAACGATAGTAAAGGTGATCCAAAATCTCACAAATAGAATGGAGAAAATACGAGAAATGTTTAAAAAGGACTTAGAACTAAAGAGCAAACAAACAATGATGAACAACACAATAAATGAAATTAAATATACTCTAGAAGGAACCAGTAACAGAGTAACTGAGGTAGAAGGACAGATAAGTGACCTGGAAGATAAAATAGTGGAAATAACTGCTGCAGAGCAGAATAAGAAAAAAAAGAATTAAAGGAATTGAGGACAGTCTCAGAGACATCGGGGACAACGTTAAATGCACCAACATTCGAATTATAGGGGTCCCAGAAGAAGAAGAGAATGAGAAGGGACTGAGAAAATATTTGAAGAGATTATAGTTGAAAACTTCCCTAATACGGGAAAGGAGAGAGTCAATCAAGTCGAGGAAGTGCAGCGAGTCCCATACAGGATAAATCCAAAGAGAATCATGCCAAGACACATATTAATCAAACTATTAAACATTAAATACAAAGAAAAAATATTAAAAGCAGCAAGGGAAAAGCAACAAATAACATACAAGGGAAACCCCAAGAGGTTAACAGCTGACCTTTCAGCAGAAACTCTGCAAGCCAGAAGGGAGTTGCAGGACATATTTAAAGTGATGAAAGGGAAAAACCTACAACCAAGATTACCCTACCCAGCAAGGATCTCATTCAGATTCAATGGAGATATTAAAACCTTTACAGACAAGCAAAAGTTAAGAGAATTCAGCACAACCAAACCAACTTTACAACAAATGCTAAAGGAACTTCTCTAGGCGGGAAACAAGAGAAGGAAAAGACCTACAAAAGCAAACCCAAAACAATGAAGAAAATGGTAATTGGAGCATACATATCGATAATTACCTTAAATGTAAATGGGTGAAATGCTCCAACCAAAAAACAAAGACTGGCTGAATGGATACAAAAACAAGACTTGTATATATGTTGCCTACAGGAGGCACACTTCAGACCTAGGGACACATACAGACTGAAAATGCTGGGAGAAAAAAAGATACTCCATGCCAATGGAAATCAAGAGACCTGGAGTAGCAATTCTTATATCAGACAAAATAGACTAAAATAAAGACTATTACAAGAGACAAAGAAGGAAACTACATAATGATAAAGGGATCAATCCAAGAAGAAGATATCACACTTATAAATATGTATGCACACAACATAGGAGCACCTCAATATACAAGGCACATGCTAACAGCCATAAAAGGGGAAACTGACAGTGACACAATAAAATTAGGATACTTTAACACCCCACCTTCACCAATGGACAGATCATCCAAATGAAAATAAATAAGGAAACACAAGCTTTAAAGGATACATTAAGCAAGATGAACTTAATTGATATTTATAGGACATTCCACTCAAAAACAACAGAATACACATTCTTCTCAAGTGCACATGGAACATTCTCCAGGATAGATCATATCTTGGGTAACAAATCAACCCTCAGTAAATTTAAGAAAATTGAAATTGTATCAAATATCTTTCCAGGCCACAATGCTATGGGACTAGATGTCAACTACATGAAAAAACTGGAAAAAATACAAACACATGGAAGGTAAATATTATGCCATGAAATAACCAAGAGATCACTGAAGAAATGAAAGAGGAAATCAAAAAATACCTGGAAACAACTGACAATTCAAACAGAATGACCCAAAACCTGTGGGATACAGCAAAAAAAGTTCTAAGAGGGAAATATATAGCAGTACAAACCTACCTCAAGAAACAGGAAAAATCTCAAATCCACAACCAAACCTTACACCTAAAGCAATTAGAGAAAGACGAAAAATAAAAATAAAAACCCAATGTTAGTAGAAAGAAAGAAATCATAAAGATCTGATCAGAAATAAATGAAAAAGAATTGAAGGGTGCAATAGCAAAGATCAATAAAACTAAAAGCTGGTTCTTTGAGAAGGTAAACAAAATTAATAAACTTTAGCCAGAATCATCAAGAAAAAAATGGAGAAGACTCAAATCAACAGAATTAGAAATGAAAAAGAAGTAACAATTTATATTGCAGAAATACAAAGGAACATGAGAGATTACTGCAAGCAAATATAGGCCAATAAAATGGACAACATGGAAGAAATGGGCAAATTCTTAGAAAAGCACACCTTTCCAAGACTGAACCAGGAAGAAATAGAAAATATGAACAGACCAATCATAAGCACTGATTGAGACTGTGATTATAAATTTTCCAACAAACAAGAGACCAGGACCAGAGGGCTTCACATGTGAATTCTATCAAATATTTAGAGAAGAGCTAACACCTATCCTTATCAAACTCTTCCAAAATATAGCAGAAGGAGGAACACACCCAAGCTCATTCTAGGAGGCCACCATTACCCTGATACCAAAATCAGACAAAGATGTCACAAAAAAAGAAAACTACAGGCCAATATCTCTGATGAACATAAATGCAAAAATCCACAACAAAATATTAGCAAACAGAATCCAACAGCACATTAAAAGGACGACACACCATGATCAAGTGTGGTTTATCCCAGTATTGCAAGGATTCTTCAATATACACAAATCAATCAATGTGATACACCATATTACAAACTGAAGGATAAAAGCCATATGATAATCACAACAGATGCAGAAAAAGCTTTCAACAAAATTCAACACCCATTTATGACAAAAACTCTCCAGAAAGTGGGCATAGAGGGAACCTACCTCAACATAATAAAGGCCATATATGAAAAACCCACAGTTAACATCGTTCTCAATGGTGAAAAACTGAAACCATTTCTTCTAAGATCAGGAACATGACAAGGGTGCCCACTCTCACCACTATTATTCAACATAGTTTTGGAAGTTTTAGCCAGGGCAATCATAGAAGAAAACGAAATAAAAGGAATACAAATTGGAAAGGAAGAAATAAACTGTCACTGTTTGCCAATGACATGAAACTATACATAGAGAATCCTAAAGATGCTACCAGCAAACTACTAGAGCTAATCAATGAGTTTGGTAAAGCTGCAGGATTCAAAATTAATGCACAGAACTCTCTTGCATTCCTATACACTAACAACAAGAGATCAGAAAGAGAAATTAAGGAAACACATTCACCATTGCAACAAAAAATAAATAAAATACCTAGGAATAAACCTACCTAAGGAAATAAAAGGCCTGTATGCAGAAACTATAAGACACTGATGAAAGAAATCAAAGAGGATACAAACAGATGGAGAGATATACCATGTTCTTGGATTGGAAGAATCAACACATGAAAATTACTATACTACAGATTCAGTGCAATCCCTATCAAACTACCAATGGCATTTTTCACAGAACTAAAGCAAAAAATTTTACAATTTCTATGGAAACACAAAAGACCTCAAATAGCCAAAGCAGTCTTGAGAAAGAAAGACAGAGCTCAAGGACTCAGGCTTCCTGGCTTCAGACTATACTACAAATCCACAGTAATCAGACAGTATGTACTGGCACAAAAACAGAAATATAGATCAATGGAACAGGATAGAAAGCCCAGAGATAAACCCATGAACATATGGTCACATTATCTTTGATGAAGAGTCAAGTATATACAATGGAGAAAAGACAGCCTCTTCAATAAGTGGTGCCAGGGAAAACTGGACAGCTACGTGTAAAACAATGAAATTAGAACACTCCCTAACACCATACACAAAAATAAACTCAAAATGGATATTAAAGACCTAAGTGTAAGGCCAGACACTATAAAACTCTTAGAGGAAAGCATAGGCAGACCACCCTGTGACATAAATCACAGTAAGAACCTTTTTGGCCCACCTCCTAGAGAAATGGAAAAAAAAAAACCCAAAAATAAACAAATGGGACCTAATGAACCTTAAAGGAAACAACAAAGGAAACCATAAACAAGATGAAAAGACATCGCTCAGAATAGTACAAAATATTTGCAAATGAAGCAACTGACAAAGGATTAATCTCCAAAATATACAAGCATCTCATTCAGCTCAATATCAAAAAAACAAACAACCCAATATAAAAGTGGCTGGAAGACCTAAATAGCCATTTCTCTAAAGAAGATATAAAGACTGCCAACAAACACATAAATGGTTGCTCAACGTCACTAATTATTAGAGAAATGTAAATCAAAACCACAATGATGTATCACCTCATGCAGGTCAGAATGGCCGTTATTAAAAAATCTAGAAAGAGTACATGCTGGAGAGGGTGTAGAGGAAAGGGAACCCTCTTGCACTGTTGGTGGGAATGTAAATTGATACAGCCACTATGGAGAACAGTATGGTGGTTCCTTAAGAAACTAAAAATAGATCTACTGTATGCCCTAGCAATCCCACTTCTAGGCATATACCCTGAGAAAACCAAAATTCAAAACAATACATGTAACACAATGTTCATTGCAGCACTATTTACATCAGCCAGGACATGGAAGCAACCTAAATATCCGTTGACAGCTGAATGGATGAAGAAGGTATGGCACATACTTACAATGGAATATTACTCAGCCATAAAAAGGAATGAAATTGAGTTATTTGCAGTGAGATGGATGCTCCTAGAGTCTGTCATACAGAGTGAAATAAGTCAGAAAGAGAAAAACAAATACCGTCTGCTAAGAAATATATATGGAATCTAAAAAAAATATGGTTCTGATGAACCTAGTGGCAGGACAGGAATAAAGATGCAGACGTAGTGAATGGACTTGGGGACACGGTGGGGCAAAGGGTAAGCTGGGACCACGTGAGAGAGTAGCATTGACATATATACACTACCAAATGTAAAATAGATAGCTAGTGAGAAGCAGCTGCATAGCACAGGGAGATCAGATCGGTGTTCTGTGACCACCTAGAGGGGTGGGATAGGGAGGGTGTGAGGGAGGCAAAAGAGGGAGGGGATGAGGGGTTATATGTATACATATAGCTGATTCACTTTGTTATACAGCAGAAACAAATACAACATTGTAAAGCAACTATACTCCAATGAAGGTTAAAAAAAAATCCTGTGGTGTCTATGTATACCCACAACAACACACACACACACACACACACACAGGAATATTACTCAGCTATAGAAAAGAATAAAATTTTGCCATATACAACAGCATGAATGGATCTGGAGCATGTTATGTTTATTGAAATAAATCGGATGTAAAAGGACGAAACCTGTATACTATCAATTGTATGTCAAATCTAAAAGTAAAACAAAAAATGAATATTACAAAATAGAATTTCACAGATACAGAGAACAAACTAGTGGCTACTAGTGGGGAAAGAGTTGGGTGGAGACACAAGATAGGGGTCAGGGAATTATGAGATACATACTACTATATAAAAACATAAATAAGATACTGGGATATATTGTACAGCACAGGGAATGTGACCAATATTTTATAATAACTTTAAATGGAGAATAATAATAATGATAATAATCATAATGAGGAGGAGGAGAAGGCAAAAGTCTGCTCTCTGAAAACTATAAGACACAGAGGAAAATAATTGAAGATGACACAGAAGATGTTAAGATACACCGTGTTCTTGGATTGCAGGAATTAATATTGTTAAAATGACCATACCAACCAAGGCAATCTACAGAATCAATGTAATCCCTTTCAAAACATTAATGGCATTTTCCACAGAAATAGAACAAATAATTTAAAAATTTTTATGGAAACACAAAAGACCCTGAATAGCCAAAACAGTCTTGAGAAAGAAGAATGGAGCTAGAGGAATCATGTGCTCTGGTTTCAGACTATATTACAAAGCTACAGTAATCAAAACAGTATGGTACTGGCACAATAACAGACCCATAGATCTGTGGAACAGGATAGAGAGCTCAGAAATAAACCCATGTTCTTATGGTCAATTAATCTATGACAAAGGAGGCAAGACTAAACAATGGAGAAAAACCGTCTCTTCAAAAGTGGTGCTGGGAAAACTGGACAGCTACATGTAAAAGAATGAAATTAGAACATTATCTAACACCACATACAAAAATAAACTCAAAATAGATTAGAGACCTAAAAGTAAGACCAGATACTATAAAACTTTTAGGGGAAAACATAGGCAGAACACTCTTTGACATAAGTCATAGCAATATATTTTGGATCCATCTCCTAAAGTAAAAGAAATAAAAGCAAAAGTAAACAAAATGGACCTAATTAAACTTAACAGATTTTGCACAACAAAGGAAACCATCCATAAAATGAAAAGATAACCTACTGAACAGGAGAAAATATTTGCAAATGATATGAGTTATAAGGGGTTAATATCCAACATTTATAAATAGCTCATACAACTCAACATAAAAAAATCTATCTGATTAAAAAATAGGCAGAAGAGCTGAATAGACCTTTTTCCAGAGTGGAAATGACGATGGTCAGCAGGCTCATAAAAAGATGCTCAACATTGTTAATCATCAAATCAAAATCACAATGAGAAATCACCTCACACCTGTCAGAATGGCTATCATCAAAAAGAACACAGATAACAAATGTTGGTGAGGATGTAGAGAAAAGGGAACCCTAGTACACTGTTGGTGAGAATGTAAATTTGTGTAGCCACTGTGGGTAACATCAAGGTTTCTCAAAAAACTAAAAATAGAACTACCATATAACCCAGAAATTCCACTCCTGGGAATATATCCGAAAAAACAAAACCACAAATTTGAAAAGATGCATGCATCCCAATGTTCATAGCAGCATTATTACAGTTACAAAGATAAACAAGCTACCTGTGTCCATCAACAGATGAATGGATAAAGAAGATGTTGTATATATATACAATGGAATACTACTCAGCCATTAAAAAAATGAAATTTTGCAATTGCAGCAACATGGGTGGACTTGGAGAGCACTACGCTAAATGAAATAAGTCAGACAGAGAAAGACAAATACTGCCTATATAGAATAGCACACAGTGGTCTGTTTTTCTGTTTTTTGTTTTTTGTTTTTCTAGCTGAAGCTGTGTCTAAATGGAAAATAGATTCAACTTTTCACTAGATTTGACTTATCAACTAAGTAACAAATAGATTACATGTCTTGACCCATACTAAATTATCAGTTATTATGATGCCCTATAGTCACAGCCGTAGATGTAAATGCATTTACTTCCCACTCACCCACAAACTAAGGCTTGGCTCATGTCCACCAACCGATAAATACCCTACATACTTGAGCTAATATATATACATGATTGTAATGACATTTTTTCTCAATGAGTTCTTTTATTCAAATTATTCATCTTATTTATGGGTTTTCCACGTATCACAAGAATGTTAAGCTATGTAATCCCTGGCAAATTATTTTAAGCTTTAATATTCTCTGTAAAATAGGGATAATAACAACTTATTGGGGCTGTTTTAAAGTTATTTGAGATGATGTAAATAATAATAATAGTAATAATAATAATTTGCTGACTACCACTGTGCTCCAGGACTGTGCTAAGTACCAGAATTATTTTTTAAGCAAATATCTTTCCTCTTCATTCTTTATAATTAGAGCAACAATCTCAAGCTCAAAAACCTAGTCTGTGTGACTCAGTAAATATTATTTTAATATGCCAATAATGCCTAATGAAAAGTCTTCATTTGTTAAATATGTAATCATGTAAGAACAGAAATATCAATTATTACTTATGCATCATTGTTAACCAGTTTAATTATGAACATTTGCATATATATTTGAGTATTTACACATTTGACAAATTATTATGAACATTCTCAGAGATGTATACACTTGACTTTCCAACAATTGTTATGTATTTCATTGCATCATGTTACAATTTCATTGTCTTTTACAGTTTATCAAGCATTTGGCATACATTACTTAATTTGATTCTCAGAGAAATGCTTTTTGATTAGGTCAGGTGGTATTATGCCCATGATATGAATGAAGAAATCACACTTCAAAGAGATCTTTTGAATTGTCTAACTTTACATGAATAAGAAATATTAATAGAAGAGTGAGGAATAGATCCTCAGACCTTTTGACCCACAATTCAGTGCTCTGTGCATTTACAAGAAGACTCCCAAAGTAAGAATAAATATAGGTAAAAGGTTGAGGTCAGAAAGTACATGAGTAGGCTAAAAGGTACAGGGCCATTTAAAAGTTCTGTTTAAATTAAGTGAACTAGATTGTAGCCTGCCGTCAGTGTGTAAGAGGATTACATCGCTGTTATCAAGATTTACCCAAATAATCTTTGATACATAGATTCTGACAAAGGAATGTTTTGAGCCATTAGTCTGCCATGCCAAGTACTAATTAGAGAATGATGAGTTATTTGCCTCTGACTTCCGTTTACTCTTTATTTGGTCAACCTGGCCTATCTCTAAGTAATGACAAGATAATTCACCAGATGCCAACTTGTCCTGCTATGGAATAAAAAACATGGTCTATATAAGTTCTACCTTGTTTATATGAATAGAAATAAATCTACCCCCCTCAGAAAGATCTTCCTATACTTGGGAGAAAAATTGTTTTAATTATTGTAATGATGATTGTTTGAATTGTCATTAATATTTATAGCATATGTTTTAAAAATCTCCTAGAAAATTAGAGAGATCCAATATTTGAAATGGCAATAAAAAAATCAACACCTATCTCTATAAAAATATTACCAGAGAAGTGATAACCTAAGCCATTTATTTTTAAAGTTAGCTAAAAATAGAAAACATAATCAATAAAAAGTTTACACACTTAAGCTTGTTTCCTCCACATTATTAGGTAGGAATCATTAAATTATTTTTAGAATTATGCATTATAATTTTTATGTTTTAAAATTTAAACAACTGTGGGATAAGGGAAGCATTTATATTTTCATTTTTACAAAGGAAACAAAGTTTGAGCTAAATATTAATATAATTCCAGTTTTGACAAGTTTTATTCTTCCCCGAAGCAAATTCTCCCAACGACTATAACTCTCTAAATATGTATGTATTTCCAAGTATTTTTATTCACACTCACAATTGAATGACTACTATATTGAGATCTTTTATTTGAGAAATATTGGGCAGGGACATATTAACGTGCAAAAACCTTGTATGGCATTTTTTAATTCATTGATTAAAACGTTTGAAGTTTATGTGCTATCTCTATGTTTCAATAGAGTAAAATATGTCATTTAAAAGACTTTTAATTTCCATTAGAGCATTCCCTAATTCCTTAAGAATGTTAACTGAGTCTACCTAGCAAGAAGCAGCTTGAAGAGGTAAACAAAAGTAAAACAAACAAAACAACAGCAAAAAACAAGGCTAGGGCTCTTTATCCCCATAGTGAAGTACACTTTAAAAAGTGCTGATACCTTTTGGTTCTCACTAATTCTATGTCCTCTAAACTTTTCTTCAAAATAATTGCTTTGTCTGTGTTGAAAAAAAAAAAACAACAACAAAGAAGTTAAACATTAGATTATGTCATAGGACTTTTCTCTATATTTTTCTCTCAGTGGGTTAAAAGATTATATAAAGGGATCAGTTATTCAAATTTCAGCTGATAAAAATGCATAGGATATACTTCCAGTTCAGGCATAATGAAGTAGACTCATTTCTCCTTACACTTCTCCGCTAAGTAAAAATATAAACCCTGACATTATCAAAAGAGGTGACCAAAGGAGAACACTAACAGGTGGTGAGAAAGAGGTGAACTCATTTCAGACCCCAGGACTGGAAAAATAAGACAATGGCAGGGCATTTTATTTTGTGCTCCCAACAGAAAATGGTGAGCCAGACCTTGCACTTACTGACCCCCAAAATGACAGCAGGAGCTGGCTGTGGTAGGCTCATTCCTCTCTTAGATTGTCAGGAGTTTGCCACAACACTAGGCAAGTATGGCACAAAGAGAAAGGAATCAGTAGGGAGCCCCACTAAAAATAAGTATCCAGGGGTGTTATTGTCCTTTTCTGCTAGGCCTTAGAGTCTACTTTTTCATTGAGAGATACTAGGCTGTCAGATTTGCAGTGGCAAGTGGAACTCAATCACAACAAACAGCCAACATGGGATGATTCTTTGTAGTCATGGAACTGAGACTCCTTTCCCCCACCAATAGACACCAGGTTGCCCAGCCTTGGGAAAGCAGTGCTGGGGGAATTTTATAACTGTAGATGCCTACATTAAAAATATATATATATACAGTCAGTCCCCTACCTACAAACCTTCAAGTTGTGAACTTTCAAAGAAGAGAACATGCGTTCGCATGTCCAATCACAAAAGTTAGTTCACGTGTCTGGTGTACATTGTCACATGTGTGTATCCTCTACGTGGTTGTGTTTTTGTGTACTTTACTGTACAGTGCTATATAGAGTACAGTATCTTTATTTCAAGTTCAGGATTATGGAAGCAAGCATAAAAACAGTGTTGATGTAGATGGTACTACTGTAATTTTCAAGGTACTGTACTGTAAGATTAAAAATTTTTATTTTTTGTTTGTTTTTATGTATTATTTGTGTGAAAACTATTATAAACTTATTGGTATAAGTTTATTGGTATAAACTTATTGGTATAAACTTATTTGGTATACTGATACCAAAGTACAGTACAACATAGCCGATTGTGTTAGTTGGGTACCTAGGCTAACATTGTTGAACTTATGAACAAATTGGACTTATGAACACACTCTCAGAACTGAACTCACTCGTATGTAGGGGACTTACTGTATATAAAATCAAATGTAACTTTACACCTTGAGGAACTTAAAAGAAGAAAAAATTAAACCCAAAGCTAGCACAAGGAAGAGGATAATAAATGCTGTAGCAGAGACAAATAAAATAGAGAATAGAAAAACAATAGAAACAATAAAACAAAAGATTAGTTCTTTCAAAAGATCAACAGAATTAACAAAGCTATATCTAGACTAAAAAAAAAAATAGAAAGAGAGAAGATACAAACACCTAAAATCAGAAAGGAAAGCAGAGACAATACCAATGTTACAGATATTAAAAAAGGACCATAAGATAATACTATGAATAATCATACACGAATTAGATGATATTGATTAAATGTAGAAACTCCTAGAACCATACAAATTACCTAAACTGACTCAAGAAGAAATAGAAAATCTGAACAGACCTATCACAAGTAAAGAGATTCATTTAGTAATTAAAATTCAAAAAAGAAAAGTCCAGGACCAGAAGTCTTCACTGGTAAATTCTATTAAACCTTTAAAGATGAATTAACACAAATCCTTCTCAAATTTTTCCCAAAAATCCAATAAGAGGAAACACCCTTTGACTCGTTCTATGAGTCCAGTGTTATACTGATACCAAAGCCAGATAAAGATATCACAAAAAAATGACACAACAGTATCCTTTATGAATGTAAATGCAAATATTCTCAATAGTATCAAGCAGAATGCAGCAGCATATTAAAAGAATTAAACACAATAGCAGATTGATATTTATCCCAGTAATGTAATAGGGGTTCAACATAGGAAAATTGATCAATGTAATTGACCAAAATAATAGAATGAAGGTAAAAAATAAATAACCACACATGGTCATCACAGTGCACACAGAAAAGGCATTTGACAAAATCCAACACCCTTTCATGATATAAACAATCAAAATACTAGAAACAGAAGAGATTTTTCTTAATAAGATAAACGGCATTTATGAAAACTCCACAGTTTACATCACACTTTAAAATGATTAATCATCCTCTTCCCTGCCAGAGCTACCAGGGGACATTTCTTGGATTTACTATAAGAACCTGGTGGGATTTCAAGAGGGAAAGCCAAAAAAACTGTGGAGGCCCCTAAGACTGTGGCAGTCAAGATTTTCTTACTTGGAACCTTGTCCACACTCAGCCTCCAGCAATTGTCAAAAATTAACATTTAGGCTTCCTACAAGTTTATACTTCAAGCAGCTTCTTCTTCAGATAATTGCTTTTATGATATATCCATGATATTGCTTTAATGAGCATGAGTCTTCAGAGTTCAGGGTGATGGGTTGCCCTGAAACCTCAGTTTTCTGATAGGTCCATGAAAAGTCATTGATTTCTAAATTGTCCACCTCTTTCCTATAGTATTGATAAGAGTGAAAATTTCCAAGATTTTACACATCAGAGCTGAAACTGGAAATACAGGATAAAATTTTTATAATAGTCTATATTAAGTTGACAACAACTTAAGTTTGAATGCAACTTAAGTTTGAAAGCTCTACATTTTTACTTTCCCCTGTCCCCATGTTTCATGTTTATGATGTCACATTTTACATCTCTTTATCTTGTGTATCCTTAAATAATTATTGTATTTACAGTTATTTTATTCCTTCTTTTAATTTTCATACCAGCATTATATGTGATTAAACAACTACCATCACAATATATTACATGTACAAGTGTGATTTATACTTTCATATATTTTCTTGTTATTAATTTGTATCCTTTCTTTTCAGGTTAAAGAAGTCCCTTTAACATTTCTTGTAAGGTCAGTTTAGTGGTGACGAACTCCTTTAACTTTTACTTGTCTGGAAAACTCTCCCTTCTTCAAATTTGAAAGTTAACCTTGCCAGGAAGAGTATTCTTGGTTGTAGGGTTTTTATTTCATCCCTTTGGAATATATCATGCCACTCCCTTCTTTTTAAAAAAATTGTATTGAAGTATAGTTGATTTACAATGTTGTGTTAATTTCTGCTTTTCAGCAAAGTGACTCAGTTATGCATATATATATATTCTTTTACACATTCTTTTAAATTATGGTTTATCACAGGATAGTGAATATAGCTCCTTGTGTTATACAGTAGGACCTTGTTGTTTATCCATCCTATATATACTAGTTTGCATTTGCCAACCCAAAGCACTTAATCATTTCCTCCCCGACCCCCCCGTCTCCCTTGGCAACCACAAATCTGTTCTCTATGTCTGTGAGTCTGTTTCTGTTTCATAGATATGTTCATTTGTGTCATGTTGTACATTCCACATGGAAGTGATATCATATGGTATTTGTCTTTCTCTTTCTGACTTACTTCACTTAGTGTGATAATCTCTAGGTTCACCAATGTTGCTGCAAATGGCATTATTTCATTCGCTTTTATGGCTGAGTAATATTCATTGTGTATATATATATATATATATATATATATATATATATATATATATATATATATACACATACATATCACTTCTTCTTTATCCATTCATCTGTTGATGGATATTCAGGCTGTTCCATGTCTTGGCTATTATAAATAGTGCTGTTATGAACACAAAGGTGCATGCATCTTTTCAAATTATAGTTTTGTCTGGGTATATGTCCAGGAGTAGGATTGATGGATCATATGGCAACTCTATTTTTAGTTTTTTTGAGGATCCTCCATACTTTTTTCCATAATGTTTACACCATTTTGCATGCAGCTGTCCAGTTTTCCCAACACCACTGGCTGAAGAGACTCTCTTTTCTCCATTGTACATCCTTGCCTCCATTGTCAAAGATTAATTGACTGTAGGTGTGTGGGTTTATCTCTGGGCTCTCTATTCTGTTCCATTGATCCATATGTCTGTTTTTGTGTCAAAACCACACTGTTTTGACTACTGTAGCTTTGTAGTATTGTCTGAAGTCTGGGAGGGTTATAACTCCTGCTTTGTTCTTTTTCCTAAGGATTGCTTTGGCAATTCTGTGTCTTTTATGGTTCCATATACATTTTAGGATTGTTTGTTCTAGTTCTGTGACAAATGTCATGAAGAGAAGTGGTGAAAATGGGCATCATTGTCTTGATTTTAGTGAGAAGTCTTTCAGATTTTAGCAAGAAGCCTTTCAGCTTTTCAAAGTTGAGTACTATATTGACTGTGGGTTTGTCATAAATAACCTTTATTATGTTGAGATATGTTTCCTATATACCCACTTTCATAAGAGTTTTTACCTTGAATAAATGTTGAATTTTATCTAATGCTTTTTCTGCATCTATTGAGATTATCATGTGGTTTTTGACTTTTATTTGGTTGATGTAGTGTATCACATTGATTGATTTGTGTACGTTGAAACATCTTTGTGACCCTGGGATGAATCCAACTTGGTCGTGTTTTATGATTTTTTTATGTATTGTTGGATTCAATTTGTTAATATTTTGTTGAGAATTTTTGCATCTATATTCATCAAAGATATTGGCCTGTAATTTTCCTTTTTGTTGATGTCTTTGTCTGGTTTTGATATCAGGGTGATGGTGGCTTCATAGCATATCTTTGGGAGTGTTTCTTCCTCTTCAATATTTTGGAAGAGTTTGAGAAGGATCAGTATAATTCTTCCTTGTATATTTGGTAGAATTGTCTGTGAAGCCATCTGGCCCTGGACTTTTGTTTGTAGGAAGTTTATTACAGACTCTATTTCACTTCTGCTAATCAGTTTGTTCAAGTTACCTATTTCTTCTTGATTCAGTTTTGGTTGGCTGTATGTTTCTAGAAAGTTATCCATTTCTTCTAAATTGTCGATTAGTTGGCATATAATTGTTCATAGTAGTCTCTTATGATTTTTTTTTTAATTTCTGTGGTATTTGTTGTGATTTCTCCTCTTTTATTTCTTAATTTGTTTATTTGGGTCTTCACGCTTTTCCTCTTGGTGAGCCTGGCCAGAGGATTTTCAAGTTTGTTTACCCTTTCAAAGAACCAGCTCTTTGTTTTATTGATTTTTTTCTATTGTTTTTTAAATCTATATTTTATTTATTTCCTGTCTGATATTTATTATATCCTTCCTTCTGCTGACTTTAGGTTTTGTTTGTTTTTCTTTTTCTAATATTTTTGATGGTGAGTTAGGTTGTTTATTTGAGATTTTTCTTGTTTCTTAAAGAAGAGCTGTATCACTATGAAGTCCCCCCTAAGAACTGTTTTTCCTGCATCCCGTAGATTTTGTAGGGTTGTGTTTTCATTGTCATTTGCCTCAAGGTATTTTTTAATTTCTTCTTTTATTGTTCACCCATTGTTTTTTATTAGTGTGTTGTTTAGTCTCCATGTAATTGTTTTTTTCTTGTTTCTTTTTCTGAGGTTGATTTCTAGTTTCATGCCGTTGTGGTCAGAAAAGATGCTTGACATAATTTCTATACTCTTAAATTTGTTGAGGCTTGTTTTGTGCCATAGTGTGTGGTCAATTCTAGAGAATGTTCTGTGTGTGCTTGAAAATAATGTGTATTCTGCTTTTTGGAATGTAATGTCCTGAAAATATCAATTAAATCTAACTGTTCTATTGTATCATTTAGATTCTCTCTTGCCTTATTGATTTTCTGTCTCAAAGATATGTCCAAGGATGTGAGTGGGCTGTTAAAGTCCCCTACTATTATTGAATTCCCATCAATTTCTCCCTTTATGTCTGTTAGTATTTGTTTTATGTTTTTGGGTGCTCCTATATTGGGTACATATATGTTGAGGTGTGTAATATTTTCTTCTTGTATTGATCCTTTTATCATTATATAGAGTCCTTCTTTATCTTTCTTTATAGCCTTTGTTTTACAGTCTATTTTGTCTGATATGAGTATTGCAACCCTTGCTTTCTTGTCATTTCTGTTTGCATGAAATATATGTATCCATCCCCTCACTTTCAACCTATGTGTGTTCTTTGTCCTAAAGTGGGTGTCTTGTAGGCAGCACATTGTAGGCTCTTGATTTTTTATCCAATCTGCCACACTGTGTTTTTTGATTGGAACATTTATTCCATTGACATTTAAGGTAATTATTGATAGATATGTATTTATTTCCATTTTAAACCTTGTTTTCCCATTGATTTTAAATTTCTTTTTTGTCCCTTTCTTTTTCTTTTTGCTATTCCTTTTGTGGTTTGATGCTTTTCTTTTGTATTATGCTTATGTTCTATTTGGTTTTTTTGAATCTATTGTATGTTTCTGATTTGCAGTTTCCCTGTTTTTCAAGTATGTTAACACCTTCCTATATCTACTTGCCTTAGTCTGGTAGTCATATAGGCTCAAACACATTCTAGAAAAAAAAAAAATCTGCATTTTCTTTCTCTCCTCCCCCACATTTTATAATTTTGATGTCCTCTTTTGCATATTCATTTTCATCCTTTGCTGTTCATTGTGGTTATCATCGCTTTAACAGAATTTTTTATTTTTTTTTTAAATCTGGGTACTGACTTATTTAAGTAATTCACTTTCCAATCGTGATTTTCTTTTTCCTATAGATTCTTATGTCTTTCTTATTTAGAGAAGACTTTTCAATATTTCCTTTAGGATAGGTTTAGTATTGCTGTATTCTTTTAGGTTTTGCTTGTTTGAGAAATTCTTTAATTCTCCTTCTATTCTAAATTATAATCTTGCTGGGTAGAGTATCCTAGGTTGCAGATTTTTCCCTTTCAAGACTTTGAATATATCTTGTCAAGCCCTTCTGGCCTGCAAAGTT
The DNA here is from genome assembly GCF_028021215.1 of Eschrichtius robustus. NCBI lineage: Eukaryota > Metazoa > Chordata > Mammalia > Artiodactyla > Eschrichtiidae > Eschrichtius > Eschrichtius robustus. The sequence goes on along the minus strand of NC_090845.1, from coordinate 75,925,353 downwards.
TCTGTAGAGAAATCAGCTGATAGCATTATCAGGGCTCCCTTGTAATTAACTCTTTGTTTTCCTCTTGCTACCTTTAGAATCCTCTCTTTAACTATTGCTATTTTTGTTATAATATGTCTTGGTGTAAGTCTGTTTGGTTTTATCTTGTTTGGGACCCTCTGTGCTTCCTGTACCTGGATATCTCTTTCCTTCTTTATGTTTGGGAAGTTTTCAGCCATAATTTCTTAAAATACATTTTTAATCCCTGTTTCTCTTTCTTCTCCTTCTGGGATCCCTATTATGAATAGATTGACATGCTTTATTTTATACCATAAGTCTCTTACATTGCTTTCATTTTTATTTTCATTTGGCTTTCTGTATGTTGTTCTGATTGGGTGATTTCCATTATTGTATTTTTCAGATCACTTACTCATTCTTCTGCATTATTCATTCTGCTATTCATTTCCTTTCACTCAGCTTTCATCTTGGCACATGAATTTTCTTTTTCTTGGCTCCTCCTTATATTTTCTAGTACCTTTATTAAAGTAATCTGCATTTCTATCAATAGTCCTGAATTTCTTCAGTATTTTTATTATCTCCTTTTTGAACTCCGTGTCTATTAGACTGAAGAGATCTGTTTCATTGTTTGTTCTTTCAGGGGAATTCTCTTGATCTTTTATTTGGGAGTGGTTCCTCTGCTTCTTCATTTTACTTATATTTCTCTTGCTCTATGAGTTTAGGAGAAACAATTATCTACTGTGGTCTTAGAGAGCTGTTTTTATGTGGAAGCATCCCTGTGTAGCCTGCACAGGTTTAATATTTTATGGTGCAAAGGCTCTTTTTATTGTGGTTGCCTGTTTCCGCTTTCCTCAGTGTATGCTAGCCGTTATCCCCTTGATTGGAGGTGTGATGTGTGTTGCGGTGACCAGAGCCTGCACTGGATGTTGAGTGGGGTCTCCTCTTTGCTCTACTCTCTTTACCCTGTCAGGGGCCAGTTCTGTTCCCTAGTTGTTGGGGTAGAAGCCGCTAGATCTATTTCTGAGCTGCATTTTTGAGCTGCAGTGTGAGTTAGATGGGATTGGAGTGCTCCAACTGGGAGAGGAGCCACTGAGTATTCCTCTGACAGAGCTGTTCACTGGTGAGTGTGCCCTGTTGTGTCACCTGTCACATGTTGTGCCGGCTCACAATGTACACTGTTGTTGGCTCTGTCCTAAGACTTATCTCAACCTTGGGAATGCCAGCAATCAGCCCTGATGCCCCTCAGGTGTTTTTTTCATGAGGCCACCATTGCAGATCCACTAAAGTCAGGTCTCAGGACTGCAGTAGTCACACACTTGGACCCACTGTGAGAGTTATGGAAGCAGCTCAGACCCTGGCCCAGCCCAGCCCCATGTGCATGGGCCCACAAAGCCCACAGCTGCTAATGCCAGACCCATCCCAGCTGTGGGAGCACCTGTTGTCCACTCAGATGTCCTGCAGGCACTGAATTTACAAAGCTGGTGACAGAGGTATTAATCTACGGCTCACACAGCCGCAGGGAAAGCTCTCAGCTCTGCTTCCTAATTTGCACAGCCCCTGGGGCTCAGTTGTGGTTTCAGCCCCACCTCTGAGAGTGGGCAAACCACTAGCATCTGTTCCTAGAGCCCATTGAGGTGACGGCTGGGGTGCAGGAGCCTGCTGAGGCAGGAACCCCGAGATGGCAGCTGGGGTGCATTCTCCTTGAGCCCACGGAGGCAGGGCTGCATGCCACTCCCTTCTAACCTGCAAAGTTCTGCTGAAAAGTTAGTTGAGAGTCTTATGGTAGTTTCTTTGTACTTAACAAGTTGTTTTTCTCTTGCTGATTTTAAGGTTCTCCCCTTGTCTTTACCTTTTGACGATTTAATTTTAATGTGTCTTGGTGTGGGTCTCGTTGGGCTCATTTCATTTGCAACTCTTTGGGCTTCCTGGGTCTATATATCTATTTCCCAGGTTAGAAAATTTTCAGCCATTATTTCTACAAATAAATTTTCTGCCCCATTCTCTCCCTATTCTCCTTATGGGATCTCTATAATATAAATGTTAGTCTGCTTGATGTTCCTTAAGTCCCTCAAGCTATCTTAAATTTTTTTCATTCTTTTTTCTTATTTCTACTCTAATTGGGTGAGTTCTTCTGCACTGTCTTCTAGTTGGTGAATTATTTCTTCTGCTTCATCTAGTCTGCTGTTGAGCCCCTCTAGTGTATTTTTCATTTCAGTTATTGTATTCTTCAACTCTGTAACTTGTATCTGGTATTTTCTTATATTTTCTCTCTTTTTGTTGAAGACCTCACTGTGTTCATTCATTCTTCTCCTGAGTTTGGTGAGCATTTCTATGACTATTACTTTGAACTTCTTATCAGGTAACTTACTTATCTCCATTCCATTACAGTTTGTTTCCAGGGTTTTATCTTGTTCTTGTATTTGGAATATTTTCCTCTGTTTCTTCATTTTGCTTAACTCTCTGTGTTGGTTTCTATGCATTAGGTGAAACAGTCATCTCTCTCAGTTTTGAAGTGGCCTTGTGTAGGAGATGAATCTTATTCTTCAATCCTGCCCTAGCACTCAATTGTTTCTTAAATCTTTTGATTGTCTAAGCAGCCAGTTTTATTTTTAGTATCTATCAGTTGTTGAGGGCACTCCAAGATCTATCAGTGTCCCAAAGGGAAGGATCTTAGTCAGAATCTAGGTTGGGGCTGGTTGGATGCCAGACTAAACCAGAACCTTTTAAAGTATACAAATATATATAGTCCTGTGGGACTGCAAGCATAAGCCCAGCTGACCACCAGAGTCAAGCAATATGGAGGTGTCCCTTGGACAGTAGTCACAAAAATCAGGGGTCCAGACCAGTGTATAATCTCATCTCTGGGAAATACCAGTGAGCTCTAGAGAGGTAGAAGGTGCAAAGATAGTGTTTCCTGACCTACATTCCCTGAGAGTACCTCCATAGTTTCCTAACTGTGTGACAAACCTGAAGCCTACCCCTCAGATTGAAGTTCCAGGACAAACAAATAGGCCTCTTTTGCAGAGAACCTGGAAGTGTATTTCAGTCTGCAATCTTTGCAGTGCCCTGGGGTAGCCTGCCAAGAACTGTCTCTCTGATTGTTACGGTCCTGTGGGACCCAGGAATGCAAGCCCCTCTGGCCATTAAGGCCAGGTGATTGAGACATGTATAAGAGCTTTGCTCTGAGAGACGATGGTGCTCTGGAGTATAGCAGAGAGAGAGCACAAAGATGGTGTCCATCCTCTAAGTTCTCTGGAAACATTTATAGCCAGCCATTAGATGTAAGGTTAATTCGAAGCCTGCCCTTCAGGCTGCAGCTGTGATAAGCTATAGGCCTCTTTCACAAAAAGATTGAGCTTCTTGGTCTGTTGCCTTTTGCTGTGCCTTGATGGTGGTAGCTCTTTAAGAACTCTTTCTCCTTTGGTTATAGTCCCTTTGACCCGTGAGCATAAGCCCCACTAGGAACCAGAGCCTGGTAATGTAGAGGCAGCAGCACAAAAATCATGGAGGAGACAAGGTTATAAACACTTTTTTGGAAGATACCAAAAAGATGGAGCAAGACAGAGGGAGAGTACAAAGACTGTGTCCACTGGCCTCCATTCCTGAGAGCACCTCCATAGGCCCCCTTACCTGTGCCAAACCAAAAGCTTGCCCCTCAGGCCAAAACTCCTAAATGAGAAAATAGGCCTGTTTCTCAAAAAGACTAAGGGTGTGTTTCAGTCCGCTCTCTGTGCAGTGCCATTGGAGTGGTAATCTGCTAAGAACTGTCTCTCTGATTGTTACAATCCCATGGGACCCAGGAACACAAGCATTCCTGGCCTCCAAAGCCAAGCAATTAAGGGGCATCCCCTGTACTGCATCCACAAAACTTGGATCCCCCAACATAAAAATCAGGACACCAAACTCATGTAGAAGCTCCCCTTCAGGAAATATTGGAATGAGGCAGAGAGGGAGTGCAAAGATGGCAACTACTGAAAAAAGCAAAAAAAAAAAAAAAGAAAGAAAGAAAAAGAAAAAATATAGCACCCATCAGCTTTAGCAAGGTAGAGAAGAGCATGAATATGTCACCCACTAGTTGGATGGAGGTAGAGAGGGTGTGCAAAGATGACACCTGCTGGGAAAAAAAAAGAAATAAAAAGAAAAAAGGGGAAAAAAGGAAAGAATACACAAAAGAAAAATATGGCACCTACTGGCTTTAGCAAGGCAGAAAAATAGTGCATGTAGATGGTGCCTGCTGACTGTAGTGAAAAGATGGCACCTGTCTGCAAAAAGAAAAGATGATACCCACTGGCTTTAGTAAAATAGAGGTAGAGCTGGAAGATGGCATCCCTCAGTCTCCATCCCTCAAATTATCCCAGCAGGTCCCTGCCCTTCACTCTGATGCTTTAAAATTAGCAAATGAGTCTCTTTCATGTAAAGTCTGGGCACTTTTCAAAGGTTACTTTTGTGCTAGACCCTGTGGCAAGAGCATTTTAAGAGCCATTTCTGAGTTCACCACAGCCCTGCAGGTCTCATGGGCATGACTCCATTGTTTTTCAAAGCTAGATGTTTTGAGGCCTCATCTCTCAGGTGCAGGTCTTAAAAGTTGGGTGACCAATTTGGGGTATGAACCCTTTGCTTCTCAGGGAGAAGCTCTTGGTTTTGAGTTCCCTTCTGATTGTGGGTCATCATGCCAGGGGTGGGGTTTGTGGCTAGATTGGGTCTCAGTCTTTCCTACCCATTTCAATGTGTTTTTTTTTTTCATTTGGCTAATGTAAAGGGGCTGTTCCACTAGTTTTGGGGGGTTTTCCTAGAGGATTTTTTTCTACACGAAACTGTAGATTTTGTGTCTTCATGGGAGGAGGTGAGTTCAGGATATTTCTATGCCATTGTGAACTGGAACTCTCTCCAGGATTTTTTTAATATAATAATTTTTTTATTGAAATATATTTGATTTACAATGTTGTGTTAGTTTCAGGTGTACAGCAAAGTGATTCAGCTATTTATATATATATATCTGATTATATGTATTTTTTTAAAAATTCTCTTCCATTATAGGTTATTACAAGATATTGTGTATAGTTCCCTGTGCTATAGAGTAGGTCTTTGTTGGTTATCTATTTTATATATAGAAATGTGTATATTTTAATCCCAAACTCCTAATTTATCCCTCACCCCAGGATAATATTTTTAATTCAAGACATTTGTAGCCATTTCTCCCTTCCTCTCATTTGCACTTATCACATTCTTTCTTGTATTATATGTACTTTCTACATATGCTACTGTTCTTGGCATTAAACTCCTTGACTGTATAATCTATTTCTAATTTATTTTTGTATTTCCTGTAGTGCTTAGAATGGTAGGCATTCCTTAAACATTCACTGAATAAATTGACTTTGGAATAGCACCTTATAGCTTGCAAGGAGATTTCAGGTATATAAACCCAGTTAAATAGTAGAACCTCTTAGATGAAATAAGCAGTATTACCCCACTCTACAAATTAGAAAACCAAGGCTCTGAGAGGTTAATTGGTTTGCTCAATATCACTCATTAACAAAGTCATAACTCATAAGTTTTCCAAACCTGTCTAGTGTACTTTCCACTACACCTTAATTGACTTTAATATTTTCCCAACTGTATTCCTTTATCATCATGATATCACGGCTGAGGGACAGTGTTCTTCCTTCAGAAGCCTGAACCATCAATTTTATTTTTAGTTTTTTTAAATTTACATAACGTAAAACCAACATTTTTGGTGAACACTTCTATAAGTTTTGACCAATACATAGCATCACACAACTGCCACTATAATCAAGGTAAAGGACAATTCCATCCTTCCAAAAAATACACACATTAGCCCTTTGTAGTCAAATAGTCCTCCCAACACTTACTCCTGGAAACCACTGCTTTGTTTTGTAAACTTATAGTTTCGCTATTTCGAGTATGTCACATAAAAGGAAACATCAATTATGTGTCGTTTTGAATCTGGCTTCTTTCGCTTAACATAATGCATTTAAACTTCATCTATGTTGTAACATGTATCGAAAGCCTGTTCCTTTTTATTGCTGAGTAGTATTCATAGTATAGATATACTAACATTTGTCCATTCACAAAAAAAAAGGAAGTTTCACTTGTTCGTAGTTATTGATGATTATGAGTAGAGCTGCTATTTATATTTACATATGGGTTTTTATGTGAATGTAAGTTTTAAATCAATTTGAATAAATATCTAGAAATAGAATGGTTGGGTCATTTTGTAAGTGTGATTAACTTAATAAGAAATGGCCAAACTGTTTTCCAAAGTGGCTGTGTCATTTTGAATTGTAAAAAGTAATGACTGAGAGCTTCACATGTACTTCATTCTTGCCAGCAATTGGTACATGTAAGGGTAGTTTTTGTCTTTATTTGTTTATTTTAGTTATCATAATGGATGTGTAATGCTGTCTATTTCTGGTTTTAATTTGATTTTTCCCAATAACTAATGATGATGAATAATATTTCCATATATATTTTTGGTGTAGTATCTTTTCAAATCTTGTAAATTAGGTTTGCTTATCATTTAGTATGGGGAATTCTGTATATATTCTGAATTAAAGATCTCTGTAAGAAATATGATTTCCAAATATTTTCATACTCAACACATTTTGTAAAGCAATTCTTTTTTTTATATTTTTTTATTTAAAAAAAAATTTTAACATCTTTATTGGTGTATAATTGCTTTACAATATTGTGTTAGTTTCTGTTGTATAACAAAGTGAATCAGCTATACATATACATATATCCCCATATGCCCTGGCTCTTGCATCTCCCTCCCACCCTCCCTATCCCACACCTCTGGATGGTCACAAAGCACCAAGATGATCTCCCTGTGCTATGCAGCTATTTCCCACCAGCCATCCATTCTACGTTAGGTAGTGTATATAAGTCAATGCCACTCTCTCACCTCGGCCCAGCTCAACACTCCCCCTCTCCGTGTCCTCAAGTCCATTTTCTACATCTGCATCTTTATTCCTGTCCTGCCCCTAGGTTGTTCAGAACTATTTTTTTTTTTAGATTACATAATAAGTGTTAGCATACAGTATTTGTTATTCTCTGACATACTTCACTCTCTATGACAGACTCTAGGCCCATCCACTGCACTACAAATAACTCAATTTCATTTCCTTTTATAGCTGAGTAATATTCCATTATATATATGTGCCACATCTTCTTTATCCATTCATCTGTCGATGGACACTTAGGTTGCTTCCATCTCCTGGCTATTGTAAATAGAGCTGCAATAAACATTGTGGTACATGACTTTTCTAGAATTATGGTTTTCTCAGGTTATATGCCCAGGAGTAGGATTGCTGGGTTGTATGGTACTTCAATTTTTAGTTTTTTAAGGAACCACCATACTGTTCTCCATAGTGGCTGTATCAATTTACATTCCAAACAACAGTGCAAGAGGGTTCCCTTTTCTCCACACCCCCTCCAGCATTTATCATTTGTAGATTTTTTGGTGATGGCCATTCTGACTGGTGTGATGTGATACCCCACTGTAGTTTTGATTTGCATTTCGCTAATGATTAGTGATGTTGAGCATCCTTTCTTTTGTTTCTCGGCAATCTATACATCTTCTTTGGAGAAATGTCTATTTAGGTCTTCTGCCCATTTTTGGATTGGGTTGTTTGTTTTTTTGATATTGATTTGCATGAGCAGCTTGTATATTTTGGAAATTAATCCTTTGTCCATTGATTCATTTGCAAATATTTTCTCCCATTCTGAGGGTGTCTTTGCATCTTCTTTATGGTTTCCTTTGCTGTGCAAAAGCTTTTAAGTTTCGTTAGGTTCCATTTTTTGTTTTGTTTTGTTTTTATTTCCATTTCTCTAGGAGGTGGGTCAAAAAGGATCTTGCTATGATTTATGTTATAGAGTATTTTGCCTATGTTTTCCTCTAAGAGTTTTAAAGAGTCTGGCCTTACATTTAGGTTTTTAATGCATTTTGATTTTATTTTTGTGTATGGTGTTAGGGAGTGTTCTAATTTCATTCTTTTACATGTAGCTGTCCAGTTTTCCCAGCACCACTTATTGAAGAGGCTGTCTTTTCTCCATTGTATAATCTTGCCTCCTTTGTCAAAGAAAAGGTGACCATATGTGCGTGGGTTAATTTCTGGGCTTTCTATCCTGTTCCATTGATCTATATTTCTGTTTTTGTGCCAGTACCATACTGTTTTGATTACTGTAGCTTTGTAGTTTACTCTGAAGTCAGGGACTTGATTCCTCCAGCTCCGTTTTTCTTTCTCAAGATTGCTTTGGCTATTCTGGGTCTTTTGTGTTTCCATACAAATTGTGAAATATTTTTTCTAGTTTTTTCAACATTCCACTGGTAGTTCGATAGAGATTGCATTGAATCTGTAGATTGTGTTGGGTAGTATAGTCATTTTCACAATGTTGATTCTTCCAATCCAAGAACATGGTATCTCTCTCCATCTGTTTGTATCATCTTTAATTTCTTTCATCAGTGTCTTATACTTTTCCACATACAGGTTTTTTGCCTCCTTAGGTAGGTTTATTCCTAGGTATTTTATTCGTTTTGTTGTAATGGTAAATGGAAGTGTTACCTTAATTTCTCTTGCAGATTTTTCATCATTAGTGTATAGGAATGCAAAAGATTTCTGTGCATTAACTTTGTATCCTGCAACTTTACAAAATTCATTGATTAGCTCTAGTAGTTTTCTGGTAGCATCTTTAGGATTCTTTATATATAGTATCATGTCATCTTCAAACAGCGACAGTGTTACTTCTTTTTTTCCGATTTGGATTTCTTTTATTTTTTTTTTCTCTGATTGCTGTGACTAAAACTTCCAAATCTATGATGAATAACACTGGTGAGAGTGGGCAACCTTATCTTGTTCCTGACCTTAGTGGAAATGGTTACCATTTTTCACCTTTGAGAACGATGTTGGCTGTGGCTTTGTCAAATATGGCCTTTATTATTTTCAGGTAAGTTCCCTCTATGCCTACTTTCTGGAGAGTTTTTATCATAAATGGGTGTTGAATTATGTCAAAAGCTTTTTCTGCACCTCTTGAGATTATCATATGATTTTTATCCTTCAATTTGTCAGTATGGTTTATCACATAGGTTGATTTGCGTATATTGAAGAATCCTTGCATTCCTGGGATAAACACCACTTGATCTCGGTGTATGATACTTTTAATGTGCTGTTGGATACTGTTTGCCAGTATTTTGTTGAGGATTTTTGCATCTATGTTCATCAGTGATATTGGCCTGTAGTTTTCCTTTATTGTGACATCTTTTTCTGTTTATGGTATCCGGGTGATGGTGGACTCATTGAATGAGTTTTGGAGTGTTCTTCCCTCTGCTATATTTTGGAAGAATTTGAGGAGCATAGGTGTTAGCGTTTCTTTAAATGTTTGATAGAATTCCCCTGTGAAGCCATCTGGTCCTGGGCTTTTGTTTGTTGGAAGATTTTTAATCACAGTCTTAATTTCAGTGCTTGTGATTGGTCTGTTTATATTTTCTATTTCTTCCTGGTTGAGTCTCAGACATTTGTGCTTTTTTAAGAATTTGTCTAGTTCTTCCAGGTTGTCCATTTTATTGGCATATAGTTGCTAGTAGTAATCTCTCATGATCCTTTGTATTTCTGCAGTGTCAGTTGTTACTTCTTTTTCATTTCTAATTCTGTTGATATGAGTCTTTTCCCTCTTTTTCTTGATGAGTCTGGCCAATGGTTTATGAATTTTGTTTTTCTTCTTAAAGAACCAGATTTCAGTTTTATTGATCTTTCCTATTGTGTCCTTCATTTTTTTTCATTTATTTCTGATCTGATTTTTATGATTTCCTTCCTTCTGCTAACTTTGGGTATTTTATTCTTCTTTCTCTAATTGCTTTAGGTGTAAGGTTAGGTGATTTATTTGAGATTATTCTTGTTTCTTGAGGTAGGATTGTATTGCTATATACTTCCCTCTTACAACTACTTTTGCCACATCCCATAGGTTTTGGGTCATCGTGTTTTCATTATCATTTGCTTCTAGGTATTTTTTGATTTCCTCTTTGATTCCTTCAGTGATCTTTTGGTTATTTAGTAGTGTGTTATTTAGCCTTAGTTTTTATTTTTTACATTATTTTCCTGTAATTGATATCTAGTCTCATATCATTGTGGTCGGAAAAGACACTTGATATTATTTCAATTTTCTTAAATTTGCCAAGGCTTGATTTGTGCCCCTGGATATGCTCTATCCTGGAGAATATTCCATGAGCACTTGAGAAGAAAGGCAGAGATATCAAAAAAATTTAATTAGAAGGCAATGTCACTGATGAATGTAGATGCAAAAATCCTCAACACAATACTAGCAAACCTAATCCAACAGCACATTAAAAGAATCTTACACCATGATCAAGTGAGATTTATCCCTGTGATGCAAGGATTCTTCAATATATGCAAATCAATCAATGTGATACACCATGTTAACTAATTGAATTGAATAATAAAATCATATGATCATCTCAGTAGATGCAGAAAATTCTTTTGACAAAAGTCAACACCCATTTATAATAAAAACTCTCCAAAATTTTCTTTTAAACAGTTTTACAGTTTTATAATATACATTTAGATCCATGATATATTCTGAGACAATTTTTGTATGAAGTATAAGCTTTAGGTTGTGATCCGTTTTTCTGCACATGCATGCCCAATTGTCCCAGTGTCATCTGTTGAAAAGACTATCCTTTCCCCATTGAATTGCATTTGCATCTTTTTCAAACTTCAATTGATCGTATTGTGATATCTGGGCTCTGTATCATGTCCATTGATCTATATGTCTGTGTTTTCACCAATACTTGATTACTGTATATTTACAGCAAGTCTTGAAATCAAGTCCACCAACATTGTTCTTCTCTTTCTAAATCATTTGGATATTCCAATTTCTTTATCTTTCTATATAAATTTTAGGATCAGCCTATCTGTATCTACCAAAAAATCTGCTGGGATTTTGCTCAAAATTGAGTTGAGGGCTTCCCTGGTGGCGCAGCGGTTGAGAATCTGCCTGCCAATGCAGGGGACACGGGTTCGAGCCCTGGTCCGGGAAGATCCCACATGCCACGGAGCAACTGGGCCCGTGAGCCACAATTACTGAGCCTGCGCGTCTGGAGCCTGTGCTCCGCGACAAGAGAGGCCGCGATAGTGAGAGGCCCGCGCACCGCGATGAAGAATGGCCCCCGCTTGCCGCAACTGGAGGAAGCCCTCGCACAGAAACGAAGACCCAACACAGCCATAAGTAAATAAATAAATAAATAAAAAAAAAATAAAATTAAAAAAAAAAAAAAAAAATTGAGTTGAACCCATAGGTCAAATTGGTTATAAAGACATTTTTGTTGAGAATTTTTATCATGAATGTATATTGAATTTTCCCAAATGCTTTTTCTGCATCTATTTAAATTATTATTCGATATTTTCCTCTAACCATGGTGAATTGTTTTCTATCTTAGTGGATTTTCCACAGATGCTCAAAAACAACGTGTATTATGCTGCTTTTAGCTGGAGTGCTTGGCAAATGTCAATTTTGTCAACTCAGTTGATAGTTTGTTCAAGTATTCTATATTCTTGCTGATTTTCTGTTTACTTTTTCTATCAGTTGGTAAGAGACAAATATTGATGTTTCCAATTATATTTATGGATTTATCTATGTCTCCTTTTAGTCCTATAAGTTTTTGCTTCATGTATTTTGGAGCTCTGCTCTTAAGAGAATATACACATGCAGGATTTTTATGCCTTCTTGGTAAAAAACCCTTTTATCATAGTGTAATACCTCTATTTATTCCTGGTAATTTAACTTGTTATGAAGTCTACTTTATCCAATATTAATACATCTATTTGAGCTTTCTTTTGATTAACGTTTGCATAGTATAGTGTTTCTAATTCTTTTCACTTACCTGTATGTTCTTATTTAATGTAGAATTATTGTAGGCAGTAAGCTGGGTCTTGTTTTTCATTCATTTAAAATCTTTGACTTTTAGTTTGTGTATTTGGAAAATTTATATTTGCTATAATTATTGACATGTTTGGATTTAATTTTATGGTTTTATAATTTGTTTTGGTATGTCTCTCTCTTTTCCTATCTTTCCCCTTTTTCTGTCTTCTTTTGGATTATTAAATTGTTTTAGTACTCAATTCCAATTTATCTATTTCTTTTGACTGCATCTTTTCGTATTATTATTTTATTGGTTACTGTTGGGATTACAATATACCTACCATTTCATGTCTACTTAGGATTAATACTTATCACTTCAAATCACACCCTTCTAATCATATAAGACTCTTTTCCTCCCTCCTTTATGTTACAACATTCATTTGTATTATATCTGTAAATGTTGAGTTGCATTCCAATAAAGTTATAATTTTTCATTCAACAGTATGCATATTTTAAATAATTTGAGAGAAAAATTTAGTGTCTTATATTTCCCCAGGAGTTTGTCATTTGTTTCTCTTTCTTATTTTCTGATGTTTCAAGTTCTTTCAGCCTGAAAAACTTACCTTATCATTTCTTTTAAAGCAATTATTCTTACACTGAATCCTCCTAGTTTTCATGCACCTGAGAATGCCTTTATCTTTCCTTCATTCTAAAGGATAGTTTTGCTTGATATAAAATTCTAGATTGACAGTTTTTTCTTTAAGCACCACTATCTTCTCACTTTCATGTTTTCTGGAAAGAAGTCATCATTTGAATCTTTTTTTCCCATATGTAATGTTTTATATTTCTCTTAGCTGCTTTCAAGATTTTTTTCTTTATCTTTGGTCTTCAGCAGTTTAGTTTCATGTTTTGTTTCTCTAAAATCCTGAATCTGTAAATTTTCAGTAAATTTGAGAAAGGCTTAACCATATATTTCTTCAAATATTTTTCTTTTCCAATCTTTTTTACCTCTGCTTTTCAGAATCCAATGACATAATTGTTAGACATTTTGCTATTGTCTCACATTTTCTTGATTCTCTTGTTCACTTTTCTGTAATTATTTTTCTCTGTGTTCTTAAACTTGGGTAATTTCTATTAATCTGTCTTCATGTTTACTATTTCCTCTATTGTCTCCATTTTACTGTTGAACCAATCCAATAATTGTCTTTCAAATATTTTCATTTTAGGTTCTGAAGTTTCCATTTTCTTTTTTATAGTTGTGGTATAAAGTTTCTATTTCTATGCCACAAGCTTATATTTTTTAATTCATTTCAAGAGTGCTAACCTCTACTTCATGAAGCATGGTTATGATAGCTATTCTTAAAGCCTTTCTTTGATAATTCCAGCACCTGGTTTATCTCACGGTTGGCATCTATTATATTTTCCTTTGAGAATTGAGTTTTTTTCTTGGTCTCTTTATGTCAAGTAATTTTGCACTCTATTCTGAACATTTTGAATATTATGTTGTAAGATTCTGGATCCTGTTAAAATTCTGGGTAGAAGATAGATTCTTTCGTTTTTGTTGTTTTAGCAGAAAAATCAACCTCATTGGATTTGGTCTTTAAGTTCTGTCTCACCTTTTGTAGGCAATGGTTCAAATATCACTTCAGTTCTTAAATTTGCTTACAGTATTTTGCTCTCCCCAGGGTATGTTCCATAAGGGAGTTGTCTGGTACTTGAATGGTGGTTTATATCAAGTTCAGTTTTCAAATCCTTTCCTAAAATTCTTTGGATCTGTCCCGTGGGTGCATAACTTGTGAGTAAGCCCAGAATGAATATAAATTCATATACTTTAAATTCACCCTAAGGAAAAATATGTAGATCATAAATGAAAATTTTTTAATCCCCCCAATAATTTTCTATTTATAATATTCTCTGGAATAGTTTTTCAGGAGCATGTACTGAAAAAGACCTTAATAAGTCATATGACTCGACCAATTTCCTGCATTTCTTTTTCCAAGAACAAAATAACAAATTATATATTTACATATATAGATAAAATAACATAAGTGAGTCATTAATGTAAAAATTATAAAGAAACCCTTCACATTAAAAATAAGTTAAAAGTATGGAAAAGTGTGAAAGAAAATTTTTTAAAAACCCAAGACTCCATCTAAAAGGAAACGTAAAAGATTTTTATATATTTGTAATGGTACATGAATTTACCAAAAACAAAGGGTAGAAATTAAAAAACAAAATGAATTAAGGAGGATCTCAGCTAATAAAACATAATTTTTTTCAAAGGTTTGTCTAAATCCAGCAAAATCCCTTGGTTTACTTACACTGATATTTTACTTTCAAATTTGAATGCTTTAGAACTCAGAGGTAACCTATATTTCAAAATATTTAAGAAAGTATATGAAGAAACCTGCTTAGTTATATAACGACCCTCTACTTAAAGCTAAGTATTATTAACTGCACAGTATCAAACGACTTCCCTAGTAAGATTTCAGAAAACATTATCTGTAATAGGCAAGTTTGGACTGGTTAGTCATACTGTTGGAGGGCAGTATGACACAGTGGTTAAGAATGTGTGAGCTAAAGTCCAGCAATACTTGTTTTTGTTTTATTTTAAACTTTTCACTTACTATCCTTGTCATATTAAACAGATTGTTTAAACTTACTGACCATTAATTTCCTCATCTGTCAAATAAAAATAATAATTATAAAGAAATCACAGAGCTATTGTAATGACTAAATGAGTTAATATAAGTATGACATATCAATAATTAATTAATAAAAAGTAGTCATTATCAGTATTCTAAAAAATGAGGAATGGCTCAGAGTTGGTCCCACATGGTCATTAAGTCACAACTCAAATTTTAAAACTGTTTTCATAAAAGTTACTTCTTTCTTGTTCTAGATGAATAGAAACAACTCCACATCATTAAAGTTCATGTTGAATTCAGCATAAAATTCACTTTGTAGCACTAAATGTTAGATACACTTTTAAGCCCTTTTGGGGAATCTATCTCCTGACCTTGGAGTTACCACTACTACCCATATATAACCTTGTAAATGGTAGTATATCAGTACAGACCTCAAAAGCTAGCTAGAAACATTTGGGTGTTAGGAGCAAAAGAGCAACCTAATGTAGAACAAACTAAAGTGAACACACCCTGAGTTACTTCATACTATTTGGGGGAATCTAAGTAACACAAAATTTCAAGCCAATAACATCTAAACTCATAAAAAGTCAAACATTTATTTAGCTCAGTTTGTAATATTCCTAACATATATAATCATTCACTTACTTGATTCACAAGATTGGTAAATACATGTGCCTCTTTCCTTTACTTATATAGTGATGCTGGAACAAGTGTGTCAAAGACGACACTAAAAGTGTCTAGCCAAAGAAATCGAGCAATAATTTTTTCAAGTGTTTTGTGGTTTTGAGAACATATTCATCATAATTTTATGAAAATGGAAATTATAAAAAATATCTGATGAGAATTCATTTCTGCCTTTATAGATTTTAAATAACCTGGTATTTTTAATTCTCTTTATTCTTTCAAAGAGTGATCAGTGTATCACACCTCAGCTGGAAAATATCAAAATCTATTATGTAGTCCACAAAAGTATAAATCAAAGTAGGAAATGATGTGGGGCTCAAAATTTTCAGGAATAGTAGTGGAAATATGAGAAATAATTTACACAAAGGACCAGAATTTAAGGCTTTGGGAGATGTATTTGTACTCCTTATAATGACCAATATATGAGAGAAATAAAATGAACAGGATGTTGTGGAGTTTCTGAAACCAATTCCTCACTACTGATTTAAATAACCAAATGCTTTCATTATGTGCTCTATCATGCAGGATTAATATCATACCTAAGAAATTTCACACTTTTATTGACATAATTTTCCTAGAAAATGTTAACCTTCTCAGCCTTTGTTGTAATATTTCTAATATCTTATTATTAGTCTCATTAATAAGATAGTGAAGCATTTTGCCAGCCTGTCATGAAACAATTTATCTACAGCTTAATAACATTTCTAATGAATTAAGTTTGTTCGTCTTAATATGTATAACATTTAAAAGGAACTTACAAATCAAATAGTACTAAAATCCTCCAGCATACATCCTTATTTTTATTATGCAGAAAATTCAATTATTGCAGATAATTTTAAAGGATTATATTATCAAAAAGAACAAGTGTTTTTCAGTGTTTAAAATGCTTATTGCCTTAATATTATGATTTGTCCATGTGCTATTCAAAATAAATGCTAATCACTTGGATATATGACATTTCATTATGAGTTTTGCTAGTAATTAATTGCAATCCAGTTACTTGAAATATGTTTATTGTCAAATTTTGTCAAGTCTTCTAAATTATAAGTGAGCAAACTGGTCTTTCAGTGAATTTTAGTTTTCAAATAAATATCTCCCCTTGCAAAGTGGAATGTTCTAGTCGAATCCCCATACAATTTTATTTTGTGTTTCTCTTTTCTACATTAGTGAAAGCAGATAGAATATTGCATTGATTTATTTTCATACCAAACCAATAATATATCTTTGATATATTTGAACAATCTACTTTATTACTAGATATGATTCATCAATTCTATTTTTTTGCTTTATGTATTATTTTTCTGCAAACTCATCCATCTATAGTTATTTTAAATTAATTTTTATTGGAGTATAGTTTCTTTACAATGTTGTATTAGTTTCTCATGTACAGGAAAATGAATGAGCTATACATACACATATAATTCCTCTTTTTTGGATTTCCTTTCCATTTAGGTCACCATAGAGCATGGAGTACCTTCCCTGTGCTATACAGTATTTTCTCATTAGTTATCTATTTTATACATAGTATCAATAGTGTATATGTGTAAATCCCAATCGTCCAATTCATCCCATCCCCCACCTTCCTCCTTGGTAACTATATGTTTGTTCTATACATCTGTGTCTGTAATTTTGCTTTGTAAATAAGGTAATCTTTAAGATTTTTCTAGATTCCGCATACATATGTTAATATATGTATGTTTGTTTTTCTCTTTCCTACTTCACTCTGTATGACAGACTCTAGTTCCATCCACGTCTCTGCAAATGACTTAGTTTTGTTCTTTTTTATGGCTGAATAATATTCCATTCTATATATGTACCATATCTTCTTTATCCATTCCTCTGTTGATGGACATTTAGGTTGCTTCCATGTCCTGGTTATTGTAAATAGTGCCGCTTTGAATATTGGGATGCATGTGTCTTATTGAATTATGGTTTTCTCAGGGAATATGCCAAGTAGTGGGATTCCTGGGTCATATGGTAGTTCTATTTTTAGTTTTTTAAGGGAGCTCCATACCGTTTTCCATAATGGCTGTATTAATATATATTCCCAACAACAGTGTAAGAGGGTTCCCTTTTCTCCACACCCTCTCCAGCATTTGTTGTTTGTACGTTTTTTGATGGTGGCCTTTCTGACTGGTGTGAGGTGATACTTCATTGTGGCTTTGATTTATATTTCTTGAATAACTAGTGATGCTGAGCATCTTTTCATGTGTTTGTTAGCCATCTATTTGCAGCAAGATGAGGCTACTCTTCATTGTGGTGCATGGACTTCTTATTGAGGTGACTTCTCTTGTTGCAGAGCATGGTCTCTAGGCAGGTGGGCTTCAGTAGTTAGTGTATAGGAATGCAAGAGGTTTCTGTGTAGTCATTTTGTTTCCTGTGACTTTACTAAATTCATTTATTACCTCTAGTAGTTTTCTCATGACATCTTTAGGATTTTCTATATATAGTATCATGCCATCTACCAAAAGTGACAGTTTTACTTCTCTTTTTCCAAATTGGATTCCGTTTATTTCTTTTTATTCTCTGATTGCCAAGGGTAAGACTTCCAAAACTGTGTTAATAATAGCGGCGAGAGTGGACACCCTTGTCTTGTTCCTGATTTTAGAGGAAATGCTTTTAGGTTTCACCATTGAGAATGATGTTTGTTGTGGATTTGTAACACATGGCCTTTATTATATTGAGGGAGGTTCCCTCTATGCCCACTCTCTGGAGAGCTTTTATCATAAAAGTGTGTTGAATTTTGTCAAAAGATTTTTCTGCATCTATTGAGATGATCATATGGTTTTTATTCTTCAGTTTGTTAATATGGTGTATCACACTGAATGATTTGCTTATATTGAAAAATCCTTGCATCCCTGGGATAAATCCCACCAGATCATGCTGTATGATCATTTAAAAATGTTATTGGATTAGGTTTGCTAATATTTTGTTGAGGATTTTTGTGTCTATGTTCATTAGTGATATTGGCCTCTAATTTTGTTTTTTTGTGGTATCTTTTCTGGTTTTGGTATTAGGGTGATGGTGGCCTCATAGAATTAACTTGGGTGTGTTCCACACTCTGCAACTTTTTGGCAGAGTTTGAAAAAGATAGGTGTTAACTCTTCTATAAATGTTTGGTAGAGTTCACCTGTGAAGTCATCTCATCCTGGAGTTTTGCTTGTTGGAAGATTTTAAATCACAGTTTCAAATTCATTACTTGTGTTTGGTCTGTTCATATTTTCTATTTCTTCCTGGTTCAGTCTTGGAAGTTTGTACTTTTCTAAGAATTTGTCCATTTCTTCCATGTTGTCCATATTATTGGCATATATTTGCTTGCAGTAGTCTCTAATGATACTTTGTATTTCTGTGGTGTCAGTTGTAACTTTTCCTTTTAATTCTAATTTTATTGATTTGAGTAATCTCCCATTTTTTCTTGATGAGTCTGGCTAAAGTTTTATTGATTTTGTTTATCTCCCAAGGGACAACCTTTTAGTTTCATTGATCTTTGCTATTGTTTTCTTTATTTCCATTTCATTTATTTCTGCTGTAATCTTAAGAATTATTTCCTTATATTAACTTTGGGTTGTGTTTGTTTTTTTTCTCTAGTTGCTTTAGGTGTAAAGTTATGTTGTTTGTTTGAGATTTTTCTTGTTTCATGAGGTAGGAATGTATTGCTATAAACTTCCCTCTTAGAACTGCTTTTGCTGCATCCCATAGGTTTTGGATTATTGTGTTTTTGTTGTCAGTTGTCTCTAGGTATTTTTTGATGTCCTCTTTGATTTCTTCAGTGATCTCTTGGTTATTTAGTAACATATGGTTTAGCCTTCATGTGTTTGTTTTTTATATTTTGTTTTTCCTGTAATTGATTTCTAATCTCATAGAACTGTGGTCGGAAAATATGCTTGATATGATTTCCATTTTCTTAAATTTCCCAAGGCCTGATTTCTGACCCAATATGTGATCTATCCTGGAGAATGTTCCGTGTGTCCTTGAGAAGAAAGTGTATTTTGATGCTTTTGGATGGAATGTCCTATAAATATCAATTAGGGCTATCTGTTCTAATGTGTCATTTAATGCTTTTTTTTTCTTATTAATTTTCTGTCTAGATGATCTATCCATTGGTGTAAGTGGAGTGTTAAAGTTCCCCACTATTACTGTGTTGCTGTTTTTTTCCCTTTTTATGGCTGTTAGCATTTGCCTTATGTATTGCCGTGCTCCTATGTTGGGTTCATAAATATTTACAATTGTTATATCTTCTTCTTGGACTGATCCCTTGATCATTATTTAGTGTCCTCTTTGTCTCTTGTAATAGCCTTTATTTTAAAGTCTATTTTGTCTGATACAAGAATTGCTACTCCAGCTTTCTTTTGGTTACCATTTTCATGGAATATCTTTTTCCATCCCTTCACTTTCAGTCTTTATGTGTCCCTAGGTCTGCAGTGGGTCTCCTGTAGACAGCATATATATGGGTCTTCTTTTGTATCTATTTGACCAGTCCATGTATTTTGGTTGGAGCATTTAATGCACTTACATTTAAGGGAATTATTGATACGTGTCTTCCTATTGCCATTTTCTTAATTGTTTTGGGTTTGTTTTTGTAGGTTTTCTTCCTTTCCTCTTTTGTTCTCTTCTCTTGTGTTTCCTGCTTAGAGAAGTTCCTTTAGCAATTGTAAAACTGGTTTGGTAGTGCCTAATTCTCTTACCTTTTGCTTGTCTGTAAATCTTTTGATTTCTCCATTGAATGAGATCCTTGCTGGGCAGAGTAATTTTGATTGTAGGTTTTTCCCTTTCATCACTTTAAATACGTCCTGCCACTCCCTTGTGGCCTGCAGATTATCTGCTGAAAAATCAGCTGATAACCTTATGGGAATTCCCTTGTACGTTTTTTGTTGTTTTTCCATTGCTACTTTTAATATTTTTTTCTTTTTATTTAATATTTGTTAGTTTGAATAATATTTGTCTTGGTGTGGTTCTCCTTGGGTTTATCCTGTATGGGACTCTCTACACTTCCTGGACTTGATTGACTATTTCCTTTCCCATGTCAGACAAGTTCTCAACTATAATCTCTTCAAATATATTCTCAGACTGTTTCTCTTCTTCTGCTGTGACCCCTATAATTCAAATGTTGGTGCATTTAATCTTGTCCCAGATATCTCTGAGACTGTCTTAATTTCTTTTCATTCTTTCTTCTTTATTCTGCTCTGTGTCAGTTATTTCCAACATTCTATCTTCCAGCTCACTTATCCTTTCTTCTGCCTCAATTGTTCTGTTATTGATTTTTTCTAGTGTATTTTTCATTTCAGTTATTGCGCTGTTTATCACTGTTTTTTTGTTCTTTCGTTCTTCTCAGTCCTTGTTAAACATTTCTTGTGTCTTCTTGAAGCATGCCTTCATTCTTTTTCTGAGATCTTGGATCATCTTTACTATCATTACTCTGAATTCGTTTTCAGGTAGATTGCCTGTTTACTCTTCATTTATTTGGTCTTGTGGGATTTTACCTAGCTCCTTCAACTTCAACTTATTTCTCTGTCATCTCATTTTGTTTAACTTACTGTGTTTATGGTCCCCTTTCCACAGGCTGCAGGGTTGTAGTTCCTCTTGCTTCTGTTGTCTGCTCCCTTTTGAGTGAGATTGGTCCAGGAGCTTGTGTCAGCTTCCTGGTGGGAGGGACTGGTGCCTGTGCTCTGATGTGTGGAGCTGAGTCTTTTCCCTCTAATGTGCCAGGCCACATCAGGGGGTGTGTTTTAGGATGTTTGTGAGCTTAGTACAACTTTAAGCAGTCTGTCTGCTGATGTGTAGGTGTGTGTTCCTGTCTTGCTGGTTGTTTGGTGTGAGGTCTCCAGCACTGTAGCCTGTAGGCAGTTGGGTGGAGCTGGGTCTTGGTATCAAGATAGATACCTCTGGGAGAGTGCATGCTGATTAATATTCCCTGGGCCCAGGAATTCTCTGTTGGTCCAGAATCCTAGACGTGGCATTCCCACCCCAAAGGCCCAGGCCCAACCCTTGTTTGGGGAACCAAGAGCCCACAAGCCGAACAGCACTGCCGGAGAAAAAAGAAAGAAATGAAAGATAAAAAGAAAAAGAAAACAAACAAACATACAAAATCCAAGACAAATGGTAAAAACCAAAACAAACAACAACAACAACACACACGCAAAAAAACCCAAAACAAACACATAAAAATGATCAAAAAATAAAAAAATAAACAAAGAATAAAAACAAGAAGAAACACAAAATAGTAAGAAAGTAAATAAAAATAGAAAAATAAAAAAGGTGTATTTTAAAAAGTTAAAGTGAAAAAATGAAAAATAATAAAACAACACCACCAACAACTGAACAAAACAAAACAAAACAAAAATAATAGTAATAGAAATATTTTCCTGGGGCCTCCTCTGTCTGTTTCCTTGTTCCCACAGTGAGCAACAGCCAACCCCCACCTCCTCAGCAGGCCCTCAAATACCTCTAGGTAGACCTGTGGATCTTCTGTGGGCACTGTGGGGGCAGCTCAGACTCTGACCTTTCCCAACTCATGCCAGTACTTGCGCCCAAAGTCCACTGCTGCAAAATTTGGACTGGTATCAGTTGTGGGAACACTTGTGTATTCATATGTTCCATGGACACAGGATTTACCAAGCCAATCACAGGATTTAATCTGTGGCTTGTGCAGCTGCATGGAGAGATTTCCTTTCCTCTGCCTTAGTTGTACCACCCCTGGGGCTCAGCTTTTATTTTGGCCCCACCTCTGCATGTGGGCCACCCTCAGCCATCTGTTCCCCGCCCAGGTGAGAGGGAGCAAAAGCAGCAGCTGACTGGGATACACTTATTCACTCAGGTCAGAGAGGGATATGGTGGCCACAACTGGGGTGTGCATGAATTGCCTGCAGCATCATAGACCAGCAGGCAGTTGCAAGAGACTGGGGTGCGCTCACTCTGGTGGGAGTCCTACCCAGTGCCTACGAAGGCAGGGCCTGGCATGTGGGGGTGGTGGTGGCCCCACCCCTTGCCTACCACTCAACAATGGCATCTCATTTCCTAGGTAGACCTCATTTCCTCTAGGGGCCACGGAGCCCCTCACTCCTGTCCCCTCTGTTGTATCTGTGCAGCCAACAGCTGTCCTCTCCCTGGATCTGGTCTCTTTACCCTCTGCTTTAGCACTCAGCCCCCATCAGCACTGGCAGATTCCCATCTCAGGCAGGGGAACCCAGGGCTGATTCCCAAGGAGGCTTTGGGATGTGTTGTGCTCATTACCCTGGAGCCTACACGAGTGGAGGAGGCCTTGGCTTCAGGGGTGGGTGAGCCTGCTCAGGTGAGTGCCCCTCCCAGTACCTGCAGAGGCCAAAGAAGCCGGCCGGTGGGAGAAGGGTTTGCAATGGCGGCCCTGCCCCTTGCACGCCCCTCAACAATGACGCCTTGCTTGTTTGGTGTCCCGGGCTTTTTTCTCAAACATTCCCAGTTGTGGAGCTCCTTACTCCTCTCCCATCAGGTTGTCTTTTCACAGCCAACAGCTGTCCCCTCCCTGGATCCGTACTCCAAACACCACTTTTTAGCACCCATCCTCCTTCTGCAACAGGAGACACATTACTCAGGCTGAGGTCTGCATAGCTGCAGCACAGACCATACACTCAGTTCTTACTTTGTTCTGCCTTCCATAGACTGTCCACTGCTTTCTCCTTTGATCCCCTGAAGGTCCCTTTCTGTCCCAGCTGATTTTCCCACTGTGAGGGGGTTTTCTGAATGCAGGGGTCTCTGCTCACTTTCAGCTTCCCACCAGGGTTGCTGGTCCCTTTTTTGATTCCTTTTTCTTTTTCTCTTTCTTTTGTGAGGGGATTTTTCTTGTCCTTTTAGGTGTCTGAAGTCTTCCACTAATGTTCAGCATGTGCTCTGTGAGAATTGTTCCATTTGTAGATGTATTCTTGATGTACTTGTGAGGAGAGAAGAATTCTGCATCCTCCTATTCCACCTTCTTGACTCCTCCCCCATCAATTCTACTGAAAACTCAGAATGTGGTTTTAAACATTCATTCATTTGACAAATACTTATTGAGTACTTACATTGTTCCTGGCACTAGTCTAGATGCTGGTGATTTACCAGTGAACAACAACAACAACAGATTCCTATCCTTATAGCACTCAAGATCTAGTTGGAAGAAGAGTGATACAGGGAGACAATCAAAAACCATAAATATAAAAAATACCACTTGTATATTGACTAATTTAAAAACTCACTTTTACCAACTCTGCCTAATGCACTGGTGTCAAGACTGGTAACAAGAAAGAGCTCTGATGTATTTGCATGATTAACTTTCACAAAGCCCCTTTACTTTATCCATAAATGTCCTAGTAGTTGAAGCAATGGTAAAATTTAGTTTAGCATTTTACTATTAAGCAGTAGTCATTGAATATTGGAAAGATGGTTTGGGGGATCATTTCACAGAAAAAACAATTATATCTGTTCTTTTAACCATTATTTGATCATGTAAAATAATGAGAACCAACATTTAAATATATTTTTCTCTACACACAGTAAGTTGACATATATAGATACAGAAGTAATATTGACAGTTTAATTTGACAGTTTAGTTTAACTAAACTAGAAGAATTTCATTTTAACAAATTCAATGGGCCATAAAGATTATTGTTACATTAAATGTTATTTTAATGGTGAATTACCATTAGTGTCCAAAGGGAAATGTTGTTTACAATTTCAGAAAAAAAAAAAAACTTGTGAATGTTAATGGAATCATTATTCAATACTTAACGCTCTTTCACATTTCCTCCCATTCTGGCTTTATTCTATTCATCCAGTGCCTCTTGGATTCCAGGTCTCAATTACCAACAATTTTTTTTAATAAATTCTATAAATCTTAAAAACACTTTACAATTCTGGGAAATATGGTCTTAACATAAAAGATAAATGCAAAAACAGCAATGTCTTGTTATATAGACCTTTACATCTCCATGGGCAGGTGCTAGATGAAACCATCTGTTATACAGGATTTGAGGTTTAATAGATGTCACCGTCACCAAATCAACAAAGCATTATGATTAAGCATGTTGACCTGCTACAACATGGAAATAGCCTCATTATAACAAACAAGATGTTATAATGATGACTATTTAGATATGATTCTCCTGTAAAAGTATTTCCTATTCTACTGTTTGCTTGCCACTCAAATGGATGTAGATGTATTCTATAAACTGGTCACCAGTTTACAGAAATACTTTCAAATATCCTTTAGCAATGTAATGCCTTAAATTGGCCTCAGGCTAAGTATATGAAATATCTTATTTCATTTTCAGTTGAAGATGATTTCATCTTTACTTTTCCTCCCCCAGTATTGGGAGGATACTGCTCCGGACACATGGTTTTAAATACACTCATTGCATGTCTAAGAAAAACTTTATTTGGATTGATTTCTACTATATCTGCCTGTCATGTGGGTTTCTTAAAACAGTTGATATTATTAACATGACAATTCATTATTTTTTCTTAAATAAATATATCGATTGAGTCCTTACATGGCATTAAGGAAGAAAAAGTCATTTTGTGGTAGCAAATATGTACATTTCCAAACCTTCCACTTACAATTTTGGGATTGCTACATTATTTTTCCCAAGCTGTAAACATTCTCAGTGCAAAACAACTAAAAATATAACTCCAATGATGTTAACAATTTACATTTGAACCATGTTAATAATTATAGTAACACTAATATTAGTACGGTTTATATTAATTTATTTTTCTCTGTGTCATATCCAGTTATTTCAGAGGGCCATTTTTTTATATGCAGACACATTCTACTAACCAGAATTGAGTTCTATACAATTATGTGGCTACAATTTTTGTTCTTGCAAGTACACATGTGTGTGTATATGTGTGCACTGTCAGAGAATGATCTCTGGAATCCATTGGAGCACAGTTGTTCAATAACATAATTTATAGCTGCTTATGAAATAAATGCAGCAACTGTAAACAGAGAGCAGATTGGCTAATAAACCACAAATATGTGTTGTGCAAACAAAATTCTACAGATGTCTGGCATTATAGTATCTTAGTTAAAGCACTTTGGGTATATATGAAAGACTTATTTATGTATGAAATTAAATGGTGCATTTTCCTTGCAAGCAGCCTGCATTTCTGCACATATGTAGGTGTGTCTTTCTAAGTTAAGTAGAAATAAGTGTGCTTAAATAAATGTATGGGAGTGCCCATGAGCGCAGTGACTCTCTACCACAATTTTTTAAAAGGAAGTTTCTTTTTGTAAATAACAGAAAGCGATGTGTTTATGAAGGCTGCTGATATAAAAGTAAGTTGATAGTCAGCTAACATATCAATTAGTTGACTTGAAGTTATGTTTGTAACAATACAGAGACTTTTATTTGAAAATCTACATTAAAATGGAAACAGATGATAAAGTCTTATCATTGGGTTAGAAGCTCGCATTATGCATTCGAAATAAATGTAAATATCCAAAATTATTTCATGTAATATTTATTACATGCCTCTGCACAATGTAATATTAAATTTTCTGTTGTTGGCATAAAATGTAAGGCGATCAGACAGTATAAGAATATTATTCTGATAACTGAGTACACGTGGGAACTATTGTAAACAGGATTTCAGTGTGTAATATGGTATAAGTCTTTGTGAGGGCCTCAATTTTTATTGAATTCACAGAAGGTGATTTTCCTTATTAAATACTGAAGGAAGGGGGGATCTCCAGAGGATTCAAACCTTTTAAAATATCTTCATGATAATCTTATTTCTGTCTAGTCTATAGGTCCTAGAAGACTGAGAAAAAGAGAGTAAGCACTCCTGAAAATTTGCCAAATGTACAATAAAGGCAAGCTCTAAAAAATGTTTTGTTTCTTTAGCGGAAAAACAATTTTGCATTTAAACATGCAGTACTAGTCTGTTAAAATATAATAACCTGAAAAATCTTTGAATCTCTATAAGATTAATATAATTAACCTATCAGTATGCTATGTTCATCTGTGCTTATAAAACTTAAAATGTAAAAGTAAATGATTAATGGAAAATGAGAAATGTCCATAGTTGGGTCTCAGCATAATCATGATTTTTTAACCAAGGTAAAACATTTAAATGTTTTCTCTCATTAATTCCTAATAAAGATATCTCCTGCCTCCCAAAAATATTTTTCCTCACCCAAAATATTAATTTTATAAGTAATATAGAGTTAACAGACTTTTTTTTCTGTCTTCTTTTGGCTTAACACTGTTACTCTTCACTCAGTCATTGAACACTGCATCAAAATTTTAATGTTTTACTGAAAGCAAGTTTCCAAAAGCTGTTTAATCAAACTGATATGTTTTTCATTACTTTAGAAAACATGCAGACTGTCTAAAAGTCTGTTAATGCCTTTGAAAATGAGAGAAGAATTTTCAGTAAAATCTTTTCTGCTGGTAGTCTAAAAATCAATTTAATTAAAAGTTTATTTATTAAGTGCCTGCTATGTACATAACATTAATTTAGTACATTTCTCAATATAAGTTAAATTGTGTTTAACAATAAAGAAATATTTTTAGTCTTATAGTCAATGAGCTATGATGGGATTTAGAGTTGGTAACTTGGATCTATGCATGTATATGTGTTTATGTTAGCAAAGCAATAGTACATTTTGTACAAAGACAGATCCAAATGCACTTAAATCTGTAGAGTTAAAATAACATTTTTATTAAATGTATCAACAGACACAAGACTTTTTCAAACTTGAATATCTATTGTAATTTACAGGATAATTTTTAACCTGTCAGCATTAGCCTTAGTAAGAATTCAAGAGATATAGTCACATAAAAACATATACCCTTGTTTTAATTTTAAATTCATTCAAGGTACAATGGATTGTTTTAAAGCAGAAACTGAATATTCATCTATGAAAGAAATTAAATAAGAGATTTAGCATTGGTTAAGTAAGTAAAAGATATGGTTGGCTTATGTGACAACCATCCTATTGATTGGCTTTTGGTCATTTCATTCTTTTATTCATGCATGTTTTCATTTACTCATAGAACAGAGTTATTGAACGCCACTCTGTTCTCAGTGCTATGGTAGATAATACCAATACACCAGTGAAAAATATATGATGTTCTTTCTCTCCTGGAGCTTACAGCTTAGATAAAGAAACAGTTCTTTTCCTATATCAAAAAATATTTATTACTATTCTGATGTATGTTATGAGGAGATCACATTTGGAAGATTACATTATAGTGAAACACAGCAAAACTTAAAAATATAATGTCAAAAAGTTCAGTTTTTAAAGTCACTTACTTTTACTTACTAGCTGAAACTTTTCCCTAGACAAATCTTTTTATAGATTCCAGCTTCCTAAGATATTCTTTATGCTTAATATTTTGTTATTTCCTGGCACTTTCAATCCTTAATCTAAAGTTTCTCACAAAAAAATCAAAATTATTCTTACATTTTTGTGCAAAGGATGTGAAACACTTTGAGAGGAAATACAGTGATAAGACCACAAACTCTAGAGCCTCACAACCTGGGTACAAATCTTGGTACTATATTAGCCTTAGGCAAATTCACCACTCTTTGCCTCAGAATGAAAGTACTATCAGTGTTTTCGTTGTGAGTTATTTTCCTTCCAGTTTTAGAGGTATAATTGACATATAGCACTTTATAAGTTTAAGGTATACTGCATAATGATTTGACTTATCTCTTAACTTTCATATATAACATCCAGCAGTGTTTAGTATATTGATCATGTTTGTATATTACATCTCTAGTACTTATTTATCTTATAACTCAAAGTATGTACCTTTTGAATGCCTTCATCCAATTCCCCCTCTTCCAATGCCTGGCCCCTGGTAACCACAAGTCTAATCTCTTTTACCATGAGTTTGGCTTTTCGTTTGCATGTTTGTTTTGAAATATAATTAACACTGACAGAAAAATAAAAATATTCTTAAGGTGGGAAACAGAATGTAAATTCTCATACAATTGCAATTTGTAAACAAGGATCAGACGAAAGATGTAGGGGTGATGTAGCCAAGAGTGGAATACCTTTATGCTCAATCTATCAGTGCTGTCTTGTTTTAGGTGTTTTTTAAACAGAATGGAACTAGACTGTTAAAAACCCAATCTAAATAGAAAGCCAAGAAATAAACCCACATGTACTTGGTCAATTAACTTATGACAAAGGAACCAAGAATATACAATAGGGAAAGGACAGTTTCTTCAATCGATGGTGTTGGGAATACTGGACAGCAACATAAAAAAAAGGAATGAAACTGGACCACTATAAAATACCATACAAAAATTAACTCAAAATGGGTTAAAAACTTGAATGTAAGACCTGAAACCATGAAACTCCTAAAATAAACATTGGGGGTAAGCTCCTAAACATTGGTCTTGGCAAAGATTATTTTGGATTTGACACCTAAAGCAAAAATACACAAGTGGGACTACATCAAACTAAAAAGCTTTTGTACAGCAAAGTAAAACATCAACAAAATGAAAAAGCAACGTAGAGAATGGAGGAAAATATTTTTAAATAATATATCTGATAAAGGGATTAATATCAAAATATATGGAGAATTCATACAATTTAATAGCAACAAAAATCTGATTTTAAAATGGGCAGAGGAACAGACAAGTTTCCAATGAAGACATACAAATTGCCAACAGGTACATGCAAAGATGCTCAGCATCACTAATCATCAGGGAAATGCGAATCAAAAACCACAATGAGATATCACCTCATACCTAATAGAATGATTATCATCAAAAAGACAAGAGTGAGCAAGTGTTGGAAATGATGTGGAGAAAAGGGAACCTTTGTGCATTGTTGGTGGGAATGTAAATTGTTGCAGCCACTATAGAAAACAGTATGGAGGTTCCTCAAAAAAATAAAAACAGAACTTCCATATGATCCAGCAATTCCACTTCTGGGTATTTATCCAAAGGAAACAAAAGAGATATGTGTAACCCATGTTCACTGAAGCATTATTTACAGTAGCCAATACATGGAAACAACCAAAGTGTCCATTGATTGATGAATGGATAAGGAAGATTTATATATACATATAATGGAATATTATTCAGGCATTAAAAAGAAGGAAATCTTGCCATTTGTGATAGCATGGATCAACGTTGAGGGCATTATATTATGCTAAGGTAAATTAGTCAGACAGAGTAAAACAAATAATATATAATCTCACTTATATTTGGAATCTAAAAAAAATTAAAAATAAAAAGTAAAAGCACCAGGTTCATAGGTACAGAGAACAGATTGGTGGTTGCCAGTGGCAATGGGTGAGGAGTGGGTAATATGGGTGAGAGTGGTCAAAGGGTACAAACTTCCAGTTAAAAGATAGATAAGTCTTAGAGATGCAATATGCAGCCTAGTGATTGTAGTTAACACTGTGTTGTGTATCTGAAAGTCACTGAGAGAGTAGATCTAAACATTCTCATCACAAAAAAAAAACAAATTTGTAACTGCGTGGTGATGGATGTTAATTAAATTATTGTAGTAATCTTTTCCTAATATATACATATATCAAATTTTACATTGTAACCTAAAACTACTACATTACATGTAAATTATATCTCAATAAAAATAAAATAAAATGATTAAAAACTAAATCTGAGTCTCTCTAATAGTTGAATTTTATTGATTTACTCTTATTATAATTCCAGGCCGGCCAGTTAGTGCTTTCTCTTTATTTCATTTTTCCATTTTATTGCCTTATGATGGTATAAATGGGTTTTCTGTATTTCTTTAATGGATTAATATCGTACATTATTTGTCTCTTATTTTAATAATTACCTTTAATATTTTCACTGAAATATTTAAATTTATATTTGTTTTAAAATACTTTTTTCAGTAAAAATTTTTCCCCCAAGACAATTCAATAATTTTGGGAAGCTTTTACTGCTCTATGCCTCTCTCTCCTACTTCTCATGTTGGTATCTTCTAAATTTTATGTCCAGTTTTTATTTAATTTCACATGCCTAAAATCTATAAACTTTAGAGGTGGTGGGATCTTATTTTAGATAATAAGCTGATTGTCCCTGCCCTTTCCTCATTCCCACAAACTGCTCATCATACTTTCAATTATATGCTCTGTGCCCCGTGAGTCTCTGTCCAATCTTCCTTCATTCATAGACTAGCTATACAGATGCCAGTTCTTTGGGCAACCCTAGAGAAATAGGGGCGTTGTACTCATGGATCAACTCTTCCTCCCCAGGTGGAATCTGAGAGCTGGGATTTTTTTTGTCCACTGGCTCTGTGCTGAGCAGGGGAAAGGTCTATGGCATCTATCATTCTAAACCTCCATTTCCATTCTCCCCCAGGCAGCTAGACTCTGCTGGACCCATCAGAACTTCAAGAGAGACAAGACAGAAGCCAGTCTTCTATGGAGCCCCTTCTGAAGGGTTGAGATGCTGGACACATGAACCGAATTCCTCCTTCCCTTGAGAGAAGTTGAGAACTAGGGGGTCTCTTCCTGATCACAAGGCAGGGACTCCAGGAAGAGTGTCCAGAATCTCCATACTTGCTTCGTTGACTCTGCTTTTCATATTCACCTGGGGTGCAGAAGCTTTTCAATTAGTTTTTGTATTTCTCACAATGGGAACTTGTCCATGGATTATTGCTGAATTATTGTATTTGTGGGCAGAAGAAGAGTCCAGGGCTTCCTACTGCGCCATCTTGTTGACATCACTCTTGCCTTTTTCCAGTGTCTTAGGGTGGAAGATTAACCTATTGATTTGAGATCTTTCTTCTTTCTTGACATAAACATTTATTGTTATAAATTTCCCTCCAAGGACTATGTTAGTTGTGTCACACAAGTTTTGGTATGTTCTGTCTCCATTTCATTTATCTCAAAGTATTTTCTGCTTTTCCTTTTGATCTATTCTTTGATCCATTGTTTATTTAGACATGTGTTGTCTAATTTCCACGTCTTCATGAGTTTCCCAAAATTTTCCTGCTACTGATTTCTAATTTTACTCAATTGTTGTTGAAGAACTTTGTATTATTTCTATACTTTTAGGTCTGTTGAAGTTTGTTTTATGCCCTAGCATATTGGGTACCAGGAAACTGCCTCATGTGCACTTGAGAAGAACGTAAATTCTGTTTTGATACTGGGGAGTGTACTATGGATGAATGTTAGGTCTAGTTGGTTTATTAAGTTGACCAAATGTTCTATTTCCCTGATAATACTGTGTCTAGCTCTTCCATTCATAATTGAAATTGGATATTAAAGTCTCCAATTATTATGTTTAATTGAATAGTTCATCCTTTATTTCTGTCAGTTTTGTTTCAGGTAGGTTGGTGGTCTGTTGTGAGGGGCACATACGTTTATAATTGTTGTATAGTTCCTAATTAATTGACATTTTAACATCATAAAATGTCCCTCTCTCTCTCTAGTAAAATTTTTTGCTTTAAAGTTTATTTTGTCTGTTATTAGTATAACAACTTTAGCTTTCCTGTGGTTGCTGTTTGCATGAAATATCTTTTTTGTTCATTCATTTCAATTTACATCTTTGAATCTAAAGTGTGTCTCCTGTAGATCCCACACAATTAGATCATGTTTTTATACAGTGTGCAGTCTCTGTCTTTGAGTAGGACTGTTTAATTCACATGTAATATAATTGGATTAATATCTACATTTTACTTTTTTAATATGAATCATGTCTTTTTCTATTTTTATTTCTCCTTTACTGCTCCCTTTTAAATTAAGTGAATAGTTTCTAGTGCACCATTCTAATTTCTGTAATATCTTTTTGATTGCAGCATTTTAAATTAATTTTTTAATGGTTGCCCTAGAGTTTACCATATGCATTTTAACATATCAGAATTAGCTTCAGATTTATACTCTCATAATTCTAGTGATGTATAGAAATGTTACTACTGCATAATTCTATTCTCTTTTCCTCCTATCATAGTATTATTGTTATACATAGTTTATTTATGAATTTACCACCTGTAGCCATTTCATCAGCTGATAGTTTTGCTCCACCCACTTTCTTTGTGGTGATATTGGCAAGTATATTGCACATATGTGATATTTCTATGTTATAGACTCAACATTATATTATATACATATTATTTTATACAATTAAAAAAATAAGTTATGAGAATAAAGGAGAAAATATGTATTAATACTGAGCTTTTTATAGTTACATTATTAATTTTACGGTTCCTCTTTATTTCTTCATGTTGATTCAATTAAACACGTAGAACCACTTGCTTTCAACCTGAAGAACTTCCATTAGCATTTCTTGTAAAGTGGTTAACAACAAATTCCCTCAGCTTTTTTTTTTTTTTTTTAAATCTGGGAGTATGTTTTTCACCTTCCTTTGTAAAGAAAGCTTTTTTTTTTTTTTGCATAGCTATTTATTTATTTATTTATTTATTTATTGGGGTATAGTTGTTTTACAATGTTGTTTTAGTTTCTACTATAGAGAGAAGTGTAGTTCCCTGTGCTATACAGCAGGTTCTTATTAGTTATCTATTTTATACATATTAGTGTATATATGTCAATCCCAATCCCCCAATTCATCCCAGCTCCCACCACCAACCTCCCACTTTTCCCCCTTGAAGAAAGATTTTTGTATATATGTTTCTTGGGTGACAGTGTTTTTTCTTTGAGCACTTTGACTATTTTAACCCATTGTTTTCTGGCTTTCACTTTTTATACCGAAAATTCAGTTTTTAATCTTATTGGAATTAATTTGTAAGTATATGTTCTTTGTCTTTTGCTGCTTTCAAAATTTTCTCCTTGTCTTTGAGTCTCAGCATATTTTCTATAATATGTCTTTTTGTGGATCTCTTTGTATTTTTCCAACTGGGATTATTTACTTCCTGTATGCATAAATTATTGTTTTTTTAAATAAATTTGGATACTTTTCTGTCATTATTTCTTTGAATATTTTTTCTGCTCATTTCTCTTGCTTTTCTTCTCTGGTAATCCCATTACACATATATTATTGCACTTAATACTAAGGCTTTGTTCATTTTTCTTCATTCTTTTTACTCTCTGTGCTTCAGTTTGTAAAATCTCTATTGATATGTTCTTGAGTACATTATTTCTTTTTCCAGTTTAAGTCTACTGTTGAGCTCCTCTAGTGAATTTCAAATTTCAGGTATTGTACTTTTCAACTCCAGAATTTCTAATTGATTCTTTTTTCAATTTTTAATCTCCTTTTTGATAGTCTCTATTAGATGCCGTATTTTTATCATGCATTCCTTAACTTCTGTAATCACACTTTCCTTTAGTTCTGTGAATATGTCATGATATATATTTTGAAGTCTTTTTCCGTTAAGTCTGATATCTGTTTACTCTCATAGGCAGTTTGTGTTGCCTGAATTTTTTCCAGTGTATTATTAATAATTTCTAGTTTTTTACATGACTCGTAATGTTTTATTGGAAATTAGCTATTTTACATAACATATTGTAATCTCTGGGTCCTGATTCACTCACTCTGAGACTTGTCATTGTCATTTGTTTGTTTAGTTTTTAGTGACTGACTGGATTATTTTAGTAAAGTCTACCCATCTTATAGTGTTGAGTCTAATATTGCTCCTCAGGGATCCTCAGCTTCTGATAGGCTCACAGTCACCCTGTGATGATATTGATATGGGTAGAATTGTCTTTCTCCCTTTCCCTGACAAGATGTTAAATTTCTCCAATTGCTCTCTTATTGCTCTATTATTTTGACCAATACTTTGGGACAGAATTTCCTCTACAAGGTAGCCAAATCAAATTGTGGTTCCTGTGAAGGAATAGTTTCTGGGGTCTGAGGTTGATATTTGTTCTGACCACAAGACGGCTTCCCCCAGATTTTTTATATCCCAATTCTCTCTTACAAACTAGCTGATCCTCATTCAATCCATAAATCTTCCAGTGTATTTCACTATAGCCTCTACCTTTTTTAAGAGCTTCTTTAGATTTGAAAGAAGCTTTTAAGAAGCTCTCTGTTACAAATGAAGTCAATTCTTTTGGGAAAAGAACTTACTAGAGGGTGCAGCACTTTGAGGTCCTCTTGGCTTGCCACTAGGTTTGGAACCACTGCCTCATGAACGACAGTAAGGTCAATCACGGCCCTAGTATTCTTAGTATGACATATTCAAGGTGGAGTTACCATTCTTTGAGTAGGAACTGGGTGGAAGAATGGATTCTCCACCTCTTGAAAATAATGTGACCAGGACTTAGCCTCAGCAACAGGTAGCTTAAGGCAGGATGTGAAATGCTGAAATCCTGCTCCTTACAAAAAGAAAGCCTCTGACTAGAAGCTGGAGGTGAGGGAGCCCTGTGTTATTGGCTGTAACAGTCTAGAGTGGAGTCTCCATCTCACTGAGTTGGGAGGAAGTGGATTTTGTTCTAGTACTGGAAATTCTCACCTTTATTACCAAGTTTTTATAGATTTTCTTCAATAGCTGTTTCTTCATTTATTCTTTTATCTTAGGAACATTGCCTGAGGCTTCAAATGGTTGTTTTTGTATAACTTTAACCAATTTCATTGGGGAGAAGGCTGACATGTTGCAAGCAATTCACCTGTTATATCTTTTATCTTTTTTTCTTTTGGCCGCACCACACAGCTTTTGGGATCTTCGTTCCCTGACCAGGGATTGAACCTGGGCCACATTAGTGAAAGCACCAAGTCCTAACCACTGGACCACCAAGGAATTCTCTCTTTTATCATTTTTATCATTAGCAAGAACTTCCAGAATAAGGCTAATTATTACTGATAAAAGGGAGAGCCTTATTTTATTCATGAATATAATGATAATGATTGCATTTTATCTTTAAATATGATAGTTTTTCCTGTAATGAGCTAGAAATTCTTTATCTTAAAAGAATATCTTCTTATTCCTACTTTAAAAATATTCCTTGGGCTTCCCTGGTGGTGCAGTGGTTGGGAATCCGCCTGCCAATGCAGGGGACACGGGTTCGTGCCCCGGTCCGGGAAGATCCCGCATGCCGCGGAGCGGCTAGGCCTGAGAGCCACGACTACTGAGGCTGCGCGTCTGGAGCCTGTGCTCCGCAACGGGAGAGGCCGCTGACAGTGAGAGGCCCGTGCACTGCAATGAAGAGTGGCCCCCGCTCGCCTCAACTGGAGAAAGCCCTTGCACAGAAACGAAGACCCAACACAGCCAAAAATAAATTAATAAATTTTTTAAAATGTCCTTAAAAATTAAAACCAACTGAAAATAAACTTTATTAAATATGTTTTCCTTATTTAATCTCATTAGCATATATTTTTCTTATGTGGTAGTGATATGATAAATTATGTTATATGTCCTATTATAGTTCCTTTTGTCCTGAATTATCTCTGCTTTTATGTGCTGTATTTATGTACTATATAGCTATAATGCATTTTTAATACTTCATTAAGGAAGTGTCATCTATACTTTTAAGTAAAACTGCTCTATTTGCGGTACGTGTGTGTGAGTTAATGTGTGTAAAATCTCTTGGTAAAAGTTTGGTATTCTGTGTTTTATCAAGTAATCCAATTTTTTATTCTAATTTATTCCCTTCCAGACTCTACATGGAGACATCTTCTGCTTCACTTTATTAATTACTACTCCTTTATTTGTTTCCTCTTTTCCATAAATTTGTTAAAATATCTCATTTGCTGATATTCATTTTCACCTTGTATTCATTTTTTGGAGCCTAGTGCTTTTTATTCCATCAGTTTTATTGTAATATGATATCAAAAAGGATAGATGATAATTATGTATTGACAATCCATCATATTTAATTGGTATTTCATTTTTTATTATATTTTCTTTGCTCTTATTATTTGGAAAGCATACCTTCTATTTTAATTTTATTTTTGGTTATATTTAATTGAAATATATATTTTCAATTATCTATGTGAAGAAAAAAATTATCAAATTAAAAGTATTTGTTATTTTGGGGTCATCATATATTTATACCTCATTTATCATTTTCAAGTTACACATATTTATATTACTACATTTTTCATTTTAAGTTATTTTCAGTGAAATTTGTATCTGTATTTAAATATTAACAAATTTATTCCATTTTTCATTTTCTCCATTTAATGTTTATAATCAATTTTTTATACTATGATTTACTCAATTTTTGGTCTATTATTTGGACTCATCTCTTGTATATGACAGAATACTTTTCCAAGTATTATTTATGTTGTCTGTTTCCAGAAATGGCACAATAACAGGATGCTTTTGTATAAGCCTTTGTATAAGTTAGAATAACTTTTTGTTGAAATTAGATGACATGATTTACAATTTGGCAGAGTATGATTTGTGAATGACAATCTTTTTAATTAAAATCTTAGATATTTCTCCATTATCTTCTGAAAAGTAATATTGTGTAAAATAATTCTGAGAGCAACTAGAATCTTGTCCTTTTTATAAGTCCCTTATTTTCTCTATGCTTATTAGATTCTTTTTATAATTGAAGTTCAAAATTTTTCACGTGTGTGTGTGTGTGTGTGTTTGAATGTTGGTCTCTTTTTCATAACTTTACCTAGTATGTTGCAAACCATTTCAATATGTTTTCTTTGATTATATCTTTAAATGTATATCTTTATTTCTGTCTTTATTAGCAGCACCAATTATCTGTGTGTTGGCTTCCTAGTCTCTATCCTTCATCTCAATCACCTTTTCTCTCATTTTCATTTCCTTCTTATCTTTTCTTCCATATTCTGGTATAGCTTCTCAGATTTTTTCTTCATTCAACTGATTCAATCTTCTGTATAATGTATGCTGTTCTATATTGCTTTCTAGGTAACTCCAAAGTCTACTATCACAAATTTCATTTTAATGCACTTCTTTCTAGGCTGTTTTACCTTCTTTCTATTCTTTTCTGTCTCAATCAGTTTTGTTTTCAACTTACTCTCCTGTATTTTAATTTTATCTTTTCCATTCATTGTTTCACAGATACCATGTTTTCTTCAATTTAACTGACAATACAAAATAACATATGCCTAAAATTCACCCTTGTTTCCCACTGAAAAGTTTACATTTTCTCAGAAACTATGTTGTTAACTTTCAGCCCATTTATGTATATATACTTGAATAATGAAAATTTTATCATGGCCAGATTTTTGCTTACAGTATAGTGTGAATGGATTGATCAGATCTTACATAGTTTTCATCTATGCAGTATAAATGTTCTTTTCATGTCTTAAGTTGAAGAACTGTTTACTACTTCAATGATCTTCAATAGGACAAAGGAAACACTCTCTCCTCATAGTTTAACCACTGAGTGATGAAACCATGGCCTGAAAGGATAGGCCTTTTTTGGATCAGGCTCTTCTCCAGATAAGTTACTGAATACAACAGAGAAAAACCTTGACATTTGAGGGGAAGAGGGATTAGAAGTTCCTCTACAATGCCCTCAATTTTCTGATTGGTACTGGAGGTTCCCAGTACAGCTGCTTTTAATTGTTGCTAATGCTGAGTATCTACAGGGGCTCAGGAGGGTGTATTTTTCATCTGTCTCATATTGGCAAATATTTATTGGAATATCCATTTTATCTAGTTGAATTTTGTAAAACCTAAGGGTCATCTGATGACCCAGCTTCCTCTATAGCTTACTCAAGATTGGATATCATAGAGATTGAATTCATTTTAAATTCATGATTATAACCTTCAAATGTCCACTTAATGAGGCCAAAAAAATCATCTCATGTCCCTGTTAAAATGTTTTCTCACTATCTAAGATAGCTATTTAAAAACTTGTTATTTTCAAATGTCTGATATTTCCACCTGCTCACTCATTCTCAGCTGACAGTCTTAACAAAACCTTATTGAGAAAATAGAAGGCATCAGATACCATCATTTTACAGCATCGGATGTAAAACTTTACATCCAAATCAATTTTCCTTCATGCTAATTCTATCACTTATTAGTTCTACAACCTCAGACAAATTGCTTAAACTTCCTCTGTCTCACTTTCCTCATCTCTATAGTACAGAAAATAATAGTAGCTTGTGCATAGAGTTACTATAAGGTTTAAATAAGTACTGTGTGTGCAATGCTTTGAACAATGTCTTCACAAAGAGTAAGCACTATATGTTTGTGTATGTTAGCTATCATCATAATCATCATCATCATTATCATCGCCTGTTTTACATTTGAGGAAATCTCTCTTCTTAAACCAACACTTCTGTTGTTCTCAATCATAAGTCTCTCTCTCTCTACAGTGTCTTTCCTTTAGCTTATAAACATGAAACATACTCTTGTATCTATTTTATTGAAAAAATTACTTCCTTGATACCACATTCCCCCCACATCTTGCTCCATCCCTTTGCTCACCTTTACACTCACATTAAAAGATTCATGTAACACAGTGTCATTTCTTTATTCATTCAATCTTTAACAAATTCATTGAGTGCCCATGTTGTACATTAGACTATTGTTTGACAAATATTTGGGAACCTTCTCACCTCCATGGAAACAATGTATTTCACTGCTTCACTTATTTGGAGCTATCATATGACTTGCGGTGGCCTCTTAGTGGACAGAGTATACATCCATGTCCCTTGATTTTGGACGTTGCTATGTGAATTACTTTAGCTAACGAGTTGTTTTCAGAAGTGACACAATCACAGGCTTAAAACATATTTGCACAGTTGGACTTGCCCTCTTGCATTTCTGCTAAAGCCATGAAAAGAGCATGCCTGTTACATCCTGACACCAAGCTGAACAACAGACTCAGGTAGCTGACCTGGATCCAAAATGCAGCTTGGAGTCAAGATCAGCCAAGCCCATCCTATATTAGCTAACCCATAAATACATGAGCAAGAATAAATATTTTTTTTTAACCAATGAAGAGTTTTTTTGCCTGGGGTGGGGTTGTTATGAAGCATTATCGTAGTAAAAATCAACAAATATAAATGTTAATTTGGGTGAGGTGCTATTGTAAAAACACTTTAACATGTGTGGTATTGGTTTTAAGACCCAGTAGTGGGACATAAAATATCTGTTATAGGACAGTGGGAAAATAACAAGGAAATTTTTATACGAAGCTGGAGAAATGACAAGTAGTTTTATACCAGTAGTGAGATATTCGAAAAAATTACCACCTACAATAATCAAGACAGAGATGATATCAGAAAATAACTGGATAATTTGCAGGCAAAATTAGCATAAAGATAGAAAGTCTAGAAAGTAATTAAAAATAAAAATTTTTTATCACTCAATCAAAATCACCCAAAGATGTGGACCAAGAACAAATACAGGGTAAAGAATAACTGTACTATAAGTACCTTTGTTAAGATCACTGAAAAAAACTTCAGGGGGAAGCTAGTAGATATCTTAGTTGGACAAAACAAAACAAAACAAAACAAAAACACTCAAAGAAAGATTCAAAGTAGTATTCTGATAAACTTGCTCTTAAAAATAGGCACACACCTCCTGTATGGAGTGTATGTTGACTTCCATGATGTAAATAGTCGCGCCATGGTCAAGATGAAGTTAACAATGGTTTAACAAAAACAGCCAAAATTCCTGAATATTTAACAATCATCTCTTGAGAGCTGATATAAACTGGCTTCAGCACACCACTGGTAAGTGTATGGTCCAAAAGAAGATGACATACGCAAAGTATTAAACCATCAACATGAAAAGTGGTATAGATGATCTTATTTGCAAAGCAGAAATAGAGACACAGAGGTAGAGAACAAACATATGGACACCAAGGGGGGGAAAGGTGGGGGAGTGGGATGAATTGGGAGATTGGGATTGACATATATATACTATTAATACTATGTATAAAATAGATAACTAATGAGACCCTACAGTGTAGCTCAGGGAACTCTACTCAATGTTTGCTGTACAGTAGAAACTAACACAACATTGTAAAGTAACTATACTCCAATAAAAAGTAATTTAAAAAATCGTCAACTTATTTTCAACAACAGCTGTGCCATTTATATTGGCATTGGCAATGCATGAGAGCTGCAATTTCTACACATCTTCAGAAACACTTGTTTATTTTCCCCTTTTATAATGATGATCATACTAGTGGGTGTGAAGTGGTATCTCATTGTAGTTTTGATGTGCACTTTCATAATGACTAATGATATTGAGTATCTTTTCATCTCATTTGTATATCTTCTCTGGAGAATGTCTATCAACCCTTTGCTCATATTTAAATTGGATTGTTAGACATTTTGTTGTTGAGTTTCAGGAATTCTTTGTAAATTATGGATAATAATCCCTTATCAGTTATATGACTTGCAAATATTTTATCCCATTCTGTAGGGTATCTTTGACTCTTATGATAATGTCCTTTGATGCACAAAGTTTTAATTTTGATGAAGTCTAATTTATATATATTTTTTCTGTCGCCTGTGCTTTTGGTTCCATATCCAAGAAATAATTGCCAAATCCAATGTCATGGTTTCTTCTTATGTTTTCTTCTAAAAGTTTTATAGTTTTATCTCCATGTTAAGGTTTTTGATCATATTAAGTCAATATTTGTATCTGTTATATGGTAAACATCCAACTTAATTATTTTGCATGTGAATATCTAGTTGACACAGAACCATGTGTTGAAAAGAATGCCTTTTTACCATTGAATAGTCTTGGTACTCAATGGTCAGATATCAATTGACCATAGATGTGTAGATGTGAGGGATTAATTCTTAGCTCTCTATTATATTACATTTTTCTGTATGTCTCTTTATGACAGTACCACACTGATTTGATTACCATGGCTTTATCATAATTTTAGAAATTGGAAATAAGAATTTTCCAACTTTGGTCTTCTTTTTCAAGAGTGATTTGGTTTTCAGAGTCTCATGATATTTCATATGAATTTTAGTATAGGTTTTTATTTTTCTGCAAGAACACTGTTTTGAATTTCCTGGAATCTATAGATTACTTTGATCATTAATTTCTTAATAATATTAATTATTCAATTCCATGAATACAGGATGTCTTTCTATTTATGTACATTATTTTCAATATCTTTCAACATAGTTTTATAGCTTTTATTGCACAAGTCTTTTGCCTCACTTATTAACTTTATTTCTAAGAATGTTATTTCATGCTACTGTAAATGAAATTATTTTCTTAATTTCTTTTTTGTACTGTTCATTGCTTTACCAAATTTTTTTTTTGGATTCTTTACATTTTTCTAAATAAAGATCATGCCATCTAAGGACAGGAATAATTTTTCTCC
The DNA here is from genome assembly GCF_028021215.1 of Eschrichtius robustus. NCBI lineage: Eukaryota > Metazoa > Chordata > Mammalia > Artiodactyla > Eschrichtiidae > Eschrichtius > Eschrichtius robustus. Next base: position 75,883,994 of record NC_090845.1, on the reverse strand, counting down.
TTCCTTTCAAATTTGAATGGCTTGTATTTCATTTTTTGCCTACTTGTTCCTGCTAAAACTGTGAGCATTATGTTAAATAGAAGTAGCAAAACTTATCATCTTTATCTTATTCTTGGTCTTAGAGGAAACATTTTCAGATTATCAACATTAAGTATGATGTTAGCTTTGGATTTTTCATATATGACTGTTATCATGTTGAAGAAGTTCCCTTCTATTCCTAGTGTGCCTAGTGTTTTTTATCTTGAAAGGTTGTTGGATTTTGTCAATTTTTTTTTCTTTTTTTTCCTGAAATAGGGTTGACATACAATATTATGTTAGCTTCAGGCATACTACGCAGTGATTTGACATTTGCATACATTATGAAATGATCATCAAAATAAGTCTAATAGCCATCTGTTCCCATACAAAGTTATTACAATATTATAATTACCCTTATAGGTTATTAAAAAAAATTTGAGTATAGTTCCCTGTGCTATGCAGTAGGTCCTTGTCGGTTATCTATTTAATATATAGTAGTGTGCATATGTTAATACCAAACTCTTAATTTATCCCTCCCCCCTTTTCCCTTTAGTAACCATAAGTTTGTTTTCTATGTCTGTGGATCTATTTCTCTTTTGTATATAAGTCCACTTGTATCATTTTTTTTAAAGATTCCTCATATAAGCAATATCATATATTTGTCTTTTTCTGTCTGGGTTACTTCCCTTAACATGATAAACGCTGGGTTCATCCATGTTGCTGCAAATGGCATTGTTTCATTCTTTTTATGGCTGAGTAATATCCCTCTGTGTGTGTGTGTGTGTGTGTGTGTGTGTGTGTGTTCATGTATATATATACCACATCTTCTTTATCCATTCCTCTGTCGATGGACATTTAGGTTGCTTCCATGTCTTGCCTACTGTAAACGGTGTTGCAATGAACATTGAGTACAATTATGGTTTTCTCTGAATATATGCCAAGGAGTGGGATTGCAGGATCACATGGTAGTTTTAATTTAAGTTTCTTAAAGAACCTCCATACTGTTCTCCATAGTGTCTGTACCAATTTGCATTCCTACCAATAGTGAAGGAGGGTTCCATTTTCTCCACACCCTCTCCAGCATTTATTACTTGTAGACTTTTTGATGGCCATTCTGACCAGTGTGAGGTGATACCTCATTGTAATTTTTATTTTCGTTTCTCTAATTAGTGATGTTGAGCATCTTTTCATGTGCCTTTTGGCCATCTGTATGGCTTCTTTTGAGAAATGTCTATTTAGGTCTTCTGCCCACTTTTTTTATTTTTTATTTTTTATTTTTTTTTTGAGCTGTATGAGCTGTTCGTATATTTTGGAGATTAATCCCTTTTCAGTTGCATCATTAGCAAGTATATTCTTCCATTCTGTAGGTTGTCTTTTCATTTCCTTTAAGGCTTGCTGTGCAAAAGCTTTTAAGTTTAATTAGGTCCCATTTATTTATTTTAGGTTTTATTTCCATACTCTAGGAGATGGATCCAAAAAGATACTGCTGTGATTTATGTCAAAGAGTTTTCTGCCTATGTTTTCCTTTAGGAATTTTATAGTATCCAGCCTTACATTTAGGTTTTTAATCCACTTTGAGTTTATTTTTGTGTGTGGTATTAGAGAATGTTCTAATTTCATTCTTTTACGTGTAGCTGTCCTGTTTTCCCAGCACCACTTATGGAAGAGACCGTCTTTTCTCCATTGTATATTCTTGCCTCCTTTGTCATAGATTAATTGATCATAGGTGTGTGGGTTTATTTCTGGGCTTTCTATCTTGTTCCATTGATCTATATGTCTGATTTTGTGTCAATACCATATTGTTTCGATTTTGTAGCTTTGTAGTGTAGTCTGAAGTCAGAGACCCTGATTCCTCCAGCTCTGTTTTTCTTTCTCAAGATCGTTTTGGTTATTCAGGGTCTTTTGTATTTCCATACAAATTTAAAAATGTTTATTCCATTCCTGCGCAAAATGCCATTGGTAATTTGAAAATGACTATACTACCCAAGGCAATCTCTTGCTCTTTTAATCGAGAGCAGTTCTCTTGCCTTTTCATTTTGCTTAACTTTCTCTGCTTTTATGAAGTAAAACAGTTACCTATTGTGGTCTTAAAGGGGTGTTCTTACATGGGAGTGTCTTTATACAGACTGCATGTGCCCAATGCCTTTGGTGGGAGAGCTGGATTTGATGTGGACTTCAGACACATGTTTCCTCAGTATGTGGGGCTCGAGCTGGAGCCAGATGTAAGGTGGGATTTCCCCTCTGCTTAGTGAATGTCATCACCCTATCAGATGTGGGGTCTGATCCCAGGTTGCTGGAGTAGAAGCCCTGAGGTTCAGCCCAAGCTGGCTCTGTTCCCTTTAAGGGTGTGTTTTCCTCTCTCCCAACATCAGGACACTTGCCTCAGAGAGGAGGAATGCTGAAGCATGTGGGGCCAGTGAAAGCTCTTGGCTTGTGTCAGACACAGAGGGAGGTCTGGGCTGTCTCCAATGTGCTGTCTGTGCAGGTACCAGTATTTGTTTCCCTCGCTTCAAACAGATGCAACCTTGGATTTAAGTCCCCTTTGTCCCTCACAACCAATCACTGCTGCCAGCCTCCCTTGCCTCACCCTGTTGTGGAGCCACATTGCAGGGTGTTCAGAGCCTGCATGGACTCTCAGCACTTATTGGGATGTGAGCTGTGGAGGAGTAGCCACTTTCAGAGATCTGGGGTGCTCCTGATGTACTGCTAGAGTAAGTGCCAACAACAGCTGCCACTGCTCCACCCAGGCTCCGCCCCAGGAGCTGGTCACCCCTGTGTCTCATGGTCGAGACTTCTCTTCAGTCATGGCTGCCCCTGATCCAGTGCTGTGCTGTGACATGGAGCAAGGGAGCGGAGGAGTGCTTGCTTGGCTTAGGCTGGTGAGCACACTGAGACAGTCACAGGGAACCCAGCAGCAGCTAGAGCAGTACTCTCACTGTCTTGTCTTGGGGACAAGCCAACACATGTGTTTCTCATGGGAAGAATCCAAGCTTCCCATTCCCCTTTTTTTAGTCCTAGCAGTCCTCCAACCAGCCAAGTGTGTTCATCTCCCCAGTGTAGGACCCCAGGACTAGGGAATTGAATATGTGGTTTTCACTGCTGATTTCCCTGGGTGGGTGTTTTCTGTGTAACCTCCCTTTTCCTCTGAGTCCTCTCCTAAGGGCACAGGTCCCAACCCAAATGCTTTTATTCCCTTCCTACCCAATTAGGTCTGTATGTTTCTTACAGCCATAGTTGTACTAGAGTAATTCTCCAGTTTCCAGTTAGTTAAAAAGTTTCTAACAGTTAAACTGTTAAACAGTTTCTAAACTATTTCCCATGACCGCCCAGGAATGTGCCCCAGCCTGGGCCAATGCTCCCTCCAGTCCTGCTTGTTCCTTGATGCAGTTCCACACTGGGGTGAAGGTTGCTGCAGCCAAAGGGGAGAGCTCAGTTGTGAGGGAAAAAGGTGGCTCATACCCGGAGCAACATCTGAGTGGGGTGGTGGCAGCCTTTAAAGGTGCTTATAGAGGGAGCACACCAGAAGCAGTCTGAGACCCTGACACTGGCTGGGTCACAACAGCCCATGATCAGACCTATGCCAAGTGCCAACACTAGGTCCTTTGGCACAACACCACTCCCCTCTGGGGTGGGGGGCTGGTGCTGGTAGTAGGGAGTGCACACACTTAAAAGGGAATGTAGCCAACTCAGACCTGAACTTCAGAGCTTCAACTCCAGCAACTTAGGACTCTCATCCACCCCTAATAGGGTGGTACTAACTGTTGAGCAGAGAAGAAACTCCAGCTCACACCTGGTTCTTGTCCTGGCACCTCCATATCCAGCCTTACCTCCTACCAAGGTGATAGCTGCCAGCATACCCTGGGGAAAGACATGACTCATGCTCATGTCAAATCCAGCTCTCTTACCAAAGCTATTGGGTACATGCAGACTGTGTTAGGATGCTCCCACAGAAAAACACCCCTTCAAGACCATAATAGGTAACTGCTTCACCTAATTTCAGAGAGACAAAGAAAGTTAAGGAAAATGAGAACACAGAGCAATATGTTTCAATTGAAAGAACAAGAGAAACACCTGAAATAACAACTAATAAAACAGAAATAACTAATTTGCCAGAAAAATATTTTCCAAACATAAATAATAAGAACAATAGCAGAATTAGAGAAAAGAATAGATAACACAGCCAGCATTTTACCAAGGAACTAGAAAATATAAAAAAGAACCAGTCCAAACTGAAAATTACAATAAGTGAAATGAAAAACATCATAGAAGGCATTAACAGCAGACTAGGTGATACAGAAGAAAGCATAACTGACCTGGAAGATGCAATAATGTAAATTACCCAAGTAGAGCAAGAGCAAGAAAAAAATACAATATTAATTCTTCTAAACCAAGATCATGGGATATCTTTCCATTTCTTTGAATCATCTTCAGTTTGCTTTATCAACATTTTGTAGTTCTCAACATATAAGTTTTTCACCTCCTTGGTGAGATTTATTCCCAAGTATTTCATTTGTTTTGATGGGGTTCTTAAAGGGATTGTTTGTTTACATCCCTTTTCTGATATTTCATTGTTAGTGTAAAGAAATGCAACAGATTTCTGTGTGTTAATCTTGTATCCTGCTACCTTGTTGAATTCCTTTATCAGTTCTAGTAGTTTTTATGTGGAGTCTTTAGGATTTTCTATATATAGTATCATGTCATCTGCATATAATGAAAATTTTACCTCTTCCCTTCCAGTTTGGATACCTTTTTATTTTTTTTTTCTTGTCTGATTGCTGTGGCTAGGACTTCCAATATTATGTTTAATAGAAGTGATGAGAGTGGGTATACTTGTCTTGTTCCAGATTTTAGCAGGAAGGCTTTCAGCTTTTCACCATTGAGTATTATGTGGGCTATGGATTTGTCATAAATAGGTTTTATTATGTTGAGATATGTTTCCCCTTTACACATTGTGGTAAGAGTTTTTACCATGAATGGATGTTGAATTTTAGCCAATGCTTTTTCTGTATCTATTGAGATGATCATGTAAATTTTGTCTTTTCTTTTGTTGATGTAGTATATCACATTGATTGATTTGCATATGTTGAACCATCCTTATGATGCTGGGATGACATTTTTCACAGAACTAGAACAAATAATCCTAAAATTTATGTGGAAGCATAAAAGACGCAGAATTACCAAAGCAATCTTGAGGGGGAAAAAAAACAAAAACAAAGCTGGAGGCATAACTCTCCCATACTACAAAGCTACAGTAATCAAAACAGCATGGTATTGGCACAAAAATAGACATATGGATCAATGGAAAAGAATAGAGAGCCCAGAAATAAACCCACACACCTACAGTCAATTAATCTTTGACAAAGGAGGCAAGAATGTACAATGGATAAAATGTCTCTTCAGCAAGTGGTGTTGGGAAAGCTGGACAACTGTATGTATGTAAATGAAGTTGATCACACTGTACACAAAAATAAACTCAAAATCACTTAAAGACTTAAATATAAGACATGACACTGCAAAACTCCCAGAAGAGAACCTAGGCAAAACATTCTCTGACATAAATCATAGCAATGCTTTCTTAGGTCAGTCTCCTAAGGCAATAGAAATAAAAGGAACAATAAACAAATGGGACCTAATCAAACTTATAAGCTTTTGCACAGCAAAGGAAACCATAAACAAAGTAAGAAAACCTGTGGACTGGAAGGTCTTCAAATGATGCAACTGACAAGGACTTAATTTCCAAAATATACAAACAGCTCATACAACTCAATAACAAAAAAACCGAACAACCGAATCAAAAATTGGGCCAAAGCCCTAAATAGATATGTCTCAAAAAAAGACATACAGATGGCCAATAAGGACAAGAAAATGTGCTCAACATCACTAATTATTAGAGAAATGTAAATCAAAACTATAATGAGCTATTGCCTCACACCAGTCAGAATGGCAAACATTAAAAAGTCTACAAATAAATGCTGGAGAGGGTGTGAAGAAAAGGAAACCCTCCTACATTACTGGTGGGAATATAAATAGGTGCAGCCACTATGGAAATTAGTATGGCAGTTCATTCAAAAAATTAAAAATGGAGCTACCATATGATCTTGCAATCCCACTCCTGGGCATATATCTGGAGAAAAACATGGTCCAAAAGGACACATGCACCCCAATGTTCATTTCAGCACTGTTTGCAATAGGCAAGACATGGAAGCAACTTAAATGTCCATTGACAGAGGAATGGATAAAGAAGATGTGGTAAATATATATACAATGGACTATTACTCAGCCATATGAAAGGATGAAATAATGCCATTTGCAGCAACCTGGATGGACCTAGAGACTGTCATACTGAGTGAATTAAGTCAGACAAAGACAAATATAGTGTGACATCACTTATATGCAGAATCTAAAAAAATGATACAAATGAACTTATTTACAAAACAGAAACAGACTCAGAGACTTGGAGAATGAACTTTTGGTTCCCAGGGGGGAAGATTGTGGGGGGAGGGGGAGGGATAGTTAGGGAGTTTGGGATTGACATGTACACATTGCTATATTTAAAATAGATAACCAGCAAAGACCTACTATATAGCACAGAGAACTCTGCTCAATATTATGTAACAACCTAACTGGGAAAAGAATTTGAAAAAGAATAAATGATACATGTATATGTATAACTGAATCACTTTGTTGTACACCTGACACTAACACAACATTGTTAATCATCTGTATACTCCAATATAAAATAAAAAGTAAAAAACAAACAAAAAACTAAAAATAAAATTGCCCAGAAATCCCACTCCTGGGCATGTGTCCAGAGAAAACTCCAATTTGAAAAGATGCATCTGAACTTCACTTGTTTTATGGCTAAATAATATTCCATTGTATGGTTGTACCAAATTTTTCTATCCATTCATCAGTTGATGTACATTTGTGTTATTTTGCCATGTTTGATATTGTCAGTAGTGTTGCTATAAACATTCAAGTACAAATATTTGTTTTAATACCTATTTTTTAATAATTTGGGATATATATACCTAGGAGAGGAATTATTGGGTCATATGTTAATGCTATGTTTAACTTTTTGCGTTAGTGCCAAAATGTTTTCCACAGCAGATTCACCATTTTACATTTCCACAAGCAAAGTACACTTTTTCTAATTTCTCCACATCTTCACCAACACAACTTGCTATTTTCTTTTCTTGTTTTTAATTATCACCATCTTAGTGAATGTAAAGTGGTACCTTATTGAGATTTTTTTTTTTGCATTTTCCCAGTAACTAATAATGTTAAGCATCTTTTTATGTGCTTATAGTCCATTTGCATATCTTCTTTGGAGAAATGTGTATTTAAGCCTTTTGCCCATGCTTTAACTGGCTTATTTATGTTTTTGTATTTGAGTTGTAAGGGTTCTTTTTATTTTCTTCATACTAGGCCCTAATTCAATATATGCTTTGCGATTTTTTCTTCCACTATGTAAGTTGTTTTCTCACTATATTGATATTGTCTTTTGATGCACAAAGTTTGTATTTTTAATGATGTCCAATTCAACTACTCTTTTCTTATTGGTGTTTTTGGCGTTATAACTAAGCATCCATTACCAAAACTAAGATCATTAAGATTTACACGTAAATTTACTTCTAAGAGTTTTATATTTTTAACTCTTATATTTAGGTTGTTGGTGCATTTTGAGTTAGTTTTTGTATATGATGTCAGGTAAGTAGTCCAACTTATTCACTTTGATGTCGATAACTACTTGTTCCAGCATCATTTGTTAAAGTGACTATTCTTTCTCCATTGAAAAGTTTTTTTCGTCCTTGTCAAAAAGCAATTGACCACAGAAGTATGGGTTTATTTGAGAAGTCTCAATTCCACGTTACTGGTCAATTTGTCTATGCTTACGTCAGTACTACACTGTTTTGATTACTGAAACTTTTTAGTAAGTTTTAAATAAGAAATGAGGAGTCTTCTTTGTTTTTCCTTCTCAAGATGGTTTTGGTTTTTCTCCTTCAATTTGTTAATATGGTGTATCACATTGATTGATTTGCGTATATTGAAGAATCCTTGCATTCCTGGGATAAACCCCACTTGATCATGGTGTATGATCCTTTTAATGTGCTGTTGGATTCTGTTTGCTAGTATTTTGTTGAGGATTTTTGCATCTATGTTCATCAGTGATATTGGCCTGTAGTTTTCTTTCTTTGTGACATCTTTGTCTGGTTTTGGTATCAGGGTGATGGTGGCCTCGTAGAATGAGTTTGGGAGTGTTCCTCCCTCTGCAATATTTTGGAAGAGTTTGAGAAGGATAGGTGTTAGCTCGTCTCTAAATGTTTGATAGAATTCACCTGTGAAGGAGAAAAACCATATGATCATCTCAATAGATGCAGAGAAAGCTTTCGACAAAATTCAACACCCATTTATGATAAAAGCCCTGCAGAAAGTAGGCATAGAGGGAACTTTCCTCAACATAATAAAGGCCATATATGACAAACCCACAGCCAACATCGTTCTCAATGGTGAAAAACTGAAACCATTTCCACTAAGATCAGGAAACAAGACAAGGTTGCCCACTCTCACCACTATTATTCAACGTAGTTTTGGAAGTGTTAGCCACAGCAATCAGAGAAGACAAAGAAATAAAAGGAATCCAAATCGGAAAAGAAGAAGTAAAGATGTCACTATTTGCAGATGACATGATACTATACATAGAGAATCCTAAAGATGCTACCAGGAAACTCCTAGAGCTAATCAATGAATTTGGTAAAGTAGCAGGATACAAAATAAATGCACAGAAATCTCTTGCATTTCTATACACTAATGACGAAAAATCTGAAAGTGAAATTAAAAAAACACTCCCATTTACCATTGCAACAAAAAGAATAAAATATCTAGGAATAAACCTACCTAAGGAGACAAAAGACCTGTATGCAGAAAACTATAAGACACTGATGAAAGAAATTAAAGATGATACAAATAGATGGAGAGATATACCATGTTCCTGGATTGGAAGAATCCACATTGTGAAAATGACTCTACTACCGAAAGCAATCTACAGATTCAATGCAATCCCTATCAAACTACCACTGGCATTTTTCACAGAACTAAAACAAAAAATTTCACAATTTGTATGGAAACACAAAAGACCCCGAATAGCCAAAACAATCTTGAGAACGAAAAATGGAGCTGGGGGAATCAGGCTTCCTGACTTCAGACTATATTACAAAGCTTCAGTAATCAAGACAGTTTGGTACTGGCACAAAAACAGAAATATAGATCAATGGAACAGGATAGAAAGCCCAGAGATAAACCCACACACATATGGTCACCTTATCTTTGATAAAGGAGGCAAGCATATACAGTGGAGAAAAGACAGCCTCTTCAATAAGTGGTGCTGGGAAAATTGGACAGGTACATGTAAAAGTATGAAATTAGAACACTCCCTGACACCATGCACAAAAATAAACTCAAAATGGATTAAAGACCTAAGTGTAAGGGCAGACACTATCAAACTCTTAGAAGAAAACATAGGCAGAACACTCTATGACATACATCACAGCAAGATTCTTTTTGACCCAGCTCCCAGAGAAATGGAAATAACAACACAAATAAACAAATGGGACCTAATGAAACTTAAAAGCTTTTGCACAGCAAAGGAAACCATAAACAAGACCAAAAGACAACCATCAGAATGGGAGAAAATATTTGCAAATGAAGCAACTGACAAAGGATTAATCTCCAAGATTTACAAGCAGCTCATGCAGCTCAATAACAAAAAAACCAACAACCCAATCCAAAAATGGGCAGAAGACCTAAATAAACATTTCTCCAAAGAAGATATACAGATGGCCTACAGACACATGAAAGAATGTTCAACATCATTAATCATTAGAGAAATGCAAATCAAAACTACAATGAGATATCATCTCACACCGGTCAGAATGGCCATCATCAAAAAATCTAGAAACAATAAATGCTGGAGAGGGTGTGGAGGAAAGGGAACACTCTTGCACTGTTGGTGGGAATGTAAATTGATACAGCCACTATGGAGAACAGTATGGAGGTTCCTGAAAAAACTACAAATAGAACTACCATACGACCCAGCAATCCCAATACTGGGCATATACCCTGAGAAAACCATAGGTCAAAAAGAGTCATGTACCAAAATGTTCATTGCAGCTCTATTTACAATAGCCAGGACATGGAAGCAACCTAAATGTCCATCGACAGATGAATGGATAAAGAAGATGTGGCACATATATACAATGGAATATTACTCAGCCATAAAAAGAAATGAAATGGAGGTATTTGTAATGAGGTGGATGGAGTTAGAGTCTGTCATACAGAGTGAAGTAAGTCAGAAAGAGAAAAACAAATACAGTATGCTAACACATATATACGGAATCTAAGGAAAAAAAAAAAAAGGCCATGAAGAACCTAGTGGCAAGACGGGAATAAAGACACAGACCTACTAGAGAATGGACTTGAGGATATGGGGAGGGGGTGGGGTGAGATGTGACAGGGTAAGAGAGTGTCATGGACATATATACACTACCAAATGTAAAATAGATAACTAGTGGGAAGCAGCCGCATAGCACAGGGAGATCAGCTCGGTGCTTTGTGACCACCTAGAGGGGTGGGATGGGGAGGGTGGGAGGGAGGGAGATGCAAGAGGGAAGAGAAATGGGAACATATTGTATATATATAACTGATTCACTTTGTTATAAAGCAGAAGCTAAGACACTATTGTAAGGCAATTATACTTCAATAAAGATGTTTAAAAAAAAAAAAAAGATGGTTTTGACTATTTGAGGTCCCTTACAGCTACATAGGAATTTTAAGACCAAATTTCCCACTTCTGCAAAAAAAAAAGACACTAAGGTAGTTATAGAGATTGCATTGAATCTGTAGATTGCTTTACTTAATATTGCCATCTTAACAATATTTTCTTCTATCCATGAACATGAAATGACTTTCCAATTATTTAGCTCCTTAAAATTTTTTCAACATTATTTTGTATTTTTCAGTGTACAAATATTGTACACTGTTAAATTTATTCCTATGTAATTTATTATTTTTATTCAATTGTAAAAGAAGTTTCATATTCATCCCTTGTGCTTTTGATATCATATAAAAATCCTTTCTCTAACCCCAATTCAGCAATATTTACTTCTATATTTGCTTCTGAGAGTGTTATAGTTGTAACCCTTACATTTAGGTCTATGATCCTTTTGAGTTGATTTTTCAGTATAGTATGGGGAAGGAATTCAAGTTCATTTTTTCTCATGGGGGTATCCAGTTTTACCAGTACTACTTGTTTATGCCATTCAAACATCTTAGTTCCTTTGACAAAAATGAATTAACCATAAAATGTGAGGTTTTATTTCTGGACTTTTAATTCTATTCCACTCTTCTGTACAGCTATTCTTATTCCAATACAAAATTATTTTGATTACTTTTGCTTCGTATTAATTTTAAAATTAGAAAATATTAACCCTTCTCAGACAGAGAAAATATGGCAGAGTAGAAGGACATGAGCTCACATCTTATGAAAACACCAAAATAACAGCTAACTTCTGTACAACCATGGACAAAAGAAAACAAAAAGAAAAAGCTGGAAACTACCTAAAAAGATATCCTACATCCAAAGACAAAGAAGAAGCCACAACAAGAGTTTAGGAGTGGTGCAATCACGATAAAATCAATCACCCACCTGCCGGGTGGGTGACCCACAAACTGGAAAATAATTATGTCACAGAAGTTCTCCCACAGTAGTGAATGTTCTGAGCCCCACGTCAGGCTCCCAAGCCTGGGGGGTGTGGCAACACCAATTTATGATAAAAACTCTACAGAAGGTGGGCATTGAGGGAACATACCTCCACATAATAAAGGCCATTTATGGCAAACGTATGGCTAACATAATTCTCAATGGGGAAAACCTGAAAGCATTTCTTCTAAGATCAAGAATAAGACAAGGATTTCCACTCTCACCACTTTTATTCAACATAGTTTTGGAAGCCCTAACCACAGCAATCAGAGAAGAAAAATAAGTAAAAGGAATCAAAATTGGAACAGAAGAAGTAAAACTGTCACTGTTTGCAGATGACATGATAGTATACATATAAAATCCTAAAGATGCTACCAGAAAACTACTAGAGCTCTTCAATGAATTCAGTAAAGTTGCAGGGTACAAAATAAATACACAGAAATCCGTTGCACTTCTATACACTAACAATGAAAAATAAGAAAGAGAAATTAAAGAAACCATCCCATTTACCATCACATCAAAAATAATAAAATAAACCTACTTAAAGAGGCAAAAGACCTGTACTCTGAAAACCATAAGATGCTGATGAAAGAAATTTAAAATGACACAAACAGATGGAAAGATATACCATCTTCTTGGATTGGAAGAATGAATATTTTCAAAATGACTATACTACCTAAGGCAGTCTACAGATTCAATGCAAGGCCTATCAAATGACCAGTGGCAGTTTTCACAGAAATACAACAAAAAATCTTAAATTTGTGTGGAGACAAAAAAGACCCTGAGTAGCGAAAGCAATCTTGAGAAAGAAAAACAGAGCTGGAGGAATCAGGCTCCCTGACTTCAGACTATACTACAAGGCTACAGTCTTCAAAACAATATAGTACTTGCACAAAAACAGAAACATAGATCAGTGGAACAGGATAGAAATCCCATAAAAAACTTATGCACCTCTGGTCAATTTATCTATGACAAAGGAGGCAAGAATATACAATGGAGAAAACAACAGTCTCTTCAATAATTGGTGCTGGGAAAACTGGACAACTACATGTAAAAGAATGAACTTAGAACATTCTTTAACACCATACACAAAAATAAACTCAAAATGGATTAAAGACCTAAATGTAAGACCAGATGCTATAAAACTCTTAGAGGTAAACATAGGCAGAACACACTTTGACATAAGTCACAGCAAGATCTTTTTGATCCGTCTCCTAGAGTAATGGAAATAAAAACAAAAATAAACAAATGGGACCCATTTAAACTCAGAAGCTTTTGAACATGAAAGGAAACCTTAAACAAAATGAAAAGACACTCCACAGAATGGGAGGAAATATTTGCAAACAATGCAGCAGACAAGGGATTCATGTCCAAAATTTACAAACAGCTCATGCAGCTCAATATCAAATAAACAACCCAACCAAAAAATGGGTGGAAGACCTAAATAGACATTTCTCCACAGAAGACATACAGATGGCCAAGACGCACATGAAAAAGATGCTCAATATCGGTAATTATTAGAGAAACGCATGTCAAAACTCCAATGAGATAGCACCTCACACCAGACAGAATAGCCATCATAAAGAAGTCCACAAACAATAAATGCTGGAGAGGGTGTGGAGAAAAGGGAACCCTCCTACACTGTTGGTGGGAATATAAATTGGTATTACCATTATGGAAAACAGCATGGAGGTTCGTTAAGAAACTAAGAATAGAGCTACCATATGATCCAGCAATCCCATTCCTGGTCATTTATCTAGAGAAAGCCATGGTTCGAAAGGATATATGCACCCTAATGTTCATTGCAGTGCTGTTTACAATATCCAAGGCATGGAAGCAACCTAAATTTCCATCGACAGATGAATGAATAAAGATGATGTTGTACACATATACAATGGAATATTATTCAGCCATAAAAGGGAATGAAATGATGACATTTGCAGCAACATGGATGGACCTGGAGATTATCATACTAAGTGAAGTAATTCAGACAGAGAAAGACAAATATCATATGATATCGCTTATATGCAGAATCTACAAAAAATTATACAGTGAACTTATTTACAAAGCAGGAACAGACTTACAGACTTAGAGAATAAACCTTTGGTTACCAGGGGGGAAGGGTGGGGTGTGTGATAGATTGGGAGTCTGGGATTGACATATACACACTGCTATATCTAAAATAGATAGCCAACGAGGACCTACTGTATAACACAGGGAACTCTGTTTAATATTTTCTATGAACCTAAATGCGAAAAGAACTTGAAAAAGAATAGATACTTCTATATGTATAAGTGAGTCACTTTGCTGTACACCTGAAACTAATGCAACACTGTTAATCAACTATACTCCAATATAAAATAAAAATTAAAAAAGAAAATATTAAGCATTCTTCATTTTTGTTTGTCTCGAAATTGTTTTGGTTGTTCTGGGTCCCTTCAATTTCTATATGAATTTTATGATCAGCTTTTAAGATCTTCAAATAAACCAGCTGGAATATTTTATAGGGATTTCACCAAATCTGTAGATCAGTTTGAGAAGTATTGTCCTGAAAACAATATTGTCTTTAATACATGAAAGTGGGATGTATATTTACTTATGTTATTTAGATCTTTAATTTCTTTCAACAAAGTTTTGTAATTTTCAGAGTCTAAGTTTTGCACTTATTTTGTTAAATGTATTTCTAAATATTTTCAATATTTTTGATGTTGTTTTAAGTGAAATGGTTTCCTTAATTTCATTTCTGCACTGTTTCTTGATAGTGTGCAGAAATACAATTGTTATTGTATATTGATCTTGTATCCTGCAAATTTGCTGATCTCATAGTGTGTACGTGTGGATTTCTTAAGAATCAGAGCTTGGGAGATAGGGATTCCCATTTTCTTGGCCACATCTACTTTGTGTAGTCTCTGTTACACTGAGCTGTGGTGTAAGAAGACAAGGAGTACGTCATGGTTCAAGTGCCACAGATTCTTGCTGTTCTTCCCAATATTTTCTTGAATAAATGTTTCTTCATTTTCCATATGCCATTAGGACAATCTTCAAAGACATTAATGCCACCCTGTACCACACAGACATAGCACTTGCTCTCTTTCCCACTCATTTTACAATGAATGCTCCTTAGAAAGTCTCTTTGCAAATTTCTTTTCCACCACTTATGGATGTTTCTATGAATAACAAAATTTAATGCACATAATTGAAGCCTTCCCATCTATGAAAAATAGGATAAATTAATTTTTGTCTCTATGAAACACTTGAAATATAATAGTTCATTGAAGTGAGAAGAGAGAACACATTACGAAATTCATTTAGTTTTAACCTTGACTGAGCACGTGTCTTCTGCCTTTGGCTTATTTTTTCTGATGTATTTGTAAAGGCTAGGGCTGCATTTGTTCCTGTAACCAGGCAGTGCTCTTCCCAGGAACCCATCCAGGGTCACAGAGAATGAAAAAAGGCCACTGCACTGTTTCTTGTAATACTGTGGTTTTATATATGTTATCTCATTTAATTCTTACAGAAATTCTGTATGTAAATATTATTATGTCTAATGTACAAAAAACTAAGCTAGCTCAGAGAAATTAAAAAACTTAATGTGGAAAAAAAAGTTTATAACATTTCGAGGGGGATCCAGGATACTATTGCAATGTTCAGTGGGTCGGATAGGATTTATTCAATTATACACAAAGAAAGTACCCACAAAAATAATAAGAAAATGATAAATTGGCCACCCTAAGCTTAAAATACTCTTCACAATAAGACATCGAAACAAAATTGAAAGTAAGTCATGTATTAGAAGACATTAGCAATGTACATTACTGACAGAATTCAGAAAGAATACTTCCAAATTAATAACATAAAGAAAAATCAATAAAAATGGGCAATGCCAATGGATAGGTAATTAAAAAAAAGAATGGCCAATGAACATAAAAAATGCTCAACTTCATTAGTAATCAAATAAATGCAAATTTTAAAATGAAGATGCTATTTCACATCCATATGACTGACAAAAAATCAATCAGGCAATAAATGTTGGCAATGATGTGGAGAAACAGAAAGTGTAACATAATGAATGTGGGGTTATAAGTTGGTACAATTATTTTCAAGAGCAATTTGACAATATCTAGTAAAGTTCAGGATACAAAAATCTAATAACCTGATCAATCAATTCCAAATTAGCCTATAAAAAACTGAACATCTATGCAATGAGATGTATAAAAGTGTTCATAGTAAGCCTCTTGGTGACAGAAATGAAAAGAAAAATCAATAAAAGAATGAGTGATGTGCCTATGTTTTCCTCTAAGAGTTTTATACTGTCTGGTCTTTAACCCATTTTGAATTTATTTTTGTGTATGGTGTTAAGGAGTGTTCTAATTTCATTTTTTTACATGTAGAAAACATAGGCAGAACACTCTGACATAAATTGCAGCAAGATCTTTTTTGACCCACCTCCTAGAGTAATGAGAATAAAAACAAAATTTAAAAAATGGAACATAATTAGACTTAAAGGCTTTTGCACAGCAAAGGAAACCATAAACAAGACAAAAAGACAACCCTCAGAATGGGAGAAAATATTTGCAAATGAAGCAAATGACAAAGGATTAATCTCCAAAATATACAAGCAGCTCATGCAGCTCAATATCAAAAAAAAAAAAACAAAGCCAATCGAAAAATGGGTGGAATACCTAAATATACATTTCTGCAAAGAAGACTACAGATGGTCAATAGACACATGAAAAGATGCTCAACATCACTAATTATTAGAGAAATGCAAATAGAAACTACAATGAGATATCACCTCACACTGGTCAGAATGGCCATTATTAAAAAATCTACAAACTAAATGCTGGAGAGGGTGTGCAGAAAAGGGAACCCTCTTGTGCTGTTGGTGGGAATTTAAATTGATACAACCACTATGGAGAACACTATGGAGGTTCCTTAAAAAACTAAGACTAGAACTACCATGTGACCCAGGAATCCCACTATTTGGCATAAACCTTGAGAAAACCACAATTCAAAAAGACATATACACCCAAAGTTCATTGCAGCACTATTTACAATAGCCAGGACATGAAAACAACCTAAATGTCTATCAACAGAGGAACAGATAAAGAAGATATTGTACATATATACAATGGAAAATTACTCAACCATAAAAGGAACAAAATTAGGTCATTTGTAGAGACGTGGATGGACCTAGAGACTGTCATACAGAGTGAAGTAAGTCAGAAAGAGAAAAACAAATATCGTATATTAATGCATGTATATGGAATCTGAAAAAATTGGTATAGACAATCTTATTTACAAAGCAGAAATAGAGACACAGACATAGAGAACAAACATATGGATACCAAGGGGGAAAGGGTGGTGGCGGGATGAACTGGGAGATTGGGATTGACATATATACACTATTGATACTATGTATAAAATAGATAAATAATGAGAACCTACTCTGTGGTGATCTAAATGGGAAGTAAATCCAAGAAAGCGGGGATATATTTATACATATAGCTGATTCACTTTGCTGTACAGTAGAAACTAACACAACACTGTAAAACAACTATACTACAATAAATATTTTTTTAAAAAAGAATGAATGAGTCTAAATATACATCAATTGAAAAGTGGATGAATATATTTTGGTATATACATCCAATAAAATCTATTCAGCAGTGAGAATGAATGAACTAGATCAAATGCATCAATATGGATAAATCTTTACCACATTAGATAAAATATACAAGTTGCATATTTAAGTACAGTATTATATCATGTATATAAAATGTTACAACATCACAGCAATTTTTATATCACTAATGAATGCACAGATATATAATGAGTGATTACACAAACTCACATATGTATGAATAAGTGCAAAATTCAATAATATTCAATAGAGCCATCACCAATGAGGAGCAAGACAAATGGAATTGATGAGAGGCACACATGGCACTATAACTATGTGTATAACATTTTCTTTCTTTTTGTTTTGTTTGGTATTATTATTCTTTATTTTATTATACAATTTTCAGGTATACAGCATTATAATTCTACATCTGTACACACTACAAAGTGATCACTGCCATAACTCTACTTATCATCCATCACCATACAGTTGACCTCCTTCACTCATTTTGCCCACCCCAAAACACTTTCCCCTCTGGTAACCACTAATCTGATTTCTGTATAAGTTTGTTTTTGTTTTATTTTGTTTCTTCATTTGTTTTGTTGTTTAGATTCCTCATATGAGTGAAATCATATGGTATTTGTCTTTCTCTGACTTCTTTCACTTGGCATAATACCTTCAAGGTTCATCCATGTTGTTCACAAATGGCAGGATTTCATTCTTTTTATGGCTGAGTACTATTCCATTTTAGATATAGATATAGATGATATAGATACAGATATTTTAGATAGAGATATAGAGATATACACATACATACCACATCTTCTTTATCCATTAATTCTTTGATGAACACTTAGGTTGTTTCCATATCTTGGCTATTGTAAATAATACTGCAATGAACGTGGGGTGCACATATCTTTTAAATTAGATTTTTTGGATTTGATACCAAAAGAAAAGGCAACAAAGGCAAAAATACTACATCAAACTAAAAAGCATCTGCACAGCAAAGGAAACCATCAACAAAATAAAAAGGCAACCTACTGAGTAGGAGAAAATGTTTGCAAATCATATATTCAATAAGGGGTTAATATGCAAAAAATATGAAGAATTCATACAATTCAACAACTGAAAGACAAACACCTGATTAAAAAACGGGCAGAGGATATGAATAGACATTTTTCCAAAGAAGAAATACAGATGGCCAGCAGGCACATGAAAAGATGTTCAACATCACTAATTATTAGGAAAATGCAAATCAAAACCACAATGAGAGATTATGTCGCACCTATTAGCATGGCTATTATCAAAAAGACAAGAGATAACAAATGTTGGAGAGGATGTGGAGAAAATGGAACATTTGTACACTGTTGATGGACTGTAAATTGGTGCAGCCACTATGGAAAACAGTATGGAGATTCCTCAAAAAATTAAGAATAAACTACCATATGAACCAGCTATTCCACTTTGGGGTATTTATCCAAAGAACAAAAATTGAAAACATGTATGCATCACTATGATCATTGCAGCATTTTATTTCTTTTAAAAATAATTTGAAAAAATATGAGACTATTAAAATTTTGTAATTGGCTCATAGTTGTTTATAATATTGTTTTCTACATGTTCTGCATTTGAAATGCTTTATAACAAAAACCATGTTAGAAATTTTGAAAAATTTCATGTGTTAGCCTGGATAAGAGACAACTGAAGATAAATATTATAGCTCTTTCAAATCTTAGAAAATTGTCATATAGAATACTGACGAGTCTCATTCTGTGTTGATCTCAAGTGTAGAACAGAAAAATGAAAACCTAAAATTACACAGTGAAATATGAAGATGCAAAAGAATTTTTAAATATCTTGAGGAGTAGAAATGTGTGCTCCTTTTTTCTGATCCTTGTGCTCCTCCTACTCTTTAAGGAGAAACTTTTAGAGATGCCATAGCAGGAATTCCTGTAGTGGATGGAAAGTTGTATTAAAGCTTTAAGATTATCTTCTGTGTCTCTATGATTTGATTAAAAGGAGATAATTAATCATCCTCAAGGTGAAACGAGGGGTTGTACTGCAACTCAAAATATGGTAGCTTTTGTGATTCCTTGGCTTTAAATTTTATTTTAAATTTTATTGGCTTGACAGCATGTTGATATATTTTGTGACCAGAGACTACGTTAAATACATAGTTAACAAGAAGAAAATTTCAAATCATCTTGATGGGCTGAATAAAGTGGCCTAAAAAAACAAATAAATATAAATAATAGATAATCACATACAAAAATAAGACATTTACAAGATGTACCTGTGGCCCAATTAAAAAAAAAATACCTACGCCATACAAAAAAAGGGGTATTTTTCTCAGCATTTGTGAAAAAGACAATGGTGAGCTCCATGTCAGTCAAAAGACTGAACAGAATTCAAAAATGGTCATTCCCTTCCTAGAATGCACTAATAGATATTCCTGTCTAGAAAATGGAATTGATAGTACCACAGTTATAGATGACACAGTACAAAGTATGAAACCAGAGGAGAATGACCAAATAGTAAAGGTATTCACAGCACTGATACATGAAGAAAAATTAAAGGAACTACAGAATTGGAAAAGATAAATTAAAAGGGAAGGGCAAGCAATAGCTCTTTCCAAACATAAGAATGCTCTCATGTGGAAGAAGGATTAGTTTTAAGACTGATAGTTATTTTAGACCAATTTAAAGAAAAAATATTCTAAAAATGTAAAGAAATCCTAAAATGCAAAAGACAACCTTGTGATATAGTAAGTTCTTCATCACTGAGAGTGTTTAAGCAGATGCTGAATGACAATTTTCAATGTTGTTTTTTCAGGCATTCATGCATCAGGTATGATTCTCCCTAAAGAACTAGGTGAGTATCTATGAGTACCAAATTGGTACCAACATTAGTCCCAAAAGTAAAAGTACCTTTTATGAAGGTCTGGAAGATTGTGATTTATTTAAATCATGGAACCATTCCATCTTGCTTTATCAAATTGTGTTTGTTTTTTAACAAAAATCATTATTTTTTGTTTTTGGAAAAAAATATTATATATAATTTAAGAAATTAAGAAAATGTATATAGGAAAATGCAAAAAACACACAGAGTTTGTTGTACCATACCTAATTATGCATATCAGCTGAATATCATTCCAGGCAATGAATTAGAAAGATATAAAGGTAAATGGATAGATGGATGGATGGACAGATGGATAGGTAGGTATTTAGATAGATGATGATAGATAGATGATAGATAAATAAATTAATATTAGAAAATATTTTATAAGTGTTGGACCCTAATGCATGCATTATTTTAAAAAATAAGTATTCAATGAAAATTTATATGAGTTTAACAAGAAACTGAAGTGAAATTTAAGGAAATGCTGAAGATTTTAAAAAGTATTACTTCATCATAAGAAATTATTTCCTTGACTAATACCTCCCAGTTTCCTCCTCCCCCCAGCCCCTGGTACCCACCATTCTACTCTCTGATTCTATGAGTTAGACTATTTTAGATTCCTTATCTAAGTAGTAACATGTAGTATTTGTCCTTCTCTATCTTGCTTATTTCACTTAGCCTAAGTCCTAGAGAACTACCATATGGTACAGTACCTATAGTTTATAATACTGTATTATATACTTAAAAATTAGCCAACAAGGTAGATAATATGTTGTGTTCTTATCACACAAAAATGGTAACATATTAATAGAGAGAGTAAGAGAAAACTTTTGGAGGTGATGAATATGTTTATGGCATTGATATTGGTGGTGGTTTTATGGATGCATATTTATCTCCAAACTCATCAATTTGTTTTCATTAATTATGTATAGTTTTTTATATCAATTATACTTCAATAAAGTGTTTTTTTCAAAAAAGAAATTGTTCCTTGATATTTATCTCTAAATATAAGAAAATAGATTCTGAAAACAATTGTTTGCTTTTTGTGTCTTTAATTCCTCTTTTAAAGTTTACAGAGTATCAATTGGCTCTGTACCTAAAAGATAGACATAGTATTCTTACATGTTGTCATACCTCCCTCTCTTCCTTTTCCTGACTTGAGATTTATGTTATTATTTTTACACCATCAAGATTTATATTATTTAAGTATCTTCTGTTACTAAAATTTGCACAAGTTTATAATTGTGTGTTTTGTTCTTTATTTGATGTATCTCTTAATTCACTTGGTTTCATCATCAAGGAGTTGTTTTTTTTTTTTCAAAAAGCTTTCAGAAATATTACTTCTTCAATTCTTTAATATTTTAGAATGCTTATTGCCTTTATGTTTCACCACTTTTTTCTGGGTTAAGAATTCTTGGGTCACATTATATTTCCTTTAGAAATAAGATGTTTCTTTGTCTTAAAGTTCAATCACTTAACCATGGGATATGTCTTATTTGTGTGACCATTCAGTGTCAGTTTTTCCTGGAAGCTTTTATACCTCTTTTTTCATTCTCTGGAAATTCACTTTTATTATATATTTTAATAATTTTCCTAATCAATATGTTGAGTTCTTTACTTTAGAGACACCAGTTATCCACATAGGAAATTTTCTTTGTCTTCCATATCTATTTTTTTCTGCTTAGTTTGTCATTCACAGTTGTGTTCACTGTAATTATCTTAAGTCTTTCCTCCATGTTAATAACTTGCTTTTTATCCATATCTGTTCTTTGCTCTTTCTAGTTTATTAATTACCTAAAGAAGTTCCGACCCTTGATTTATTAAGTCAATAATCTCATTTTTTTCTCTCATATTTTAGCTCATTTTGTTTAATCCAAGTTGATCTATAGTAAAAACATTTGTGGTTACTTTCCTTGTGTTCCTTGGCTTATGTTTTCTTTAGGTATAGTTTCTTTCTCTGTCTTTTGTATTGAAAATGTCTCACATTTTTCTTCTTTTGTTGTAATGCATTGCCATTAATATCCATGCCAAATCTTTTTAGCTTTTTCACACTGTGGAATCCCTGTAGCTTTGTCTAGACCTTTTCCTTTGTTCTCCTTTAAGATGGGTAACTTTAACTCCCTTGACAATTCTTCTGAGAGTTAAATGTTTCCTCCAAGGAACAGTTGTTTCAGGCTGGTTTCTTAATGTCCTATCCACTTTTTCTGTAGTCTGCTTCCATGGAGAGAAGAAAGGACAATCTTGTGCCTGGATTCCCTTTCCCAGGTTTTGTTTTGTCTGCTGTACCAAGATGAACTCTCCTAATTGTCAAATGTATTCCATTCCCTTGACGTGTATCCTCCAATTTCAAATTTACTTCACTAATTCAATTAGCCTTAGAATCTTCACTTCTGTCAGAGAAATTCAGTTACATAACTTCCTCTGTTTTACACTTATGCTCCAGCATGTGTTTTCTCTAAGAGAGTCAAAATAAGGATACCCAATTAGTCTGCTTTCTCACATTAGGTAAAATTAGTGAAAATTCTCAGGATTTTGTGGAATCACCATTACAGTTTCTAAAGTGTAGGAGTGGGGTGGGCCTTGTCATATTCCTCTCTAACATCTGTTCTTCCACATTATCACTTCTTTCTTTGGCTGCCACTTTTTGAAACTAATTACATTGGGCTGTGCCTCTTGTTTAGGTTTTGCTAGCTTTTTCTTATTAATTTAAAAATTTTATTTCTTATTGTTTTTGCTGTTTTTCTCATATTAATATTTGCTGGTTTTTATTAAATGTTCTTTTAAATAAGAATCTGAGAAAAATTAGAGCAGGAATATTCTCTTAGGCAGTTTTTTTCCCTCCCATTTAAAACTGAAAATCTGAAAAAAAAAAAAAAAAACAAAACTGAAGATCTGAAGATTTGCTTTTATATGGTCCAAGTCTAGAATTATTACGAAATGAGAAAATGACTTTGTGCTTTATGGCTGAGTGATTTTAAGAAAGTTTCATTGTAAATAAAACCTTCTGAACTGTTGTAAAGTATAAAGGTGCATAATCTGTGAAAGCATGAAATTTGGTTCCCATAGAAATAGTGGATATCTAGACCACAAAAAATTTTATTAAAAGAGTAAGATTTTTCCAAGTGCACATGTTTCATGTGTGCAAATAATGTCGGAAGTCTTATTTAAGGTCAAAAACCAAAAAATGTATAATGTTCCCTTGGAATTATTTATATTTATTTTTCATTACTATTTCATTTTGGTCTTATCCACTATATTACCACTATCAAAGTTTTAAAATTTATTCATGTGGTATCATTTTTATCTTTTTATATAACCTAATACAACATTAATATGAACAAATGGAAAAGATTTGCCACTTAATCATATAAATTAGAAATGAAAAAGACATATTGATCATCTTGTCCAGCCTCCTCCATTTTTTCTAAATATATGTTTTGTTTTTAACTAAAAGTCATGGTTTTGCTATGAAACAAAAAACACATTGATTTGGTTTAATGCTGAAAGTTTAAATAAAAATTCAACCCTAATGGGACAATACAAAGTCCTATTTTAAGTATATGATCTTCAGCTAATTCTATGCAGTATTACATTTTATCTTCCTAGCAATCATGTGTACATGCTATCATTTTCTTCAGTGAGAAAGTGCTGTGTATGAGTTACAAGTTATTTCAATGTCACCTAAAGCCTGACTCGGTAGAACTTCTGACAGGAAGAGAGTAAGGTCTAAGTGTGTTTGCCAGTTATGATGTTATGCCCAATAACGAATTGTACTTCTGTGTAATTAATCTGCAGGATACATATTCCTAAGCAGTGTGTTAACAACCAAAAATATGTAGCTTTTTAACTTCTCTCTCACATTGTTTATTAATTTCTATTTTGTTTCAACTTACCCAGAAAACCAGAAATGTGTTAATATTGAAGCTTCACTGAGGTAATAAAAGTCTCTGAAATTGTGAATACACATTATTTGTAAATATAAAGTCATAATTAAGAACCTAGATGTTCAAAGTAATATATATGTCCATCAAACACAGAAGCAAAAGCAGGCAAGAAATCATTGGTGATATATATCATTTAGGCAGTTAAAATGCAGGAAATATAGTCACCAAAGAAGAAACGGACAAGGATTGAAACAAATGATGTTAAAATAAATCTGGGAAAATCTGGAGGTAAAGAAACAGTGGATGTAATAAAAAGTATTGCCCTAAATACTGGATGCAATCTGGTGGGAAACTGATGTGCTACGACTTTTATCTTAAAATTACCTGTGTTCTAGTAAAATAATAACTTTAAAAGATTAAAGATCATGTTTTTGGCTTATAAATTGTCTTACTGTGAAAAATTTTACTCTTCATATATAAAAGATGCACAAAGAGAAGAAATGTTTTATGAATTGGTCTCCTAAATAGTAAATAAATTGCTTACTTTCATTGTTTGATAATCCTTGATGTTTCTGCATGCTGTGCACTGGAGAAGTATGTAAACATTTTAATATGATGGGAAATCCCAGTTTTTCTTTAAAAAATTGGCAACATTATCAGTCAAAAACATGATAAAACATCATAATCTATTTCTAAATGCTTTGCATTTTAATATGGTTAAAGTTAAGGCAGTAAGTAATTTCAGAGATTTTCCCTTGAGCTACATAGTTCTTTTCATATGTAATTATTCTCTGAGTGCATTAGATAATGCTATGGTTCCCACAGCTGTATACACATCTATAAATCATTAATGAGGCAGTTAACTGAAATAAAACTATAAAAGATTCGCATTACCCAGCAGAGCCCTGTTTTAATTTACTTCTAGTTATTTACAATTAATTTTTCCTTTTGGAATAATGATTGCAAGTAATTTAGGATCCCTTTATTCATACAGAAATTAGAAGTCTGTTCATCAAAATTTTTTTTTTTTTCCTGTGTAACAGAGACTCTTCAGTGACCACTATGGGGCCTGAGGAGATATTTTTTACTAGATTAAACCTCATCTTACTTTCCATTCCTACCCTCCATATTTGCCTCCCTCCCACCTACAAGGCAGGGATATTTTGGGGAGTCCAGAAATGGAAGGAAAACACTTTTGCCCAAAAATGGGATAAGGAGAATGAGCCCAGTGATAGAAATTTGGGAGAGTATATTTATTGATTATGCTTTGAAGGACTATCTTTTTCATTGTTTCTTAATTCATGAAAAGGATTCAGTGTTAAAAGTGAAAACCAAATAAAAGTTTTGAATGTATCTAATGTAAGTATAAATGAAACATACTACTTATGTGATAACAAAAGATGTCTATAAAAGAATTACCTTTCAAGTATAGCATAAAAATGCTTTGACGTTTATCAACTCATTTTACATTACTCTACCTGTCATATTGTAATGGTAATATTCATATGCCACACTTTCATATTTTCATTTCTCTACAGATCATCATCCCCCAAACACTGATATGCAATAGTCTATCGATGCCAAAAGGATTATTCTTCCCTTGCTTTACACCCAGCAATGACAGAAACATCATGGAGAATAAAAGAGAGAAGAGTGAGGAGCCCTAATTATCACTGACAGATAAATACTTAAGGAAGCTATCCAAATAGGCAAAACTCTCATTGTGGTTTTAATGTATGTACATATGTATATATATTATGTATTTGTAGGAATCACTATTTTATTATATCACCTAGCCTAGCACCTGACATTAGCATGATTGGTATACAGACAAGATTGACAAGTTTTGGTGGGAAAGTCTGGTTTGTAAAGAGAACATTTCAGAGCAAGAAACACAATCTCAGGAGTGTAGGTGTGAGTGGAGTACTACAGTGTAGTGAGGTTTTCTTTAGTATAATTCCTTAGCTATTCTTTGTTTTTCTACCCTTCTTCATTTTTATTCCCTCAATCCTAAGTCAGTGTTTTGATGGTCTAGATTCGTTTTCCATTTTTATGTAAATAGCCTTCTTCCATGGCTTAACTTGGATCTAACAATTAATCTTCTGAATAGTAAGTGATATTTAGTTTCCCTGGTATATTTTCTTGTCTTGTCTGTATTTTCACCATGTATATACATTTATTTTCCAATTAAAAATGCAAATAATTTAAAATAACAACTATAAAGGGCAATTCCTAACAACGTAACTTGAGATGTTTTGGAACTGAGAAACAGGTTTATCTAGCAGTGCTCTTGTCACTCTATTTAGACAATGGCTTACTTTCTCAATATATGGAACACTGGAAACAAACTTCGCCTATATCACATTTTAACCTCAGGCTAAGTCAGCCGTGATTATTAACGGATGCCAGATCTTGTAATTCTGAGTCACATTTTTAGCGTTGATGCCTTAAAAGGAAAACATCGTATAAGAGGTTTAGAAAAACTTAATTTTGAAAAGTACATTTCCTTTCCTGAATAAAGTCAATTTCATTGTGTGGTCTTAGTTAATATGTAAATGATAATTATATATATCTATAGATATCTCAAAAAATTAGTTAAAAAGCAAATAATTTTGCTGTACATATATATATTCTATCTTGATCAATAGATACAATTCCTCACAGGTGTGTTTTCAAGATTCAGAGAATTATTTATAATCAAAAGGTTCTGACTGATTATCAGATATCATGACTTAAAAAAAAATTGCTTCCTGGAATTTTATCAAGTAAGTGCCTTCACATGTCTATAATATTTTTGTGACCCTGGCAAACTTAGATTATATTCTTTTCAAACATTTAAAAGCTAAAAATTCTTTAGCTCCACCTCAAAGTGGCTGCAGCCAAAGGAAGCTAAGGTTCTTTACCTGTCAGAATATGAATTATTATCTATTATATGTCATTTGTAGTATATGAAGTACTTTGAAGAATAATTATATATGATTTCAGTCCCCAGGAATCATGAGGAATGAACCTTCTCATAAGGCTATCTTACTCATAAGATATATCTTACTGTGTGAGGTATTTAAATATCTTAAAATATTTTTCTTAGAAAAACAAACATTAAATGTTAAAACCCATTAAAACCATGAGAAACATCACAAAATGAACTAATACAACATCATTAAGAGAAAAACCTACCTATATTAGGTTTCATATAGGTATATCAAAATAAAATTATAGAAGTGTGTTATTTGATATGGCCCACTACAAATATTTTGTCAATCAGGCAATTACTTGTGAACTACAAAGGAAGACACAGCTCTAGAGAGTTAACTTTAAGTAGAAGCTTTCCTCAAAATGTTAATATAATGTTATTACAATGTGAAAAGCATGTGAAATCATCCCTTTTATTTTAAAACAAAAGGAATGGAGAAGTAAAGCTTTCTGAAAAATTAAGACACTGTGCCAGTAAGACTTAACTCAGTAGGATAAGTTTAATATTATTTAGATGGATGTGTGTAGTTAAATACACTCATGGATGTGTGAGTAAAATTGAACTATTTACTTAAAATCATATACACTACTTGAAAAACATAGTCTTTCTTGAAATTTTCACTTTGTACAAAAGCATGTCCCTCTTTATTTGTAAAAATATGAGTGTTTATTATTGAACAGAGAGTGGCTGAAAATAAATCTCAGAAGAAGAAATATCACTTTAAATTAAGAAAATTATGATATATCAAAGGCATTTTATAACATCAAGCCACATAAATCATGACTTTAGTTTTATTCTTCTTAATTGGGTGCCTGCAGGGAAAAAATTCCAGACCCACTAAATGAGTATGAAGTTAATTTTCTTTAGAGATTAAACAGGTACAGAGAAAGGGTTCTCTACTGACAGATACATCAGATTCCAAGTACTAAATTACCATAGTAAAAAGACTGAAAGTAACATTGGAGAGACAAAATCCTTCTTCATCATTTCTGAGACAACTTGGAGAAAGCTAAATCAAGAATGGGGCTGCTTAATACAGAGAAAGACAGATATAGTGTAATATCACATACATTTGGAATTTGTAAAAGCTGAACTCACAGAAACAGAAAGAAGAACAGTAGTTACCAGGGGCAGGAGTGGGGTGGGAATTGGGGAGATGTTGGTCAAAAGGTAAAAATTTGCAACTAGAAAATGAATAAATTCTGAAGATCTAACACACAGTCTTGTGATTATACTCAATAATACTGTATGATATATTTCAAAATTGCTAAGAGACTAGATATAAATATTCTCACCACCAAAAGAAATGATAATTATGTGACGTGATAGAGATGATAGGTAGTGCTACAGAGGTAATCACATCACATTATATAAATGTATCAAATCAGCTGGTTGTATGTCTTAAACATTATATGTTAATTACATCTCAGTTTAAAACACACAAATGTAATAAAATGGTTATAAGAGTAATAAAAAGAATCGGGCTGCCTATTAAAATATACGAACTTCAAGTCCTTTATAACTCAACTCGAAATCAAACTCAAAATTTCTTCATTTTAATTCTTGATATTTTTACTCCCAAATGAATAAGGGTACCTCAGTCTCCTCAGAACAAATGAATCAGCCATGGAATAAAGTGGTTTCACCTTGAAGTCAAATGTTGTAACAATAGTGGCATACAAAAGTGGAGTTACAAATTCAATGAACAATTTAGAAATGACATGTCTGTAAATGACATTATCTTATAAGTTGAAATTAAGTCATTGAGAAATACCTATTGAGCATCTACTTTATATTAGAAGGTAAATTAACCCACAATTACCATTGAAAACCTACAATGATTAGGATATATACTGAGAAGTACACAAAAGACGTAAGTGACCTGTTCTCTGAAGGAATGTTGATCTTGATGGTGACATACGAATTTAACTAGTGAGTAAGATCTAGCTAAACTGATGTAAACAAATGTGATAGGAAGGTAAAAGGTGTTTCTTCCACTAAGACTGTACATTTAATTGTTTGAGCTTCACTTTCCTAGAGCTTAATTCTGTCTTTTTTTTTGAATTATATTTTATTTATTTTTTTATACACCAGGTTCTTATTAGTTATCCATTTTTATACATGTTAGTGAATATATGTCAATCTCAATCTCCCAATTCATCACAGCACCACCACCACCCCCCACCGCTTTTCCCCTTGGTGTCCATACGTTTCTTATCTACATCTGTGTCTCAATTTCTGCCCTGCAAACCGGTTCATCTGTACCATTTTTCTAGGTTCCACATATATGCATTAATATATGATATTTGTTTTTCTCTTTCTGACTTACTTCACTCTGTATGACAGTCTCTAGATTCATCCACGTATCAACAAATGACCCAATTTTGATCCTTTTTATGGTTGAGTAATATTCTATTGTATATATGTACCACAACTTCTTTATACATTCGTATGTCGACGGACATTTAGGTTGATTCCATGACCTGGCTATTGTAAATAGTGCTGCAATGAACATTGGGATGCATGTGTCTTTTTGAACTGTGTTTTTCTCTGGGTATATGCCCAGTAGTGGGATTGCTGGGTCATATGTTAATTCTATTTTTAGTTCTTTAAGGAACCTCCATACTGTTCTCCATAGTGGCTGTATCAATTTACATTCCCAACAACAGTGCAAGAGGGTTACCTTTCCTCCACCCCCTCTCCAGCATTTGTTGTTTGTAGATTTTCTAACTGGTGTGAGGTGATACCTCATTGTAGTTTTGATTTACATTTCTCTAATAATTAGTGATGTTGAGCAGCTTTTCATGTGCTTTTGGCCATCTGTATGTCTTATTTGGAAAAATGTCTATTTAGGTCTTCTGCCCATTTTTGGATTCGGTTGTTTGCTTTTTGATATTGAGCTGCATGAGCTGTTTATATATTTTGGAGATTAATCCTTTGTCCTTTGATTTGTTTGCAAATATTTTCTCACATTCTGAGGGTTGTCTTTTCATCTTGTTTGTAGTTTCCTTTGCTTTGCAAAAGCTTTTAAGTTTCATTAGGTCCCATTCGTTTATTTTTGTTTTTGTTTCCATTACTCTAGGAGGTAGATCAAAAAAGATCTTGCTGTGATTTATGTCAAAGAGTGTTCTTCCTATGTTTTCCTCTAAGAGTTTTATAGTGTCTGGTCTTACATTTAGGTCTCTAATCCATTTTGAGTTTATTTTTGTGTATGGTGTTAGGGAGTGTTGTAATTTCATTCTTTTACATGAAGCTGTCCAGTTTTCCCAGCACCACATATTGAAGAGACTGTCTTTTCTCCATTGTATATCCTTGCCTCCTTTGTCATAGATTAGTTGACCATAGGTGCGTGGGTTTATCTCTGGGCTTTCTATCTTGTTCCATTGATCTCTATCTTTGTTTTTGTGCCAGTACCAAATTGTCTTGATTACTGTAGCTTTGTAGTATAGTCTGAAGTCAGGGTATCTGATTCCTCCAGCTCCATTTTTTTCCCTCAAGACTGCTTTGGCTATTCGGGGTCTTTTGTGTCTCCATACAAATTTTAAGATTTTTCATTCTAGTTCTGTAAAAAAATGCCATTGGTAATTTAATAGGGAATGCATTGAATCTGTATATTGCTTTGTGTAGTAGAGTCATTTTCACAATGTGGATTCTTCCAATCCAAGAACACCGTATATCTCTTCATCTGTTTGGGTCATCTTTAATTTCTTTCATCAGTGTCTTATAGTTTTCTGCATACAGGTCTTTTGTCTCCCTAGGTAGGTTTATTCCTAGGTATTTTATTCTTTTTGTTGCAATGGGAAATGGGAGTGTTCCCTTAATTTCTCTTTCAGATTTTTCATCATTAGTGTATAGGAATGCAAGAGATTTCTGTGCATTAATATTGTATCCTGCAACTTTACAAAATTCATTGATTAGCTCTAGTAGTTTTCTGGTGGCATCTTTAGGATTCTGTATGTATAGTATCATGTCATCTGCGAAGAGTGACAGTTTTACTTCTTCTTTTCCAATTTGTATTCCTTTTATTTCTTTTTCTTCTCTGATTGCCATGGCTAGGACTTCCAAAACTATGTTGAATTATAGTGGTGAGAGTGGACATCCTTGTCTTGTTCCTGATCTTAGAGGAAATGCTTTCAATTTTTCATCATTGAGAATGATATTTGCTGTGGGTTTGTCATATATGGCCTTTATTATGTTGAGGTAGCTTCCCTCTCTGCCCACTTTCTGGGGAGTTGTTATCATAAATGGGTGTTGAATTTTGTCAAAAGCTTTTTATGCATCTATTGAGATGATCATATGGATTTTATTTTTCAGTTTGTTAATATGGTGTATCACATTGATTGATCTGCATATATTGAAGAATCCTTGCATCACTGGGATAAATCCCACTTAATGATGGTGTATGATCCTTTTAATGTGCTGTTGGATTCTGTTTGCTAGCATTTTGTTGAGGATTTTTGCATCTATATTCATCACTGATATTGGTCGGTAATATATACATTTTTTTGTAGCATCTTTTTCTGGTTTTGGCATCAGGGTGATGGTGGCCTCATAGAATGAGTTTGGGAGTGTTCTTTCCTCTGCAATTTTTTGGAAGAGTTTGAGAAGGATTGGGTGTTAGCTCTTCTCTAAATGTTTGATAGAATTCACCTGTGAATCCATCTGGTCCTGGACTTTTTTTGTTGTAAGATTTTTAATCACAATTTCAATTTCATTACTTGTGATTGGTCTGTTCATATTTTCTATTTCTTCCCGGTTCAGTTTTGGAAGGTTATATCTTTTTAGAATTTGTCTATTTCTTCCAGGTTGTCCTTTTTATTGGCATAGAGTTGCTTGTAGTAGGCTCTTAGGATGCTTTGTATTCCTGCAGGGTCTGTTGTAACTTCTCATTTTTCATTTCTAATTTTACTGATTTGAGTCATCTCCCTCTTTTTCTTGATGAGTCTGGCTAATGGTTTATCAATTTTGTATATCTTCTAAAAGAACCAGCTTTTAGTTTTATTGATCTTTGCTACTGTTTTCTTTGTTTCTATTTAATTTATTTCTGCTATTATCTTTATGATTTACTTCCTTCTACTAACTTTGGGTTTGTTTGTTCGTCTTTCTCTAGTTCCTTTAGGTGTAAGGTTATATTGTTTGAGATTTTTCTTGTTTCTGGAGGTACGCTTGTATTGCTCTAAACTTCCCTCTTATAACTGCTTTTGCTGCATCCCATAGGTTTGGATCGTTGTGTTTTCATTGTCATTTGTCTCTAGGTATTTTTTGATTTCCTCTTTGATTTCTTCAGTGACGTCTTGGTTCTTTAGTAACGTATTGTTTAGCCTCCATATGTTTCTGTTTTTTACGTTTTTTCCCTGTAATTGATTTCTAATCTCACAGCGTTGTGGTCAGAAAAGATGCTTGGTCTGATTTCAATTTTCTTAAATTTACTGAGGCTTGATTTGGGACCCAAGATGTGATATCCTGGAGAGTGTTCTGTGCGTACTTGAGAAGAAAGTGGAATCTACTGTTTTTGGATGGAATATCCTATAAATATCAATTAAATCTATCTGGTCTATTGTGTCATTTAAAGCTTGTGTTTTCTTAGTAATTTTCTGTTTGGATGATCTGTCCATTGGTGTAAGTGAGGTGTTAAAGTCCCCCACTATTATTGTGTTACTGTCAATTTTCTCTTTTATAGCTGTTAACAGTTGCCTCATGTATTGTGGTGCTCCTATGTTGGGAGCATATATATTTATAATTGTTATATCTTCTTCTTGTATTGATCCCTTGATCATTATGTAGTGTCCTTCCTTGTCTCTTGTAACATTCTTTATTTTAAAGTCTACTTTGTCTGATATAAGTATTACTACTCCAGCTTTCTTTTGACTTCCATTTGCATGGAATATCTTTTTCCATCCCCTGACTTTCAGTCTGTATATGTCCCTATGTCTGAAGTTGGTCTCTTGTAGACAGCATATATATGGGTCTTGTTTTTGTATCCATTCAGCAAGCCTGTGTCTTTTGGCTGGAGCATTTAATCTGTTCACATTTAAGGTAATTACCGACATATATGTTCCTGTTACCTTTTTCTTAATTAATTTAGGTTTGTTTTTGTAGGTCCTTTCCTTTCTTTTTTTTTTTTTTTCTTTTAACATCTTTATTAGAGTATAATTGCTTTACACAGGTGTGTCAGTTTCTGCCTTATAACAAAGTGAATCAGCTATACATATACATATGTCCGCATATCTCTTCCCTCTTGCATCTCCCTCCCTCCCACCCTCCCTATCCCACCCCTCTACGTGGTCACAAAGCACCAAGCTGATCTCCCTGTGCTATGTGGCTGCTTCCCACTCCCTATCTATTTTACGTTTCGTAGTGTATATATGTCCATGCCACTCTCTCACTTTGTCCCAGCTTACCCATTCCCACCCCCCCGTATCCTCAATCCATTCTCTAGTAGGTCTGTATCTTTATTTCCGTCTTGCCCCTAGGTTCTTCTGACCATTTTCTTTTTTTCTTCATTCTTTTTTTAGATTCCATATATATGTGTTAGCATATGGTATATGTTTTTCTCTTTCTGACTTACTTCACTCTGTATGACAGTCTCTAGATCCATCCACCTCACTACAAATAACTCAGTTTCATTCCTTTTTATGGCTGAGTAATATTCCATTGTATATGTGTGCCACATCTTCTTTATCCATTCCTGTGTTGATGGACACTTAGGTTGCTTCCATGTCCTGGATATTTTAAAAAGAGCTGCAATGAACATTTTGGTACATGACTCTTCTTGAATTATGGTCTTCTCAGGGTATATGCCCAGTAGTGGGATTGCTAGGTCGTATGGTAGTTCTATTTTTACTTTTTTAAGGAACCTCCATACTGTTCTCCATAGTGGTTGTATTAATTTACATTCCCACCAACAGTGCAAGAGGGTTCCCTTTCCTCCACACCCTCTCCAGCACTTATTGTTTGTAGATTTTTTGATGATGGCTATTCTGACCGGTGTGAGGTGATATCTCATTGTAGTTTTGATTTGCATTTCTCTAATGATTAATGATGTTGAGCATTCTTTCATGTGTTTGTTGGCAATCTTTACATCTTCTTTAGAGAACTGTCTATTTAGGTTTCCTGCCCATTTTTGGATTGGGTTTTTTGTTTTCTTGATATTGAGCTGCATGAGTTGCTTGTATGTTTTGGAGATTAATCTTCTGTCAGTTGCTTCATTTGCAAATATTTTCTCCCACTCTGAGGGTTGTCTTGTCGTCTGGTTTATGGTTTCCTTTGCTGTGCAAGAGTTCTTAAGGTTCATTAGGTCCCATTTGTTTATTTTTGTTTTTATTTCCATTTCTCTAGGAGGTGGGTCAAAAAGGATCTTGCTGTGATTTATGTCATAGAGTGTTCTTCCTGTTTTCCTCTAAGAGTTTGATGGTGTCTGGCCTTACTTTTAGGTCTTTGATCCATTTTGAGTTTATTTTTGTGGATGGTGTTAGGGAGTGTTCTAATTTCATTCTTTTACATGTAGCTGTCCAGTTTTCCCAGCACCACTTATTGAAGAGGCTGTCTTTTCTCCACTGTATATTCTTGCCTCCTTTATCAAAGATAAGGTGACCATATGTGTGTGGGTTTATCTCTGGGCTTTCTATCTTGTTCCACTGATCTATATTTCTGTTTCTGTGCTAGTACCATACTGTCTTGATTACTGTAGCTTTGTAGTATAGTCTGAAGTCAGGGACCCTGGTTCCTCCAGCTCCAATTTCTTTCTCAAGATTGCTTTGGGTATTCGGGGTCTTTTGTGTTTCCATACTGTAGGTCCTTTTCTTCTCTTGTGTTTCCCACTTAGAGAAGTTCCTTTACCATTTTTTGTAGAGCTGGTTTGCTGGTGGTGAATTCTCTTAGCTTTTGCTTGTCTTTAAACTTTTGATTTCTCCATTGAATCTGAATGGGATCCTTGCTGGGTAGAGTAATCTTGTTTGTGGTTTCTTCCCTTTCATCACTTTAAATATATCATGCCACTCCCTTCTGGCTTGTACAGTATCTGCTGAGAAATCAGCTGTTAACCTTATGGGAGTTCCCTTGTATGTTATTTGTCATTTTTCCCTTGCTGCTTGCAATAATTTTTCTTTGTCTTTATTTTTTGCCAATTTGATTACTATACATCTCGGTGTGTTTCTCCTTGGTTTATTCTGTATGGGACTCTCGTGCTTCCTGGACTTGGGTGACTATTTCCTTTCCCATGTTAGGGAGGTTTTCGACTATAATCTCTTCAAATATTTTCTCAGGTCCTTTCTCTCTCTCTTCTCCTTCTGGGACCCCTCTAATGTGAATGTTGTTATGTTTCATGTTGTCCCAGAAGTCTCTTAGGCTGTCTTCATTTCTTTTCATCCTTTTTTCTTTATTTTGTTCTGCAGCAGTGAATTCCACCATTCTGTCTTCCAAGTCACTTATCTGTACTTCTGCCTCAGTTATTCTGCTATTGACTCCTTCTATTTTTCATTTCATTTCAGTTATTGTATTGTTAATCTCTGTTTGTTTGTTCTTTAATTCTTCTAGTTTTTTGATAAACATTTCTTGCATCTTCTCAATATTTGCCTCCATTCTTTTTCCTAGGTGCTGGATCATCTTCACTATCATTATTCTGAATTCTTTTTCTGGAAGGTTGCCTATCTCCACTTCGTTTGTTTGTTTTTCTGGGGTTTTATCTTGTTCCTTCATGTGGTACATAGCCCTCTGCCTTTTCATCTTTTCTATCTTTCCATGAATGTGGTTTTTGTTCCACGGGCTGCAGGATTATATTTCTTCTTGCTTCTGCTGTCTGCCTTCTGTTGGATGAGGCTATCTAAGAGGCTTCAGCAAGTTTCCTCTCTGTCTTTTCTTTGATCCTATTTAGTTGGCATAAGAACACTAAGATATTGAGCAAATATAAAATTTTCCTATTGCAAAATCCTGCTTCCTTGTTTTTACACCACTCTTCATTGCTTTGGAATGATATCAGATGGTTGAGCAGGAATTTTCTCACCTCAGGTAGCTCCCTTTCCCACTTGGCAGCAAGGTTTATAATACTTAGCTTTGCTAAGATATTTCCTCTGTTGTGGTGTGTAGAAATATTAGAAGAGGAGTATGAAAAGACAGGGAAATACAGACAAGTGAAAAACACAGATGTATAAGGATATCAAGAAAATTACTACTTAGGGATAAATATAGAAGCTCTTCTTTGAAATCAAGGACTATAAAAATTTCAGAACCACGTAACTCAAGTTCGTGAAATGACATCAAATCTCATTTTTAATATGAGGGAGTTGGTCAATCAAATTGGATTAATCCATTTGGATTGAAGTGTGCCCTTATGACTTGCTTTAAGCAATTAAATGTGATTACCTTTAGGTGGAAGATTAAGAACTGGTGTTCAATTTGCCATGCTTTATCTTTCTTTCTGTTTTTTTATGGTTATCCATAAGTCTCCAGTTAATAGATACTCTGCCACCATGGGGGCCAGAGAGGAGTCACAATTCAACTGCAATGAAAATGTAAAGTGAACAAGAAAAAAAACCTTTGTTGTTTTAAGCCAATGAGACTGTAGGATTGTTCATTATTGCAACATAATAGACTGAAATGGAAGTTATGGGAATCTTCTTGAGAAAAGCTCAAAATATTTGGCACTGGCTTATTGGTTGGTCAGTAGGCAGCAAATAAGTTATAATCAGAGACTAGAAAGGTTGTTAGCTCTGTTATGCAGTAGCAAAACATGTAAATGTCTTCCCTGTAATAACATGAAAGATGAATCATGTACCTGGTCAAATTGTTATGCTAGAGGAAATGGTTGGAAAACAGAATTTTAAAAGCATGTGTTGCTTGTTGTTGGCTGTATTTGCAAAGGTATTACAAAAAATGATAAACTCAAAAATGAACTAGTCCAATTTAAAACAGAAATGAAAGGGACTTGAAAGAATAGTCAAAGTATTTGTAGTATTGGAAGAGACAGCTACTTCTCAAACCCAAAGGGTAAAACCTGAGAAATGCTCTAAGCTGGTTAAAAGGTATCTTTGCAATGAGAATCAAATCAATGATATGCCCTTCACTCCCATTGTAAAAATTCTTTGAAGGGATTAGGGTGGCACTGAGTGAATCATTTCAATCGGAGAAATACTTCTCAGAGAAAGGAGACAAAGGTGTGGTTCTCCCACTAAAGCCTGAAATCTACCCATATTTATGTCAAGAAAGATAATTAGAGAGAGGGGGAGGGGGGAGATGCAGAAGAACATGGGAGTGAGAAAGTAAAAAGGCATACATCAGTAAGGTGGGAATTGGGTCTAAAAGATATGTTAGGATGCAAGAAACAATGGTGAGCTAAAACAAAGTTGTACATGAGAATAGTTTATATAGCCACTGACTACAAAAATAATTCAACGTAATAAAGAATAATATTGGGAATGAAAAATGCTTGATGAAACTAAATCCTAGACAATAAAAACAGAAACTGTTGGAGGAAAATCAGTGTTAGTGAGATTTAAGGAGGATTAAGATTTTCCTAACTTTATAAAATTTGTTGAGTATGCAAAATTTTAAGTTTTTTAACTAGAAAAACAGAAATAATAACTATCATATAGTGAGCCATAATTTTCTAAATACTTCACATTTCGTCTTTTAATTCTCACAACAACACTATTAAGTAGGTATTACTATAACCCACATTTTATAGGAAGGAAACTGAGGTTAAAATATTAATTACTTTTCCCAGGTTATTATAATTGTTAAATTGTCTAAGTGGTTTCAAACTCAGGTGGTATAACTTCAGAAATGATGCTCCTAGTCACTATTTTGTACTGAGTTTTCCAGTGCTAAACAAGAGATATACCAATAATAAAGTGGCAAAGAAGGTGAATTAAATGGATAGGAAAAGATATACCAAGGAGATAATTACTAACTAAAAGACATCTGCTATGGCAGCATTGTTATCAAACTATAGCAAAAGTTGTTCCTGTCTTTGCTTGATCCACTCTACCAAGTTGAGCATTACAGTTGTTGTAGCATTGGCTGCTAATAGCTCGCACCTCCACCCTTCTCCAGAGGTTAGTCCTTAGCCTCGTGGGTGATCCCTGGCTAGTGACTGGTTAATGTGTGTTTATAAAAGCCCAAACCCCTTGCTTCAAGAAATTGCAAACTCTGTGGTGCAATCCACACTACAGAAATCATCATGGGAATAAATTAAAACTATACATTTCCTGAAATTGCATTTGGCCTTACTTCTTCTGCTGTCCAATCCTGCTTCCATCTCTTCTCTCAGAGAACTCCTACAGTAAACCCCTTGCACATCACAGGCTCCAGTTCAAGGAAACCCAACTAACACACAAACAAATAAATGTTAAAGAAAATAAAAATATGATAAGTGGTAAAGAGGATAATTAATTCATGATAAATTTATCCATTCAAGAGGAATATGAAACAATCACAAAAATACCTCAAAATACATCCAGAAAACTTTGACAGAGTTACAAAAAAACTGTTGAAAAATCTACAAAGTTGGAAATATTTAACAAAATTTGTTTATAATTCAGAGTCAATAAAACATTGCTGAAGATATAAATGATTTGAACAAAACAATTAAGAATTTTATTTAATGGCAAAGTAGTGACCCTTGGAAATAACAATTAAAGAATAGGTTTTCTTTTCATATGGAATATTTGCAAAATTGACCATGTACTAGGCAACAAATTTTTAAAATATTTTCTAAAAAAAAATGCTTTTTATTAAAAAAATATTCCTGGAAAAATTAGCCAAGAAAGAAAACCTATGCACTTTTTTTTTTTTTTGGCCGCACCCCTCAGCATGTGGGATCTTAGTTCCCTGACCAGGGATCGAACACGAGCCCGCTGCATTGGACGTGTGGAGTGTTAACCACTGGACTGCCAGGGAAGTCCCTGGAAATTTATAGTTTTAAGTGAATACGTACAATAGGAAAAATTATTGAAAATTACTGAGCTATGCTTTTAACCTAAAATATTGAAAAACAACAACAACAGTAAAAAAAAAAAAACAAACAGATACATCTTGCCTAGTACATATTTAGAAAGTGGGCTTCGCCTATGATTATAAAATACAGGCAATGTAAGGACTGTGTGTTACATGTGACACATACATGACAATAAATAATAGAATCATCACAATAATATAGACATGAGAATGGTAGAATGCATGTAAAATAGAAGGAAATAAATAAGAGCAGAACCTAATGAATTAGAAAACCAAGAAACAATAGAGATAATTAAGACACTAAAGGCTGGTTCTTTGGATGAATTGTAAAATAAGGAAACATATGTCAAGACCAGTGAAGACAAAAAGAGAAATGATACAAATATTAAGAATGGAAAAGGAACAGATATATTAAAAGCAGAGAGTATTAAAAGAAAAATTGTTATTTTTGAATAAGTGAGAAGAAATGGAAGCATTTCCAGAAAAAAACAAAAAAAACACTGAGTCAAGAAAAGTTTTGTGTTTTATGAAACATGGAAAAATATATTCTTAAAGGTTCTCTCATTTCAAAAAAAATTTTAATTTAATAAATTGATATCTGATGATTTCTAAAACTTTCAAGATAACCCCTCTCTGCCATACTGAACTCAAATCAGAGCAGGAGCAGCAAGAAAACACAAGAGTTCGTGTTTCCCAGAGAGAGGATATTCAATTCAGTGCTATGGGTGATAGCGTGATAAAGAAACTGAATGATTTGCAAGCATTTTCTCCATTCCATCGGTTGTCTTTTCACGTTGTCAATTATTTCTTTCGTGGTGCAGAAGTTTTTAGAGTGGTCTAGTCCCAGTTATTGATTTTGCTTTTTGTTCTTTTGGTGTCATATCCAAAAAGTTATAGCTGACACCAAAGTCAAGGAGGTTTTTCTCTGTGTTTTCTCCTAGGAATTTAAGTTTCAGACCATGTGTTTATGTCTTTAATCCATTTCAAATTAATTTTTGTGATTAGTGTAAGATAGGGATCCTATTCATTTGTCTGCATATGGTTATCTAGTCGCTCAGCACCATTTATTTAAGAGAATATTCTTTACCCACAGAGTGTTCTTGATTTCCTTGTTGACCATTAGTTGACCATATATGTTGAAGTTTATTTCTAGGCTCTCTATTCTGTTCCATTGGTCTATGTGTTTATTTTTATGCCAGTACCATACTCTTGATTATTATAGCTTTGTAGTATAGTTTGAAGTCAAGAAGTGTGAGGTCTCTGTCTTTGCTCTTCTTTCTCAGGTTTGTTTTAGCTATTTGGGGTCTTTTGTGATTCCATACAAATTTTAGGATTTTTTTTCTATTTCTGTAATAAATGACATGGGAATTTTGATAGGGATTTCATTGAATCCATAGATGGCTTTGGATAGGATGGACATTCTAAAAACATTAATTCTTCCAATCCATAAACACAGGATATCTTTCCATTTGTTTTAGTCTTCTTCAATTTTTTTCATCAAAGCCTTATAGTTTTCATCTTGTTGCCATGAGAAAGAAGGAAATTCTTCCATTTACAACAACATGGATGGATTCTGAGGACATTGCTAAGTGAGAGAAATCAGACCAAGATAGACTAATACTGTCTGATATCACTTATATGTGAAATTTAAAATTTTTGAACTCATAGAAAAAGAATAGAATGGTGATTATCAGGGGTTGGGAGTACGTCAATTAAGGAGATGTTGGTCAAAGGACAAAAACTTGCAATTAGATGACGAATAAGT
This sequence comes from Eschrichtius robustus, assembly GCF_028021215.1. Lineage (NCBI taxonomy): Eukaryota > Metazoa > Chordata > Mammalia > Artiodactyla > Eschrichtiidae > Eschrichtius > Eschrichtius robustus. Next base: position 75,843,122 of record NC_090845.1, on the reverse strand, counting down.
CTGGAGATCTAATGCATACTGTATTATATATTTCAAAGTTGCTATAAGTCTAGATCTTAAATGTCTTTACCTGAAAAAAAAATGATAATTATGTAACATGACAGATATGTTACCTAATGCTGTGGTGATTATATTGCAATATATAAATGTATCAAATCAACACATTATACACCTTAAACACAAACAACATTATATGTAAATCATATATCAATAAATAAAAAAGAAACTAATTGACAGTGTTGGGAAACTGATCAAAAGACACCCACAAAAGCTGGGATTTAAAGGGAGTTAAAGTGGTCCCAGGTTTGTACCACCCACAACCTCCCAGGAGCCCAGTGAGAAAAAAAGCATCTCTTCAATGTGGAATTCTAACAGATTAAGAATAATTGAATATGCATTTATCAACAAAAATCACCAAAAACATTCAGGCAATAAATCCACACATTTATACCCTCAGGACTACATTTATTAGAATTATTAGATGCAGAACATGAAATAACTATATAGTAAATATATAAATAATAAATGAAATTCCCAAAATGAGTAAACAAAAATAGTCTACACACAAAGAAAGCATATTAAGGGAAAATAATGTCTAGACAAAAAAAAAACAAGGAATTGATAAAAGGAAACCCACTGGATGAGTTAAACAAAATATCAGATACAGTAGAAGAGCCAACTAGAAGATAGAACCAAAGAAATTATGCAGATTCCAAAAGTAGATAATAGAAAGAATTTAGGGGAAGCAATATATTTTTATAGAGATATGATTGACATATAACATTATATTAGTTTTAGGTGTACAACATAATGATTTGATATATACTGAAAAATGACTATCACAATAAGTCTAGTTAACATCCATCATCACACTTAGTTACAAATTCTTTTTCTTTTGATGAAAAATTTTAAGGTCTACTGTCTTAGCAACTTGCAAATATACAATACAGTATTATTAACTATAGGCACCATGCTGTTGTATATTACATACCCAGGACTTATTTATTTTAGAACTGGAAGTTTGTACTTTTTGACTACCTCCACCCATTTCACCCCCCATCCCCCACACCATCCTCCACCTCTGGCAGCCACCAATTTGTTCTCTGTACCTATCAGTTCCTTTTTTTCTTTTTTTAGATTCCACATGTAAGTGAGATCATATGGTACTCGCTTTCTCTTTCTGAATTATTTTACTTAGCATAGTGCCCTTAAAGTCCATCCATGTTGTTGCAAATGGCAGGATTTCCTCCTTTTATAAGGCTGAATAATATTCCTGTGTGTGTTTGCACATACACAAAATGGAATATTACTTGGGAATGTATTTTCTTTATCAATTCATCAATCAATGGACACTGGAGAAGTGATACTTGGTGTATATATATATATATATATATATATACACACACACACACACACACATATATATATATATATATATATATATATATATATACACAAAGAGAGAGACAGAGACAGAGATACAGAGACAGAGACAGAGACAGACAGAGAGAGAGAACTACTAGAAGAAATTTGAAAAGAAGTATAACAGATATGCTTACAAAGAATATGTTGCCCTTGTTCTTTGTGCCTATTTTGTCATCCACACTTTTACTGCCTTCTGTGGTTTTCATAGAGCATTTTATTTATTTCATTTTTTATTCTTTGTAAGCATATCTGTTATAGTTCTTTTCAAATTTCTTCTAGTAATTGGGAGATTGCGATTGACACATATGCACTAATATGTATAAAATGGATAACTAATAAGAACCTGCTGTATAAAGAAATAAATAAAATTAAATTAAAAACAAACAAACAAATATCATAGATATTGATCCAACTATATCAAAAATCACTTTAAAAGACAATGGACTAAATACATCAGTTAAAAGATAGGAATTTAAAGAGTGGATTAAAAAAAAGCCAACTATACGTAGTCTACTAGAAACCCACTTTAAATATAAAGTCACAGCTTGATTAAAGTAAAGGGATGGTGAAAGATACTTCATTCTGACACTAATCAAAAGAAAGTTGGAATAACGATATTAATATAAGACAGAGCAGACTTCAGAACAAGGAATGTTATCAGGGATAAAGAAGGAAATTAAATACTGAAAAAAAGGTTCAATACTCCAAGAAGACATAATAATTCTTTTTTAAAAAAAAATTTATTTATTTTATTTATTTATTTTTGGTTGCGTTGGGTCTTCGTTGCTGTGTACAGGTTTTCTCTAGTTGCAGCGAGTGGGGGTTACTCTTTGTTGCAGTGCACGGGCTTCTCATTGCAGAGGCTTCTCTTGTTGAGGAGCACAGGATCTAGGCACGCAGGCTTCAGTACTTGTAGCACATGGGCTTAGTAGTTGTGGCTCCCGGGCTCTAGAGCGCAGGCTCAGTAGTTGTGGCACACTGGTTTAGTTGCTCCGCGGCATGTGGGATCTTCCCAGACCAGGGCTCGAACCCGTGTCCCCTGCATTGGCAGGCAGATTCTTAAACACTGCACCACCAGGGAAGCCCCCAGACATAATAATTCTTAATGTCTATGAACCTAACAAAAAAGTGTCAAAATATGTGCGGCAAAAAATATTAAGACTGCAAGGAGAAATAGATGAATCCACTATTGCAGTTGAGAACTTTAACACCCCTCTATCAGAAATGGGCTGATCCAGCAGGCAGAAAGTCAGTAAAGATATAGTTGAATTTAACAGCATCATCAATTAACTGGATAAAATTGACATCTATAAACTACCCAACAACAGCAGATTACACATTCTTCTCAAGCTCACATGGAACATTAACCAAGATAGAACTCATTCTGGGCCATATAACAAAACTTAACAGTTTCAAAGAATAGAAATAATACAATGTCTGCTCTCAGACCACAGTGGAATTAAACTAGAAATCAATAACAGAAAGATAGACGGAAAATCCCCCAGTACTTGGAGATTTTAAAACACACTTCTAAATTAAACATAGGTCAAAGAAAAACTCTCAAGAGAAATTTTAAAATATTTTGAACTAAATGAAAATAAAAATACAACCTATTAAAATTTGTAAGATGTAGCAAATGCAATATCTAGTGAAAAATTACAGTACTGAATGCATATATCAAGAAAGAAGAAAGTCTAAAATCAATAATCTAAACTTTTATTTAGGAAATTACAAAAGAAGAGCAAATTAAATCCAAAGTAGGAAGAAGAAAATAAATAACAAATTTGAGCAGAAATCAATACAATTTAAAACAGGAAATCAGTAAACTAAATCAATAAAACTAAAAGCTTCTTCTTTGAAAGGTGAATAAAATTGAAAAGCCTCTAGACAAGGTTAACTGAGAAAAATATATGTTATTAAATTAGAAATGAAGGAAGGAAAATCACTACAGAGCCAAAGAACATGAAAAAGATAATATTGGAATATTAGAAACAACTCTACACTTACAAATTGATAACATGGATGAAATGGACCAATTTCTTGAAAGACACAACCTTCCTAAACTCACATAGAATCAAATAGAAAATTTGAATAGGCCTATGTCTATTAAAGACATTAAATCAATAATTAACAACTTTGCAAAACAGAAAACACCAGGCCCAGTTGGATTAATTGGTGAATTCAACCAAACATTTAAGGAATAAATTATACAAATTATCTACAATCTTTTTGTTAATAGAGATGCAGAGGCATACTCTTAACTTATTCTAAAAGGTCAGTATTACCTTTATATCAAAATTGAACAAAGACATTATAAGAAAACTAGAGACAACTATTTCTAAGGAACATAGATGTAAAAATTCTCAACCAGGTATTAGCAAATCAAATCCAACAATGTATAAAAATAATTATACACCACTACCCAGTGGATTTATTGTAGGTATGAGAGAATGTTTCAACATTCAAAAATCAATAATATGACCAAACATATCAATATGTTAAAGAAGAAAAATCAAACAATCATGTCAATAAGTGCAGATAAAGCATTTGAAAAACTCCAACATTCATCCATAATAAAGACTTTCATCAATCTAAGAATAGAGGAACTTCCTCAACTTGTTAAATGCTATCTACAAAAGAAACTACAGCTAACATCATACGTAAAAGTATGGAACTCCAAACTTTCCCACTAAGATCAGGAATGAGGCAAGAATATTGCTTCTAGAGAATGGACTTGAGGACACGGGGAGTGGGAAGGGTAAGCTGGGACGAAGTGAGAGAGTGGCATGGACATATATGCACGACCAAATGTACAATAGATAGTGGGAAGCAGCCAAATAGCACAGGGAGATCAGCTCCATACTTTTTGTACATCTAGAAGGGTGGGATAGGGAGGGTCGGAGGGAGACACCAGAGGGAGGAAGTATAGGGATATATGTATATGTATAGCTGATTCACTTTGTTATAAAACAGAAACTAACACACCATTGTAAAGCAATTATACTCAAATAAAGACGTAAATAAATAAATAAATAAATAAAAGAGTGTTACTTCTCACTACTGCTTTTCAACATTGTACTGGAAGCTCTAGCTAATTCAGTAAGACAAGAAAAAGGAAGAAAGTGTATACCAATTGGGAAGGAAGAAATAATACTGTTTTATTTTGTAGATGACATAATCATCTGTGTCAAAAATCTGAAGGAATCAACCAATAACACTCCTGGAACGAATAAGCAATTATAGATCTCCCTTGACTTACAATGAGGTTATATCCTGATAAACCCATCCTAAGTTGAAAATATTGCAAGTCAAATGTGCATTTAATACACTTAACCTGCCAAAAATCATAGCTTAGCCTAGCCTAACTTAAACACACTCAGAACACTTACAATATCCTACCTTTGGGCAAAATCACTTAACGCAAAGCTTATTTTATAATAAAATGTTTAGTGTTTCATGTGATTTACCAAATACTGTACTGAAAGTTTAAAAAAATAAAGAATGGCTATACAGATACAGAAAAGATTGTAATTGTATCACATTGCTGACTGTGAGATATGGTTCATTGCCAGTGCCCAGCATCACAAGAGAGTGTCATACTGCATATCACTAGAACAGGAAAAGATCAAAATTCAAAACTCAAAGTACTGTTTCTACAGAATACATATAACTTTTGCACCATTGTAAAGTCAAAAAAATTGTATGTCAAGACATCATAAAAGTCAGAGACTATCTGTATATCAAGCATGCAGGATATAAGGTTGATATACAAAAGACAATTGCTTTTCTATAATGGGCAATGAACAAGTGAAATATGCAATTAAAAACATATTTACATGCACCAGCTGTCTCATCACTGTTACTCTTATTATTGTTATATAAAAAATATAATTACCAAGTGAAAAAAAGTCAGGTTAAAACTGTGTACAGTATCATTCCCCTCTTAAAAGTATGTTGGCATAAATATCTGGAAGGCTCTAAATAAAAATTTAAGTGTTATCTTGTAATGGTATGATTCTAGATGAGTTTTCATTTTCTTCTTTTTGCTTATCTTTATTTTCAAAATGAATGCCTACTGTCTATAACAGAAAAGTTAAAGTTATAATAAAAAGTGAAGGGAGAGGGCAGATATGGAGGAAGAAATATATGGAGTTGAGGGAAGAAGACAAAGTTTTTTGAGGTCTGTGATAATCCAGATATTTAATCAAGCTATACATTTCCCTGTATTAATTGTCTGCTCTTTGCAACTCAGAGTAGCCATTTGACTACTAGTTACAGGTTTTTAAGGCCTCTAATTTTTAAATCTGTAGATCTGTATTTCTTAACCAGAGGTGCACATGGGAATCAGCAGGGAAACTTTTTCAAAATACCCTTGCCAGGTTTCCACCCTCAGAAGTTCTGATTCAGAATGTCCTGGTAGGTCCTGGGTAGGAGCCATTTGAAAAACCTTCCCAGGTGTTCTGATCCTCAACTCATGCAGATTGAGGATTCCAAGGTGTGCAAGATGATTTACTGGGGTAGGTAAGAAAAATATTAGAACTTCTAATTTTATTTATTTTTATTTCATTCTTAAAAAACTTTACTTGTATATGTATTAATAGTGTATATAATATTGCTATAGGGAGACATATAATTTTCAAATAAATAAATTTACTTATTTGGAAAAGTCACATTTACTTTAGTACTGAAAATAAATTAATTATGCACATCCATCAAAATGGTTTGAGAGGACTTCTCTGGTGGTGCAGTGGTTAAGAATCCACCTGCCAATGCAGGGGACACGGGTTCGAGCCCTGTTCCATGAAGATCCCACATGCCACCGAGCAACTAAGTCCGTGCACCACAACTACTGAGCCCGCATGCCTAGAGTCCATGCTCCACAACAAGAGAAGCCACTGCAATGAGTAGCCCATGCACCACAACAAAGAGTAGCCCTCACTCACCACATCTAGAGAAAGCCCGTGTGCAGATAGGAAGACCCAGCACAGCCAAAAAAAAAAAAAAAAAAAAAGGTTTGAGAGGCTACCAGCATCTCTAGCTGGGCTGATTCTCTCTATGTCAAGCCAGTCCATAAAAACTGGGAGAAGTGCTTGTTTCTTTATCATGTATTGACACCAACACAAAGAATCAGGGAAATATGACAAAACAAAAAGGAAGAATATAAACCTCCAGTAACCAACTTTAAAGAAATGGATATCTATGAATTACCAGAGAAAGAATATTTTAGAATCATCTTAAGGAAGATCAATGAGTTACAAGAGGACACAGAAAGACCACTAAACAAAATCAGAAAAATGTATTCTCATAAACAAACAAATGAGAATTTATTCTCATGAACAAATGAGAATAATTACAAAGAGATAAAAACCGTTAAAAGAAACAAAACAGAATTCTGGAACTGAAGAATAGAACTGAATGAAAAAAAATGAATAGAGAATTTCAAGAGAAACCTTGATCAAGCAGAAGAAAGAATTAGTGAACTTGAATAGAGGTCATTTGAAATGATCTAGGCAGAGGAAAGACAACAAGAAAAGGAATGAAAAAGAGTGAATAAAGCCTAAGGGGCTTATGAGAAACCAGCAAGGGAATCAATGTATGCATTATGGGAGACCCAGAAGGAGAAGAAGGGGTGAAAATCTTATTAAAAGAAATAATGGCTTAAATCTTCCCAAATATGAGGTAAATGTACATCCAGATTCATGAAACACAAATAATTCAAATAGGGTGAACCCAAAGAAGACTGCACTGAGACATATAATAATTTGTCAAAAGTCAAATAAGAGAGTTTTCTAGGTCCACCCATGTTGCTGCAAATGGCATTATTTCACTATTTTTGTGGCTGAGTAATATTCCATTGTACATATGTACCACATCTCTATCCATTCATGTGTTGATGGTAATTTAGGTTGCTTCCATGTCCTGGCTACTGTAAATAGTGCTGCCATGAACATGGGGTGCATGTATCTTTTCAAATTATGGTTTTCTCTGGGTATATGCTCAGTAGTGGGATTGCTGGGTCATATAGTAGCTCTATTTTTAGTTTTTAAAGGAACTTCCATGCTGCTCTCCATAGTGGCTGTACCACTTTACATTCCCACCAACAGTTTAGGAGTGCTCCCTTTTCTCCACACCCTCTCCAGCATTTATAGTTTGTACATTTTTTGTTGATGGTCATTCTGACTGGTGTGAGGTGATACCTCATTGAAGTTTTGATTTGCATTTCTCTAATAATTAGTGATGTTGAGCATCTTTTCTTGTGCTTTTTAGCCATCTATATGTCTGCTTTGGAGAAATGTCTATTTAGATTTTTTTTGCCTATTTTTTGATTGAGTTGTTTGGTTTTTTTTGATATTGAGCTGCATGAGATATTTGTATATTTTGGAGATTAATCCCTTGTCAGTTGCTTCATTCACAAATATTTTCTACACTTGAAACTAACACAACATTGTAAATCAACTATACTCTTATAAAAAGTTTAAAAAATAAAATAATTAAAAAATTAAAAAAAACAAATAAGAGAATTTTGAAATCAGTAAGAGAAAAGCAACTTACCACATCAAGGGAGCCCCCATATGGCTATCAGTGGATTTCTCAGAAGAAACCTTGAAGGATAAAAGAAAATGGTATGATATATTCAAAATGCTAAAAGAATAAAACTGCTAAGCAAAATATTATACCTGGCCAAACCATACTGAAAATCAAAGGAGAGACAAAAAATTTTTCAGGCAAACAAAAGCAAATAGAGTTGATACCCACTAGATCTGACTCACCGAAAAATGCAAAAGCATATTCTTCAATTTAAAACAAAAGGATGCTAAGTAGCAACATGAAAGCATATGAGAATCTAAAAGTCACTGGTAAAGGTAAGCATATAGACAAATATAGAATTCCATAACACTGTATTTGTTGTGTATTAATAACTTTTAAATATAAAAGTTAAAAGAAAAATGTATTACGAATAAATGTAAATACCAAAACTTGTCAATGGTACACAATAAAAAAAAGATGTAAAATATGACATGAATAACATAAAGTCATAGAGTGTATGTGATTAAAGTTATCAGCTTAAAATAGACTATTGTAACTATAAGATATATAAATTATATGGTAACCACAAAGAAAATACCTGAATAAGATACACAAAAAAGGTAAAGGGATTAAAACCTATCACTACCAAAAAAACAATGACACTAAAAAGGAAAAAAGCAAGAAAGGAAAAGAGGAATGGTGAAATACAAGATTTACAGAGAATAATTAACAATATAGTGATATTAAGTATTTCCCTGTCAATAATTACTTTCAACATAAATGTATTAAACTCATTAATCAAAGGATATAGAATGGATGAGTAGATTAAAAAATTAGATTCAACTATATGCTTTATAAAAGAGGTGCACATTACATTTAAGGACACATATTGGCTGAAAGTGAACTGATGGGGGGAAAAAGATCTTCCATTCAAATGGTAAACAAAAGGGAGCAGCAATGGCCATACATACATCACTTCCCAACTCATTCTATGAGGCCAGCATCATGTTTATACCAAAACCAAGAAAAGATATCATAAAAAAGAAAACTACAGGCAAATATCACTGATGAACACAGACACAAAAATCCTCAACAAAATATTAGCAAACAAAATCCATCAATGCATTAAAAGTAGTATACATCATGATGAGTGGGATTTATCCCAGGTATGCAAGGATTTTTCAGTTCCTACAAATCAATCAAGGTGATACACCACATTCACAAACTGAAGAATAAAAACAATATGATCTTCTCAGTGGATGCAGAAAAAGGTTTTGATGACATTCAACATTGATCTATGATTAAAAACACTCCAGAAACTGGGTATACAGGGAATATAACTCAACATGATAAAAGCCATATATGACAAACCCACAGCTAACATCATACTCAATTGTGAAAACCTGCAAGCATTTCCTCTAAGATAGGGAACAAGACAATGCTGCCCACTGTCACCTTTTTTTATTCAACATAGTTTTGGAAGTCCTAACCACAGCAATCAGAGAAGAAAAAGAAATAAATGGAATCCAAATTGGAAAAGAAGAAGGAAAACTGTCACTGCTTCTAGATGACATAATACTACACAAAGAAAATCCTAAGGAGGCCACCAGAAAACTACTAGAGTGTATCAATGAATTCAGTAAAGTTGCAGGATACAGAAATTAATATACAGAAATTTGTTGCATTATTATACACTAATGATTAACTATCAGAAAGAGAAAATTAATATACAGAAATCTGTTGCATTTTTGTACATTAAAAATGAACTTTCAGAAAGAGAAATTAAGGAAACAATCCCATTCACCATAGCTTCAAAAAAATAAAATATATAGGAATAAATCTACCTAACAAGTAAAGAACCTGTACTCAGAAAACTATAAGACACTAATGAAAGAAATTGAAGACAACACAAACAGATAAAAAGAGATACCGTCTTCTTGAATTGGAAGAATTAATATTACTAGAATGACCATACAACCCAATGCAATCTACAGATTCAATGCAATTCCTATCAAAATACCAATGGCATTTTCTACAGAACCAGAACAAAAAATTTTTAAATTTATATGAAAACAGAAAAGACTCCAAATAGCCAAAACAATCTTGAGAAAGAAGAACAGAGCTGGAGGAATCATGCTCCCTGACTTCAGACTATACTACAAAGCTAAAGTAATCTAAACAGTGTGGTACTGGCATAAAAACAGACACATAGATCAGTTGATTCCCTGTTTTCATTTATTTTGTGTGCATGTATATATATATATATATACACACACACACACACACACAAAAACACACACATATATATATATGTGTATATATATATATATATATATATATATATATATATATATATATGACTGGAATTCCTGGTTTATACTGCAATTTTGTGTTTAAATTTTGGAACATCCTGTAAACTGTTATCTACAGCATTTGTGCCATTTGACGTTCTCACCTGCAGTGTACAAGGGTAAAATTACTCTATATCTTTACCAACAATATTGTTATTTTTCCTTTTTTTTTTAATTGGAGTATAGCTGCTTCACAATGTTGTGTTCGTTTCTGCTGTACAACAGAATGAATCAGCTATATGAATACATATATCCCCTCCCAGTTAGATCACCCTCCTACCCCCCCCCATCCCACCCATCTAGGTCACCACAGAGCACTGAGCTGAGCTCTCTGTGCTTTACAGCATGTTCCAACTAGCTATCTATTTTACGCATGGTAGTGTATATATGTCAACCCCAATCTCCCAATACATCCCACCCTCATCCCCGCCCCGGGTCCACACGTCCGTTCTCTACATCTGTGTCTCTATTTCTGCTTTGGAAATAAGACATCTAGACCAATCTTTTCAGATTCCACATATATGTGTTAATATATGATATTTGTTTTTCTCTTTCTGACTTACTTCACTTTATATGACAGACTCTAGGTCCATCCACATCTCTACAAATGACCCAAATTCGTTCCTTTTTATGGTTGAGTAATATTCCATTGTATATATGAACCACATCTTCTTTATCTATTCATCTGTTGATGGACATTTAGGTTGCTTCCAGGTCCTGGCTATTGTAAATAGCTCGGCCATGGACATTGGAGTGCATGTGTCTTTTTGAATTATGACTTTCTCTGGATATATGTCCAGTAGTGGGATTGCTGGGTCATATGGTAGTTCTATTTTTATTTTTTAAAGGAACCTCCATACTGTTCTCCATAGTGGCTGTATCAATTTACATTCCCACCAACAGTGTAGGAGGGGTCCCTTGTCACCACACCCTTTCCAGCATTTATTGCTTGTAGACTTTTTGATAATGGCCATTCTGACCAGTGGGAGGAGATACCTCATTGTACTTTTGATTTACATTTCTCTAATAATTAGTGATGTTGAGCATCTTTTCAGGTGCTTTTTGGTCATCTGTATGTCTTCTTTAGAGAAATGTCTATTTAGGGCTTCTGCCCATTTTTTGATTGGGTTGTTTTTTTTTTTGATATTGAGCTGTATGAGCTGTTTGTATATGTTGAAGATTAGTCCTTTGACAGTTGCTTCTTTCGCAAGTATCTTCTTCCATTCTGAGGGTTGCCTTTTTGCCTTGTTTATGGTTTTATTGCTGTGAAAAAGCTTTTAAGTTTAACTAGGTCCCATTTGTTTATTTTTGTTTGTATTTTCTTTAGAAGGTGGGTCAAAATACATCTTGCTGCAATTTATGTCAAAGAGTGTTCTTCCTATGTTTTCCTCAAGGAGTTTTATATTGTCCCATCTTACATTAAGGTCTTTAATCCATTTTGAGTTTATTTTTGTGTATAGTGTTAGGGAGTGTTCTAATTTCATTCTTGTATATGTAGGTGTCTAGTTTTCCCAACACCACTTATTGAAGAGACTGTCTTTTCTCCATTGTATATTCTCGCCTCCTTTGTCAGAGATTAGGTGACCATAGGTGCCTGGATTTATCTCTGGACTTTCTATCCTGTTTCATTGATCTATATTTCTGTTTTTGTGCGAGTACCATACTGTTTTGATTATTGTAGCTTTGTAGCAGAGTCTGAAGTCAGGGAGCCTGATTCCTCCAGCTGAGTTATTGTTTCTCAAGATCGCTTTGGTGATTCAGGGGTCTTTTGTGTTTCCATACAAATTGCAAATTTTTTTATTCTAATTCTGTGAGAAATGCCATTTGCTCATTTGATGCAGATTGCACTGCCTCTGTAGATTGCTTTCAGTAGTATATTCATTTTCACAATATTCATTCTTCCAATCCAAGAGCATGGTATATCTCTCCATCTGTTTCTGTCATCTTTGATTTCTTTCATCAGTATATTATAGTTTTCTGAGTACAGGACTATTGCCTCCTTAGGTAGGCTTATTCCTAGATATTTTATTCTTCTTGTTGTGATGGTAAATGTGATTGTTTCCGTAATTTCTCTTTCTGATCTTTTGTTGTTAGTGTATATGAATGCAACAGATTTCTGTGTATTAATTTTGTATCCTGCAACTCTGCCAAATTCATTGACAAGCTCTATTAGTTTTCTGGTAGCATCTTTAGGATTTTCTATGTAGAGTATCATGCCGTCTGCAAACAGTGACAGTTTTACTTCTTCTTTTCCAATTTGGATTTCTTTTATTTCTTTTCTTCTCTGATTGCTGTGGTTAGGACTTCCAAAACTATGTTGAATAAGAGTGGTGAGAGTTGACATCCTTGTCTTGTTTCTGATCTTAGAGAAAATGCTTTCACGTTTTCACCATTGAGAATTATGTTTGCTGTGGTTTTGTCATATAGTGACTTTATTATGTTGAGGTAGCTTACCTCTAGGCCCAATTTCTGTAGAGGTTTTATCATAAAAAGGTGTTGAATTTTCTCAAAAGCTTTTTCTGTACCTATTGAGATTATCATATGGTTTTTATTCTTCAATTTGTTAATATGTTGTGTCACATTGTTTGATTTGCATATATTGAAGAATCCTTGAATTTCTGGGATAGATCCCAGTTGATCATGGTGTATGATCATTTTAATGTGTTTTTGGATTTGGTTTCCTAGTATTTTTTGAGTGTTTTTGCATCTATATTCATCAGTGATGTCAGCCTGTAATTTTCTTTTTTTTTGTGATATCCTTGTCTGGTTTTGGTATTGAGGTGATGGTGACCTTGTAGAATGAGTTTGGATGTGTTCCTCCCTCTGCTATATTTTGGAAGAGTTTGAGAAGGATAGGTGTTAGCTCTTCTCTAAACGTTTGATAGAATTCGCCCGTGAAGCCATCTGGTTCTGGGCTTTTGTTTGTTGGAAGATTTTTAATCACAGTCTCAATTTCAGTGATTGTGATTGGTCTGTTCATATTTTCTCTTTCTTCCTGGTTCAGTCTTGGAAGGTTGTACCTTTCTAAGTATTTGTCCATTTCTTCCAGGTTGTCCATTTTATTGGCATATATTTATAGTTGCTTGTAGTAGTCTCTTATGTTCCTTTGTATTTCTGTGGTATCAATTGTAACTTCTCCTGTTTAATTTCTAAATTTAGTGATTTGAGCCCTCTCCCTTTTTTTCTGATGAGTCTGGCTAAAGGTTTATCAATTTTGCTTATCTTCTCAAAGAATCAGGTTTTAATTTCATTGATCTTTGCTACTGTTTCCTTCATCTCTATTTTATTTATTTCTGCTGTGATCTTTATGATTTCTTTCCTTCTACTTACTTTGTGCTTTGTTTGTTCTTCTTTCTCTAATTGCTTTAGGTGTGAGGTTAGGTTGTTTATTTCAGGTTTTTCTTGTTTCTTGATGTAGGATTGTATTGCTATGAACTTCCCTCCTAGAACTGCTTTTGCTGTGTCTTATAGCTTTTGGATTATTGTGTTTTTGTCATCATTTGTCTCTAGGTATTTTTTTATTTCCTCTTTGATTTCTTCAGTGATCCACTGCTTTTTTAGTAATATATTGTTAGGCTCCATGTGTTTGTGTTTTTTATACTTTTTTCCTTTAATTGATTTCTAATCTCATAGTGCTGTGGTTGGAAGAGAAGCCTGATATGATTTCAATTTTCTTAAATTTACTGAGGATTGACTTGTGACCCAAGATGTGATCTATCCTGGAGAATGTTCCATGTGCCCTTGAGAAGAAAGTGTATTCTGCTGCTTTTGGATGGAATGTCCTATAAGTATCAGTTAAGTCTATCTGGTCTAATGTGTCATTTAATGCTTGTGTTTCCTTATTGATTTTCTGTCTGAATGATCTATCCATTCGTGTAAGTGGGGTGTTAAATTCCCCGACTATTATTGTGTTACTGTCGATTTCCCCTTTTATGGCTGTTAGCATTTGCCTTATATATTGAGTTGTTCCTACTTTGGATACATATATATTTATAATTGTTATATCTTCTTCTTGGATTTATCCCTTAATCATTATGTAGTGTCCTTCTTTGTCTCATAACATTCTTTTTTTAAAGTCTATTTTGTCTGATATGAGAATTGCTACTCCAGCTTTCTTTTGATTTCCATTTGCATGGAATATCATTTGCCATCCCTTCACTTTCAGTCTGTATGTGCCCCTAGGTCTGAAGTGGGTCTTTTGTAGACTGTATATATATGGGATTGTTTTTGTATCCATTCAGACAGTCTGTGTCTTTTGGTTGGAGCATTTAATCCATTTACATTTAAGGTAATTTTTGATATGTGTGTTCCTAATTCCATTTTCTTAATTGTTTTGGTTTTGTTTTTGTAGGTCTTTTTCCTTCCCTTCCTTTTATTTCTCTTCTCTTGTGTTTCCTGCCTAGAAAATTTCTTTTAGCAATTGTTGTAAAGATGGTTTGTTGGTGCTGAATTTTGCCTGTCTGTAAAGTTTTTGAATTTTCAGTCTAATCTGAATGACAGCCTTGCTGGGTAGAGTATTCTTGGTTGTAGATTTTTCCCTTTCTTCACTTGTAATATATCCTGCAGACTTTCTGCTGAAAAATCAGTTGCTAACCTTATGGGGATTCCCTTGTATGTTATTTGTTGCTTTTCCCTTGCTGCTTGTAATATTTTTTCTTTGTCTTTAATTTTTGTTAGTTTTGTTAATATGTCTCGGTGTGTTCCTCTTTAGGTTTATCCTGTATGGGATTCTGTGATTCCTGGACTTTGGTGACTATTTCCTTTTCCATGTTAGGGAGCTTTTCAACTATAATATCTTTAAGTATTTTCTCAGGTCTTTTCTCTTTCTTCCTCTTCTGGGACCCCTATAGTTTGAATGTTGCCCCAGATGTCTCTGAGACTTTCCTCATTTGTTTTTATTCTTTTTTCTTTATTCTGTTTTGTGGAAGAGATTTTCACCATTCTGTCTTCCAGGTCACTTATCCATTCTTCTTCCTCAGTTATTGTGCTATTGATTCCTTCTGGTGTATTTTTCATTTCAGTTATTGTGTTGTCCATCTCTATTTGCTCTTTAGTTCTTCTAGGTCTTTTTTAATCATTTCTCGTATCTGCTCAATCCGTGCCTCCATTTTTTTCCTGAGATCTTGGATCATCTTTACTATCTTTACTCTGAATTCTTTTTCAGGTAGATTGCATATCTCCTCTTCATTAATTGTTGTTGTTGGTTTTTATCTTGCTCCTTCATCTTCAGCATATGTCTTTGTTCCCTCATTTTGTCAGACTTACCGTGTTTTTGGTCTCCTTTTCTCAGGCTACAGGATCCTCGTTCCTCTTGCTTCTGTGTCTGCCCCCTGGTGGGTACGGTTGGTCCAGTGGCTTGTGTCATTATCCCCTTGGTAGGGGTTTGATTGGTGTTGTGTTGACCAGGGTCTGCCCTGGATATTGATCACAGCCTCCCCTTGGCTCTGTGGTTGTCACTGCCCTGTGAGGGGCAGTGTCTGCTTCCTAGTTGTTGGAGTAGAGGTCCCCCAGATCTATTTCTTAGCAGATATTCTGATCTGTGGTGCAAGGTAGGTGGGATTGGAGCACCCCCAATGGGAAAAAAAGTCACCGAGTATTCCTCCTCTGGAGCTGTTCACCTGTGAATGTGTTCTGTTGAGTCCCCTTTTATCCATTGTGCTGGCTCACAAAGTACACGATAGTTAGAACTGCTCTTGTTCCTGCCTTAACTGTGGGTATGCCTGTAATTGGCTCTGGTGACTCTCAGGCATTGCTTTCACCAGGCCACTGGTGCAGATCCACTAAGGTCAGGTCCCAGGACTGGAGTAGTCATGCACCTGTACCCACTGTGGGGGCTCTGGAGGCAGCTCAGATTCTGGCATGACCCAACCCCTGCATTTGCATGCCCTCACAGCCCACAGGTGTTAAAGCCAGACCCATCCCAGCTGCAGGAGCACTTGTTGTCTTTTCAGATGTTTCCTAGGTGCTGAATTTAGGATGCTGTCAATGGAGGTGTGACTGCATTTCATGCAGCCATGAGGAAAGATTTCTGCTCTTCTTCCTTAGCCACACAGCCCCTGTGGCTCAGCTGTGCTTTCAGATCCTCTACTGGGAGGATTTCCTAGTGGGGGAACTATCCATGCCCTCTTGGGACAGCATGGGCTGGTCCTGGCACCTGCTGATGGATTTCTTAGTGGGAGGGCACTATCCACGTTCTGCTCAGACAGCCAGGCAGGTTCCAGCATGCACTGATAGATTTCCTAGTTGTGGAAGCTCTCGGTGCCCTCCTGGGACAGCATGGGTGGGTCCTGGCACTGGCTGGTGGAATCTTAGTGGCTAGAGCTATACATGCCCTTCCAGGTCAACAGGGACAGGTTCTGTGGCCTGTTGGCAGAATTCCTATTGAGGGAGGCTGTCTGAGCCCTCTGTGTCAGTGCTGAACTTTTTTTAATTGGAAAATTTTTGGTTACTGATTCAATGTCTTTACTTGTTATGGTACTTTTGAGAATTTTCTGTTTTTTCTTCAGTCATTTAGGAACGTTTCTATTTCATATGATTTGTCTAATATGGTGACATAATTGTTTATAGTATAGTCTTTTGACCATTTTTATTTCTTTAATGGTGGCAGAAATGTACCTACTTACATTTATGAATCTAGTTGTTTGCATCTTCTCTCTCTTTATTGTCAGTCTAGCTAAAGGTTTGATTTTGTTGATGTTTCCAAAGAAACAACTTTGAAATAAAAGAAACTTGGTTTCCTTTCTTCCCTTTATTGTTTTTCAATTCTCTATTTTATTTATCTCTACTTCAATCTTTATTATTTCCTTCTTTCTGCTAACTTCAGGTTTAGTTCATCTTTTTCTAGTTCCTTTAGTTGTAAAGCAGCCTTATTCATATGAGTTCATTTTTTCTTTATAATTAGCCATTTACAGCTATAAATTTTACTCTTAGTACTATTTTCACTTCATCCCATAAGTTTCGATACAATGTGTTTTTATTTTCAGTCATCTCTAAGTATTTTCAAGTTTTTGTTGTGATTTCTTCTTTGATCCATTGATTTTAACAGAGTTTTGACCAGACATATTATGGCCACAGGAATTAGTTTCTGCAAAAGCCCCCAGTCAATAATGTGTTCAAGTGTGTATTGTTTAATTTCCATGTATTTGTGAATTTTCCAGTTTTCCTTCTGTTATTGATATCTAGCTTAATTCCACTGTGGTTTGAGAAGGCACTTTGTATGATTTCACTGTTGTAAAATTTATTGGAACACATTTTGTTGCTGATTACATGGTCTATTCTGGAGAATGTTCCATGTGCATTTGAGAAGAAGGTGTCATTGGTGAATCTTGTATCTGCAACTATAATGAACTCATTTAGTAGCTCTAATACTTTTCCCCCTGCAGATTTCATACATCTTTCTATATATAAGATCAACATAAAAAATTTGTTGTATTTCCACACACTAGCAATAAACAATCTGAAAATTAAATTGGAAATCAATTACATTTAAATAGCATCAAAAGGAATAAAATATTTAAGAATAAATTTAACCTAAGAAGTTCAAGTCTTGTATACCTAAACTATAAAACATTGTGGAAAGAAATTAAAGATGTAAGTATATGGAAAGACATCCCATGTTCCTGGATCAAAAGACTTGAGGTTGTTAAGATGACAGTACTTACCAATTAATTTACAAATTCAAAGCAGTTCCTATCAAAATTCCAAAAGCCTGTATTTTTGTGCAGAAATGGAAAATTTTATTTTAATAATCATACAGAGGGCTTCCCTGGTGGTGCAGTGGTTGAGGGTCTGCCTGCCAATGCAGGGGACACGGGTTCGAGCCCTGGTCTTGGAAGATTCCACATGCTGCGGAGCAACTGGGCCCGTGAGCCACAACTACTGAGCCTGTGCATCTGGAGCCTGTGCCCCACAACAAGAGAGGCGGTGATAGTGAAAGGCCCATGCACCGCGATGAAGAGTGGCCTCCGCTTGCCACAACTAGAGAAAGCCCTCACACAGAAACGAAGACCCAACACAGCCAAAAATAAATAAATAAGTAAATAAAATTTAAAAAAAAAAACATTCTTACCCTGGATCTAATGAAACATGGGGAGGGAAGCTATTAAAAAATAAAAGAATAAAAAAATAATCATACAGAAATGCAAGTTTCCCTGAATAGCCAAAACAATCTTGAAAAGAAAAATCAAGTTTGAGGATTCACATTTTCTGGTTTCAAAATTTACTGAAAACCTACAATATTCAAAAAAGTAGGCTTCTGGCATAAAAACTGACATATAGACAAATAGACTAGAGAGCATAGAAATAAACCAACACTACTATTGATAACCAAAACTGTGAGATACAACTTCACACCCACTAGCATGGTTATAATTTAAAAAAGGAGATAACAATTGTTAGCAAAGATGTGAAGAAATTGGAACCTTCATACATTGCTGATGAGAATATAAAATGGGGCAGCCATTGTAGAAAGCAGTTTGGAGGTTCCTCAAATAGTTTAACATAGAGTTACCATATGATGCAGCAACTTCACTCCTATACACATAACCAAAAATTTATAACATGTGTTCAAAATAAAAAGTTGTACACAAATGTTTTTGCTGCATTATTTATAAATGGCCACAAAGAGGAAACATTACAAATGTCCATTAACAGGCAAATGAATAAATAAAATGTATATACATACAATAAAATATAGTTAAATAATAAAAAACCAAAAAAAAAAAAATCCAAAAATGGGCAGAAGACTTAAAGACAGTTCTCCAAAGAAGATATACAGGTTGCCAACAAACATATGAAAGAATGCTCAACATCATTAATCATTAGAGAAATGCAAATCTAAACTACAATGAGATATCATCTCACACCAGTCAGAATGGCCATCATCAAAAAATCTAGAAACAAGAAATGCTGGAGAGGGTGTGGAGAAAAGGGAACACTCTTGCACTGTTGGTGGGAATGTAAATTGATACAGCCACTATGGAGAACAGTATAGAGGTTCCTTAAAAAACTAAGAATAGAACTACCATGTGACCCAACATTACCACTACTGGGCATATAGCCAAAGGAAACCATAATTCAAAAAGACACAGGCACTCCAATGATCATTGCAGCACTATTTACAATATCCAGGATATGGAAACAACCTAAATGTCCATCAATAGAGGAATGGATAAAGAAGATGTAGTACATATATACAATAGAATATTACACAGTCATAAAAAAGAATGAAATTGGGTCATTAGTAGAGATATAGATAGAACTAGAGACTGTCATACAGAGTGAAGTAAGTCAGAAAGAGAAAAACAAATATTGTATATTAACTCATATATATGGAATCTGAAAAAATTTGTATAGAGGTCTTATTTACAAAGCAGAAATAGAGACACAGATGTAGAAAACAAACGTATGTATAACAAGAGGGAAGGGGGGTGGGATGAAATGGGAGATTGGTATCAACATATAAACACTATTGATACTATGTATAAAATAGATAACCAATGAGAACCTACGGTATAGCACAGAGAACTCTACTCAGTGCTCTGTGGTGACCTAAATGGGAAGGAAATACAAAAAAGAGGGGATAAATGTATACTTATAGCTGATTCACTTTGCTGTACAGTAGAAACTAACACAACATTGTAAAGCAACTATACTCCAATACAATTTAAAAAAAAAATACAAGAACAAAATGAGAAGTTAACAAAGAAATAGAAAACAAAAAAAAGTGAATCATACAGAAATTTTGGAGCTGAAGAATAACATGACTGAATTCAAAAATTTAATAGAGAGCTTCAACAGCAGACTTGACCAAGCAGAAGAAAGATTTAGTGATCTGTAAGGCAGATCCATTGCAATTTTTCAATCAGAGGAACAAAAAGAGAAAAAAATGGAAAGGAATGAAGAAAGCCTACAGCACTTATGGGAAATCATTATATATAATATATATATATAGGCAGCATTGGAGTGCCAGAAGGAGAAGAGAGGGAGAAAGAGATAGAATGCTTATTTTAAGAAATAATGGCTGAGAATTTCCCAAAAGTCAGGAAAGATCTGTACATCCAAGTTCATGAAGCTAATAGTTCACCCCAAAATTTCAATCCAAAGTAATCTTTTCCAAGACACATTATAAGAAATCTGCTTAAAATCATAGTAAAAAGATAATTTTAAAAACAGCAGTAGAAAAAAATAATCTCATACAGTGGAACCCTCACAAGACTATCAACAGATTTCTCAGCTGAGATTTTACAGGCCAGGAGTGAATGTGATATAAGTCTTGAAAAAAAGAAACCTCCAACCAAGTATACTTTTCTCAGCAAAGTTGTCCTTTAGAAATGACGGTGAGTTAAAGATTTTCCCAAACAAAACCTGAGGGAGCTCATCACCACTACTTCTGCTTCACAAGAAATGCTGAAAGGAGTTCTTTAGGCTGAAACAAAAGGTTTCTAATTAGTAACATGAAAATATAAGCAAATATATAAGACACTGGTAAAGGTAAGCATATTGTAACATTTAGAAACGAAGAAGAGATATTACAACTGATCATGCTTTATGATATTTTAATGTGTTATTGAATTCAGTTTACTAGTATTTGGGGGAGGGGGATTTTTACATCTATATTCATCAGGGATATTGGCCTGTAATGTTCTTTTATGTCATGCCCTTATGGCCTTCTTGAGAATAATGCTGGCCTCATAAAGTTAGTTAGGAAATGTTTCATCCTTTTTAATATTTTGGAAGAGTTTGAGAAGGATTGGTGTAAATTTTCCTTAATTTTTGGTATAATACACACATGAAGCCAACTAATCCTGGACTTCTCTTTGGTGGGAGGTTTATTATTACTGCTTCAAACTCCTTACTCATTATTGAACATTTCAGGTTTCTATTTCTTCATAATTCAATCTTGATAGGTTGTATGTTTCTAGGAAGTTATTCTTTTCTTCTAAGTTATCCATTTTTGGGGCATATAATTGATGATAGTAGTCTTAATGATTCCTGTTTGGTCTTGGGCTGAATCAATGTTTCACAACCTCCTTCATGGGTCCCAAAGCTCCCACAAAAGCACTTTTGCCCATGTATGGCTGCAAAATTATTGTTATTGTCAGAGGATATGAGTAGGGAACTTACTATATTGCCATCTTGCTCAAAATTATATTATTTTGCACAACCTAAGGATCTAATAATATGAGCTTAAACTATTATACCTCTGAAGTATGGAATGCAATGTAGTCATTTAAAAGTAGTCTGTATTGCAGAAAATGATGTGATGTTATGTGAATTAAAGAGGTTCCAAAATTGAATGTACAGGGAGACTTCTGATTTCTGGTCTGACATGTAAAGAGCTTAGAATTCGTCACTATCATCATCACAATAAGCAAAAACGTGAACTGAAAAACAACACTTTTTCTTATAACCATCAGAGAATTGAGGTTGGAGGGTGAACAACTGCCAGGAAAACTGGAGAGATGGATGCTGAGATTCACAGCTTACCAGTAGCAGAAGTCTGCCCCTAGAGCCAGTAGAGGTTGGAACATTAAACTCTAATGGTTGAATTGCTAGAGGCTCAGGGAGGACAAGCTTGAGAGTTAAAAACTTGGTGTGACTAGTCTTAGTGCAGCTCCCAAAACTTTGGAAGTTTTATCTCTAGGAGCCCCAACAAGTTCTCAGGGTGAAGGCTGGAGAAAAATCCTCTCATGCTTCTGGCACAGGGAGGAGAAAAATAACCATTTTGAAAAACACCCAGAGCATTCTGTTCTCCTTAACCATGGCCCTTCCTAAAACAAAAAAAACAAAACAAAACAACAAAAACACAAACTAATCATCATAGACTAATCCACTTATTTTTTACCAGAGCCTGTCAGACCTCAGAGAAGGTAAATACCCAACACCAGCCCCCTCAAGTTGTCCTGGCTCACCTAATGTGAGAAAATCTAAGAGACAATTGTGAATGTCACAACTCCCAGACACGTGCTCCTATATGACTGAAACCTAATTATAGTAGTATAGCATGCTTCCTCTCACTCACACCTTACCACCATATCGATCTGGCTCTTCTATAATAATAGTCGATTACAACTTAAAGTACTGCAAGGATAAAACCATCTTTAAAAGAAGTCTCTAGGGAAACCCAAAGACAACGGAAGAAACAAAAACAAGGACACTAGAGAAAAATGTAGCCTCTTCCAACTGCAGCTTCAGCAAACAGTAAACACAGACAGACTATCTCCAGCCAGATGAGCATAAAGCCTTGCATTAAAGTTTATTTACCTCTGTTCCTTTTACCCAATACATTGCAACTGAGTTTTAACAAAAAATTACAAGGCAGGCTAAAAAGCAATAACACAGTTTCAAAATACAAAACAAGTATCAGAACTGGACTAAGATATGGCAGAGATTTTGGAATTGTCAAGTGGATTTAAAATAATTGTGATAAATATGCTAAGAACTCTGATAGAAAATGGACAATGGGGAGAGCACATGGGTAATGTAAGAAGACAGATGCAAATAATAAGAAAAAATCAAAATGATATGTTATAAATCAACAACACTGTAAAAAGAAGTGAAGAATGTTTTCGATGGGCTCATCAGTAGAGTAGGCATGGCCAAGGAAAGAATCAGTGAGCTTGAAGATGTGCCCATAGATACTTCCAAAACTGAAATGAAAAGAAATGATCTAACAGATATAAAATAGCCATTTATTTCAAAATAATAATAGCAACCATGTATTTGGTGATTATAATTTATGGATAAAATAAATGAATATCAACAATATTATAATAGATGGGAGGGAGGAATTGGGAATAATCTGTTACAAGGTACTTATACTACCTATGAAGAGGTATAGTGTTATTTGAAAGTGGACCTAGATTAGTTGTAAGTGTATAAAGCAAACTCTAGGGCATCCACTTAGAAGTTATTAAAATAAGCTTATTTGAAATGCTAAGTAAGAAGATAAAAATGAAATCATATAAAATGCTCAATTAGAGCAAAAAAAAACAGAACACAAAATGAGAGTCAAATAACAAGGGAAATGGATTGAACATATTTAAAAATGTAGTAGATTAAACCAACAATATTAATAATTACTTTAAATGTGAATGGTCTAAATACACCAATTAAAAGACAAATTGTTAAAGTGAATATCATGACACAACTATATGTTGTATTAAAAAGTATGTACAATATGATTCCAATTTTTTAAAAGCTTTAGATTCCTTTCCCTACTTTATCTTGATAATAAATAGAAGCAAGATGAAAAGATCAGAAGTTATTGGTGATTGTATATCAGTGGTAAAATTCTAGGCTAAATTTTTAAATTTTCCTTTTACATGTTTTAAAAATTATTTATAATGAGATATTATTTCCCTATTGAGAAAAAATAAATTTTATGAAAGTAACAATGCAATTGGGAATGTTTGTGCATTTTATAAATTGGTGTCTAACTTTTATGGACAAAGTTACCTATGAATTAGTCAAGACTCAAGTCGAATAATAAAACATGGCTGACCCTAGTTCTAGATTTTCTTAGCAGAAAGCTTATTAATACCTAGTTTAACTTTTAAAAATAAACACGTAGCTTTGTGTCCACCTAGAGAGGTGGGATAGGGAGGGTGGGAGGAAGATGCAAGAGGGAGGAGATATGAGGATGTATGTATATGTATAGCTGATTCACTTCGTTATACAGCAGAAACTAACACACCATTGTAAAGCAATTACACTCCAATAAAGATGTTAAAATAAATAAATAAATACCTATAATAACATTCCATAATCATTGTAGCACGGTTAGGAAATCAGAAAAAGAAAAAAAATTAACTCTATATACAATACCATTTACAACCTTAGAGTGTAGCACTTACAGATTTACAGATGTCTGTGTGTATGTATGTGTGGGTGTGTGTTTCTGTGTGATTATGACACCCATAGATTCTATTTTCTCTTGATACAAACAATCTACTGTGAGCAATATTGCATATTCATTTTTATATAGTTATGGCAAGGATTTAATAGAAAAATTTATGAAAGAGAATTACTAAGTCAAAATGTATGCACATTTATAAAGCTTTTAAAATATATTGATAAATTATCCTCCAAAATGTTAACAATAAACACGATCTACTGCAATGTTTGAATGATTTTTTTCACACACCTTCATTAACCCTAGAGATAATTATTATTTCATTTTGTTAATATTATATGTAAAAGAGGATTTCTCATTTCAATTTGCATTTTATTACAAGTGATGTTGGGCATGTTTCACATTTGAATATTCTAATAAATTGATGAATCTATCCATTTTTTATTTAACTTTTCTTATTTATCATCAATAACTTTATATATTAAAGTTATAAACCCCTTCTCAGTCTGTTTTGCAAATATATTACCTGTCATTTTTCTTTAACTTTTGTTTTATATTATGTTTAATATACAGGTATAGTTTATTGCCAAGAGTCAAACCTGTAAGTCTTTTCCTTTATGGTTTCTGCCTCAGGAGTTATGCTTAGAGAGGCCTGCTTCACAACACAATATAGATATTAATCTGTATTAGTTTAATTACTTTTATGGTTTCTTTAAAAAATGAGACTTTTAAAGTTAGCAGTCATTACACTTGCAAATTTCATGTAGGCACATTTAAATACATCTCATAATGAAGCAAATGACTGTGAATCTTAAAGAGAATGTTTACTAGTATATTTTTAAAATATTCTACAACTTCAAGCATAATATTCTGCATAGATACAGATATACATGTATATCTGTATATATGTAGACAAATCAACTCTTTTTTTCCTCTCCTTTACAATCATCTATATTGTCAGTATAAGGATATGTGCACATACATGTTAATGGTGTGTTGATGCTTTAGCTGTAATTTTTCACTTTTCATCATGGTTATATCCTAAAACATTCTACCATGGCTGTTTTTCAAAACATTGCTGGATTTATACATTCAGCATGGCATTAATCCACTTACATACATTTGAGGACTGTTAATTTAAAATCATAGTAACACTTTTATATGTATTGTTATATTCCATACAGTCAAAATAGACCATGTAATTGGAAAGTGTACTCTTGTTAGCTGCCGTACATCTTCTATACCAATTATCAACTAAAATTTCCTGTCGTAACTATTTTAGATAACTTGTAGATCCAATAAGCCTGTCCTGATGATGATGCGGCTGATGACTTTTAGATATTTAGTTAGAGAAAACTAATATTAAATAGATGCTTGTGGCTCTTAATCTGCACATAACTGGAGCATTTTAATTTTCAAACTGGAATCACTTAGTACTGGATAAAAGTAATATGCTTTGTCTTCAGCTTTTCACTGGAGATTGTTGTCCTGCAAAGAAACTGCTTTTTTATAGAAAAATAAATCTAAATGCATTCAACAGCAATCCATTGCTTCAACTTGTCATTAGGTATTGTGAGACAGGCCATGTTACAAATGAATATTTTAAACATTAAATTGCATAATAAGTAATTCTGTGCAGATGGCTATTGGAGTTATGCTTTTATGGCATGAAAATTGCTGCAGTGCCTTAGGGTCTCTACAGCTGATCTCTCTGGACTGCAGTCACAGATATACAGTTTACTCTTTTCTGTATTTGTCACTGGGGGCTCCCTCAGATATAGGGTACATTCACCGTGAAAGACAATCCCACTGAGAAACATTACTATTATGGAGCTCTTTGACATCCTTGAAATGGAAATATTATTCATCATGTAGGGATGTTTTCTGGCAGCCTGATTCACATGGGAGTTACACAAAGGTAACATTTTTGTTCTTATTAATTAATTTGAATGTCATATTTAGGAACCAGTGGTTGCTTGCTGATAATCCTAATTTGCTCGTATTGAATGTATGAAAAACTCAGCAAAACAAAATATTAGTTACAAACCATTTAATTAAGTAAGGCTGAGATATTTGTGCTTTATATCCTGGCCTGTCAATCTTTATCAGTAGCAAGCTAATAAGACCTTTATAGATTTCTCCTATAAAGCTTAATAATTCTCTAAATGTCATTTGCCAGTAGTTTGATGTTTAAAATTCTTCTTGGAAGGGTAAATTAGAAGTCAATGACATACCACAAAGCTAATATCAGTGTAGTTTAGAGAAATGTAAAGCAAGGTTTGCGGGAAAATACTAAAATTACAGTTGTGGGAAGTTAAAGACAATGCAAGCAGTTGGCTCTTGAAGTTCTTTATGAAATGTCTACCATTAAACTTTATTTTTAATAAATACTTAGGTTATACCAGTGAAAATTCACTGGGAGTTTAGTCATAAGAGAAAATAGTACTGCTCCTTCAATCAGCACTGTGAGAATGGATAAACTTATGCCCAGAGGCTTCATGCTAACAGTTCACGGAAGGTTAATGATACAGATGGGCCTGAACTGACATTCTAGGTGTGTTGAAAAGTTTGCTGCACTGTGACAGAACATCAGATATCATACCATCCGCATTTTCTTTTACTACTTGAGCATAACAGGAATACTGACAACTTGGAATTCAGAAAGATGGTTTATAATCTCTATTTATTTTACTGTGGAATTCTAAGAGCTAGTCTCAACAAGAAAAGAAAAACAAAGCCTTCCATTGGGTATTTTGTGCTATGGTATTAAAAGAAATGTTAAAAATGAAAAAAAAATATTGGCCTAAGTCAGAAATCTTTTAAAAACCCCAGCATCCCCTAAGACAGGAATGACTGGAAACATTTGATGATCTCCTCTCCCCAATATTTTCCTTTTAATATAACTCCATTTCCTTGGAGTGTGAAGGAAAATTTCTTCCTTTCAATCCCTCCACTTACATCCTTTGTTTCCTAATTTTGGCTGCAACTGAGAACTGTGACTTTAGGAGGTAAATGAATAACTATTTTTCTGAGTTCTAGAAAAATCCGTTTTGAGCAGAAGGATCCACAATTGGAGTTTATTGTGGATTTTTAGCACTCAATATCAGCTTCAACTGGAAAGCACAGCATGGTGATTAAAACATTTAATCATTCCTTCACAGGTAATACAACACACACTAAAAGAATGAGTACTCTGTGTCAGGTGCTGTGCTAAGTGCTCAATAAAAGCATTATCTCATTCATTCAGCATACTTTTATTGAGTGTTCTGAGAGCTGTTGTAGATATTAGGGGAATTATAAAGTACAGATGATCTCTAGTCTAGTGAGGAGATGAATACAATACAAATAATCAGTATAATGTCACCCGCTAATAACGGCATTAAAAGCTACCATTATATTAAGTGTTAGGCACTGTTCAAATTATTTAAATAATTTTAAGCCTCATACCAATCCTGTGAAGTGCGTACTGTTACCTACATTTCAGACAACTTAAAACTCAGAATAATTAAATATTTTGTCTAATGTCACAGAGATAGCTTCAGGTCTCAAACTTATTTGTCTGGTTCCAAAGCCTGTGTACATTAACAGGGAAAAGTGTAAAGGGTTATGAAGTCAATAAAAAATGGGCTTTGTGAAGAATTTACAGAGAGGAAAATAACTGTGCTGAGTTTCAGAGGTTGAGGTAGGAGTTCACCAGATGGAGAAGAGATACTGGCAAGGATAAATTTTGTATTGAAAACTGGCAACCCACATAATAAAGTTGAATGTAAAAATGCATGCTAATAATTGTATTTTTCATAGAGTGATATTAAATAGCAACTAAAAAACACCATGTCAGGATTAGAGAGAGGCCGTGGTAGAAAGGAAAAGCCTTTATATGTACATTTAATGGCACTTCTTCCCTGCTTTTTGAACAAGGTCATACATTTTCATTTTTCATTGGGCCTCACAATTATGTAGCTGGCCTTAGGTGCTAATCATTTTAGGCAGAAAGAACATGAGATATAAGGAAATGGAGGCATTAAATCTTTCGTCTTGCTTAGGTTGTGGGTGCATGTTTGGTATGTGAGGGAATGTAGTAGGAATTGGGGTGGAAAAAGTAAGACTTCCTTGTATGTCATCCCCAATTAAGGAGAAGACATTGAAAGTTTAGGACTAATAATAACATGATCCAAATAAAATCCTGGAAAGATCTCTATAGTAGGTGGGTGTATGGTGAAATGAGTGAGAAAGACTAGAATCTGAAAGACCAGATAGGCTCTGAAATTCTCTGGGTAGGAGAAAATAGGGGTTTGAACTAATACAGTGGCAATTTGGAAGAAAATTATTTTGAAAGATATTTCTAAGACAGAACTGACTGGATTTGCTGGCTGATTCGATGTTGGTAATAAAGAAAAGGAAGGATTCAAGAATGTCTCTGAGGTTTCTACCTTGAGAGATGCAGGGATGATTATGCCTTAACTAAGAAAAGGATTATACCAAAAGGAGCATGTTTCAAAGAAATGATCAAAATTTTTGTTTTGAATATATTTCATACCCTGTATGTGTTGTGTGCAAATGGGGAAGTACAGCAGACACTTGGAAATATGAGTCCAGAAATGTTTGTGTTCCAGTAAGACTATATGTTGTGACTTCGGCAACAATTTTGAATTATCTGTCTCTGATTCCTGGCCATTCATCTTCTTCACAAGTAGTTTCTAATTCCAAAAATAAGAAAATCAGCCTGAGAAGCTAAAATATTTTTCACAAAGTCTCTGGACTAAAACCATAGCGTGTATTCCTTTAGGATATGATCTAAAGTTTTATTCTTACTAACATTAAATCAGCTTGAGTATACATCCCTGAGACCCATGTCACTCATGCCATACTTCTTAGAGTAAAGTTCTGAAAAGCATCAGGGATGTATAATGAAGGGATATATGGAAATAAATGAAGTAGTATTTCCTTAGAAACATGTTGAATATTTAACATTAAATGAAATGATTTATGTAAAGACAACTTGTCAAATGACTACACAAATATCTGCTATGGTTTTAGTCATGTAAGATAAAACTTGTCACCCTCACCATTGAGGATGGATAGAGAATAAAACACATATTTTCTCTTCTCACAGTTGCAAATACCATAAGAAATAAGGAAGGGTGATTTAATCTGGGAAGATGTTTGAGCCTTGAAGCACTGGAAGCTTTTAGGGGCTTCAGAATCCCTCAAGCCCTATGGACTATGGAGTGAGTATCTTGTATTTGGGGCTATCTCTAATTTTGGGGAAATAGTGGATCACAGAGAAGGGAAAATCAAGGGATAAATAGAGAGGAGGACACTTTAGGCTTATTTTTTCTTAGAGTATGAAGATACTAAAAAAGGAAGGATTTTAGGGAACAGAGGTAGAGTTTTTCTGGAAATAAATTGTATCTTTTCTCTGATCACCTAGTTAATGGTGCTTGTCCTTCAGGTTGCAAGTGAGATGTCATTTTCTCCAGGAAGTCTTCCTTGACTTCCAGGTCTTAGTTAAGTGTCCCCCCTCTGTACTCCCCCAGAAACCTTTATTCCCACCCACCACCCCAATATCACACAAAACAGTTTAATTATTTGTAAGGACTGTGAGGTTCCTGCAGAAAGGGTCCATTGCTATCTTATCCATCACCACATCCCAACATGCAGCATAGAGCTCCATAAGTATTTGTATGAAAGACTGAATAGATGCATGGAAGAAATGAGTGAATAAATGGTCTATTTTGGAGGAATCTGAGTCTTTGCATAAATGGGCATATTAAACAGTTAGAGACCCACACCAGGAGATTCTGAAGGCGACAGGAGATTTCAACCAGCCAAAAGGTAGGTAGGGGAGAATGGACATTATTAGAACCAGTCACAGAGACAGTAAAAGTTATAGTTGCCTGCTGGACATAGAAGGAAGAGTCAAGCAAACTGAAATGTTGGCTTCCCTGCATGTTAGCCCATAAGAAAAAATAATTACGATCCTGAATCATAAAGAAAATATAAATTAGGCCTTAGAACATGTGGAAGTAAGACATATATGGTATATATGTGATTGCTTTTTCCTCAATTAGTCCTCCCCCCAATATTTTAGTGTTTAAAATAATGATTCTAGTAATCAAAACAGTAGAGTTTGACATAAAAAGAGAAACATATATCAATGGAACAGAATAGAGAGCACATAAATAAATACACACTTATATGGTCAATTAATTTATAACAAAGGTGATAGGAATATACAATGGGGAAAGGATAGGTTCTTCAATAAAAGGTGTTGGGAAAATTAGACAGCCACATACAAAGAATGAAACTGTACCACTGTCTTACACCATACACAAAACTCAACTAACTCAAAATGGATTAAAGACTTGACTGTAAGACTTTAAACCATAAGATTCCTAGAAGAAAACATATGATGAAAGCTCCTTGACGTTTGTCTTGGTAATGATTTTTTGGATTTGACACAAACAGCAAAAATAAAAAAAGTGAGACTACATCAAGCTAAAAAGCTTCTTTATAGCAAAGGAAACCATCAAAAAATGAAGAGCAACTTATGGAAAGGGAGAAAATATTTGCAAATCACATATCTGATAAGGGATTAATATCCAAAATACATAAAGAACTCATATAACTCAGCAAAAAAACAACAAAAAAACAAACTATTTGATTAAAAAATGGTCAGAGGAACTGAATAGACAGTTTTCCAAAGAAGGTATCCTAATGGCCAACAGGTACATGAAAAGATGCTCAGCATCACTAATCATCAGGGAAATGCAAATCAAAACCACAATGAGATATCTACCTCATATCTGTTAGGACAGCTATTATCAAAAAGATAAGAAATAAGTGTTGGAGAGGCTATGATAAAAAGGGAACACTTGTGCATTTTTGGTGGGAATGTATAATGGTGCAGCCACTATGGAAACCAGTATGAAGTTTCCTCAAAAAATTAAAATTAGAACTACCATATGATCCAGCAATTCCGCTTCTGGGTATTTATCTGAGGGAAACAAAAACACCATCTTCAAAACATACCTGTACCTCCATGTTCATTGCAGTATTATTTACAATAGACAAGACATGGAAACAACCTGTCTTCATCAACGAATTAATGGAAAAAGAAAATGTGATATATGTATATAATTCAGCCATAGAAAAGAAGGAAATCTTGCCTTTTGGATGGACAACTTGGACTGACCTTGACAGCATTATGTTAAGTGATAAAAGTCAGACAGAGAAAGACAAATACTGTATTATCTCACTTATATGTGGAATCAGGAAAACTTGAACTGATAGATACAGAGAATACATTGGTGGTTGGCAGAGGCGGGGGATGGCAGGTAGATGAAATGTGGGTAGGAGATCAAAATATTAAAACTTCCAGATATAAGATGAATAATTCCTGGGGATGCAATGTACAACATAGTGACTATAAAAAACAATAATTTTAGCTGTTGGGAAAATTTATTTATGGACCACAGCTTGTTCCCTGTCAAAGTCTAATTGTGTGGTGTTACTGTTAGGCAACCATTGATTTCCACCTAGAATGTGTTCAATAGTTTCACTGGTGACTAAGTTGTTCCAAATGAAAAATACATTTTCCCTATCAATCTTGCCATTTACAATGTTTACCTTCTAAAGCCAACAAAAAATACAATTAAACCAATTGGATATCTGATCTGTAGATAGAACAATAAGTAATTTAAAACTCCCAGTTACCTATCAAATCTAGCAGTCTTGTCCATGGGAAAAAATCAGCCTTATGTTGAGTTCTATATTAGACCTAAAGTATATAGAAACCAGTGTATCTTTAGCAGCAGGATATGGAATTATTTATTTCCCATTTCAGGCTACTGAGTGATGGAAGCAAGGAGTTTCATGGGCTGTGAATGTTTTAGAGGCCCTGACTTTGGGGTTAGCCTGGACACAGAAGTACAGGTGGTAGGGGATGGGCAAGGGTTCATTGGGAGCTTGTCTTCTCAGGTGGTACAACAGTCTACAAGTAGCAAAAACAGTGAAACCTTGGATAGTAGGAAGGGAGATGAAGGGAAGCTGGAGCTGTTTTCATACACTGTTATGCTACTTAGAATTCAAGGGTTGCTTGTAATAGTAAAGGTGAAAGAATTAGGTTAACTGAGTCTTCAGCTGAAATGTCTTATTTCAAATAAAACTCAGTTTATAGCTTATGATTTTATTGATGTTTGTAGAAGCTTAAATCCAAATATTAAATCTTACCAAGAACATATTCTTCATATTGACTGACCCACAGGATACCTGATATTTTCACAGTTAACTAAGATTTTAAACATCTATGGAAATTAATAGTGAGTGTGTCATCCTTAATTATAACAAATACTGCTTACAAATCAGAAATATGTAGAGGAAAATATGAAGGTATTATTTTATGGCTTGTAACTGTCTCTCTTCCTGTACCATTAATTCAATCCATCCATTCAATCAATTTTACACTACTCTCAGATTAATCTCTCAAATGCGTTCCTATTATATGCTTATTGCTACCTATTCAAGGTGCTCTGTAATTTAGTCCCGTCTTAACTACCAAACCTTATCTCCACTAAGGTTGGACAAGATTCTGTGCTTCCTTTTACTGGATTCCTCACTGTTTCATGAATAGTACATACCGCTCCAATTTTTTCTTTTCTTTTTTTTATAAGGATGCATTTATTTTAAACCATTACATAAGATTCAGCTTAAGAATCATAAATGCCTCTTGCATTGTACATTTTTTTTTTATTTTTAAATTTTATTTATTTTTTTATACAGCAGGTTCTTATTAGTTATCCATTTTATACATATTAGTGTATATATGTCAATCCACTACAATTTCTTACTCTCTGGCTTCGTAGGTGCTGATCTCTTATCTTCACCCACCCCCAGTCCTACTTGTTCTTTAGTCCTCTATTCAAGTTTCATAATGACTGCCCATTATCCTTGCATATAACATGTTCTTTCTCCTTTAGCCTTTGTACCATGCACATTGACATTTAATTATTTAGCATTTATAGTGATTTCTAGTTATTTATAATGCAAACCCTTTAACTCAATTGGAAGTTGCTTTAACTCTATTGGAATTTTTTGTTACATAAAAATTATATTTTCAATGTTTGACATTGAATTGCACCTAAATACTTTCTTTTAATTTTCATTCTCCCCCTTGACTAATTAAGATAGATTTTTTTGGTGTGTTCATGTTGCTTTGGAATTTCAAAGATCTTCATTCACATTCTGCTAAACTCAGATGCCATGGCAATCCAAGAGTCAAGCTCTAACGTATTTTTAAGCATACATTTTACCCAAAGTATTTTAACTCGTTTTATTAAAAAAAAAATCATCCAAAGGTAAAGAAATATTTTCCCCATCATAATATAATGAATTATCATGGCACGGCCTGAAAAGTTCATTAGTTGAGTTCAACTGCATCTGTGCTTATTGTAGTGCATACTGGTCACCATGGTTCTCTGATTAAAGTGAGAGAAGTTGTCGATAGATTTATTCCAAAGATTTTAATAAATATGCCAGATATACCAGGCAGCCTTACCATTGCTAAATCAGTACATTTGCCTTTCTGGAATCTCTGCTTCCTGTACTTCTAATGTATCAGGGCTTAAAACAAGGTCCCAGGTCTGTATTCCCAATTCTACTATTATTTAGTTTAAAACTAGAAACTTTAGAGAAGTATTGCAATATACTTAGATAATGTATAAAAAAGGGAAATCTTACATGGCTAGCGGAGGCCAAGAAAGGGGACTTTTTATTTAAACCTTTAAAGAGTTGAGATTCAGAATTATCATCAACATTTAGGCATTTTATATTTGAAATGACTACCACCCTACCCAATGATAATCAACTATCTTTATACTTGACTTTCTTTTTGTATCTCATAATTTAGCTGCTCATATACTTCAAGGGAGAATTGAATCAGGTGAATTTTTTTAAATGTCCAAATTCGATTTCAATAATTCATTGACAAAGAAAAGAAGACATGTTTTGTGTGTATATACTGTGTGTGTGCACACATGCACACACATGAATGCAAAGAGGAATGAAACTATGCTTTTTCATTTTCCAATACCTATAATATCTGATGGACTTCTATCATTTTAAATAAGGAGTGACTAGCTATGTGTGTAATTGGGGATGGTTTTCCTTCACCAAGTTCAAGTTGAAGTGGCAAAATTTTGGTTCAATATCAGTTTTGACCTTTCTAATACTGAGAGCTGGCTAACAAATAGTAGCTCTGTGGCATTATAATTGTTCAAATAATTGTAATTGTGTGCCTACCCTTGAGATGTCAGGCAATTGATGGCTTTTGAAGACCCTCCCACTCATTTCCTAATCTAACATTCTATTGTAAGTTATTCTTTTTTTTTTCTTTCTTTTTTTTTTGGCCGCACCCCGCGGCATGTGGGATCTTAGTTCCCCAACCAGGGATCGAACCCTCATCCCCTGCATTGGAAGCGTGGAGTCTTAACCACTGGACTGCCAAGGAAGTCCCTGGAAGTTATTTTTGCAATGCTATTCGCAGAGACAATTTTCCCTGAGTAAGAAGGCACAATGTTGGTGTTTGTTGGTGGAGGGGGCCTTCACGACCAAATCCCTTGGGGTTCATTTATACATGTATTAGTTAGCTGGGAAGAGTGACAACAATTGGATTCCCCAAAAGGTTAGGTGCTTCTCTTATACTAGGATTGTATTTATACATGAAGGTACTGTATGTGTGGAGGTGAGAGCAGTTGTGTTCTCCCACCATTACTCCACAAGCAGTGAACTTGAGATCAGAGTCCCTTAAGTTTGTATGAGACTGATCCAGCTCCTCTAGCCATAGTCTCAGGATGAATGTAATCTGTATGTTTTCTAAAGAAAGTGCAAGGGCAATGATGTAACAGTGATCCTCCCAACCCTAGAAGACAGTCTATACCTGAGAAAGAATTGACATAGAGTGAAACCACTGCCCTGCAATGAAGGAATTCCTATCCTATACCCAGCTTCTTTTCTTAAGGTTCTTATGTTGTTGGAGGAGGAAGGAAGTAGTGAGGAGGAGACTGTGGAAGGGTGGTCAAGGGTTTGCTTTGAAATGGCAAGCAATCCTATCCCAGGAAACATGGTGGTGCAGGGTGGGTTTCACTCCAGGTAATTATCTGGCTCTTTCTTTCCAGATGGGCCAATGAACTGGGATCCAAATAACCAGGAGATTCCTATAGTTGCACCACTTCTCAACAAGTCCCAGTTATCTATGCGACCCAGAATCAAATCACCCCCATCAATGTTAAGCCAGTGTGAATAACTTCTAGCAGATGAGGCTAAACCACAGATAGTATTGGGCACCTGGACCCCTGAGAGTTGGGCAGCTAATGGCACAGACCTCCTCTGATCATTGCATTAAGCTTTAAATAATGCGACCCTGAATATCATATGATTAACTATTTGGTATCCTGCTTATTGTGCTATGGTGGGGACAGGGTACACTACCAGAGCACACCTGTTTAACCAACAAAAATCCTTAGGAATCTTTCACCTCTAGAGCAGAGGAAGAGCTTTAGCCCTTTCAGGACTCTTAAAAATTCCATAAACAAGGATGATGATGAGCTGATGGTGAGAGGAAATATTTGTGGAAGAAAGCAGTTCCCAAACAGAAGACCTACAGTCTTTGGCTGGCCAGCTAGAAGCATTTTGGGATACAACACACTTTTATAAGAAAGGGTGAGGAGTGGAAGTGGCACTGCACAGGAAAAACTGTGGGTTCCTTGGTGAACCAGAATTTGGGTGACCTCCAGGATATAAGTGGAAATGAACCAAGGAGAAGGTGGAGACAAATTAGATAAGCTGTAGGGCAGGGCTATGGTTTTGGCTTATCATTAGGCTCTTTTTTTCACTTGCTTTCATTTTTCATTAGCCTATAATGACTATTTGGAGGTACAGGGAGACCTGGATTTTCTTTGGCCCCAAGTAGATGCATGCCCTTCATATTTTTGTTCACCACTGAAAACGGGAGAAACTCTTTTGAAATAATAGATATTCAGAAAATATTTTCCAGCTGGATTCACCACATTTTTCCTGCTTCCCAGTACAACCCTTCCTCCTGGAAGCAGGTTTAAAAGCACACACAGCCAGGAAAAGGCAATGTCGTGTGCGATTCAATAAGAACAATTGGAGACAATTGTTTCAACAGGTGAAATGGTGTAAGATGTATGTTCATATTTGTTTAGAAATAAACAAACCAGAGGAAGCTTTGCAAACATGTTCTTAGTTCCTATATTTTGATTTGGGCTCTGACTCCACTTCAATAATTACAGTTGGCAAATTGAAAATAAACACTCAGTTCAATTGACAAAGTCAAAATGTTTTTATTTTGCTGAAGTTTAGCAAGTACATTTTTAACAAAGAAGGTGTACTTTAACTTAATATATGGTAGAACAGAGAAACCATACATATGTTTCTAGTCTCTAACACACTACCACATTTTTTCCCTTAGAAGACAAAAAGCCAAGCTGAAGTGAGCATAGAAAAGCATCAAATATGGTCAAGTTACTTTAGTCATTGGGATTTAGCTCATATTCTTAAATTGGTCAATCAATTGCAAAAACAAAGTTTACGTCATTGCTTTTAAAATGTACACACGCTCTTTCTTTAAAAAAATGTAATATAGATTGAATAACTGCTTCAGTAAACAAAGCTTTGCTGATAAACACAATTGAATTAACTCCATGTTGAATAGTTTCAGAGATAAACTGGAATCACAAGCATCTTCATTTATGTAAAGTCAGCGAGGACCTTTCAGGACGAATAAAACTGTTGTGCCATTGCTAAATAGTAATAGTTACCTCCTTTAAAAAAAAGAAAACAAGTTAGTTTTTCTGAGGTATAATTCTAATACGTGCTTTAAAATACTAAACTTCTATCTTCACGAACTTAAATGATCTGATGTTACAGGCTTGATTTAATATTGGTAAAATTTAAAATTTCTTAACACTTCTATATGTTAATGTGTCAGTTTTCAAAGATCCTTCAAGTTGCGTGCTACAGCTTCTTTTCTTCTTTCCACTGCACTGAAGACATCAAAGACTGAGAAGACTCTTCATAAACTATGATGTCTATTGTTATCTACTTTACTTTTCCTTTTGTACAGAATGCTATGTTTGAGATCCATATGGTTTACCAAAACAAGGAAAAAGGAATGTCTGGTTATGATATAAGGTGATGACAGCTTTGATGAAACATTTAGTTTCCTCTTCCCAGGTTAACTGTCCATGTATACTGCATGAAGGGAGACAAGTTCTGAATATCATTTTAACCATAGTGTTTAGTGAAATGGTATCTATTTAAATATTGGTAATCAAAAGAATCCATACCATCCTAGAGTTAGAAAATATTTGATGGTGTGGGTAAAAGTTATAGTTGGAAACAATTTCCAAAAACAATTCCACCTCTTTTTGTCTAACTTTCCTCTTTTCCATAGCCATGGCTTATAGCCCCAGTCTCTATCCAGCTACCTCATAAAAATTGGCTTTTGGTGACAAAAGCGGAACAAGGAAAGAAAGTGTGGATGATCAGTACAAATCCATCACCCAGGCTTAAAAAACACTTAAAGTCTATGTTTGTATCATCTTCACATATAAAGGAAAATACATTATCATTGTTGGACTGATATGCCTCATCTAAAATATTAATTCAGTATAGTCAAAGCTTAGCACTGTCAGGAGGAAGACATACCCCTTTAATGTATAAAATCTTTAAAATATTTTTTCTTTCTGTGTCAGAGGTATTGCGAGTCAGTGGAGTTTTCTGGATAATACCTCAAAACCAAAAATAAAGATGTGGTAAGGTAATAGAAGAATAAAAGAATGTGGTTCTATGTTAGACCACCTGGAGGTTCAGACTTCATTAGAGGGCAACCAGGCATTTTGCCTAAGAGCCCATGGAATTCACCTGAACTTTTCCAGGGAAGAAGAAAACAAAGCTTGAATTTTGGGAAACTGTGTAGTAGTCTGTCACCCCAGAGAATTGCTCAGACTCCTTTGTGGTGTCTGAGAATATTTATTCTGATAAAATTCACCAGATAGTTGCTCATTTTCCAGTCTACCTCATCCTCTGTATACACAGCCTAAATGTCAAAAGAAAGCTCTTCAACATCAAATAGCAGACACTCATTTTACCAGAATTGAAATTTATACAATATAGTTAAAACTTAAATCATGCAATACAAATTGAGAACATTACAAATTTGAAAGCAATGGTAAAACAAAGTAACATCCTGTAAAAAAAAAAAAAAAAGTACATAAACACAGTAACAAATGGCAAAAAGCAATCACCATCTGTCCTTTAGAAAAATGCAGTTTCTGAAAAATCGCCCTCCTTTATTATGTTTAATTTTTGTCTTTGTTAAAAAAGACAAACATATTTGCCCACACCCTTCATTAAATGTTCCAGTTTATAAGGCCTATCAGGAAGTGTTTCCACAGCAGTTCAAAAATCCAAAGAAAAACTAGGCCAGCAGAAGACAGTATTAATATGAATCAATTTTTCTACTTAGAATAAAATAAGTTGAGATTTCACAGTAGTTAAACTTTTTTCTCCTAATTTAGAGGATAGTAGCAAAATAGATTCTTGTGTAGCATGCTGTACAATGTTGACACAGATTCTGTTACTCTTCTACATATGCCAATACTGTGATCATATGGAAGGAGCCTATATTGACCTGCTAACTGACACTGATCCTTGGAGCAATCTCAAAGTTTGCCACATTTCAATTTCAAAATGCATTTCAGCTATAATATGAGTGATTTATCATTTAGTAGTAGCTGTCAAAGTAAACTCCTATGTAAAACAAAAACATCTGGAACCATAAACAGAGGAGAGCAGTAGCTGAATTTTAATCCAAACCTGGCATGCTCACTTCATTAGGAACAAGAAACAGCTAATTAGTAATTGAATGTTTCATGTTTTTAAAAGGGTTTGTACTTGAGCTCCAAACAGAGATGATCTAATATGCATTCTGGATGTAAACAAGATTAAAGATCAGGAAGAGCAATGAACAAAGCCTCTCCAGAGGAATGTTAGGGAGCTTGGGAACTTACAAGGAGTGACACACACTGACATTTCAAGAGAGCTGGCAGAGTTTATTGCTTTAAGATATATCAGATAAGTAAAAGGGGGATTCAATACACACAAATGTGACCATTTTAAAAATAAAATAGAAGGCCCATACAGTCCCTCGCTTAGCACAGCACTGCCTGACATGGGCATACCCCATGGCACAGGAGTCTGGTGTGTCCTCCTCCATACAGGAGATGAGCCTCTGCTGATAAGTTATCTTTAAAGGGTCACACCTGGTTGTTACAAACTCAAGTAAGTGTGAGACTTGCCTTTTGTGGTATATATCTGAAGCTTATGAAAAAAAAAAAAAAGCTAAAATCAGGCATCACAAAGAAGGCAGGTATGTAGAAAAAGGCCAGAAGAATATGCACGAGGATTCCTTATAGTTCAACCAAAGTCAATTAACATATCTATTTTTAAAAAGATATTTGTTTATTTTTCAGTAACTTAATTAATTTGAAAATGCTGTTCAATTTCCCCTATAGTTCAATATATCCTGTTTGACTATCAAATAATGAGACGTTTCTGGATGTTATTTTTTAAGTCACACCTCTTTGTTATTCAATTCAGATATCTGATATTAATAACGTTCTAAAAAATTTTATTTGCCTCGGTCCTTCTCCATGATTTATTTCTAATTTGGCACTATTTCACTGAATTAGGTTAAAGCAACATACCTACTCTACACAATAGATCTTCTACAGTATGTAGAGAGAACCAGAAGCCTTAGAAAAAATTCCTTCAGAGCATGGAATGACTGGAATGTCACACTGATATGAATTAATGTGATATTTTAAAATGTGTAGGGAAGCTGGGCATTCCAGTAGAAATTTCATGTACTGCCACAGGGAACTGATTATTGGAGAATTGATAAAAACTCAGTTGGACTTTTGCATATGATGAGTGATACTTCTGTCACATCAGAATTTAGTTCGAGGGCAGATGTAAAAATAGCACAATGGATTAGGTTTTGCTTGGTGTAAAGAGGGCACTTTAGGAGGGGAGTTAATTTTTTGATCACTAGACTACTATTTAGCACATTGGAATACTGCTCTATTAGATTCTTAGGAGGCATGAAAATAATGATGACAAGTATTTGCCACCAGCCTTTGGCCAGGTCTCCATTAAGTAAACAGTTAAAAATATTTCAGGCCATTTCCTGGGCAATTCAAGCCAAATGACCCATTGGGTTCTAATGACTGGAACATCTTAGGCATCTGGCCATGTCTAGACCAGAGGGTGAGCAGTGGAAAATATCCATGATGTGACTGACCCATCATATCTGCCTTTCTCCATTCTTAGGTGTATAGATTTTTCAGTCT
The DNA here is from genome assembly GCF_028021215.1 of Eschrichtius robustus. Taxonomy (NCBI): domain Eukaryota; kingdom Metazoa; phylum Chordata; class Mammalia; order Artiodactyla; family Eschrichtiidae; genus Eschrichtius; species Eschrichtius robustus. The sequence goes on along the minus strand of NC_090845.1, from coordinate 75,802,530 downwards.
GTTTGCTTGTTGATAGCTTGATGAAGAGGAAACAGTATTGGAGATGGAAGGAGAGCAGAAAAAAATAAAAGAGGTATTTTTAGTTGCTTAGGTATGTGTTTTTATCATTGCCTTCTTTACTAGTAGAAAGGTGTTAAATGACTTGCTCCACCATCAACAAATCAAAGGAAGAACTAAGTGTGGTAAAACCTACAAACTAGAACTCTCCGTATTTCCTTAGAGAACTGTACAGGTAACGTGTTTCTTTCAGAAAGGTGATCTCCAAAGCAATGCTAACAAATATAGATCATTTGCACAAATGAATTACCTCCTCATGTTAATTCCTGTTAAATCTCGGGTCAGCCAAATATAAAGCTATTTCATAGTAATCACAGCTTAAAGTGGGTGTGTCTGTATTTTAATTTCTGTCACAGCATTTAGAAATAGAATTTTCTATGTCTTAAAAATTCTTCCACCTACTTACCCCACTAGGATGCTCTGTGGTTTAATGTGATAATGTTTATGAAGCACTATGAACTCCATGGAAGAAAAGGGTTATAGAAGTGTAAAGTATCATGTTCAGTCATCATTATGATTATCCCCTAAACACTTGTGAAGCCCATTCTCTAACACATTTTTCCTGTACGTGCAAGGTTCTAATTATCAGTAATGAACAAATAGTAATAGATGGTTCCATATTTTAAGAATTTGAGTATGAATTTTAAAGAATTACAGCACTAGATAAGCAGGTAACTGCTACAGCACCCTATTCGTGCCTATGATCAGTTGGAGTTCCGGCATCAGTGTTCAGGCTGCACAGAAAAAACAATAAAACCGGTCAAAATTTCATTCCAACAAAGAAAATCCAAAATCTACTCAATGAACTTCACTAAAAACCACAAACTGGCTTTATAGTATTTTGCTGTGCCATATATGTTCAAGATTTGAATAAATCTGTGTGTAATAAATGTATTATTTTATTACACATATCCCTTAATCATATATTCATTGATGTGGGCCTCGTTCTATTAAAAACAAAATTATACAAAGGTGAGCAAAACTGTAGATTTACAGTAATTTGAAGTTTAAGCAAATTCTCTGGGTGCGATATTAACAATATAAAAATGGTGTAAATGATATTTCCTAACTCTAAAATATGCTTATGAGCCTCTTGTGCATGTTCTACTGCTTTACAACCTGCAGTGAAATGCATGACTAGCTTAATAAGCAAGCCATTTAAAAAGGGTTGTTTTTCCCCTTCACAGTCTAAAACATGAGTAAAGATCCACACCGTTTTCTCTGAATCAAAATCTTTGTTAATGATTGCAATTTCCTTTCAGGATGAGATTTCCTTCCCTGACAGGATGGTTATTTAAAAGTAACTTCTCACTATTTATTTTTTGAAAATTACCAAGAAACATGTCTATAACATTTTTGAAGGCTTACATTTAAGTTTAGAAAAAATTATATTTTCTACCCAGGGCTCATATTTCCTTCCAAATGTTGCCTCACCACTAATTCACTTATATAAACAAAGGGATTTCCTTAAAAATACTAGGCTTCATCACAGGCGTACTTTGAGCTATCAAACCTTTCTTTTGGTGGGTAGCTAACTTATTCTTGAACAGATGCCAATATTTTATAAAAGATTTCTCCTGCTAAGTATTAAGTTTTATTCTTTCTGTTTTCTTGAAGTTGCTTAATTAGTGATATGTTTCTAATTTTCAAATGGGCATTATGTTATTTGGCACTAAATAAGATCACATTTAAAAGATCATGTTTTCCTGACCTGAGTAAGAGAAAGAAAGAAAAAAAAAACATGCTGGTTAATGCTCCACTTTAGCCTTATGTTCAATCCAAATTAAATATGCGATTATTTGTATGAACTTTACTTCAATTGTCAAACATGTTCAGAATGGGACATTCTCAAATCAAATAAGCAACAGTAGTGAGGTTAGTTTGGGGTCCAGTTAGATATTAGTACAGTAATATAAATACAGTGCTTCTAATCTGAGAGTAGGAAAAGTAGATCTTTGTAAGATAGGGGCAGATAAATAAAAGTATAGCATTTGATTCCTCTTTCTCTAGAGAAAAGCATTGTTTTAGAGTCATTTTTCAGAAAGATCTAGGGCTTATTTTATAATGTAGCACTTTTTCAAAAAAAATGGAGGTTTAGTGAAAATAATAACCACTTAGCCTTATTAGCCCTAAAAAATGTCTGACTTATACTTTAATCAAAACAAAGACCAGTAAAAGTCATTTTTTCTTTGCAAATGGTATAATAATGGAGTATCAACCTCTCTCACTTGCGTTTAACTCACTTTGTTTTTGTGAATTAATTCTTTAATATACACTTTTCTTTTTTATTTAATCTCTAGTTCTTGTAAGAAACACCCTAGAAAGGGATATGGCTATCTTCCTATTCTCATATGGGGATAAAATATAAAAATATATTTACCACAACTATATACTGAAGAACATATGTTTTAGAGATGGTTTTATATATCAATTATATGCCATTTATTTCACCCTTATTAAAATCTACATATACAAACACAAATGTTAACTTCATATGTATTTTATAGGGCATAGTAATAATAATATACTGTACTTATACTTGTCAAAGAGTATGGATCTAACTTATTGGCGAGGAGGATTAGGCAAATATTACTATTTTACTAAAATTAAGGGAGAGAGAAATTGAATGACTTCTCAGGGTTAGTTAACAGAGTTAGCCAGTTAGTAACTGAGAAATCTTGACTACTAGACTTCTTCCCACCACTTCATTGTGCCTCCTATAGACCAGTTATAAAATAGCAACAAAATTGCATGTGTTCAATACACAGACCTGCAAATTTTGAGCTACACTAAGAGCTCTAGAAATATTTGAACTCTACTTTCCAGCAGGGAAGAGAAAGAAAAGGAAAGGAGAATAAATAAAAAACTAGTATTCATGGAATGCTGACTATGTTAGGAGCCATACTAAGCCATTCTAAGCACTTATGTCATATGTGGAATGCCATATTCTTTCACTACTTCTTGTTGTAGATGATGTCATGGTAAAAAGAGGTAAGCTACTTACGTGTCTATGTCATTGCTGTAAAAAAATCTAGGGTCGTTATCACCTACCTTCCATAAGTACATAGTTACAAAATGTTTTATAAGGTCAAATTTACTTGAGATTTGTATAGGATGCATATTGGAAATATTTTAATGTAATAATTATTTTTTATTTTTATTATTGAGTTGCACAAATTATTTATATACTCTGAACACAAGTCTTTCATTGGCTGTATGTAATGTAAATATTTCCTCCCAGTCTTTGACTTGTCTTTAGATTTTCTTGACATCTTTGGACGAACAGATTTTAAAATCTTTTATGAAACCCAATTAACAATTTTTCATAGTTAGTGCTTTTTATGTCCTTTCTAAAAAGACTTTGCCTAACCAAAGTTTGCAAAGATACTCTCCTAAGTTTTCTTCTAGAAGCTTTATAGTTTTAGCTTTTGTTTGTTTTTGTTTTTTAGGCTGGTTTTAGCTTTTTATTTATTTATTTTTTGGCTGCACCACTCAGCTTGTGGGATCTTATTTACCCGACCAGGGACTGAACCCGCGCCCTCTGTAGTGGAAGCACAGTCTTAACCACTGGACCGCCAGGAAAATTCTTAACGTAATATTTAAAAGTAGAACTATGTTCTTCTTTTTATAACTTTTAACTACTCCTTTTGTATGCTGAACTGTTAGAAAAACACTGTAATTCCTCAATTCAAAGTAATCATAAAATGGAATCAAAATATGGAGAAAAATGAAAATGAGAGTAATGGAAAAACATTAAATGTTAATTTGAACAACGTTAAAAACGACCACATCCAACATTTCCCATAGAAGTTTGAAATGCAGTTACCAAGAGATTGTAAGATTTGAGTTGCAGGTTTTGCCTCACTCATTTTATTTTTTTATTTTTTAATTTTTTTTAACATCTGTATTGGAGTATAATTGGTTTACAATGGTGTGTTAGTTTCTGCTTTATAACAAAGTGAATCAGTTATACATATACATATATCCCCATATCTCTTCCCTCTTGCATCTCCCTCCCTCCCACCCTCCCTATCCCACCCCTCTAGGTGGTCACAAAGCATGGAGCTGATCTCCCTGGCCTCACTCATTTTAAATAGTTACTCACCAATGCTAAGATCAACATGACATTCATTTGTATTGTTTTAAAGAAAATAAGAGCACTTAAATTATGGGAGAATAGGGAAATAGAGAAGAAATGCTTATAAAAAAAACGATGCTTTCTTAAAAGCTAATAGAGGAATTGGTGAAAGCGTTGTCCAAATAACCATTTGTATTACTGAGGTAAAGTAGATTCCAACTTAAGTATGTGGATTACTACTAGTGTTAATCTTCAAACATTAAACAAGTAAATCATAAACTTTGTGATTAACAGGTTAAGGAATGTCAAGGAGGTCTGTAAAAAATTCTAAACAACGTTTTTCTTTAAATTCACTTTAATTTCCAAAATTGAATGTTACATGGCCATCAAAAATGAGAAAAAATTTCCTGAGAGCAACAAATAAAACTTTCTGCTAATGGCCCACAGAAAGGAATCCTAGCCTAAAATTAGATAACTGAAAATCTGTTAAGGTCTAGTTCCAATAGGGTGATGTGAGTTTAGCCACAAATAGAAGAGTTTTTTTCTACTCCTACTTCAGCTTCTCTACACAGTTTTAAATAGAAAAGAGAGATTGCATTTGTGTAATTTTTGTATTACCCCAATCTCTGCAAAGTTTTAAGGCAGAAGTGATTATTAAATTATAGTTGGCTTTAGTCTATTTTGGTTAATTAACTACAAACTGGAGAAGTCATTCCCCACCCCAGCCCTGCTGCATTGTTTTGCATGGGAGAATATTAAAGTCTAGTTAAATATCCTAGCTAGCTTACTAACTATGAGAGATTTTTACAGATTTGGATTGATAGTGATATTATCAATATGGATTGAGAGTGAAAACAATGGGTAAGGGAGTTAAGATTCCTGTGTTTTAGAATCCATTACCAATAGCAAGCCAATTAACTTCTCTTGGGTTATTTTCCTACTTATAAAATAGGGGTTAATTATACCTTTCTTAAATATCACACAGGAGTAATCCTGCTAGAGGATGTGTGTATTAAGAATGGCACAAAGACAAGTTCCTCTTTATGATGGAATATGTTACCAATGAGAGAGCTAGCAATAAGCCTGGACTTGCAACATTTTATGCAATGGAACAAGAAAACGTAGCCAAATCTAAAAAGAAAAAATCAAAGTCTTCAAAGTGAAGGGAGACTGGGAGGAGCTGGGAAGGGAGACATTTTGAATGGATTTATTATTTGGGTTTATGGATCCAGCCAGGCCTGAATCTATCCTTTGAAGTGTCAGTTAAGTCACCCAATAAATTACCTTTTAAAATTAAGCCCCCCAAAAAAGAAAAAAGAAAAAAATGGCAAAATTTCACCAGGTTATACAAATATTAGGTATTGTCTTTCTTTTTTTCACTGTTCCAATTTTAGAATATCAATTCCTCATTCCAAGAGTGATAAGCATCTTGGCATAGAACCATCACACATCAACATGTCAGCAATATAATAATTCTGTTTTTTAAGTGATGTGACAACAGTGGCCTATGATTACAGCCTTCTATGAAAATGCTGTCTGTTTTCTTAATTAAAACAGAGATGTGAAAGTGAAAAATAAAACTTAAACTTTTAATCCAAGAAAGGCTTTCCTTTTGCACATTCCTTAGGTGTATCTGGGTTGGTAAGTGGGATAGGGTGACTCTTCAGCTTAAAAAATTGTATTGCATATGTAAAGAGGATGGGGCATAAAGTGACTAGTTAAACAGTTATACAAGTTGTGTTAAACAACTCTTCCTATACTATAGTCAGAAAGACCTGTTAATTAATGAATTAGCCCTGTGGACTCTAAAATGCTTAGTAGCAGAACAACCTATTGATATTTTGTTTTGCAAGTCTCACTATCTTGCTATCCCTACAACTACAATTTCATCTATTATGTGAGTGAGATATAGCTAGACTTGTAAGTCTTAGATCTGTAGATGAGATTTTATGTTATTATCATAATTAGCATGACAGCATTTTAGTCACTGCAAATATTCTTTTAGCAATGCAGTGGTAAGTGGTGCAAGCCACTCCATGAAAACCAGGCCCTAAAGTATCAAGTAATGTTTGTCACATCCTCCTAAGAAAGAAATAGAAGCATAATGTGTGCTATAATCTGACAGGTATTTCACAGCAAAGAGGTATGACATGGGTTGGGAAGTACAATCAGTTAAAATAAAGATCCTGTGGAGGATGAAGAAAATGAGAGACAAATACTTCCTGGGATAGAAAGGAAAATGAATGAGGCCATCTAATGAATCTTACAGGAAAAAAATGTTGCTGCTTTAGAGAAAGATGCTAGGATTTTTTCTGTGGGCCGTGTGCTACAGCCTTTTCACACTCTATGATGGCAGTTGCGTAAAGTTTCTCTGGGTGGTAAAAGTCTCCCACTCTCAATGGGCATATTTATGAGGAAAGGGGACCCACTTCCTACAATCCCTCTAATCGCTGGCATGCTATGTATTTCTACTTTATAAGAGAACATTTCTACTTAACAATGGGAATATTATAGTGCCTATGTATATCTTTCAACACAGGACAAGACATTAAAGGGGAGGGAAATTAATGGTTATGAGGGTAGGGCAGGAAATAGTCTATAGAACCCCTAGAGAAAGATGTAAACCACACTCTGGTGGGAGTTAGGAGAAAAGCCTGTAGAGAAATTCTATCTGTTCCCCTTTTAGTTTTTCTTGTCATATCACATACATGGCAAGAAATCATATGTTGATTTCTCTTTTCCAGTCCCCTTACTTGCCCCTACCATCACTTTCCTTTCTATTTTATCAAATCCTGCAAAGACAATCTTAGCCCAAGGGTAATTGTTTTCAATAAATATTGGTATGGCATCTTAAGCTCTTTGGAAAAATGTAGTTTTAGGTTACCAAGTGAGCAGCAAAGAGAGAAGATAATGAGGTGTCAAAGGTCAAGGAAGGATAAACACTGTTCAAATTGATTTTGAGAAAATGGATAAGAATATACATATTCATATATATTTCATAGTATAAATATATTTAAAATTCTATACTATAAATATATGTATATTAAATTACATTGTAAAATGTGTTCTTATTAACATAGAGATGTTAAAATTGTGTCTGTTGCTTTTAGAGTCAAATAACACTTTAGTCACTTTGCTTTTAATTATTCAGTGGCATCTTCACCAAATGCTGCATAGATGAGATCATGGATTTCACATATCAGAACGGTAAGTTTATACCCTTTGAATAAGCTCCCACATTTTTTTTCTGAAAAAAAAATGGTTCAGAGGGAACAAATGGTTTAATATGTTTATTTTTTTCATCAAATTTTGCTTAACTTTGACATGTAGGGTGGATTTCTTATCTACTTCTGGTGTGTCAGTATCAAAAAGAAGGGAAAATTATTCAAGATTCCACCATATATCTGAAAAAATATCAGATGAAAAATATATTCCAGTGTTAAACCATTTTATGTCATTGTCAAGCATGTAGGCTAAAAAGCAAATGTAAAAATTATTCAAAGATATTGGCATTCCTCTTGCAAAAGCAGCTCCTAGCTTTTTTGTATTGTTTTGTTTTTTCCCAAACAAATGCAGTGGCAAAAGTGGGAGCAATGCGTCATTGTGTGCCCTTGTACTTTATGATGTTATTTCCTCTGAACTTTTTTAAACATTATTTTATTTTGTTACTAGAAAGTCGGTTCATGAAGGCTGTTGTCTGTTTTCTAAAATATAGAAGTTTCATATTCTGGATTTGTTTTATCTATTATTATTATTAAGATGATGATATCAATTTTCAAAAACTAAAGAAATATGCACTGTACCAGTAGCCCCGAACAATGAAATATAGTCATACAAAAGTTAACTAAGGTATAAACATGCAAAAGGAGAAGTCTCCCTGTGATCATAAAATGATGTTATTTTCTGTTCAGCAGTTCATGTTACTGCGTTCATGCTAATTAATTAAAGGAGCTGTTGCTGTAAAGTGCAAACAGGGAATCTGGGAAACTGAGAGGGCTTTTAGATCTCCAAGTGAAGTTAAGTCAATCTGGGCACGGGCAATCAAAGGTAATGAAATCACTTGTCAGTGCTAAGCTTGCAAAAACTGTGAAGTTTGACTAGGGAGTAAAAGGATTATAATTAGATTTCCAATAGGATAATAACTAAATGGCAGAATGCAGTAAAGAGAAAATATTACTTTGTTAGCTAATGGTGCTGCTGTTCGGTTTTAGTTTTTATCAGCTCACTTGTAGTTGTCCTAATTTAATTTGCTTTTATCAGCAAAAATGCACTACGCAAATGGTACTTGAATGTCATTTGCAAAAATCATTGATCTGAAGGTACACTTAATGACACCCGGTATGTTTATTTTATGTGAAATGGAGATTGGTTGATAAGATGGTTGATGTGCTGTCTTGTTGGCCCCCAACTGAGTTATGGGAATCTGTGTGGGAGGATATTAGTGTATATCCTTCACTGCCAGCAATAGTGGACACCGCTATCAGAGTGGGTGTGTATTCATTTTTTAATCACCTTAAAATATACAGGAGGAGTTGCTATCATAGACTGCTAAAATATAAGGGATACAGAGACCCTTTTATCAGAAAGTGGTCTATGCATGATACCTTGTCTGTCAAACATTCAAAGCATAAAAGACATAAAATAACTAACCTGAAGAGATTTAGAATACATGTAAGAATCCTAGTACATGGGCAGTTTGTGGAAATTATCATAAAACTATATATGAGTTTATTTATTTTTTAGTTATTTTACTATTTATTTACTTATTTGGCCACACCACGTGGCATGTGGGATCTTTGTTCCCCGACCAGGGATCAAACCTGCGCCCATTGCATTGGAAACACGGAGTCTTAACCACTGGACCTCCAGCGAAGGCTCCTATATATGACTTTATTACTTCTAATGATGGCCAAGCAACATTCTTCCAAGTCCTCTTAAGGAAATGTCACAAAGCGACTAATTGAATTTCAGAGAAAGAGCACTAAGAGAATGACAGATTTCTATCCAGCAGAGCTATTGACAATAGGAAAAGACTTCACTGATGCTGGAATTGTTTGTTGTGATGAAGATGAGTTGTGGAAATGGCATTGGATTGGCATGCATGAATTGAACCTCACAAATAATGCTGGGAAATAATCTTTCAAGTTAAGAAATGGGTAATTGAGGGAAGTGAAAAAGATGAAAACAGTATCAAAATATGTCACAAAAGAAAGGAACGATAGCACACAAGAGCAAAATTATTAGGCAGAATGGAAAAACAATGGTTAAGCTTGCCTTTTGTTTTCCAAGCATTATACATTTTCTCTAGTTCATAGGTACATATAAAAGTAATCTTTCAATTCTGAACATCTTAAACAAAAAGTAATATTATTGAGATTTTTTGGTAATTATTTGAATTGATTGATTTGATGAATTATATTTAATTCTGATAATATTTTCAGGCACCTATTCCCCTGGCTAATAGAATAAATTGGTTTTGCTCATAAAATAATTTCTTTTAGATATTATATTGTGATTCTACTCTCATATTAATACAAAGCATTTACTCTAGTTTTTCATAAATTGATGATAGGAACTTTATCATTTAACATGCTTAAATGCTGTGCTAAGAGATGTGAGAATGTATACTTTTTCATTTTTACCACTTTTATCAAGAATACTATTTAACATAACCTAAAAGGCAGACATTTAGTAAGAATTATTAACCCACCGTACTTTACCATATATTGAAAATATTAACCACAAATGCTAGACAATTTGATTTGTAATTTGAAAAATAGATATAAAAGTTAATCCCCTTGCTTTAAAATATGTTCCATCTCAATCCTTTTAAAGGTACAGCTAATTCTCTCCTGTTTACCCAGTAAACACTAGGAGAGCTTATTAAAAGCATGCTCACTGAAAACAAATATTAAATGTGTCCTCTCCTAAGCACAAATTAATATGCAAAAGCCATTCTTTGCAGACTCCATTAAAATAAAAAACTGAGCCAAATAGTGAATCTAGCTTTTCCTTATATCACCTAACTGACCTTCCACGGATAAGTTATCTGTTGTTTGTTGCATGGAAATGAAGCAACTTTAGGACAGTTCAAAAATTTATATTTATCTCAGAGTTAGGAAAGATGTTACTACTGTGAACTAAAAGAATTATATATATATATATTGAACAAACAGCAATAAATTGGGAGTATAGGATTAAAGGATAATCAAGGATAATTAAAGGATAATAAAGATACAACCCAGTGATGGTTTACCTCTTACAGTTACAAAGCTGACCTTACATCCCATGAAGAAAGGTCCAATCAAGCTCAATGCCCCTTAAAGACTGGGTCTATATATGTGTGTCAAAGATTCAGAATGGGTCAAATGCTTCAGACTTGTTCAACCCTACCTTAGATCTATGGTGGCAACCACAACTAGTGGGGCTTTATTTATATGTTTCACTGTGGTGTACTGATTGGATAAACACTGGGTCCCATCCAAATTGGCTTTGCTCACACAGACAGAGCCTTTAAGTTGAGGGAAGAAAGCAGGTAAGCAAAAGAGGGATAAGAAACAGCAAAAGCTTTATTGAGTGAGCTAAACATGCATGCTTTCACAAAAGTTAATGCATTAATTAGGTCTATCCAGCTGCAGCAGAATCAGGCATTACCAGAAGATCCATGATCTCTAACACTCCTGGTTTTGCAAAGATGATGTGCAAAACTACATGAGTCAGGATTTCTAAATTTTCTGAAGTTGCCACACAAAATGGTGACCCACAGATGAACCCACATGGATCTTTTGGTCACATCCAGTTCTGTTGCCTTCATAGATATCCAGTCATTACACCGTGGAAAGGCGCTGATTAGTTAAACATCCAGCAGGCAACCTTTCTACGGCTGTCTTCCTTTTTGAAAGTTAGGAAATCGTATTCTCATGGAGATGCCTTTTCTTTTTTATTACAGTGAGACATGAATGTGAAAATAAATGTAATCTACATACAGAGGGCTAGAAAACTGCATTAGAAAGACACTGAAAAACTCCAGTGGTCAAATTCAATTTTTATTTTTAGCTGTCTTTGTGCTCCAATGAGACTCTATATTGATTTGTTTTCCCTATTTTCTTACTACTAAATACTTTTAAAAATATTATAAAGGATCTAAACAGTTGTGGGAATCCTGCAAATTATGTATTACAAGTCCTGCTCTTATTTTCATATTTAGTCGGTTTTGAAAAGTATCTAAAATTAGCATCAGGACTTAAATATTGATAAAAATGTTGCCTAGAATACTTTGCAAATATTGATAGGTTATGATTATTGTACCTGTGTCTTTTACAAACAGTAAAGTAGTGAGATTTAAAAAGCATATTATTTTATACTTCTGAAAGGTAAATTATATTCACATTTTGCATTTTTAGAATATGCCTTACATATAAATGTACATCCTTTTAACGGATAAACATACAAGAAATTTGCTCACATTGTGTATGTAAAATTATTAGTCCCTAAATACATAGTCTCAATAAACACTGCAAACTTTTTCCTCTATCATGAAGTAAGAAAAGTTAAACTTATTTATTTATTTTCCTTATATGAAAAGTATCAACATAGGAGCTTATCCCCTTCCCACTCCCAGGGGTCACATATTAAACAGTTACAGAAAGAAGTACACTGTTTACTGTACCTTGCATAGCAGTACTATCATGAGGAGTTCCACTGTTTTCTATTTCAATATCTGGAATCCCAGTATCTGAAAGAAGTGACATTCAATATTAAGGTACATTTCTATTTTTCCTGATTCCATTTAAAGTGAAAACTCTGTTCACCAGTGCTTTGGTCCTATAGATAACATGAGACTTTGGGTGGCATTTTGTTTTTGTTTTTTGTATGTCTATATGTTTTTTGGTTTTTTTTTGTCTATATGTTTTTAATGGTAGGAGGGAGAATTATAAACCATAGCTGAATTTTACAATTGGACATATATTTCCAGGTATATAGTAAATATTTCTTTATTCATTTTACACTCTAGAGATAAAACTCGGGGAAATAATCTGTCTATCAGGTAACATGCCCTGACTGTGGAATAAAAAAAAATTGAATATAATTCCATAAGTAGAAGTGCCCCATTCTTATGGTATATTTTCCGTTTGTAAAATGTGATAGATGATGAGATTATCTCTATGCTAAATGCACATGAACACCAAAACACAGGCTATGATTTGTGGTCTTTATTTAGTACTGGTCCTAGGGACCAAGAGATACATGAATTGTTTCAAAAGAAGTTGAGAAAAAGAAACAAAGAGTTGGGATTTTTATTTTCAATTTTAAATATGAAATGTGATTATCTAAAAGTTATTCATATACATGAAGCATAGCTTAATATGGCCATTTCTATATATATATATATACATTTGCTCAGGCACCCTTGGGTAATGTGATAACAGACGCCCATATATCATCCATCAAGGATTGATGTGAGAAAGAAATGATTTGAATACAAGTTACCCATCATGCTGTAGAAACAGCTGCTTTTCCTTTATAACAGAGAACACTGGAGCTAGAGTGGAAATCACATATGGGTGGATTTCAAATACGTAAAAAGAAAAATGACAAACCTCCTCAGAATTACATGTTCAGAGCCTCAAATAATTAGAGTGCATAGAATATTGGCCCCATTGCTGGCTCCCACTGTCTAAGATGTTCCTCAGTGTGAGATATTGATGTATTATTATTTATCTTCTCTCTTCTGCGTCTCAATGAGGCATGGCTGTCATGAGCTAATAATCTACCTCTGTATTTCTATCGATTGTGAGGACAATGATCCAAGACAGTCACAGTAAAAAGGGAACTGAACTTTTGGAAAGGTAAAAATACGATTGAACATTGTACAGTATTCTCTATTCATTCTTAGTATGGGACACTTGAAGCAACCCCCTTTTAGTTCATGTGTGTGTCATATTAGGTATGGAGTATGTGTATGCTTGTGTATAATATTCTTAGGCTCATCCCTGTTATGCACACAGATCAGTTAGATATACCAGCTGTTAATGTGCTATGAAAGAAAAACTTGAATAGCCTATGAAATGAAATTACGTTGTGGGGTTTCATAATTTAAAATGGAATCAGAAAAGTTTGGAATTAAGAGATTTCATGACAGAAGCACCTTTTCTCACAGGAGCTCCAGGAATTTACTTAGAAGATTCATTTTCAACCAGGCACTCTTTAAGCCCTCATCACTGATGCAATCTGCATTAAAGGAACCAGCATTCTAAAGTTCATTAAAATAAAGTACACCAAACATCAGCATATTTTAACACGAATGGACCTAAAACACTTACATTTTAAGTGCAGGGAAGTTATCAATATTACTTCTTCTGCAAAAAGCAGCAGGATTTCCTGTTCCTAGACTATTTATATCTCCCAGAATAGGGCTTATTTTGACAGATTTAATTAATGAACTAAAGCACTTGGCCTCAAATTGATTTTTTAATTACTGTATTCCTGGACAAAGCTTCTCCCTCCCTCCCTCCTTTCCTTCTCCCCCTCTCCCTCTCCCCTTCTCCCTCCCCGGCTCTCTCCCTCTCTCTGCTTTGTGTACCTTGAGTGTGAAGGTGCAATACAGACACTACCTTTCAACATCTTCAATCCACTGTCACTAGTAGTGGCTTGCTTAAGTGCTTGCTCCACTTGCTCCCTTCGCTTTGATTCAAATTCCAAGGCTTCTTGTAGTTTTCTCTTTGCTTTTTTCTCCTTCTTCAGGCGCTTTTGCATGGTAGCTAAAATATGGAAAGGGAAATAGTTTGCAAAGGCTTAGTCATTGAAATCAGGTTGCCGGTTTTGATGAATTATAAACCATAGATACAGATTCAGAGAGATATATAAATGCATAAGTCAACATAAGATTAGCTTCTTTTGATTCCAATTATCATTAGACTCAACCAAAGATTATTCAATTATGCAACCAACTTATTTTTGCTTTCACATCTCCAGTAAGTATGCTCTATAATACACATGTATTTGTATGGTGGTGGTAGTAGTGGTGGAAGATTCTTTTCTACTTTGACTACAGGAATTTAGTGATAGCATGAAATATTTTCTAAATTGATTAAGAAAAATATTCTTATTATTCATCAGGTTATTCCTATACATATTTCAAAACACAGAAAATCTAAAGATATTTATTGAGTTTCAAAACATGGTATGTCTTTAAACACACCCGAACACATTCTATGAGGCCACCATCACCCTGATACCAAAACGGGACAAAGATGTCACAAAAAAGAAACAGGTCAATATCGCTGATGAACATAGATGTAAAAAATCCTCAACAAAATACTAGCAAACAGAATCCAACAGCACATTAAAAGGATCATACACCATGATCAAGTGGAGTTTATTCCAGGAATGCAAGGATTCTTCAATATATGGAAATCAATCAATGTGATACTAACAAATTGAAGGATAAAAATCATATGATAATCTTAATAGATGCAGAAAAACTTTTGACAAAATTCAACACCCATTTATGATAAAAACTCTCCAGAGAGTGGGCATAGAGGGAACCTACCTCAACATAATAAAAGCCATATATGACAAACCCACAGACAACTTCATTCTCATTGGTGAAAAACTGAAAGCACTTCCTCTAAGATCAGGAACAACACAAGGGTGCTTACTCCACCACTATTATTCAACATAGTTTTGGAAGTTTTAGCCATGGCAATCAGAGAAGGAAAAGAAATAAAAGAAATCCAAACTGGGAAAGAAGAAGTAAAACTGTCACTCTTTGCAGATGATATGATACTATGCATAGAAAATCCTGAAGATGCTACCAGAAAACTACTAGAGCTAATCAATGAATTTAGTAAAGTAGCAGGATACAAAATTAATGCACAGAAATCTCTTGCATTCCTATACACTAACAATGAAAAATCAGAAATAGAAATTAAGGAAATATTCCCATTTACCATTGCAATACAAAGAATACAATACCTAGGAATAAACCTACCTAAGGAGTCAAAAGACCTGTATGCAGAAAACTGTACAACACTGATGAAAGAAATCAAGGACAGTACAAACAGATGAAGAGATATACCATGCTCTTGGATTGGAAGAATCAACACTGTGAAAATGACTATAGTACTGAAAGCAATCTACAGATTCAATGCAATCCATATCAAATTACCAGTGGCATTTTCACAGAACTAGAACAAAAAATCTCACAATTTGTATGGAAACACAAAAGACCCTGAAGAGCTAATGGAGCTGGAGGAATCAGGCTCCCTGACTTCAGACTATATGACAAAGCTACAGTAATCAAAACAGTATGGTACTGGCACAAACACAGAAATATAGATCAATGGAAAAGAATAGAAAGCCCAGAGATAAACCCACACACATATGGTCACCTTATCTTTGATAAAAGAGGCAAGAATATACAATGGAGGAATGACAGCCTCTTCAATAAGTGGTGCTGAGAAAACTGGACAGCTACATGTAAAAGAATGAAATTAAAACACTTCCTAACACCATACACAAAAATAAACTCAAAGTGGATTAAAGACCTAAATGTAAGGCCAAACACTATCAAACTCTTCGAGGAAAACATAGGCAGAACACTCTATGACATAAGTCACAGCAAGATCCTTTCTGGCCCACCTCCTAGAGTAAGGGACAAAAATAAACAAATGGGACCTAATGAAACTTAAAAGCTTTTACACAGCAAAGGAAAGAATAAATAAGATGAAAAGACAACTCTCAGAATGGGAGAAAATATTTGCAAATGAAGCAACTGACAATGGATTAATTTCCAAAATAAACAAGCAGCTCATTCAGCTCAATATTGAGAAAACAAACAACCCAATCGAAAATGGGTGGAAGACCTAAACAGACATTTCTCCAAAGAAGACATATGGATTGCCAACAAACACATGACAATATACTCAACATCACTAATCATTAGAGAATGGAGGTTCCTTAAAAAACTAAAAATAGAATTACCATGTGTCCCAGCAATCCCATTCCTGGGCATATACCCTGAGAAAACCATAATTCAAAAAGATACATGTACCACAATGTTCATCGCAGTGCTATTTACAATAGCCAGGACAAGGCAGCAACCTAGATGCCCATCGACAGACGAATGGATAAAGAAAATGTGACACATGTATACAATGGAATATTACTCTGCCATAAAATGGAACGAAATTGAGTTATTTGTAATGAGGTGGATGGACATAGAGTCTGTCATACAGAATGCGGTAAGTCAGAAAAAGAAAAACAAACACCGTATGCTAACGCATATATATGAAATCTAAAGAAAAACAGTACTGATGAACCTAGTGGCAGGGCAGGAATAAAGACACAGATGTAGGCAATATACTTGAGGACACAGGGGGAGAAGTGGAAGCTGGGATGGAGTAAGAGAGTAGAACTGACATATATACACTACCAAATGTAAAATGGATGGGTAGTGGGAAGCTGCTGCATAGCACAGGGAGATCAGCTGGATGCATTGTGATAACCTAGAGGGGTGGGATAGGGAGGGTGGGAGGGAGGCTCAAGAGGGAGGGGATATGGGGATATATGTATACATATAGCTGATTCACTTTGTTGTACAGCAGAAACTAACACAACATTGTAAAGCATTTATACTCCAATAAAGATGAAAATAAAAAAGATGTATGGAAGAAAAAGAAAAAACATTGTATGTCTTTTAAAACTTACAGTGTCAAGGGTCTATTTCTTTGAGATGTTACCAGTTTTTAGGGCAAATATCTATCTCTTTAAATATATGCACATATCATCAGACTCTGTCTCTCTCCATATATTTATATTTGAATCTATCTCTACATTTTAAAGAGAATAACTTTCAGCAATGATTATGTTAAGCAATCTGTAAAGGCACAACAACATTTCTTTCATAAACAGAAAAGGTAAAGAAGAGGTAAAAACAATTATAACTCAACTCTCAAGGCCTTATGTCTTAACTAGAAACTTTAAGTGCCCTAATGTATGATTGTTACTGTTCTCTGAAACCTTGAAATCTGTGATAATTTCTCAAACAGAATTACTGGGCTCCAGCAATATATTGGTTCACTGCAGGGTTCTAAGCAGACCGACCTTCACATTCTTCCTAAATCAGTTGTAAAAATTTAAGATATTGATATTAGGACAATAGAAAAATATTCAAGGAATATTAAACAAAATTATATGACATTTAAAAATCTTAAAATTATTCAAATACAATTAAAATATTTTGATTGCACTAAAGTGAATATGATGCTAATTTGAGTTTCAGTTGTATTTATCTCACAGTTCAATGTCTTTTCATATAAATGACCTTCAGCAACTTAAAGAGAGTCATTTACTCATCTAAATTTATGTTCATTTAGACAAAAATTCAGAGGACTAAGGTAATAACAAGATGGAAATCTTGGAATAAAGACACCGAGAATGTATGGTTTCTGTTATTTTTGGTAAAAGACTATTAAATAAGGTTAAGCATAAAAAGATTTTACTATCATAATTATACTTAATTATCATCATTCAAATAAAGCATTTAGTAAATTATTTAAATCAAAAACATAGATTTATTCAAATTAATGTATAGCAATGTCCTTGATAAGACAAAATTTTGCTTCTAGTAAAATTATTTATTCAAAAATATTCCATATGTTGATTCCCTTGAAATTTATGATTCCATATATTATAAACAATGCCACAGAATATTACAATAAAAATTATATAAAAATAATAACTATAATTTATTTAGGACCTACCATGTACTGAACATTTTTCTAGGACTATATCTCATTTAAAACTTACAACAACTCAGCAAGGAAGATATTGTTATCTCCATTTTATAGATGAGGAAATTGAGTCCTTGAGAGGTCAAGAAATTTATTCAAGATCCCAGAACTAGTAGTTCTCATAGCTTGAGGGCCAAAGATCATATGGGTAGTTGTTTCAAAGCCTGGGGACCGTATAGTTGGTCAAGAACCAAGACAGATGAGCTCCAAGCTCTCTTGTAGCTCTATCATTCTTTGATTCTAAGTGTTTAAGCTGCAAAGAATATTATAACATATGTTTAATTCAAGTAACACATTCTGGCTAGGAAAAAAAAAGGTAGTTAGAAGGAATGTATAAGTGTGAAACAATGTTTTCTTTAAAAAAAGATACTCATAGGGATTCTTACTATATATATAGTTTAATATATATACAGTTTACTATAAACATATATATAGTTTTACATATGTTCTTTATATATGTTGCTACTATTTTTTCTATAAACTTGGGGAGATATTACTTTTTAACTACAATATCAATTTTCTCCATTTTTCTTTTCAATCATATGACTTTAGATAAAGAGCTCACCCTTTGTCCTAAAAAGTAGGTTTACTGGGTATGAGATATTTAGGCAACTAGAAAGGAATTTAAGTGATCATGCAGTCAACTATTGTAATAGATGATGATGCTGAAATTCATAGAGATGAAGCAGATAGTTTCTCTAAATCAATGAGGATAACAGAGTAGTTTCTTTTCATTATGCTAGTCATAAGATGTAAAATGTTAAAAACAGTGCTTAGCACATAGCAGACAATTGATAAGCATTAGCTAGTGATGGTAGTAGTATTAGTAGTAGTAGTAGTAGTAGTAGTAGTAGTGATGGTAGTAGTAGTAGTGACAGTAATGACAGTAGTAGTAATGATGATAGAATATTAGTAGTGGTATTATTATTATATCATAAAAATTGCTAAATTTATTAAATAATAAATGCTTCATAGTAAATCTGATAATAGATGCAATATTACATCTACAATGTCTAAGACTTTTTAAAAGACAATAGATATGATACCAATTATAAAGACAGACCTGAAGACTCTGTAAGAAGTTAGTAAATAGAAATCAGTATCAGTACATCCCTAAAAGTTAGAAGACAATTTTACTATATGTAGTAGATTTTCCTAAGTCAATTTGTGAATGTTATTATATTTAACATATTTGGTACTTTAGTATAAATAATTTCCCTACTAAACAAATGTGCTTTTATGACTCCTAATCATAATAATATATATTGCATCCCAAATATCAGAAATAAACTAATTTCTCCAAACTTTAAAAAGACAATTTAGCTTTTGTTTAGTAGTATTTAATGACTTTGGCAAGATAAGAAGAGGTTTAATTCTTTTTAAATGTAATGACTGACTTTCCATTTTGAACTGAACTAATAATTCTTAGGTCTTAAGGAAAATGTACAGTAAAATTTCAATTTCTTGATGCAAATTTCAGAATATAATATGCTATACTGGAATAGTATAAAGTTAGTGGATTTCACTCGACTGGAGTAATTCTTCCTAGTTTAGGGAGGCATTATCTGGGTTGTGAATTTTCTCTCCCTTTTTGCCTCTCATTCCCACTCTTTAACTCTTTTAATTGACTTTTGCTTTGTGATCATTCTATAGAAGAATAAGCAAAGAAGAGAAAGAAGCTGAAAAGCACAATAGTCACTTTTGCTGCTGTTTTGTATTTTATGGTAAATATAAGGAAGAGGTGAAAATTATTGGTTAAGGTTTTGAATTTTCTCTGGTTTTGAAACGAGCTAGTCTCATTATCCACATCTATAGATTATCAAATGCCTACCCATTGTTAGAAAGTTATTTCTATTTCTGTACAATATTTTCCATTCTCTCACTTTTTTCTTCGTCCATACTTATGCTACCCTATTCAGCCCTCATCACCATGGCCTAGATGAGGGCAATCCCCTTTTACATAGTTTCCTTGTTTGTAGTCTTACTCCAATTCCCGTCTAATCTATTCCCAACACCGGTCTATCTGATTGAAAGCAGACTAGATCACTCTGCTGCTTATCTTTTAATACTTCCCATAACCTACAGGACAAAGTCTAAGCTAATCTTTTACATGATTAAAAATGGCCTTTATGGGTGGACCTTCAAGATGGTGGAAGAGTCAGACGTGGAGATCACCTTCCTCCCCCAAAATACATGAGAAATACATGTACATGTGCAAGAAATCCTACAGAACACCTACTGAATGCTGACAGAAGACCTCAGACTTCCCAAAAGGCAAGAAACTCCCCACGTACCTGGGTAAGGCAAAAGAAAAAAGAAAAAACAGAGACAAAAGAATAAAGATGGGACTTGCACCACTGTGAGGGACCTGTGAAGGAGGAAAAGGTTCCACACACTAGGAAGCCCCTTCACTGGCAGAGAAGAGGGGTGGCGGGGGGGAAGCTTTGGAGCCACAGAGGAGAGCGCAGCAAGAGGTGTGCAGAGGGCAAAGCAGAGAGTTTCCTGCACAGAAGATTGTGCCGACCAGCACTCACCAGCCTGAGAGGCTTTTCTGCTCACCTGCCGGCCGGGTTGGGTGGGAGCTGGGAGCTGAGGCTCGGGCTTCAGAGTTCAGATCCCAGGGAGAGGACTGCAGATGGCTCTGTGAACAGAGCCTGAAGGGGGCTAGTGTGCCACAGCTAGCCAGGAGGGAGTCCTGGAAAAAGTCTGGAACTGCCTAAGAGGGAAGAGACCTTTGTTTCGGGGTGCGCGAGGAGAGGGGATTCAGAGCATTGCCTAAACAAGCTCCAGAGATGGGCCCGAGTCGCGGCTATCAGCATGGACAACAGACATGAGCATGAAACGCTAAGGCTGCTGCTGCAGCCACCAAGAAGGCTGTGTGCAAGCACAGGTCACCCTCCACACCACCCCTCCCAGGAGCCTGTGCATCCTGCCACTGCCAGGGTCCCGTGATCCAAGGACAACTTCCCCGGGAAAACACACGGTGTGCCTCAGGCTGTTGCAATGTCACACTGGCCTCTGCCACTGTAGGCTTGCCCCACATTCCGTACCCCTCCCTCCGCCTGGCCTGAGTGAACCAGAGCTCCCTAATCAGCTGCTCCTTTAAAATCATCCTTTCTGAGCAAAAAACAGATGCCCTCAGGTGACCGACACACAGAGGCAGGGTCAAATCCAAACCTGAACCCCAGGAGCTGTGTGAACAAAGAAGAAAAGGGAAGTCTATCCCAGCAGCCTCAGGAGCAGTGGATTAAATCTCCACAATCAACTTGATGTACCCTGCATCTGTGGAATACCTGAACAGAGAACGAATCATCCCAAAATTTAGGCAGTGGACTTTGGGAGCAATGATATATATATTGTTTTCCTTTTTCTCTTTTTGTGAGTGTGTATGTACATGCTTCTTTGGGTGATTTTGTCTGTAGAGCTTTGCATTTACCATTTGTCCTAGAGATCTGTCTGTCCGGTTTTTTGTTTGTTTGTTTTATTTTGTTTTTAGTATAGTTTTTAGTGCTTTTTTTATCATTTGTGGATTTGCTTTTTGGTTTGACTGTTCCTTTCTTCTTATTTTTTTTCTCTTTTTAATTTTTTATTTTATTTTACTTTTTTCTTTCTTTCTTTCTTTTTTCCTAACTTTTCTTCTGAGCCATGTGGCTGACAGGGTCTTGGTGCTCTGGGCGCAAAGGGAGAGCCAAGTTCAGGATATTTGTCCACCAGAGACCTCCTACCTCCACATAATATCAAACAGCAAAAGCTCTCCCAGAGATCTCCATCTCAATGCTAAGACCCAGCTCCGCTCAATGACAAGCAAGCTACAGTGCTAGACACCCTATGCCAAACAACTAGCAAGACAGGAACACAACCCCACCTATTAGCAGAGGCTGCCTAAAATCATAATAAGGACACAGACACGCCAAAACACACCACTGGACGCAGTCCTGCCCACCAGAAAGACAAGATCCAGCCTCATCCACAAGAAAACAGGCACTAGGCCCCTCCACCAGGAAGCCTACACAACCCACTCAACCAACCTTAGCCACTGGGGGCAGACACCAAAAAAAATGGGAACTACAAACCTGCAGCTGATGAAAAGGAGACCTCAAACACAGTAAGTTAAGCAAGATGAGAAGACATAGAAACACACAGCAGATGAAGGAGTGAGGTAAAAACCCACCAGACCAAACAAATGAAGAGGAAATAGGCAGTCTCCTTGAAAAAGATTCAGAGTAATGATAGTAAAGATGATCAAAAGTCGTGGAAAAAGAATGGAGAAAATAAAAGAAACGTTTAACAAGGACCTAGAAGAGCTAAAGAGCAAACAATGATGAACAACACAATAAATGAAATTAAAAATTCTCTAGAAGAAATCAATAGCAGAAGAATTGAGGCAGAAGAACGGATAAGCAACCTGTAAGATAAAATATTGGAAATAACTACTGCAGAGCAGAATAAATAAAAAAGAAATGAAAAGAATTGAAGACTGTCTCAGAGACATCTGGGACAATGTTAAATGCACCAACATTTGAATTACACAGGTCCCAGAAGAAGAAGAGAAAAAGAAAGGGACTGAGAAAATATTTGAAGAGATTATAGATGAAAACTTCCCTAATATGGAAAGGAAATAGACAATCAAGTCCAGGAAGCACAGAGAGTCTCATACAGGATAAATCCAAGGAGAAACATGCCAAGAAACATATTAATCAAACTATCAAAAATTAAATACAAGGAAAAAATATAAAAAGCAGCAAGGGAAAAACCACCAATAACACACAAGGGACTCCCCATAAGGTTAACAGCTGATCTTTCATCAGAAAGTCTGCAAGCCAAAAGGGAGTGGAAGGACATATTTAAAGTGATGAAAGGAAAAAACCTACAACCAAGATTACTCTACCCAGCAAGTATCATATTCAGATTTGACAGAGAAATTAAAACATTTACAGACAAGCAAAAGCTAAGAGAATTCAGCACTATGAAACCATCTTTACAACAAATGCTAAAGGAACTTCTCTAGGCAGGAAACACAAGAGAAGGAAAAGACCTACAATAACAAACCCCAAACAATTAAGAAAATGGTAATAGGAACATACATATCAAGAATTACCTTAAATGTAAATGGATTAAATGCTCTAACCAAAAGACATAGACTGTCTGAATGGATACAAAAGCAAGACCCATATATATGCTGTCTACAAGAGACCCACTTCAGACCTAGGGACACATACAGACTGAAAGTGAGGGGATGGAAAAAGATATTCCATGCAAATGGAAATCAAAGGAAAGCTGGAGTAGCAATTCTCATATCAGACAAATAAAATTTAAAATAAAGACTATTACAAGAGACAAAGAAGGACATTACATAATGATCAAGGGATCAGTCAAAGAAGAAGATATAACAATTGTAAATATTTATGCACCCAACAAAGGAGCACCTCAATACATAAGGAAAATGCTAACAGCCATTAAAGGGGAAATAGACAGTAACACAGTCATAGTAGGGGACTTTAACACCCCACTTTCACCAATGGAAACATCATACAAATGAAAATAAATAAGGAAACGAAAGCTTTAAATTATACATAAAAGAAGATGGACTTAATTGATATTTATAGGACAGTCCAACCAAAAACAACAGAATACACTTTCTTCTCATGTGCTCATGGAACATTCTCCAGCAGAGATCATATCTTGGGTCACAAATCATGCCTTGGTAAATTTAAGAAAATTGAAATCATATCCAGTATCTTTTCTGACTGCAGTGCTATGAGACTAGATATCAATTACAGGAAAAAATCTGTAAAAAATACAAACACATGGAGGATAAACAATACACGACTTAATAACCAAGAGATCACTGAAGAAATCAATTAGGAAATCAAAAAATACCTAGAAACAAATGACAATGAAAACACTATGACCCATAACCTATGGGATGTAGCAAAAGCAGTTCTAAGAGGGAAGTTTATAGTAATACAATCCTACCCTCAAGAAACAAGAAACATCTGAAAGAAAACACCTAACCTTACACTTAAAACAATTAGAGAAAGAAGATCAAAAAATCCCCAAACGTAGCAGAAGGAAAGAAATCATAAAGATCAGACCAGAAATAAATGAAAAAGAAATGAAAGAAACATTAGCAAAGATCAATAAAACTAAAACCTGGTTCTTTGAGAAGAAAAAAAAAATTGATAAACCATTAGCTAGACTCATCAAGAAAAAAAGGGAGAATAACTCAAATCAATAGGATTAGAAATGAAAAAGGAGAAGTAACAACTGACACTGCAGAAATACAAAGGATCATGAGAGATTACTACAAGCAACTCTATGCCAATAAAATGGACAACCTGGAAGAAATGGACAAATTCTTAGAAATGCACAACCTTCCGAGACTGAACATGGAAGAAATAGAAAATATAAACAGACCAATCACAAGCACTGAAATTGAGACTGTGATAAAAATCTTCCAACAAAAAAAAAAGCCCAGGACCAGATGGCTTCACAGGCGAATTCTATCAAACATTTAGAGAAGAGCTAACACCTATCCTTCTCAAACTCTTCCAAAATATAGCAGAGGGAAGAACACTCCCAAACTCCTTCTATGAGGCCACCATCACCGTGATACCAAAACCAGACAAAGATGTCTCAAAGAAAGAAAACTACAGGCCAATATCACTGATGAACATAGATGCAAAAATCCTCAACAAAATACTAGCAAACAGAATCCAACAGCACATTAAAAGGATCATACACCATGATCAAGTGGGGTTTACTCGAGGAATGCAAGGATTCTTCAATATACACACATCAATCAATGTGATACACCATAGTAACAAATTGAAGGATAAAAACCACATGATCATCTCAATAGATGCAGAAAAAGCTTTCAAAAAAATTCAACACCAATTTATGATAAAAACCCTCCAGAAAGTAGGCATGGAGGGAACTTACCTCAACATAATAAAGGCCATAGGTGACAAACCCACAGCCAACATCATTCTAAGTGGTGAAAATCTGAAACCATTCCCACTAAGATCAGGAACAAGACAAGGTTGCCCACTCTTACCACCATTATTCAACATACTTTTTGAAGTTTTAGCCACAGCAATCAGAGAAGAAAAAGAGATAAAAGGAATCCAAATCGGAAAAGAAGAAATAAAGCTGTCACTGTTTGCAGATGACATGATACTACACATAGAGAATCCTAAAGACGCTACCCGAAAACTACTAGAGCTAATCAGTGAATTTGGTAAAGTAGCAGGATACAAAATTAATGCACAGAAATCTCTTGCACTCCTATACACTAATGATGAAAACTCTGAAAGAGAAATTAAGGAAACGCTCCCATTTAATACTGCAACAAAAAGAATAAAATACCTAGGAATAAACCTACCTAAGGAGACAAAAACCTGTATGCAGAAAACTATAAGACACTGATGCAAGAAATTAAAGATGATACAAACTGATGGAGTGATATACCATGTTCTTGTATTGGAAGAATCAACATTGTAAAAATGTGTATACTACCCAAACCAATCTACAGATTCAATGCAATCCCTGTCAAGCTACTAATGGCATTTTTTACAGAACTAGAACAAAAAATTTCACAATTTGTATGGAAATACAAAAGACCCCGAATAGCCAAAGCAATCTTGAGAAAAAAACTGGTGCTGGAGAAATCAGGCTCCCTGACTTCAGACTATACTACAAAGCTACAGTAATCAAGACCTTATGGTACTGGCACAAAAACAGAAATATAGACCAATGGAACAGGATAGAAAGCCAGACATAAATCCACGCACATATGGTCACCTTATTTTTGATAAAGGAGGCAAGAATATACAATGGAGAAAAGAGAGCCTCTTCAATAAGTGGTCCTGGGAAAACTGGACAGCTACATGTAAAAGAGTGAAATTAGAACACTCCCTAACACCATACATAAAAAGAAACTCAAAGTGGATTAAAGACCTAAATGTAAGACCAGACACTGTAAAACTCTTTGAGGAAAACATAGGCAGAACACTCTATGACATAAATCACAGCAAGATCCTTTTTGACCCACCCCCAAGAGAAACGGAAATAAAAACAAAAATAAACAAATGAGACCTAACGAAACTTCCAAGCTTTTGCACAGCAAAGGAAACCATAAACAAGATGAAAAGACAACCCTCAGAATGGAGAAAATATTTGCAAATGATGCAACTGACAAAGGATTAATCTCCAAAATTTACAAGCAGCTCATGCAGCTCAATATGAGAAAAACAAACAACTCAATCCAAAAATGGGCAAAAGACCTAAATAGACATTTCTCCAAAGATATACAGTTTGCCAACAAACACATGAAAGGATGCTCAGCATCACTAATCATTAGAGAAATGCAACTCAAAACTACAATGGGGTATCACCTCACATCAGTCAGGATGGCCATCATCAAAAAGTCTACAAACAATAAATGCTGGAGAGGGTGTGAAGAAAAGGGAACCCTCTTGCACTGTTGGTGGGAATGTAACTTGATACAGCCACTATGGAGAACAGTATGGAAGTTCCTTAAAGTACTAAAAATAGACCTACCATACCACCCAGCAATCCCACTACTGGGCATATACACTGAGAAAACCATAATTTAAAAAGAGTCGTGTACCACAGTGTTCATTGCAGCTCTATTTACAATAGCCAGGACATGGAAGCAACCTAAGTGTCCATTGACAGATGAATGGAAAAAGAAGATGTGGCACATATATACAATGGAATATTACTCTGCCATAAAAAGAAACAAAATTGAGTTACTTGTAGTGAGGTGGATGGACCTAGACTCTGTCAAACAGAGTTAAGTAAGTCAGAAAGAGAAAAACAAATACCATATGCTAACGCATATATATGGAATCTAAAAAAAAAAAAGGTCCTGAAGAACCTAGGTGCAGGACTGGAATACAGACGCAGATGTAGAGAATGGACTTGAGGACATGGGGAGGGGGAAGGGTAAGCTGGGACGAAGTGAGAGAGTGGCACTGACTTATATATACTACCCAAAGTAAAATAGGTAGCTAGTGGGAAGCAGCTGCATAGCACAAGGAGATCAGCTTGGTGCTTAGTGACCACCTAGAGGGGTGGGATAGGCAGAGTGGGAGAAGACACAAGAGGGAGGAGATATGGGGATATATGTATATGTATAGCTTATTCACATTGTTATTAACATAACTAACAAACACACCATTGTTAAGCAATTATTCTCCAATAAAGATGTTAAAAAATAAAATGGCCTTTATAATTTAGCCTCTACTTTCGTTATGCATTATCTCCCAACATTCACTTCATAAAACTCAAAGTCATGGTATTAATACACTGTATATATTTGCCCATGTTTGAGGCTTCTTGCCTCCATGCCTATGTTCATTGTTCTAGAATGACCAGATCACTCAGTTACTCTCATGTTTTTCTTGGCTTACTGTTTCTTCAAGACTCAGTTTCAAGTGTCAGCATCAGAAAACCTTCTTCGACCATCAATTCCCCACACCACCAAGCTGAGCTAACTACCCCCTCTCTATATAAACATATATGATGTACATCTTTGTTCTTTCCACTTTGTCTTATAATTAGCTGGTTGGTTGTGCTAGTCCTCTGAAATGTAAGTCTTTCAAGGACAGGGACTGAGTTTTATCTTCTAACCCCAGAATCGAACATTGTTCTTGGCAAAGAGTAAGCATTTAATACATAAGGAATTGTTAGAATATATATATATCCAGGAGTATTTTGTGAAATTGTGAGAGAACTAAGAATATTCATGTTTCCAAAAATGAAGTGTAGATCTTGCTCATTATGTTTAATTACAAAGAGAAATAGTGTAAACATCTTACCTTGTGGATTGCACACAGTATTTGATTCTTAACTTGTCATTTGTTTTCAGCAGTTCCTGGCTATCCCTGAGAATATTTCTATTACTACTGAAAATATCTCCAACACAATCTTTACTTATTCACTTATATTGAACTTGTTAAACTTACTTCTACTTTGAAGCTCAACTGCGAGTTGTCTTTCAAGGTTTTCTCTAATTTCTCTCTCTCTATAGAGCTCCATTCGCAGTTCCTTTTTTTCTTGTTGAATCTGCTTCTCTTGGATGTGAGCATTATCCAAAGCCACTTTCAGTAGACCCTGTCAAAGTACAGCAAATGACATGCAGTTCATCTTATCTGTTTTAATTTCTCAAATATGAAATAATTTATGTAGGTGCTAATGTCTTGTATTACATTTATTTTGTTTATAGAAATATTGTTGACCTGAATGTTGGTCAACAGAGTCTCCACAGAGGACAGACTATCAGCAAAAATGAATGGTCCAGGGAATCCAGGAGGCAATGCCTGCCCAGGAGTCAGTTGGATCTTGTCCAGGGGTGACTTCATCATTGGAATTTGAACGGGTACCTCTTCTGCAAGAAACAAAATTAATATCAGAAGGTTCATAAACTAACAGCTCAAAATTTTCACTATGTTTCCTTCATCTCTATAAAGATTTTGTTTCTAAAGCTAAATGATGGAAAACTCATAACTGGAAGTCATACCTATTTCCCAGCTGCCTCTCATTTCTCAAATAAATGTTTCAGTAAAGAATCAGTGAAAATGAATCAACATTTACTGCTAATTGGCATAAAATTTGGAGAAACAAATTTGACATGCTTATTAATATCTATAAATTAAGTAATCAGATCACTTCCTGGTAAAACACTAATTGCTTTTTAGTTTTTCTCTTTAAATCTATCTATCTATATCTATCATCTCCATATTTTAACACCTTTATTGAAGTATAATTTACATATAATAAAATTCATCTATTTTAATTGTATGCATCGATGAGGTTTAGTAAATTTACAGAATCGTACAACCATTACCAAAAATCTATTTTAGAACACCTCAGTCACCCCCAAAATACCCCTCATGCCCATTTACAATTAATCTCCTTTCCCATTCCCAGCTCCTGGCAACCACTAATCTACTTTTTATCTCTATTGGATTGCCTTTTCTGGATATTTACATAAATAGAATCATATCGTAAGTGATCTTTTGTGTTTGTCTTCTTTCACTTAGCATAATGTTTTTGACGTTCATCCATGTTGTGGCATGTATCAGTGTTTTTTTTTCCTTTTTATTGTTGAAAAGTTTTCTATTGCATGGATACATGACTGTCTGTTTAATCATTCACTAGTTTGGCATCTGGGTTGTTTCCAGTGTTACCTTTTATTTTGAAAAATATTTCTTATGAAAAAAATAACCACCTATGTGTAAAACCACAAAGTGTATATTTTCTCCCCTTATATTTTTATATTAACTTCCCCCCCACACTAATTACTTTAATGAGATTCCCTCTTAGCTTCATATGAAGAGACACCAATAGGATTTTTGTCTAATAAGATATTTCAGATTTGTTTTGCACAGATACATCTCATTACAAAAGGAATCTCCTCTTACTTTGAGACGCTAACTACTTGGCCATATACTTGAATTCTGGTTGAAAATCTTTGTGAGATGTATGAACCAGATAGCAAAGTTTCCTCTGCAATTAAGAATTGGGGCTTTTTTGATATATGTAAAAATAAACTGCTACAGAGGTAATCTTGGAATGTAGCCAAATAAAACCTGGCATTCTTAACTGGCTTCAATAGCAGTGCACAATGAGTTGATCACAGCACCTCAAACAAAATTACTCTACTCACCAGTAACTGAGCACAAGTAACATTTGAAAATATGTATCTCTCTGGTCATAAAAATTTTCAGTGACCCCATATATTTTGAGACTCATTCAGGAAAAAGTTAAGCTTGAATCTAGACCTAACCAATTTTCACATGGTTTGAAAACAAAAATCTAGCTGTTGGTTCTGGTCTTTGTAAGGATAGGAATATGGATTTGTCATACAGTTAGAACTCATTTTTCAATTGCAAGCAGCCTATATATTTAGTGAGCAGAGTCTTGAACCCTATTGATTTCACAGTCATCATGGTTTGCTGTGGGATTTTTTGTGTGGGAAGCTGTGGCACACAATTGCGGGAACTTCTGTGGGATCACCTAATGGGATAGCATTATCTCTGAATAAAATACTCTTGATATAGATCACCTTTACAATTTCTAATTTTCTAAAACCTATAGGGATAAAAATGCTAACGATTATTTTAGAAATCAACAGTTTCACATTATTTGAATCCAAAATGTAGTTGTTTATCAGTTTTAAAGAATTCAATAGTATGCAAAAAATAGCCTGCTAATTTTCTTTTAGCACAGGAAACTATAATGAACATATTCCCAGGATTTTTTTTTTAGTAAAACTTACAAATAATATTTTGATCATAAATGCCTGATGCATGTATTTTATACAACTTGCTTGTAAAATTAACCCTAACCTCTTATAGAACATTTCTTCCTTCTTTCCTTCCTTTCCTTCCTTCCTTCCTTCCTTCCTTCCTTCCTTCCTTCCTTCCTTCCTTCCTTCCTTCCTTCCTTCCTCCCTTCCTCCCTCCCTCCCTCCCTCCCTTCCTTCTTTGTCAGTAGTAGTTTTGGAAGAGGCAAAGTATTCCAGAGGGAGTGAGCACATGTTCTGTGATCTATTTCAAGTACAAGGTTTGAACATTGGAAATATCTCATTAAAATATAAATTCTAAAATATGTCTTAGGTAGCAGCTCTAATGTCTCTAAGGGATATTTCTCAACAGCTAACGAATATTATGCTTTATTTGTGTTACTTGAAGTACGTATTTAGCTAGTATTTTGTCTTCTGCACATGAGTGCATTAAGTGGATAGGTAGAATGACTTCATTATGATCTATCAATATTAATAATAATTGGGGAGGTTCAACATCTTTATATTGATGTTTATAAATCTTAGAGATGAATTTATGTAGCCTGGAAGATCTATTTTTACAAAATAAACCACCACAAAGTTAGAACATTGACTTCCTGCTGATTCTGAGATAATATAATGTTTCTCCTGAATAAATATTTTGCATCAGGGGAGACTTCTTAAAATTATGGATTCTTTGTCATGTATCACTCTACACACACATGTAACCTCAGTGATCAGGGTATTCTACAAACAAAATACCTGAAAACGAAAGCAATATGTTAGGTATGCATAAAACAAAATTAGAACTACCTTAAAATCATCAGAAGTCTTCTATTTGGAGACGAATGAAATGCCATTAAATTGGCTGAAAGTAAAATTACTATTGACTATGAAGACAGTTTGTATGGTCTATGGTTTGTAATGTTGCTGTATAGAAGATTGAAGTTTCAAAATAGTATTACTCTTCTTTAAAGAGATAGACACAGCTGAATTAGGTGTTGCTTGCTGCAGTGAGGATCAAATGCAAAAAGAATCGTATTTCATCAGACCTAGTCAACACCAGGAAAATAAATAGAAATATAAGAGGTGTGCAGGCAATGATTCATTTTGATAATCTGGCCCAAGAGAGACACATAGAGACAGCACACAGATCTAAGCTTCTACTAAAAGACAAATAGGACACAGAGGGTGGGAATTGGGATGACAGTGTAGCAGAGGTCACATCGATTTTCAGCAGCAGTTTTCACACGGATGAGATAACCCTGGACTCTATTTGGCCCATTGTTCATATCTTACCTGTCCCACAAGCAATAAATTTCCTAGTCCTGGAAAAGGGCAGTAAAGAAGAATATTTCTACTTATGACTTCTTACGATTAAGTTTCTGTGCAAACCAAACATGCTTTCCCAGACCAAGGTCACATTGTATGTTAAGGTCCATAATAGCCAAAAACTAGTCGAAGTGTATTATGTTTGGTGTATATGAGTGGAAACTGTCAAACCATTCATTATTGTTTTTTTCTGATCTAAATCACGTGCTACAAAAATGAATGATAAATGCATTAGAAATCTATTTCAATCTTGTAATAAGTTTTCACATCTGAATGGCACCTACATTTTCCTCAGAGTTTGAATAGATGCACTGTTATGTAGGGATTTATTAGGTAGGATTGGGAAATCCTAATTGGCAATGAAATAAAATATAAGCAAGTACTAGAAATATAGATTGTCAGTGAAATAAGAGCATCTCTTTGTAATCCAGGGAGAAAGGGTTTTGACGGAGCATTTTGATTAAAAAGCTAGTGTTCAAAATGTATATATTAAAATCTTTATCAACACATATGAAGCAATGGTATAACCTAAAAGATAAAGATAGGACAACTGCTATCTAGCTGAGGGTATGAGCAACCTCTTAATTTATTGAAGCAAATTGGAGACTGCTTTTATTGAACTTGTTTGTTAAACCTGCCATACTTTGTAATAGCACTTGGAAATCCATCTAGAGAATAAGCTTTTAATTTTAAGTTCTTACCTAGGGCCCAGATGAATAGATGCAAAAGATGACAAGTATATTTGTAGAAAAAAAAAGATAAACCATATGGTAAATGCTCAGGATGGAAAAGTCCCCCTAAAAATTAAAGTCAAGGATGCTGGAACCTTTCTGTATGATTCTAGTGCTTGTTTTCCCACCTTTTCTTTGGGTTAAGTCTTTCCTCTTTCCCTTGGGCTTTGAGGATTGTGATACAGGAATGGAAATTGAACACAGCAGACTCACTCAGCAGTGGAAAGATACAGCCACCTACCAGGTCATCAGTTTTCATTCTTTAACAAATAAATTATATTTCATTATTTGATTTAAGAGCTTTCCCTTAAATAAAGCTGGCCCAGGGGACTATCTTTTGTTGTTGTCATTAGTATTACATTCAGCACAAGCAAGACACCTGCTTCCCTCTTCCAAAATGAGGAACAATAACAACAACAAAATGACCAACTGCTGTGAAATGATCTGACCTGCATGAATATGAGGAAGTGTTCATGGTCTGAGTTGAACAATGACTCAAGTGTTGCCATCATCAAATTTGGAAAAGAAAAACTAGATCCCCAAATTGGCTAAATTTATTAAATCAGAACATCTCAGAGCCTTTAAAATGTTAATTCTAAATATTAACATATGTTACATGCTAAATTAGATAGCTGAGAGCATAGTGACAAAGAGTATAAGATGTTGGAGTCTGATTGCCTATGTTTGCAACCCTGCTCTATGATTTGCTAGCCCCTGGAAAAGTTCCTTAATCTTTCTGTGCCTCAATTTACTCATCTGTAAAGTTAGGATAATAATAATAATACCTATCTTATAGGGTTGTTATAAAGATTAATAAGCTAAAATTTGTAAAGTTACTCAAAGTAAATGCAATATAAATGTTTGTTAAATAAATTGTTAATTGAAAATTCCCAGGAGTGGAAGAGAACATAGTAACATATTTGACCATCTAAGCATCCACTAACACCTCATGAAAGACATGTTGGAAAGATCCTCTTCTAGGTAATAACTGGATGAGCCTGGCTTCACCCTAAATTAGGCCAATGTTACTTTCTTAGTTATCAAAGGTCTGAGGAGTCTTCCTAAGTCAAGGTCAGTAGTTCTCAACTGTGGGCAATTTTGCTGCCCAGAGGACATTTGGCAGCGGATGGAGACATTTTTGACTGTCAAAACTGAGGAGGTAGGGGTGTGTGCTACTGGCATCTAATGGTAGAGGCCAGGGATGCCCTGCCCTCTGCCTCCATCCCCACCAAAGAATTATCTGGTCCAAACGTCAATACTGGTCGAGAACTGCTGTTTCAAAATTACATAGGAAAATCTCAATGAATGAACAGTTCACTAGATCTCCCTTTCTGTACTAAACTTCTTCTAGAGTGTTAATATGCTTAATAAGACAATAAGGTCAAATCAGTGATGTAGAATGAACACAGTACTTTACAAGGTATGTTTTAGAGTTCTTGTGCATTTAATTTCAGGTTCCTGACTTCAGTTCTTTGCTCAAATATCACCTTATTAGTGAAACTTACACCAAACATCTTATTTAAAACTGCAGCCTGCACCCTTATTTCCATCCCCTTAACATGAATTTTTCTATAAAATTTATCACCATTTAATATACAATATAACTTATTTATTCACTATTTTTGTTACATTTCATTTTACTACAATATACTCTCCATGAAAGTGGGGACTTTTCCTGTTTTTTATTTCCCATTGCTATCTTCTCGGCATTTAGAATAGTAACTGTCTAGGGTCTACAACAATTGTAATGATTTTAGGTATGTACCAATGATCTTAAAGTGTGAGGTAAGATTCCTGATTATCAGACTGATTCCACTTTTTTCTTTCTATTCCAAAAAGGTAAAATTATATATATACATGAATATATAATTTTAAGTTTTTTTACAAATATGTGGTGAAAGGAAGGAAGAAAGAGGGGATTGAGGTAAAGAGTTTCTTATCAACTCTCAGCCTTTCCAATAAAATAAATGATTACTATAGTCTACAGATATTGTGATAAACTAAAATATTACAATTTTGAAAAATAGTTGATATAGTTATTAAAGGATGACTATTGTATATTTATTTAACCTGTCTGCATATCATAGTCCTTTGAGGACTAAAGATAGTAAAAGTATAAATCTTTCTGGCCCATACACATACTTTCCTATCATCTTTGAGATGATGTATTATTGCATCAAAGATAAAGCAAACTTGACTAATTTTTTTTTGAAGTACATCTGTATTTTCTAGAGCTTAGAAATAGAAAAAGGCTGGGGACTTGGAATAGAAAGAAGTTTCATACAGAGACTAGAATTTCATCTAAAAACTGCAAGACAGACAAGAATTTCTAATATAAACAACAAAACAGCACCAGAGGCATGTACAAGTCCCTTCTCCAGAAAACAAGCCTGGCTACCTCTGTGAAAAAGGCTGCAGAGAGAAGAGCATTAAATGAGTGAGACGTTAGTATGTAAGAGTTTACATTAGAAATTGGCAAACAGGAGGCAGGAGTGGGCATAGAGGTAAAGTGGGAAGGAAGCTGATGTTTTAAAGAGATGTGTTTAGGAAAAATGGGAGAGAGTGCACATATTTCCATCAATCAGCTGACCCTTCCAGGGGACAATGTTTCATTGGTTTATCTGTAAAATGGTCTCATGGTTTTAATATAACCCCGCTTTTACCCTTACTAGGGGTTCAGTCATCTAGCTGACTGCAGAGGCTGTAGAGCAGATTTTTCATTTTGCTTCCCGGCTGGGAAATGTGCAATCCTTTCCATCAACCAGGGAAGAAAGCTCTCTCCTTAATCTGGCACAAATCAGGAAGAGAAGTTTACTGCTCTGACCTGGCAGTTCAGGTGCTAACTTTAAAATCACTGATTTTTTTTTTTTTGACTTAGTTAACATATCTGAGTAGAGTGGATCAGTAGAAAGTACAAGGGAGCAAGTTATTCATCCAGTACCTTAACATCAGTGGTTCTTAAACTTTATCATACATCAGAGTGTCCTGAAGGTCTTTAAAAAATCGTTCCCAACTTCCAAAGTTTCTGATTCAGTAGGTCTAGGGTATGGCCTAGCAACTGGAATTCCTAAGTGCCCAGTTGATGTTTCATGTTCCTGGTGTGGGGACCACAGTTTGAGAAACCACTGAGCTATATAAAAGTAGATTTTACTACATTTAAAGATGATTAATATTGCTTCCTATTATAGTACCTTTTAAAAATAGTTGTCTTTACCATTTTAAGAAATTTCAAAATGTTACCTAATTTTAAGTACGTATTTTCACAGCTTCAAGAAATTGCATAAAATTAGAGATACATCAACTAGCCTGTTCTACAGACCTAGAGATTCTGAAAACCAATTTACATTGCACTGAAAAAAAATGTATAATGGAACCTATTTGCAACATAGAATCAGGAAACAAAACAGTAAAAAAAAATTAGTGAGTCTATACAGGTAAAAGCAAAATACTTTTCCAAAATGAATTTAACATAAGCAACTGTTCAGTAAGCAGTTCTATGGATTAATCCTTGAGTACTATTTCCTTGTATCCATGAAAGATGGAAAGTGGGCATTTTGGTAGGGTTAAGATTAAAAATTAAAGATGATTTAAAATCAGAATGACACTGTCATGGAGAACTTGGCAAGAACAGTCTATATAACAGTTTATAATTTGTCACCTCCTATAAACTCTGTAATGAGGAATATGTAGATAATTATACAGGTTTGATATTTATATTTGTATGCTCACTAATAACTCTGCAATTATACCTGCTTATAGTCTGTGAATATTTATATTTTTGATGTTTCCACAGTACCAATGATATAAAATTGAGAACATTCTTTTATTCATTAATTATCTCTTCTCTTCTCTTCTCTTCTGTCTCTGTCAGACACACAAACATGCATGCACACACATTGGTGAGAATATATACTGATTTTTCTGTTTCAGCTAGGAAATAAAAAATTGAGGCACTGAGGCACCATATTTTTATCATAGAAAAAAATTAAGCGTTCTTCTAATAGTTGAGTTTTGGAATCATAATGACTACACTATTGTAAACCTAGCCAGTTCAAAATGACACTGATCATTTAATTTAATTATTTTACAAAACTGAATTTTCTTTAAAATAAATGTTAATTATTAGAGGAAAGCACTGCAATTTTCAGTTTTCCTTTCTGTATAATGTCGGCATTAAGACCATCAAAACTGTTGCTTCTCCTTTGGAAGCCTCTGAAGTTTTATCAAAGAAGCAGGTATCTATTAATAATGCTCAATTCAACAACCTTCACCAAATACACAATGCTATTTTTAGATATTGTCTATTGCTATGAGCACTTATACCATCTGGTGAACAAGTTTTTTTTTTTTGGTTAAATGATAATAATATTAAAATAATTCATAAGGTATAACCAAAGGAACAGGGAGGGGTAAACTTCATCACTAGAACAAATTAGTGTGCCATTTTCTTTCATGTTTTAACATTGCCTCTGCCTCATCTACATTTCTAGTTAGGCTGTGGGGCTTGTTTCATTTTTACTCTCTTCTATTTCAATATTCACATCTAACTTAGTGACTTTTATCAGAAACACTTACTTGAGTACTCAATTGTGCCTGGTATTGTGGTGTAAATTATGAGTTCACAGATTTGTAAATTGAAGAGTGTTGTAGTGATTTCCTCTAATAATTATATTAGAAATCTCAATCAATTGGAAAGTTTTCACAAATGTATCATTCACAGTAACTTCAATAGTTACTGAAAGGTTAATCACCCGATACTCCCAGTTTCTTATTTTAACTCTTTTTTTGCCTAAAATGTATGATTCTGCTGTTCTACTTAAAACACAATGAACATGACTGAATCTCTCTGTGTCTTCGAATGTTACATCTCTAAACTTCAATGTCCCTATTTGTAGAATAGGAAGAACTACTTCAGAGTGTTTGTGGGACTTTTAAATGAGAAAACGAACGTGGAAGCACCTAACCCTGTACTTAGCATATAGTAGGCCCTTAGTAAAAATTGGCTAAATCTGAAACTATGCTAGCCTTCTAAATATGGAATGCTTAAGAAAAATGATTGAACTAAATGTACACTGACTCGCCCATGAAATTTCTTTTTCTTTAAATTTCTTATGGTAAATTGATTGAAAGATTTAGTTAATGTAGCAACCATTAATTAAGATTTTGTAGCATTGTATTTTGTTTTCCTAATAACCAGACAAAAAACAAACTTGCAGTTTTGTAACTAAAATCTCTCAGATTAGTTTCCAGGTAGTTGGAAGACTTCAGGTTCACATATTTTGAGTCACATTTTTTCCCTTAAATTTAATTGAGGTTACATTTTTATTCCCATGGAGAACTGCAAGTTTAAAATAAGTGTGCTTTCTACTAAAAAATAAAAAAAAAAAACAGGAAATATCTATCTTAAATATTCCTGCCAAATTCAGCCGTATTTTATTAACATTGAAATTCCTTCACCTACTATCTGTTACAAATATTTATGGATACATACGGAATGGCAGATGTTGAAGCTGAGACACTGCAGGTATTTTTCACTTTCGCTAATAACCCTGGTACTTGAGGATTTTTTTCATCTTCTATCATAAGAGCTCTAGTTTGAATAAAAAATCCAAAACGTTCACTGAATATAATATTTAGAATTATTATAAGACTGTCTATGCTGAAACTGGGTCTATGCAGACAAAAGAGTTTGATGTTTTTAATAGCCTGCAAAAATATACATATATGTTTATTATATATATTCAAAGCGTGAAACAAAGGGAATAATTGTTTGGGTGATCAAAATTACTATAATACTGCACAAACTGATCAGAACTGCCCAGGTAATTTCTCAGCTCTCAACTTCCAGTGACAGTTTAGTTCCCTGATTTTCTCCTTTTTCTTTCCTTATCTGATCCAAACCTTATACATACTCATAATCAATGATATTTCTTTTGAGGAAAAATTATCTTTTTAAGATTCACTTTGCACAAAGCCCAACAAAAACAAACAGTTAATATTAAATGCAGTTCTCTAACATTTTCTACTTCTATGAATGTTTAAAATATTATGAACTCAGACAGAGGAATCATGTAGTGAGAATAAATGGAAAAAAAAGAAATTAAGAAGTAATATCTAATATCTTGCATTATGAATGTGTTGTAATCAGACTTGAATATATTGCCCAAACTTTCTGTTCTAGATTCCAATTCTATGAAATTGTTTTCTTTTATGATTCACTTATTTGGATAAAGTGCTTTAAAGAGCAACATTATAACATTCAATTCCAATGAAATTATATTCATTTTAGTACCATATATTAGCCATTTCTGCATTTGACCTGCACATGTCTTCATATTTGCTTTGGATGGCTTTAAGGAACATGGATCCATCCCCCTGAGCAGCTGTATTCATACAGTTCCCTCAGAGATTGTCATTTTCCTAATCTGAATTGATCACTAGGGAAAGTCATTTTGCTCACTGCCTCTGGGTCCATTGTCACCTCCCAGCCATTATTCAGTTCCCACTTGGCATTTTTCCAGTGTGAAAATACCATATTTTTATACAATGTTGAAATCACTTCCTACTTTTGGTTACTGACAATGGATTCCATCCTACCTTCAGTTAAAACACCTGTATTAACAGAGAGTGAAATGTGCTATAGTTAGCCTGTGATTCTCAAGCAAAATCTGTATTACAGTTTCTTGGGAGAATGTACTAATAACCCAAGTAACCATCTAATCGAATTTAACACTGTCTGTGAGAAAATCTGATGTTTTAAGAAAAACTTTCAGAGGGTAAAGGCAACACAATATGCTATTCAAGTTTAGACATTAATGTATATTTATTGCTTACAACATCCCATGAGATACTTTCTTATCTGGATACTTATAATATGTGCTACCTTTCCCATTTGCCTGGAAAGTGGGCTCTATGGTTAGCAAAATTCTATTAACAACACCTCATAGCTTTTTAAACTTTGTAAGCCCTTCCAAACATTTAAAGTATATAGAGGCTGAATTTTCAGATAATATTTATTATTTACTTTTCAATGAAATAAAACATTTTATAAAGGCTAATTCTGCTATTATGTCTTTCCCTGCTTAGACTTCTTAAATAGCATATCCCATGCCATCCTCTGAAGCCAAGAAGTAAAGACACACAGTAGTAGTATTTCCACAGATGTAAAATACCTCTAATAAAATAGAGATATAAGACAGGAACAAAATACTCAGGTCCACTATAATAAAAGACACGTCTTAAAACTGTATTATGCTAATGATACTGGCATTCCTATTAGTATGTTGCATATACCCTTTCAAAGCTGTATACCCTTTTCAAATGACATGGCCTTTTTGTAATACCGTTTGTGTCCAAGCAGATACAACACTTGTAGAGAATGTATCTAGGGAGCCATAAAACTGTTAGAAAATATATTTCTCCATGATATTTTAGTACTTTGAAAAATTCTATCACAGGGAAAAATGTTTTGCTGTAAATATCTTAAAAGCCTTATAAAGGCAATGGCTTCCCAAAGCACTTGTTTAAATAATTTTAAGAGCTAGAATAGAATAGGTCTTCTTATATACTACAGCTCAAACTCTTTATAATTTCCTTGATTTTTCACAGGCCTTGTTCGTTAATTTAAAAAGATTTTAAGTGCAATGCAATATGTATGCTAATATGATAATGAATAATCTGGCTGCCAATTTGCAATATTACAATACATTTACCAAAACGAAGGCAAAAAATGCATTTTCCTTCAGCATAGCTTTTACTATTTCTGCACGAGGTATTGTTTGATGAATAATTTAGCAAAAAAAAATGACATTTTATTTTATTTTTTTTAAGAGCTTTTTAATATTTTTTTTAAATTGTTTATTTTATTTGTTTATTTATTTATGGCTGTGTTGGGCCTTCGTTTCTGTGCGAGGGCTTTCTCTAATTGCGGCAAGTGGGGGCCACTCTTCATCGCGGTGTGCGGGCCTCTCGCTATCGCGGCCTCTCTTGTTGCGGAGCACAGGCTCCAGACGCGCAGGCTCAGTAATTGTGGCTCACGGGCCTATTTGCTCCGCGGCATGTGGGATCCTCCCAGACCAAGGCTCGAACCCGTGTCCCCTGCATTGGCAGGCAGATTCTCAACCACTGTGCCACCAGGGAAGCCCCAAAAATGACATTTTAAATACTCAATGTGCTGTGTATTTTTGTAAAGTTGAAATGAGTCAAAGTAGGAAAAAATGACCTATGCGTTCTTCATGGTAGTATACTTAGATTTTAACTTAGAGCAAAGACAATCAAATCCTAAATTCAGGATTTTGAGAATTGAATTTTGGAATATATGTTTTTGTTTTTATGCTTTTTCAATTTTATAGAAAATCTTATGAATTATTTAAAAATTAAGTTCTTCACTGTTACATGTTTCCTCTGTTCAGGCCTCATAAATTTAATTTCCATATTTGTGAACAGGAAATGTTAAGTGTATGTGTGTATGCATATGTGTGTGTGTATTCTCCCCTAACATTCAAGACACGTAAAAGGAGGGGGAGGAAATCAAAATGGTTCAGTAAGAGGATGTGGAACTCACTTCCCCCCACAAACACATCACACATATATCTACAAGTGGAACACTTCTCAATGAAAACTAACTGGAAACTGGGAGAAGGACTCCCGTACAAGCAAGGCTGAAAGAAAGATACACACATGATAAGGTAGGAAGAGAAGAGAGGTGATCAGGTTGGAACCTGTGTCCTAGGGAGGGGATTCAGAGGGAAAGGGAGATTATGCAAGTGGATATCCTCCCTGGGGAGTGAGCAGTTCAAGCCACATATTGGGCACCCCAGTCCTGGGGTCGACACAGGAAAGACGGCCCCCTTGGCTGGTTGGAGGAACAGTCCTGGTGAGAGTAACAGGAGGGCTGTGGGAAGCTTGAACTCTGCTTGTGAGGAGCACACACACATACGCTTGCTCACGAAGCAGGGCAGAGAGGACAGACTAAAACTGCACAGGTGGCTGACTGGTTTCCTGTGACTGTACCAGCATACACCCTAGCCTGAGCCAAGAGAGAGCTCTAGCCCTGCTTACTTCACGTTGCAGCTCCACACTGGAGCAAGGGCTGCCTGACCAAGGAAAGAGCTCAGCTGTGAAACACAGAACTGGCTAAGATCCAAAGTTGTGTCTGAGCAGGGTGAGAGCAGCCATTATTGGCACTTACATAGGGAGTACACTGGTAGCAGCCCTGACATCTGTTTGTGGCTGAACTTCCACAGCCTGAGCCCTGACACATGCTGAGAGTCCACACAGACCCTGCCTGACCTGCAGTGCAGTTCCACACCAGAGCAGAGGCAGCAGAGGCCAAGGGGAGAGATTGGCTGTGAGGGACAAAGGGGGCTCAGACCCAAAAAGGCATCTAGTGTGGCAGGGCAGCCATTGCTGGTGCTTACACAGGCAGTGCATCAGAAATAGCCCTGACCTCTGTCTGTGGCTTGACTGCCATAAGCCATGCCCCATGAGATGCCCAGAACACACATGAACATCTCTTGCTCTTGCACTGCTCCCCTCAGGGGCAAGGGTGCCAGGGCTGGGAAGGGAGAGAGAACACACTTGAGGGCAAAAGAGTCAGCTCAGACCCGAATCTCAGGGCTTCAGATCCAGCAACTTGAGACCTGACCCTGCACCTGATAGGGCAGTGAAGCCACTTAGTAGAGGGGAAGCCCCAGCTCATGCATGGCTCTGGCCCTAGTCCCTCCATCTCCAGCTTCACCTCTTACCAAGGTAATAGCTTCCAGGACACCCTGGGGGAAAGACATGACTCCAGTTCATGTCATATCCAGCTCTCCCACTACAGCTACTGGGCACAAGCAGACAGTATAAGGACACCCCTTCAAGATCTCACCAGGGTATCTGTTTTACTTAATTTAATAAAGACAGAGAAAGTTAAGCAAAATGAGATAATAGAGGAATTGGTTTCAACTGAAAGAGCAAGAAAACAACCCTGAAAAAACAAATAATGAAACAGAAATAAACAGTTGACCAGGTAAATAATCCAAGGCACTAGTAATAAGAATGCTAACTGAATTAGAGAAAAGA
This sequence comes from Eschrichtius robustus, assembly GCF_028021215.1. Classification (NCBI taxonomy): domain Eukaryota; kingdom Metazoa; phylum Chordata; class Mammalia; order Artiodactyla; family Eschrichtiidae; genus Eschrichtius; species Eschrichtius robustus. Next base: position 75,760,158 of record NC_090845.1, on the reverse strand, counting down.
ATAGATAAACACAGTAGGAATTTAAATAAGGAACTAGAAAATACAAAAAATAACCAGTCAGAACTGAAAAATACAATAACTAAAATGGAAAACACACTAGAAGGAATTAATAGCAGACTAGGTGACACACAAGAACATATAAGTGATCTGGAAGAAAGAATAATGGAAATCATCCAAAGGGAACAGCAAAAAGGGAAAAAAACTTAAGGTGAGAACAGTATAAGAAATCTTGGAATAACACCAAGCATACTAACATTCTGGTTCCCCAGAAGGAGAAGAGAGAGAGAAGGGCACTGAAAATATATTTGATAAAATTATGGTTGAATATTTCTCACACACAAAGAAGGAAAGAGATATCCAGCTACAGAAAGCATAGGAATTTGCAAACAAGATAAATCCAAAGAGACCCATGTCATAATTAAAATGGCAAAGGTGACAGAGAGAATTCTAAAGGCAGCAAGAGAAAGGCAAAGAGTTATACACAAAGGAATTCCCATAAGGCTATCAGCTGACTTTTCTGCAGAAACTTTGCAAGCCAGTAGGAAGTGGCATGATATATTTAAAGTGCTGAAAGGGAAAACCCTGCAAGCTAGAATATTCTACCCAGAAAGATTTTCATTTAGGATAGGAGAGACAAGGAACTTCTCAGACAAGCAAAAACTAAAAGAGTTCATCAATGTTAAACCTACCATAAAAGAAATGTTAAAGGTGTTCCCTAAAGAAAAAAAAAAAAAAAAAGAAAAGGCTATAACAAAAAATAAAAATCCATAGGAAAGTGAAAATCCCACTACAAAAAGGCAAATATATGGTAAAGGCTGAGGATCAACAATTTAAATAAGCTAGTGTGAAAATTAAAAGTCAAAATATTATAAAATTAACTATGACTACAATAATCAGTAAAGGGATAAACATGAAGATGTAAAATATGACATCAAAACACAAACTGTCGGGGAGAGGAGTAAAAAACATTGATCTTTAAAAATGTGTTTGAACTTAAAGGATTATATGTTTAAAACAGGTAGATACAGTTATAGATCAACATATATGAACCCCATGGTACTCAACATATACACAAAAACTAGAGAGAAAGGAACACTAGGATACCACTAAAGAAAATCATCAAAACACAAGAGAAGAAACAAAAAGAACAGAGAAAAACTAGAAAAACAATGGGAAAACAAGTAATAAAATGTCAATAAGTACATACCTATCAATAATTACTTTAAATGTCAACAGAATAAATCAAAAGACATAGCGTGGCTTATTGGATAAATAAAAGACCCATCTCTATGCTGCTTAAAAGAGACTCTCTTCAGAGTTAAAGACACACACACTGAAAGTGACATGATGAAAAAAGATATCTCATGCAAACAGAAAGACAAGAAAGCAGGGATAATGATACTCATATCAGAAAAAAATAGACTTTAAAACAAAATCTACAATAAAAGACAAAGAAGAATATTATATAATGATAAAGGGATGAACACAAGAAGAGGATATTATACCCATTAATATATATGCACCCAATACAGGAGAACCTAAATATATAAAGCAAATACTAACAGATATAAAGGGAAAATTTACAATAAAACAATAATAATAGGGGATTTTAACACCCAACTTACATCAATGGACAGATCATCCAGACAGAAAATCAATAAGGCAACAGACTTAAATGCAACAATAGACCAGTTGAACTTAATGTATATCTACAGGACGTTACATACAAAAACAGCAGAATACACATTCTTTTCAAGTGCACAACGAACATTCTCCAGGATAGACTACATGCTAGGCCACAAAACAAGTCTCAACAAATTTAAGAATTAGAAGATATATCAAGCATTTTTACGACCACAATATAAAACTAGAAATCAATTACAGAAAGAAAAATGGGAAAATCACAAACATGTGGAGACTAAAGAACATGCTACATAAAAATACAATGGTTCAATGAAGAAATAAAAGAGGAAATCAGAAAGTACTTCAAGAATGAAATGCAAATGAGTACACAAATTTTAAAAATTTATGGGACACATCAAAAGCAGTTCTAACAGGGAAGTTTATAGCAATACAGGCTTCCTTAAGAAACAAGAAAAATCTCAAATGAACAACCTAACTTATCACCTAAAGGAATTAGGAAAAGAAGAACAAAGCCCAAAGTCAGCAGAAGGAAGGAAATAATAAAGATTGGAGAGGAAATAAATAAAATAATAAAGACAGGAGAGGAAATAAATAAATAAAATAAAATAGAGATAAAAAATGATAGAAAAGATGAATGATGCCAAGAGCTTGTTTTTTTGGAAAGATAAACGAAATTGATAAACCTTTAGCCAGGCTCATCAAGAAAAAAAAAAAAAAGAAAGGACCCAAGCAAACAAAATAATAAATGAACGAGGAGAAATAAAAACTGATAACACAGAGATACCAAAAAATCATAACAAAATACTGTGAACAATTATATGCCAAGAAATTGGACAACATAGAAGAAATGGGAAAATTTCTAAAACATAAAACCTACGAAGACTGAATTAAGAAGAAAAGAACAATTTGAACAGACCTATCACTAGTAGAGAAATTGAATTATTTAAAAAAACAAACAAACAAACAAAAAAACTCCCAGCACACACAAATCCAGGAACAGATGGCTTCACTGGGGAATTCTACCAAGCATATAAAGAAAAGCTAGTACCTATACTTCTCAAACTACTCTAAAAAATTAAACAGGATGGAACACACCCAAATTCAATCTATGAGGCTACCATTACCCTGATACCAAAACCAGACAAAGACACTACAAAAAAAGAAAATTACATTCTAATATGTCTGATGACTATAGATGCAAAAATCCTTAACAAAATATTAGCAAAATAATCCAACAATATATAAAAAGGGTCATACACCATGATCAAGGGGGATTTATTCCAGGGATGCAAGAATGCTTCAATACTTGAAAATCTATCAATGTAATATACCACATTAACAAAATGGAGTATAAAAATTATATGATCACTACAAAAGATGCAGAAAAAGCATTTGACAAAATTCAGCCTCCATTCATGATAAAAATTCTCATCAAGGTTGGTATAGAGGGAATATAGCTCAGCATAATAAAGCCCATTAATGACAAATCCACAGTTAACATCATACTCAGCTGTGAAAACCTGAAATCCTTTCCTCTAAAATCAAGAACAAGTCAAAGATGCCACCCTCTCCACCTCTATTTAACACAGTATTGGATGTCCTAGACACTGTAGTCAGACAAGAAAAAGAAATAAATGTCATCCAAATTGGTAAGGAGAAGGATGAAAACTGGGAATACGTAAAACTGGAGGGAAGGAGTAAAACAGTCTCTATTTGCAGATGATATGATACTATATAAAGAAAACTCTAAAGTATCTACAAAGAAAGTGTTAGAACTAATAATTTAGTAAAGTTTCAGGACACAAGACTAATATCTGTTGCTTTTCTATACACTAATAAAATGCTATCACAAAGAGAAAGAAAGAATACAATACAATTTAAGATTGCACCAAAAAGAATAAAATACCTAGGAATAAACTTAACCAAGGTGGTGAGACTTATACTCTGAAAACTATAAGACAATGATAAAGGAACTTGATAATGATACAAAAAAATGGAAAGATATCCCATTATCTTGGATTAGAAGTATAAATATTGTTAAGATGTACATACTACTCAAAACAACCTACAGATTTAATACAATTTCTATCAAAATACCCATGACATTTTTCACAGAACTGAACAAATAATCCTAAAATTTATATGGCACCACAAAAGACGCTGAACATACAAAGCAATCTTAAGGAAAAAAGAGCAAAGCTGGAGGTATGATGGTCCCTGAACTCAGACAATACTACAAAGCTACAGTAACTGAAATAGCATGGTACTGGCACAAAAACAGACACACAGACCAATGGAAGGTAACTGAGAGCCCAGACATAAACCCACACACTTATTGTCAATTAATCTACAACAAAAGAGATAAGAATATACAATGGAGTAAAGACTGTCTCTTCAATAAGTGGTGCTGGGAAAACTGGATAGCTACGTGTAAAAGAATGAGATTAGAAAATTTCCTCACACCATATACAAAAATAAACTCAAAATGGATTAGAGACCTAAATGTAAGACCCAAAACACTAAAGTTCCTAGAAGACAATACAGGCAAAACACTTTTTGACATAAACTGTAGACATATTTTTTTTGGATTTGTCTCCTAAGACAAAAGAAATAAATGCATTTAAGTTCAAACACATTCTAAGCGATCAATTTTTTTTTTTAATTAATATACGTAATTATACATTCTTTTTTTTTTTAACTTTGGGTTTATTTATTTATTTATTTATTTATTTATTTATTTTTGGCTGTGTTGGGTCCCCGCTTCTGTGCAAGGGCCCTCTCTAGTTGCGGCAAGCAGGGGCCACTCTTCATCGCGGTGCGCGGGCCTCCCACCATCGCGGCCTCTCCCGCTGCGGAGCACAGGCTCCAGACGCACAGGCTCAGCAATTGTGGCTCACGGGCCCAGCTGCTCCACGGCATGTGGGATCTTCCCAGACCAGGGCTCGAACCCGTGTCCCCTGCATTGGCAGGCAGACTCCCAACAACTGCGCCACCAGGGAAGCCCGCGATCAATATTTTTTAACCCCCCCACATTTTGTGTTTTTGATGTCATATTTTACATCTTCATATTTGTCCCATCACTGTTTATTGTAGTTATAGTTGCTTTTATAATTTTGTGTCTATGAATCTACATACTGGCCTATTTAAGTGGGTGATCTTCAATCCTTACTTTATATTTGTCTTTTCTAGTGGGATGTTCCCTTTACTATAGATTCTTACTTCATTTCCCTTTACAGATGACCCTTCAACATTTCTTTTAGGGTAGGTTGAGTATTGTTGAACTCTTTTAGCTTTTGCTTGTCTGAGAAGTTCTTTCTCTCTCCTTCTATTGTTTTTAATTGAAGTACAGTTGATTTACAATATTGTGTTAGTTTCAGGTGTGCAGCAAAGTGATTCAGTTATACATAAATATATGTATACATCTATATCTATATTATTCTTTAAAATTCTTTTACATTATGGGTTATTACAAGATGTTGACTATAGTTCCCTGTGTTATATGGTAAATCCTTGTTGTTTATGTTCCTCCTATTCTAAATGATAATCTTTCTGGATAGAGAATCCTAGGTTGCAGGGGTTTCCCATTCAGCACTCTGAATATGTCATGACACTCCCTTCTGGCCTGCAAAGTTTCTGTAGAGGAATCAGCTGATAGCCTTATATGGATTTCTTTGTAAATGACTCTATTTTTCTCTTGTTGCCTTTAGAATTCTCTATCTTTTTTTTTCATGTAATGTCTGAAACATTTATATTAACATATTTCCATACATATTTCCATACAAATACAAATATAAGATTTTTAGAAATTTCATGTAATGTCTGAAACATTTATATTAACATATTTCCATACAAATAACCCAATGAAAGTTTAGTATTCGTTGTTTTGTTTGTTTTTTTATACTGCAGGTTCTTATTAGGCATCAGTTTTATACACATCAGTGTATACATGTCAATCCCAATCGCCCAATTCAGCACACCACCATCCCCACCTCACCGCAGTTTTCCCCCTTGGTGTCCATATGTCCATTCTCTACATCTGTGTCTCAACTTCTGCCCTGCAAACTGGCTCATCTGTACCATTTTTCTAGGTTCCACATACATGCATTAATATACGGTATTTGTTTTTCTCTTTCTGACTTACTTCACTCTGTATGACAGTCTCTAGATCCATCCACGTCTCAACCAATGACTCAATTTCGTTCCTTTTTATGGCTGAGTAATATTCCATTGTATATATGTACCACTTCTTCTTTATCCATTCGTCTGCTGATGGGCATTTAGGTTGCTTCCATGACCTGGCTATTGTAAATAGTGCTGCAATGAACATTCGGGTGCATGTGTCTTTTTGAATTACGGTTTTCTCTGGGTATATGCCCAGTAGTGGGATTGCTGGGTCATATGGTAATCCTATTTTTAGTTTTTTAAGGAACCTCCATATTGTTCTCCATAGTGGCTGTATCAATTTACATTCCCAACAGTGCAAGAGGGTTCCATTTTCTCCACACCCTCTCCAGCATTTGTTGTTTGTAGATTTTCTGATGATGCCCATTCTAACAGGAGTGAGGTGATACCTCATTGTAGTTTTGATTTGCATTTCTCTAATAATTAGTGATGTTGAGCATCTTTTCATGTGCTTCGCAGCCATCTGTATGTCTTCTTTGGAGAAATGTCTATTTAGGTCTTCTGCCCATTTTTGGATTGGGGTGTTTGTTTCTTTGATATTGAGCTGAATGAGCTGTTTATATATTTTGGAGATTAATCCTTTGTCCGTTGATTCATTTGCAAATATTTTCTCCCATTCTGAGGGTTGTCTTTTCGTCTTGTTTATGGTTTCGTTTGCTGTGCAAAAGCTTTTAAGTTTCATTAGGTCCCACTTGTTTATTTTTGTTTTTATTTCCATTACTCTAGGAGGTGGATCAAAAAAGATCTTGCTGTGATTTATGTCAAAGAGTGTTCTTCCTATGTTTTCCTCTAAGAGTTTTATAGTGTCCAGTCTTATATTTAGGTCTCTAATCCATTTTGAGTTTATTTTTGTGTATGGTGTTAGGGAGTATTCTAATTTCATTCTTTTACATGTAGCTGTCCAGTTTTCCCAGCACCACTTATTGAAGAGACTGTCTTTTCTCCATTGTATATCTGTGCCTCCTTTGTCATAGATTAGTTGACCATAAGTGTGTGGGTTAATCTCTGGGCTTTCTATCTTGTTCCATTGATCTATGTTTCTGTTTTTGTGCCAGTACCATATTGTCTTGATTACTGTAGCTTTGTAGTATAGTCTGAAGTCAGGGAGTCTGATTCCTCCAGCCCCATTTTTTTGCCTCAAGACTGCTTTGGCTATTCGGGGTCTTTTGTGTCTCCATACAAATTTTAAGATGATTTGTTCTAGCTCCGTAAAAAATGCCATTGGTAATTTGATAGGGATTGCATTGAATCTGTAGATTGCTTTGGGTAGTATACTCATTTTCACAATATTGATTCTTCCAATCCAAGAACATGGTATATCTCTCCATCTGTTGGTATCATCTTTAATTTCTTTCATCCGTGTCTTATAGTTTTCTGCATACAGGTCTTTTGTCTCCCTAGGTAGGTTTGTTCCTAGGTATTTTATTCTTTTTGTCGCAATGGTAAATGGGAGTGTTTCCATAATTTCTCTTTCAGATTTTTCATCATTAGTGTATAGGAATGCAAGAGATTTCTGTGCATTAATTTTGTATCCTGCAACTTTACCATATTCATTAATTAGCTCTAGCAGTTTTCTGGTGGCAGTTTTAGGATTCTCTATGTATAGTATCATGTCATCCGCAAACAGTGACAGTTTTACTTCTTCTTTTCCAACTTGTATTCCTTTTATTTCTTTTTCTTCTCTGATTGCCGTGGCTAGGACTTCCAGAACTATGTTGAATAATAGTGGTGAGAGTGGACATCCTTGTCTCGTTCCTGATCTTAGAGGAAATACTTTCAGTTTTTCACCATTGAGAATGATGTTTGCTGTGGGTTTGTCATATATGGCCTTTATTATGTTGAGGTAGGTTCCCTCTGTGCCCACTTTCTGGAGAGTTTTTATCAGAAATGGGTGTTGAATTTTGTCAAAAGCTTTTTCTGCATCTATTGAGATGATCATATGTTTTTATTCTTCAATTTGTTAATATGGTGTATCACATTGATTGATTTGCGTATATTGAAGAATCCTTGCATCCCTGGGATAAATCCCACTTGATCGTGATGTATGATCCTTTTAATGTGTTGTTGGATTCTGTTTGCTAGTATTTTGTTGAGGATTTTTGCATCTATATTCATCAGTGATATTGGTCTGTAAGTTTCTTTTTTTGTAGTGTCTTTGTCTGGTTTTGGTATCAGGGTGATGGTGGCCTCATAGAATGAGTTTGGGAGTGTTCCTTCCTCTGCAATTCTTTGGAAGAGTTTGAGAAGGATGGGTGTTAGCTCTTCTCTAAATGTTTGATAGAATTCACCTGTGAAGCCATCTGGTCCTGGACTTTTGTTTGTTGGAAGATTTTTAATCACAGTTTCAATTTCATTACTTGTGATTGGTCTGTTCATATTTTCTGTTTCTTCCTGATTCAGTCTTGGAAGGTTATACCTTTCTAAGAATTTGTCCATTTCTTCCAGGTTGTCCATTTTATTGGCATAAAGTTGCTTGTAGTAGTCTCTTAGGATGCTTTGTATTTCTGCGGTGTCTGTTGTAACTTCTCCTTTTTCATTTCTGATTTTATTGATTTGAGTCCTCTCCCTCTTTTTCTTGATGAGTCTGGCTAATGACTTATCAATTTTGTTTATCTTCTCAAAGAACCAACTTTTAGTTTTATTGATCATTGCTATTGTTTTCTTTGTTTCTATTTCATTTATTTCTGCTCTGATCTTTATGATTTCTTTCCTTCTGCTAACTTTGGGTTTTGTTTGTTCTTCTTTCTCTAGTTTCTTTAGGTGTAAGGTTAGATTGTTTACTTGAGATTTTTCTTGTTTCTTGAGGTAGGCTTGTATAGCTATAAACTTCCCTCTTAGAACCGCTTTTGCTGCATCCCATTGGTTTTGGGTCGTCGTGTTTTCATTGTCATTTGTCTCTAGGTATTTTTTTATTTCCTCTTTGATTTCTTCAGTGATCTCTTGTTTGTTTAGTAACGTATTGTTTAGCCTCCATGTGTTTGTCCTTTTTACGTTTTTTTTCCCTGTAATTCATTTCTAATCTCATAGCGTTGTGGTCAGAAAAGATGCTTGATATGATTTCAATTTTCTTAAATTTACTGAGGCTTGATTTGTGACCCAAGATGTGATCTATCCTGGAGAATGTTCCGTGCGCACTTGAGAAGAACGTGTAATCTGCTGTTTTTGGATGGAATGTCCTATATATATCAATTAAATCTATCTGGTCTATTGTGTCATTTAAAGCTTCTGTTTCCTTATTTATTTTCATTCTGGATGATCTGTCCATTGGTGTAAGTGAGGTGTTAAAGTCCCCCACTATTATTGTGTTACTGTCGATTTCCTCTTTTATGGCTGTTAGCAGTTGCCTTATGTATTGAGGTGCTCCTATGTTGGGTGCATACATATTTATAATTGTTATATCTTCTTCTTGGATTGATCCCTGGATCATTATGTAGTGTCCTTCCTTGTCTCTTGTAACATTCTTTATTTTAAAGTCTATTTTATCTGATATGAGTATAGCTACTCCAGCTTTCTTTTGATTTCCATTTGCATGGAATATCTTTTTCCATGCCCTCACTTTCAGTCTGTATGTGTCCCTAGGTCTAAAGTGGGTCTCTTGTAGACAGCATATATATGGGTCTTGTTTTTGTATCCATTCAGCCAGTCTATGTCTTTTGGTTGGGGCATTTAATCCATTCACGTTTAAGGTAATTATCGATATGTATGTTCCTATGACCATTTTCTTAATTGTTTTGGGTTTGTTTTTGTAGGTCCTTTTCTTCTCTTGTGTTTCCCACTTAGAGAAGTTCCTTTAGCATTTGTTGTAGAGCTGGTTTGGTGGTGCTGAATTCTCTTAGCTTTTGCTTGTCTGTAAAGCTTTTGATTTCTCCATCAAATCTAAATGAGATCCTTGCCGGGTAGAGTAATCTTGATTGTAGGTTCTTCCCTTTCATCACTTTAAGTATATCATGCCACTCCCTTCTGGCTTGCAGAGTTTCTGCTGAGAAATCAGCTGTTAACCTTATGGGAGTTCCCTTGTATGTTATTTGTCGTTTTTCCCTTGCTGCTTTCAATAATTTTTCTTTGTCTTTAATTTTTGCCACTTTGATTACTATGTGTCTCGGCGTGTTTCTCCTTGGGTTTATTCTGTATGGGACTCTCTGCGCTTCCTGGACTTGGGTGGCTATTTCCTTTCCCATGTTAGGGAAGTTTTCGACTATAATCTCTTCAAATATTTTCTCTGGTCCTTTCTCTCTCTCTTCTCCTTCTGGGACCCCTATAATGCGAATGTTGTTGCGTTTAATGTTGTCCCAGAGGTCTCTTAGGCTGTCTTCATTTCTTTTCATTCTTTTTTCTTTAGTCTGTTCCGCAGCAGTGAATTCCACCATTCTGTCTTCCAGGTCACTTATCCGTTCTTCTGCCTCAGTTATTCTGCTATTGATTCCTTCTAGTGTAGTTTTCATTTCAGTTATTGTATTGGTCATCTCTGTTTGTTTGTTCTTTAATTCTTCTAGGTCTTTGTTAATCATTTCTTGCATCTTCTCAATCTTTGCCTCCATTCTTATTCCGAGGTCCTGGATCATCTTCACTATCATTATTCTGAATTCTTTTTCTGGAAGGTTGCGTATCTCCACTTCATTTAGTTGTTTTTCTGGGGTTTTTTCTTGTTCCTTCATCTGGTACATAGCCCTCTGCCTTTTCATCTTGTCTATCTTTCTGTAACTGTGGTTTTTGGTCCACAGGCTGCAGGATTATAGTTTTTCTTGCTTCTGTTGTCTGCCCTCTGGTGGTTGAGGCTATCTAAGAGGCTTGATGGGAGGCTCCAGAATTCTCTATCTTTAACTTTTGCCATTTAATTATGATATGTCTTGTTGTGAGTCTGTTTGAGTTCATCTTGTTTGGGACCCTCAGCTTTTGTACCTGGATACTGTTTCATTCTTCAAGCTTAGGAAATTGTCAGCCATATTTTCATCAAATACATTTTCAAACACTGTCTTTCTTTTCTCATTCTGGCACCCCTATCATTTGAATGTTGGTATGCTTAATGTTATCTTAGAGATCTCTTAAACTGTTTTCACTTTTTCAATTAGTTTTACTTTTTGCCATTGTTATTGGGTGATTTCCATTATTCTATCTTCTAGATAACTTATGTGTTCTTCTGTATAACTTAGTCTGCTATTCAATCTTTCTGGTGTGTTTTTTATTTTACTATTGAATTCTTCATTCATAATTAGATTTTTTTAATATTTCCTTGTTCTTTGTTAAAATTATGTGTATTTAGATCCATTATTTTCTCTAATGCAGTTAACATTTTTATTACCAATATTTTTAATTCTTTATCTGGTAAATTGTTTATTTCTTTTTCATTATTTATTTTTTCAGGGGTTTTCTATTGCTCTTACAATTGAGAATAGTTCCATTGCCTTTTCATTTTGTTTAACTTTCTCTGCCTCTGTGAATTTGGGTGAAACAGTTATCTATTGTGGTCTTGAATGGGTGTTCTTATGTGCTAGTGTCCCTATGCAGACTCTGTGTGCCCAGTGACTATGGTGGGAGAGCTAGATTTGATGTGGACTACAGTCACATATTTCTTCAGGATGTGATGACAGTTATCATCCTGGTAAAGGGTGGGGCTGGAGATAGAGGGGCTAGATCCAGAGATCCAGCAATTCCACTCTTGGGCATATATCCAGAGAAAATGAAAACACTAATTTGAAAAGAAACATGCACCACCATCTTCATAGCAGAATTTTCTACAAAGCCAAGATACGGAAGCAACCTAAGTGTTCATCAGCAGATGAATGGATAAAGAAGATGTTGTATATATATATATATATATATATACAATGTAATATTACTCAGCCCTAAAAAAAGAATACAATTTTGCCATTTGCAACAATTTGGATGCACCTAGAGGGTATTAGGCTTAGTGAAATATGTCAGGAAGAGAACATCAAATACTGTATTATAACACTTATATGTAGAATCTAAAAAATAATACAAATGAATGTACATAGCAAAACAGAGATGCACAGATATAAAAAAGAAACTAGTGGTTATCAGCAAGGAGAAGGAAGGGGGAGGGGCACATTAGGGGTATGAGATTAAAAGATGCAAACTACTATATAAAATAGGTAAGCAGAAGCTGGAGACAACATGGCAGAATAGAAGGATGTGAGCTCACCCCTTCTTATGGAAACATTAAAATCACAACTAACTGCTGAACAACCACTGAGAAAAAAAATGCTGGAACCTACCAAAAAAATTATCCTACTTCCAAAGACAAAGAAGAAGCCATGATGAGATGGTAGGAGAGGTGCAATAGTGATAAAATGAAATTGCATACATGCCAGGTGGGTGAACCACAAACTGGAGAACAATTATACCCCAGAAATTTTCCAACAGGAGTGAAAGTTCTGAGCCCCACATCAGGCTCCCCAGCCAGGGGGTCTGGCAACAGGAGGAGGAGCCCCCAGAGAATCTGGCTATGAAGGCCAGCGGGGTTTGATCACAGGATTTCCACAGGACTGGGGCAAACAGAAACTCCACTCTTGGAGGAAGCACACAGGGTCTCATGCACACCAGGACCCAGGGAAAAAAGCAGTGACCTCATTAAAGACTCGGCCAGACTTACCTGTTAGTATTGGAGGGTCTCCTGTAGAGGTGGGGGGTGGCTGTGGCTCACAGTGGGGACAAGGACACTGTCAGTGACAGCACTGGTACTGTGCTGAGTACTCATTGGTGTGAGCTCTCTTGGAGGCCACCATTTTCTCACCAAGACCTGGCCCCAACCAACAGCCTGTAGGCTCCATGGCTGGGATGCCTCAGTTCAAACAACCAACTGGGTGGCAACACGGTCCCAAACATCAAGAGACAAGCTGCTTAAAGTCTTCCTGAATAAACAGCTGCCTGATAAACACACCTCCTGACATGGCCCTGCCCACCAGAGGGACAAGACCTGCTCCACCCACAAGTGAGCAGGGTCCAGTCCTTCCCACCAGGAAACATGCACAAGCCTCTTAGACAGCCTCATCCACCAGGAGGCAGAGAGAAGAAGCAAGAAGAACTACAATGCTGCAGCCTAACCAGAATCACAGAAAGTTAGATAAAATGAGAGATCAGAGGAATATGTCCCAGATGAAGGAACAAGATGAAACCCCAGAAGAACAACTAAGTGAAGTGGAGATAGGCAATCTACATGAAAAAGAATTCAGAGTAATGATAGTAAAGATGATCCAAGATCTCAGAAAAAGAATGGAGGCACAGATGGAGAAAATACAAGCAGTATTTAACAAAGACCTAGAAGAACTAAAGTAACAGATGAACAATAAAAAAACTTAAATGAAAAATACATTAGAAGGAATCAATGGCAGAATAACTGAGGCAGAAGAATGAATAAGTGAGCTGGAAGACAGAATGATGGAAATCACTGCCATGGAACAGAATAAAGAAAAAAAATGAAAAGAAATGAGGACAGTCTAAGAGACATCTGGGACAACATTAAACAAACCAACATTTGCATCAAAGGGGTACCAGAAGGAGAAGAGAAATAGAAAGAACCTCAGAAAGTATTTAAAGAGATAATAGCTGAAAACTTCCCTAACATGGGAACAGAAACAGTCACCCAAGTCCAGGAAGTGCAGAGAGTCTCAGGAAGGATAAACCCAAGGAAGAACATGCCAAGACGTAGCAATCAAATTGACAAAAATTAAAGAAAAAATATTTCAAGCAACAAGGGAATAGCAACAAACAATGTACAAAAGAACTCTAATAAGGTCATCAGCTGACTTCTCAGCAGAAACTCTGCAGGCCAGAAGGGAGTGGCACGATATATTTAAAATGATGAAAGGGAAACACCTACAACTAAGAACACTCTACCTGTCGAGGCTCTCGTTCAAAATCGATGGAGAAATCAAAAGCTTCACAGACAAGCAAAACCTAAGAGAATTCAGCACCACCAGACCAGCTTTGCAACAAATGTTAAGGAACTTCTCTAGGCAGAAAAGAAAAGGCGACAACTAGAAACAAGAAAATTACAAACAGAAAAGTTTACCTGTAAAGGCAAACATACAGTAAAGGTAGGAAGTCATCTGCACAAAAATATGATAACAAAAGCAGCATTTGTGAGAAGAGGAGAGCACAAATGCAGAATACTGGAAATGCATTTGAAACTAAAATAGCAGCAACTTAAAAACAACTTGTTTATATATGGACTGCTATATCAAAACCTCATGGTAACTGCAAACCAAAAATAAACAATAGATACACACACAAAACAGAAAAAGGAATCCAAACACACACTAATGTTAGTCATCAAGTCACAAGAGAAGAGAACAAAAGAGGAAGGGAAGAAAAAACAAAATCTACAAAAACAAATCCAAAACAATTAACAAAATGGCAGTAAAAACATACATATCAATAATTACCTTAAACACAAATGGATTAAATGCTCCAACCAAAAGTCAAAGATTGGCTGAATGCATACAGAAACAAGACCTGTATATATGCTGTCTACAAGAGACCTACTTCAGATCTAGGGACACATACAGACTGAAAGTGAGGGGGTAGAAAAATGTATTCCATGCAAATGGGAGTAATAAAAAAGCTGGAGTAGTAATACTCAAATCAGACAAAATAGACTGCAAAATAAAGACTGTTATAAGAGACAAAAATGGACACTACATAATGATCAACAGATCAATCCATGAAGAAGATACAACAGTTGTAAATACATATGCACCCAACATAGGAGCACCTCAATATATATGGCGACTACTAACAGCCATAAAAGGAGAAATGAACAGTAACAAAATAATAGTGGGGGACTTTCACACCCCAATTTCATCAATGGACAGATCATCCAGAAAGAAAATCAATAAGGAAACACAGGCCTTAAATGACACATTAGACCAGATAAACTTAACTGACATTTATAGAGCATTCTACCCAAAAGCAGCAGAAAACACATTCTTCTCAACTGCACATGGAACATTCTCCAGGATAGATCATATGCTGGTCCACAAAGCAAGTCTTGGTAAATTTAAGAAAACTGAAATCATATCCAGCATCTTTTTCGACCTCAATGCTATGAGATTAGAAATCAATTACAAGATAAAAACTGTAAAAAACACAAACACGTGGAGGCTAAATAATATGCTACTAAATTACCAATGGATCACTGAAGAAATCAAAGAGAAAATCAAAAAATACCTAGAGACAAGTGAAAAGGATAGCATGACGATCCCAAACCTATAGGATGCAGCAAAAGCAGATCTTAAAAGGAAGCTTATAGTAATATAATCGTAACTAAGGAATCAAGAAAAATCTCAAATAAACAACCTAATCTTATACCTAAAGAAACTACAGAAAGAAGAACAAAGAAAACCCAAACATAGTAGAAGGTAAGAAATCATAAATATTAGACCAGAAATAAATGAAATAGATACAAAGAAAACAATACAAAAGATCAATGAAACGAAAAGCTGGTCCTTTGAAAAGATAAATGAAATCGATCAACCTTTAGCCAGACTCATCAAGAAAAAAGGGAGAAGGCTCAAATCAATAAAATTAGAAAAGAAAGAGGAGAAGTTACAATGGACACCACAGAAATACAAAGGATCGTGAGCTACTACTACAAGCAACTATATGCCAATAAAATGAAAAACCTAGAAGAAATGGACAAATTCTTAGAAAAGGACAATCTCCAAGACAGAACCAGTAAGAAATAGAAAATATGAACAGACCAATCACAAGTACTGAAATTGAAAGCATAATTAAAACACTCCCAACAAACAAAAGTCCAGGACCAGAAGGCCTCACAGGCAAATTCTATCAAACATTTAGAGAAGAGTTAACACCTATCTTTCTGAAACTACTCCAAAAAATTGCAGAGGAAGGAAGACTCCCAAACTCATTCTATAAGGCCACCGTCACCCTGATGCCAAAACCAGACAAAGATACCATCAAAAAAGAAAAATACAGGCCAATATCACTGATGAACATAGACACAACAATCCCCAACACAATACTAGCAAACTGAATCCAACAATGCATTAAAAGGATCATACACTATGAACAAGTGGGATTTATCCCAGGGATGCAAGAAATTTTTCAATATCTGCAAATCAATCAGTGTGATCCACCACATCAACAAATTGAAGAATAAAAACCATATTGCCATCTCAATAGACGCAGAAAAAAATTGTGACCAAATTCAACACCAATTTATGATAAAAAAAAAAAACTCTCCAGAAATAAGGCATTGAGGGAACATACCTCAACACAATAAAGGCCATTTATGACAACATACAGCTAACATCATACTCAATAGGGAAAAGCAGAAAGCATTTCCTCTAAGATCAGGAATAAGACAATGATGTCCACTCTCACCACTTTTATTTAACATAGTTTTGGAAGTCCTAGCCATGGCAATCAGAGAAGAAAAAGAAGGAAAAAGAATCCAATTGGAAAAGAAGGAGTAAAACTGTCACTTTTTGCAGATGGCACGATACTATACATAGAATATCCTAAAGATGCTACTAGAAAATTACTAGAGCTCATCAATGAATTCAGTAAAGTTGCAAGGTACAAAATAAATAGACAGATATCTGTTGCATTTCTATACACTAACAATGAAAGATCAGAAAGAGAAATTAAAGAAACAATCCCATTTAACATTGCATCAAAAAGAACAAAATAACTAGGAATAAACCTACCTAAATAGGCAAAATACCTGTACTCTTAAAATTGTAAGACACTGATGAAAAAAATCTAAGATGACACAAACAGATGGAAAGATACACCATGTTTTTGGACTGAACGAATGATTATCGTCAAAATGACCATACGACCTAAGGCAATCTACAGATTCAAATGGTGCTGGTAAAACTGGACAGCTACAGGAAAAAAAATGAAATTAGAACATTGTTCAATACCACACACAAAAATAAACTCAAAATGGCTTAAAGACCTAAATGAAAGAGTGGATGTTATAAAACTCTTAGAGGAAAACATAGGCAGAACACTCTTTACATAAATCACAGCAATACCTTTTATGATCCATCTTCTACAGTAATGGAAATTTTTAAAAAGTAAACAAATGGGACGTATATAAACTCAAAAGCTTTTGCACATCAAAGGAAACCATAAACACAACGAAAAGACAACCCAAAGAATGGGAGAAAATATTTGCAAACGATGCAACTGAAAATGGATTAATCTCCAAAATTTACAAACAGTTCATGCGGCTCAATATCAAGAAAAACAAACAACCCAATCAAAAAATGGACAGAAGACCTAAATAGACATTTCTCAAAAGAAAGACATACAGATGGCCAATAGGCACATGAAAATATGCTCAACATCACTAATCATTAGAGAACTGCAAATCAAAACTGCAATGAGATGTCACCTCACACCAGTCAGAATGGCCATCATCAAAAAGTCTACAAATAATAAATGCTGGAGAGGTTGTGAAGAAGAGGGAACCCTCCTACACTGTTGGTAGGAATGAAAATTGGTACAGCCACAGTGGAAAACAGTATGGAGGTTCCTTAAGAAACTGAAAATAGAGCTACCACATGATCCAGCAATCCCACTCCTGGGCATATATCTGGAGAAAACATAGTTCAAGAGGATACATGCACCCCAATGTTCATTGCAGTGCTGTTTACAATAGCCAAGACATGGAAGCAACCTAAATTTCCATTGACAGATGAATGGATAAATATGTGGCACACATATACAATGGAATATTACTCAGCCATTTAAAAGAATGAAATAATGACATCTGCAGCAACATGGATGGAACTGGAGATTATCATACTAAGTGAAGTAAGTCAGACAGAGAAAGACAAATATCATATGATATCACTTATATGAGGAATGTAAAAAAAATGATAGAAATGTACTTATTTACAGAACAGAAACAGACTCACAGACTTAGTGAATGAGCTTATGGTTACCAGAGGGAAATGTTGGAGGGGGTGGGATAGATTGAGAGTTTGGGATGGACATGTTCACATTGCTACATTTAAAATAGTTAACCACAAGGATCCACTGTATACCACAGGGAGCTCTGCTCAATAGTCTGTAATAACTTAAATGGGAAAAGAATTTGAAAAAGAATAGATACTTGTACATATAAAACTGAATCACTCTGCTCTACACCTGAAACTAACACAACATTGTTAATCAGCTATACTTTAATTAAAATAATAATTAAAATAAACAAATAAAATAAAACAAATGCATGCAAAACTTTTCCTTTTAAATGTAAGAGAAAGTAGAGGACCCAGGGGAGCACAAAAGGCAGAGAAAGCCTTCATATTTTAATGGAAGAAAATGAATTAGCATAGTCTGGGGATAGAGAGAAGATGGCCCAGTAGGTCAAAGGCCAACCTCAAGTTCACTGGGCCAAGCTGAGTCATCTGAAATGTTGCCATCTTCAGAGCAGCAAGTATGACAGTCCTCTGGAGGAGGAACTGAACCTCAACAAAAAAAGTAAGTGTCAGCCATACCAATTTGACCTGAAAACCTTTGTGAAATGAGGGTAGAGTCAAATAAATTAGGAAAATAACAGATTATTTAAAATTGGGTTTATTAAATATATACCATCTTCACTATTAAAATCACTGACAGGGCTTCCCTGGTGGCGCAGTGGTTGAGAGTCTGCCTGCCAATGCAGGGGACATGGGTTCGAGCCCTGGTCTGGGAAGATCCCACATGCCGCGGAGCAACTGGGCCCGTGAGCCACAATTACTGAGTCTGCGCGTCTGGAGCCTGTACTCCGCAGCAAGAGAGGCCGCGATGGTGAGAGGCCCGCGCACCGCGATGAAGAGTGGCTCCCGCTTGCCACAACTAGAGAAAGCCCTCGCACAGAAACGAAGACCCAACACAGCCATAAATAAATAAAAATAAATTTAAAACAAAACAAAACAAAACACAGAGGCCCCCCATCACTGCTCATGAAAAAACCATTGTTAAAAAAAAAAAAAAAATCACTGACAAACTATATACATAGTGTCTTCTTCAATTTGTAAGTAAATTATGATACAAACATTAATGAAGCCATTAAAATTATGAAACATTGATTGATTTTGAACAATATACAATAAGCCTCTAGACTCATATGGTGAGGCTAGCTTAAGTTTGGTATTTAAACCAGGCAATGGCACCATGAGAAAGAAAAATTATAAAGTCAAGTCAGTTTTGAATATAAATGTGAAAATTCTAATTAAATATTGGCAAATAAAAAAATACACAATGACTAAGTTGGGTTGATCTCAAGATTTCAGTGATGGCTTAACATTAATAGAAAGTCATATGGTCATCTCACTGGATACTGGAAAGCCAACAAATAAAATTCAACACTCATTCATGACTAAAACTCTTAGTAAACTAGGAGTAGAAGGGAACATCTATATCCTAGTACAGATTACCAAAAATCTACAACAAACATCATGCGTATTGGAGAAATGTTTGAAGCATTTCCTTTAGAGTCAGGAACAGAACAAGGGTGCCTGCTTTCACTACCTCTATTCTCTGTTTATTGAAAGTCCAAGCCAGCACAATAAGAAATTAAAGATATAAGGACTGGAAAGAAAGAAAGATGATGTAAAAATAAGATTGTTTTCATAGTAAATTCAGGAAACTCTTCAAGACAAACTGTGGAATATAATAGGAGAATTTGTCAAGATTACTGGATAAACTAAAATTGCATTCAAATATACAATTAGAAATTAGAACATGAAACACACACAACAGCAACAAAAGTTACAAGTTTTCTATGAATAAATCTAACGAAAGATGGGCAAATCCTTTAGCAATAATTACATAAGACTGTAGAAAAATATAAAATAAAACCTAAATAAATGGGGAGCTACATTACTTTAATAATATTATCAAAAATAAAAAATAGCTAACAAGGATATATTGTGCAGCACATTAGGAAATATAGCCATTGTTTTGTAATAACTTTAAATTGAATATAATCTATAAAAATATTGAATCACAGAAAAGATAAAGTAAAAGGGCTCTTTCCTCATGATTGTTTTATCCCAAAGAGTTTATTCTCTTTTATGCATTTCAATAATCACTTTTTAATTAATTAGCTTCATTCCTCAAAATTTACTAATGGTTCCCAATTGTTTTTCCAAAAGAATATATTTATTATCATGAAATATAAAACCTTCACCAACTACTACTTATCCAGCTGTCTTTTTTTATTATTATATTATATTATATGCCTGCCAAAATATTGAAATCTCTTAAATATGTCATAAGTATTAATTGTTCTTTCCTGCCTCTTAAAGTTGTCCATATCATTGAAGAAAGAAAAGGTATAGTTCCATTTTTTATTTTTCTTTGAAAGAGAAAGAATTAATAAGTATCTAATCTGTGTTTTTAGCAATGACTTTTTTACTCTTAGGTCCAATCTTGTACTTTCCCATTCCTACTAGACACTTTCACTGGAATATTCAATTATTACATGAAAATATTGAGAAAGCAAACCTATCACTTTATTAAGGCCAATTATCATCCAAGCACAGGACTCAACCAAATATGACTTCATATCATGATTCTTATTTTGTCATTTTCATTCTGTCATTTTCACCGTCTCTTACCAAGGCTTGAATCCTCCTAATTGCTTTGACTCTTTTCTCTCTTTTACCTCTCTCATATCTAATCTTCCTAAACTGGTCCTCTTAGTACTATTAAAATATCTCCTGTTCCAACCACTTTGCACTTGGATAGTTAAAACAATTTCCTTAACTAGAGTCCATAGCTTTGGTCTTTCCCAACCCTATTCCATTTTGGACACTACCCACCAGACTAAATTGCCCCCAATCAATTTAATCCCCTGTGAACAAACCAATAGGCCCTCAAGGATCTCATTTTACCTTACCTTTTGTGCTTCATCCACAAATATTCCCCTACAAAATTCTCAGCTGTACTCAACCTGTTTGTCTCCCTGTTACCTACTACTCACAAAGCTTTCTAGTTTCTATAATTTTTCTTCAACACATGACTAAAATATTACCACATCCACTAAACATTTCAAAATGTCATCCATCTTTAAGATCTTAAACTAATATTCTTCATTAAATCTTTTCCTGACTATCTTAGCCCACAATAGCCTTCCAGTTCTCAGAGATAATTTTCTGAAGCACACATATAGAAACTTGTGCTAGCTACTAAAATATGTCTCCCATAATGCTATTTACAGCTTTTATCTGTAATTAAATATTCATGTTATTGCCTTAAATCCCTAGTCAGACATTAAATTATTTGAGTATGGGGACTATTGCCTAATTAGTGTTCTCTTTTTCCTCTTCAGAGGCTACCATTTTGCCATACACACAATTGACATCAATGTATATTTGCAGTTTGATTTCTAAATTACTTAGAACTTGAAACAATAAGACTATTTTAAAGAGGTTAGGGCTATCTAGAGAGCACATATCAAGACTTAGAACACAGAAGCAATAAAGGCAAATAGATCTCTAGACTCTGAGTCCTTAGAAACTTCCCATGATCTCAATTTAAGGAAAGAACACTCAATGGGATAGCACCTATTTTGTGGTTGGAGTGGGATTGTTAGAAATTGTAGACATGTCTAGTGGCAAGAAAATCACTACTTAGAATAATATTTTGAGGTATTGATTCACTAGTGAACAAATCCCAATTTCCTAAATCCAAAATGAATAAGTTTTTAGAGCTTGAAAAGAAAATGTATGATTTTCACAGCATTACTTGAGAACATTTCTTTAACCAACATTCTATGCTTGGTGGGAAGTAGATCCTCCTTCTTTGACAGTGATTACATAAGTGTTTTTTATCCTTAATAACAACCCACGATTTATAATCTAAACTGGAGTTATTCCTCAATTCAACTTTTAATATTTTGAAAAAGTGAATTTTAAGTTTGTAGATTTTAAGTTCTTATGTACTTGTTCTTTATTATGTAGAACAAAATATAATTTAATCCTGAATACTACATTTTCTAAAGAGACCAACTATAGTGGTATACACCTTGAGCTGTTTCTACACATGCAACTATTTTAATCCTTTTTGCTGAACCAAGTTGGTATAAAACATTTAGTAAATTGAGATAAAAAGAAACCATATTAGTTCTCTTACAGAGTTGACAGGTTTTCAGATTGAATTGATTGTTCAATTCAATTGTAATGACTAAACTCTGTGTGTACATATGCATGTGGATTGAGTCAAGTGCATATAAAACTTGAAGTCATCTGCATTTCTACCAAGAAATATAGTACACATCTGAAATATTTTTTTCTATGAAAGAATTTCTGTACCACTAATGCATTACTTCAGATTGAATTACAGCTGGGGAATTCAATTATTGTTGTTTTCTTTGGTTGATTCCAACCCTCCACTTTTGTCAAATTGTACATCAATTGGGTTATAGGTGACATCTATTTCTAGTACCTTTAGAAAAAGGTAGCTTTATAAATCCTTTTGGCATTGTATTTCAAAAGCAGAAATGAAAGTTAATTCTGTGCTGCAGCATCTCCATGTACAAACAAGACATTTACACATAAATGTATAGTATTTAACTGCCTTTTGTCTCTGATCTCCCTTTAGTGTTGCACATAAAGCAGTATCTTAAACCTTATTCAAATTAATTTAGAAGGACCAGGATAGATAGTGTTGTATGCTATTATTTAGGGCTTAATACATATCAGACTTTTTTACACGTTTTGTATAAACACAGTATTTTAACATTGTAATTGAAGAACTTAAAAGGCAGAGATTTGTTTTCCAAATTGTGGGTAACATTTGAAATAGGCTTCATCTATTGGTTTTGCAATTAAAAGAATTACTGACACCAGATGTAACCTTTTGGGTTTTAACGATTTTCAAGAGGTTGTTAAAACCTAAAAGTTAGAGGAAATGTACCTCTGTTAGCCATGCAAACAAAACACAGTGCAAATAGTCGATTACTCCTTTAAAACCTAACCTACTATTAAATACCTGAAACTGGAAAGCCATGCAAAAATATCCATCAGAGACAAGGGTGATTTTCTCCTTTCATGAGGAAGATAAAATTACCTTGTGGAAACCACTGTCCTTTTCCATTATTGAAACCACAGAGAAGTCTCTAAAATTTAACCATTTTCAATAACAATAACAACTTTGCTTTTCTTTCATGAATCATTAATCACAGTTTTACATGCATGGTAAAAATTATCTAGAGTTATATAGGTTGAAAATAAAGATTTGTCCTAGGGGAATAAAACTTAAATATAAATCCTCAAATGTAGATACATGGAATTTTTTTCAAAAAGACATATTGAAATTCTCACAATTTGGAAAGCTAGCCCCACATCTAAGGACTAATCAGTACAGGAAAAGTATAATTAGATTAACCTTTGGAGTAGAAACAGTCTACGTTGAAAAATGAATACCTCCTACATATTCTTAGAACCTGATTCAACTTTAATTAAGTAGGTATTTTATCAAGACGGGAAAAAAACAAAGGAGAAATTTAAAAGTGAGTCTCCAGTGATTTAAAGGTGCCTTCTCTGTAATGTAAATACAAATAAGTTTTCTTTTACTGTCTGATTGTGTCTGAGCTATTATTCTCCTTACCTCTGTAATTCAGGCATTGGGAAGAGAAGAATCTTCATTAAGTTACAGTAAGGGAAAAGGGAAATCCTCATTTGCTTGAACTGTGGGCATTATCAATTAAAATAAAGAAATCATAGAAAAAATGAAAATTGGAAAGTGGCATAATTACAAATTTTGTGTATCACTGTAGTTCAACAATTGTGACAAGGCATATAACTTGTAAAAGCAAATTGAATTTCATTGACTGGGGTCTCAAATAATATGTCCCATCATAGCTATGTGCTTGAGAACAGAAATAGGATTTGTTATGTGTCACATTCTAGCCAGTGTATCTGTGTTTTTGTAAAATTAACTCTTTGTCTAACCTTGACAGAGTAAAATGAATCTTTTAATTTTCACTCACAGGTGTCAAAACACAAAATTGTTTTCCATTTAAGCCTCTAGAGAGTTTCTTTGTTGATACTAGATTTTGGTGGCATCATTTGAAGATTTATTTTGAGCCCCTCATTAAAAGCAATGATGATGAAAGAAAATTATTTCTCGAGGAAAATATTGTTTAGTACATTAGTCTTAAATTTGTTCACAGCTCCTGTTCATTAAATGAAAAACTTTTCCCAATCCAGTAATCACAATGCTGTGTTGCAACTGGCACAGGAAATACTAACAAAAAATATTACTTACAAGTATTTATAAGTGGTTTGTAAACAATTAACCAGGACTACTGTGAACATTTGAGATGCTTTTTTTCTTTTTCTTTTATCACAAAATCAGTAAGAATTTTCATCAGACTAATTTGGGCATGCTGTTTCCATCTACATCCTCATCCATCACTTAGGGTAATTAGTTTGGCTGCCTCCTTATCATGATGATAACCATGACACCAGCACTGACTGTTCGTGGTTTGGTCCCTGCAGGTTGCAGATGTATCAGCTGTGATATAATCATTACCAAGTACTCACAACCTAATGGGCAGCAGCTTGCTCTTTAGGTCCATTCGTGCATGTGCATTTCCACTCTCCTACTTACTGTTCCTGGAACTTCTGGTTCTGCTCTCTGTGCTCCAGTTTGAAGAGAGAGGAAAGGGAGCCAAGATTCATATTCTGTTTATTTCAATTCTGTCACCCCACTTCCAAGTGGTTTTTACCTGCCTTTCTTCATTTCTGCCTCCTCTCTCCTACCCTTCTCCAAGGTCCATGACCAGGGTATATATGATGGGTTGGTGTTAGGGAGTAGTTAATGGTCTGTATTTGGGATTAAGGAAAGAAGGAGGGGAATTCCAATTCCTTCTCTCCCTGGTTCCTCCTGTATATTCCTAAAGATTTGCTTCTCATGATGTAACTGCCAAATTCTGAGATAGAAATAACTGAATCTTGTACATAGCCATCTTTGGGACCTAGTCATCTTGGTTTATCTTTTTCTTGAAACTTATGAGAAGATTCTCTAAATTGTAATTTGGGGAAGCATATATGGCATATATGTGACATATATAGAGAAATGCTTTTGGAATTCTCAAGTTTTCAAGCTCTGGCTCTCTGCAATTTTACCTCTTGTCTCCTTGTCTTTGAATTATGAAGTGTGCTTCTAAAATTTTCTCATCTTAAAAAGAACCTTTTCTTGACCATACCCCAACTATCATACCACTTGTCTTCTTACCTTTTGTAGCAAAAATCATTGAAAGAGTTGTTTTTTTGCCATTTCTGATTTTCTTGTGAACTTACTGCAATTAAGTTTTTGCGCCCACCTCTCCACAGACACTACTCTTATAAAGGTGGCTAATTATTTACATGGTCATATGCAAAGATCAATTTTTAGTCCCAGTCTTATTTATCAGCTTTTGACACAGTTGATCATGCCATCTTTCTTAAAGTACATCCTTCATTTGAATTCTGGGACACACTTCTCTGTTAGTTTTCTTCCTACTTCATTTACTGTGTCTTTTGAGTTTCCTTCATAAGTTCCTCTTCATCTTCAAGACCTATTTTGGATGCCTGAGGGCTCAGTCTTTAGACCTGTTCTCTTTTCTCTTTAATCATTCCTTTTGTTGATCTCATTCAATATCATGGCATTAAACACCATCTATGGGCTGATTGTTCCCAATTTTACATCTCCAGCCTGCACCTTTCTCTTAAATTTTAGACTGTATATCCCACTGCTTACTCAACATTTTCATTGGGTGTCTAATAAGTAACTAAAAATTTGCATGACCAAAAGCAAGCTCCTTATGGCCTCTATTTAAATGTTCCTTCTAGAGACATTCCATGTCAGCTAATAACAATGCCATCCTTCCAAATGCTCAGAATAAAAAAAATTGGCGTCAACATTGATTCTCTTCTTTCTCTCACACATTATAACAACTCTTTCAACAAACACTTTGGTCTCTACTTCAAAGCATATCCAGAATCAGACCACTTCTGACCACCTCCATTGCTACCTCCCTGCCAAGACACTATAGTCTCACATCATATCACTGCAGTTTCATTCTGACTACTCTTCCTGTTTCAGCCCTTCTTAAATCAGTACTCAGAGTGATCCTTAAAAACGTAAGTAAAGCTATATCTTTTCTTTGTTCAGAACACTCCAATGCCTTCCAATCGCAGAGGAAAGGCTAAAATCCTTAAAAGACACTAAAAGCTCTTAGGTGATCTGGCTCCCTTTACCTCTCTGCTTGTATCTCCTACTACACTCCCACTTACTCACTCTGCTTCAGCCATACTCAGTCCTCAGGACCCTTACATTTGCTATTCTCCCTGGTTAGAATGACCTTCCCTCAGACATCAGTATCAGTATGGCTAGCTCCCTCACCTGCTTCAGCTCTTTATTCAAATGTTACCTTCTGCGAGATCTTTTATAGCCACCTTATTTAAAATGGAATGACTTTCACCTCTGCCAACACAGCCCATCCCTCTTTTCTAGTTGATTCTTTCCATAGCACTTATCACCATGTAACATTCAATAGATAGATGATAGTTATATATAAACATGGAAATGCATATATATATAATATATATAATTTACCTTATGACCTATCTCCTCCAACTAAATATAACCTCCTTAGGAGTACATATTTGTAGCTCCTTTATTTAATGCTGTATATGTAGCACATAGAATACTGGCTGGCACATAGTAGACATTCAATAAATGTTAGTTAATTTAATGAAACAAAAATTAAAGCACTGTTATGGCTCTATTCAATCTGGGCATCATGAATGTTATTCATTTTTACACAATATTATTCATTTAATAATATACATATTAGGATTCATTTTCTTTTCTAAAATCCTAAACCAGTAGTTAGGTCTTTCATTATTACTGAGCACTGTATGCATTTGACGTGTTTCCTTAACTAAGCTATACAAACTTGTTGGCAGTAAACACTATTGCTTCCACTTTTTTGCATTATACATTTAGTGTCTTTGTATAGCATGCTTAATGACTATTTGATGATGTATATAACTTAAAGGTGACTCAAATAGACATGTTTGTCTGATTTTAACTTCTTTTTGAAAAAGCTTTAATTTGAGATGAAATTTCTATATGTTACCTGAGGCATCCTTTTAGATATTATCTATTTATATTCATATTAAACATACGCTGCATTGTCATTAGGGTTGCAGAATAGAGTTTGGCCATTCAATGGAATGTGGAAAATGCTGATAGCAGAAAGTGAGTTTGACAAGCTATTTGTTCCAGAAATGAAAGCTGAATTTTTTCTAAGTAAACCATTTAAATATGTCATTTTTATTCAGAGAGAGACAAAAAATATCACTGGAGATTTTAAAAACTATCTAAAAGACATAAATATAAATATTATTAATGAGTATGCACTTTTTAGGCAAATATATAACTTATTTTTCTTGTATTTCATCAAAACACTGATATTTAAGGAAATAAGACATAATCTGAAATAGAAAACAGAAACTAGAGTCCCTTAATGTCAGGAAGAGTGTCTTTCAGTAAATTTTCAAAATTTAATACTGCTTCCTCCCAGCCACCAGTGAGAACCCTCTCTTCTAGGACTCTATTAATCTGCAGGGACAGGTATGAAGGTGTACACAAGAACTCTAGTCCAAAATATTCTCTTTCACAAAAGGATAAACTCTAAGAAAATATACTTGTTCAAGGTAAACCAGATCTTTCCCATCTATCCACCATTCTCAGATATCTTAAAGTATGTGCCATTCTGGTATTTTCATGAAAGTAGTGCATGATCTCCTTTACCTCGTCTCATGCCTAGGCCAGACAGTCTGGAAAGAAACATGTTTTAGCCATTATGCATGCAGGTTCTAGAGTCAGATGGTCTGGATTCAAATTAAGTTTCCACGACTTATTGAGTGAACTTGAGAAAATTTCTTCCCCCTAGGCCTCAGTTTTATCATCTGTGGAATAGGGATTGAAATAGTACCTACTGTATAAGGTCATTTTGAAGTTTAAATGAGTTAATACTTGTAAAGTCCTTAGAGCCATGCCTGGCCTGAAGTAAGATCTTATTAGGTTTTTATTGCTATTAATATTATTTCAAAAATATTTTGGATGGGATGATGTGTAAGAAGAACAAAGTCTAAATGTGAATTCAACATTTCCTTGGTAGCAAGCAGCACTGTACTTTAGACATTTTCTTCTGCCACTAGATTTCTACTGTTCTGCTCTGCTTAATAACAGATGGACTGAGGATATTATCATCCACTGTACATTTATTCATGTCATCTGGAACACTTCATATCTTCACTCTACTTAATCAAAACATACTCTTCCTTGCATAGTTAAATCGAGTCCCACCTCCTCCATAAAGGCTTTCATGACTACCTGCACTCACAGCATCGACTGGCTATACTAGTCATTAGCAAAGTGATCCTTTCCTGCTTTGTGTCATTCCCTTTTCTGATGTCCTTATTGTTCCTAAATATACTTTTAAGGTCTTTATAGGGAGAGCTCTTTATTAAACCTCTTTACATTCCTACAGCACCTAGAAAACTGCTTTGCAGACATTATAGATTCACAATGATTATTTGTTGATTATGTTTTACTCTATTTTGTACAAGGTAATAATATAATAAGATTGATTTCTCTAAATTTCATATACAAAAAGAAACCTGTCTCATGAGTTTATACTCATCACACACACATAAATGCATTGTCACTTGTCTGCATATAAGCATGCACACACACAATTATCAACAGTGTCATGAATAGTTTCTTTTCTCAGTGAACTGCCATGAAAAAGAGCTCAACTAATGCCTCCCACTTACTGTTTCCACTGAAATCACATTTTGCAGCTTGTTAGTGGGAAAGCACTATGTAAAGGACTCGAGCCACTGTGTTCAGAAATGCCATTGATTGTCTTTATTACTGGAATAACAAACCCCCCAAAATATAATAGCAAGTAATATGCTCATTGCCCTTGGCAGCACCATTAAACTGGGCAGTGAACTACTTCATATAGCTGTGAGTGTTAAACATTAGTTCAGCTTTAAGTAGGTTGATTTTAACAGCCAACTGTGCACTGCAGTCTATCTGAACACTGAAAGCACCTTTCAAACTTAATTTTACAGAAATGTTAATGACCAGAACAAACTCTTGAAGGCAGAAAAGTAATTATTTCAACAGATGAAGGAAAACAGTAAATGAAGACTCATGTTTTAAATGGGTGGCAGAAACTTATCTCTTTTTAAGAAAATGTCCTAAGCTCAAAACACCATGGAGATATTTAAACTGCTGTTTACATAGGAATTTTTTTCATTTGCAAATACAATTCTCAGGGGAAAAAATTAACAGCTTTTGTAAACTTGAGTGAAGCACCATAGGAATATTTGTTTTCAAAGCAGAACTTAATTAGTTTCTAAATGCCTAATTTAGAATAGTTCTACAATTTTCTACAATGATGAGAAATAGGAATAAATTACAAAGAGATAAAATGGGCATAATCAGAAAAAGAAAAGAAAATTGCAAAAGCTGATGCTGAAAGGCTCTGATATGTGTTAGTATTGTGGTGGTAAAGATGCTGACAGTGAGGTGTAAGTCTAATGAGTTTCATTGCCTCTTTCCAATGCCACTGATGGGTGACTCTGAGAATGTGCTGAAATATTAAACAAAGAGCATAAATGTTGAAAAATATCACAGACTTGGAATTGTTCTCATTATTGCTATGTTGATATTTACAAGTGGATAATTCAAGGTGTAAATTCAAGTTATAAAAGTGTCAAAATAATCAAATCATGATATTGAAAAATACTTTGAAAGAAAATGAACAATTATTTGCTAATAAAATATACTGGGCTAAAATCAGATTTGTGGTAAACCAAGCCTAAAGCATAGGTATTATATATAAACAAAATAATTTCAGCGCTTCATTCTATCAGAATTGTTTCCTTCAGGAACAATGTAATTTTGTTGCACTAAAACTAATACCTAAATTTTACTCTGAAAATTCCATACAGAAAATGCAAGCAATGAAAACTAAGCTAATTACCTAGGTATTCTTGTAACCCAGGCATTCATATTCCTAGCCAAGATTTATGATTCCTTATTAAATGCTATAAGAAACTCTTTCAGGTTCCACTAAGTTAGAATAAAAACTGGAGTCCTTTTCAGAGCATTAAATGGCTTGTAGTGGTTTAGAAAGATAAAAATATGGTGAGCTGGTTACCTACATAAATTGGTTCTCTGGATTAGAAAGAATCATTACCACAGTTAGAAATACTTTGAGGTTGGATTTGTAGAGGAAATTTTAGTTTTCTCAGTTAGATTTTCAGCTCCTGGAAAGTAGGAGATGATAGACTTGTGTAGTTCGTGTACTTCCACAAAGCACCTGATCGAATTCTCAATGTGTGTGGGCTTATAATTTCCTTAAAACAATAATAACACAAATATGCCTGTCTCATTTAGTAGGGAAAAATATGTCCTTAGGAATTCTATAAATGTCTTTTACTGATGATGGTGTGACTCCATTAAGGCAATTCAACCCAAGATTTCATTTCACATTGTATGTTTAGGGAAGCCATTTCAGAACACTAATTCTATGCAATGGGAGTAGAAATATAGGGTATATTTCTGGCAATTAAAATGGGAATAACAACCCTGACAGTGTCTTTTTCCTTTGTCTCTCACCCTATTTAAATATAGTGTTCTATCACCACTATTCTCAGATGAAGGAAAAAACAAAACACCCATGCCTTATTTTATAATGATTTCATAATCTCTATGTTTTCACAATTTTTGCAGCTATATATAAAGAAGATGAATGGGTACTTTGCACTCTACTTGCAAAGCATGAACACTTCTATAAGGTTAAAATTAGGAACAACAAAAAGCCCTATAGTAGCCCTATACAAGTGCCAAGTACTATGCTAAGCACTTTACACTCATTATCTCACTTAATCCTCATAACAACAGCATAAGATTGGTACTATTATTCTCCCATTTTCTAGCTCAGGAAACAGACTTCGAGAGGTTAAAGATGCTTGCCCAAATCACAAAGCAAAGCTCAGAAGTGAACTCATTTCTGTCTAATTCCAGATTCTGAAATCTTA
Organism: Eschrichtius robustus; assembly: GCF_028021215.1. Lineage (NCBI taxonomy): Eukaryota > Metazoa > Chordata > Mammalia > Artiodactyla > Eschrichtiidae > Eschrichtius > Eschrichtius robustus. The sequence goes on along the minus strand of NC_090845.1, from coordinate 75,729,232 downwards.
ACAACTGTCTCTTAACTACACAGCATAATGCCTGGCTTGTGATACACTGTACTAATATATCAACATTTCACAAACCCAAAAAGTCATATTCTGGAAAAGAACACATGTTAGGATGATGAGGCTTTGGTTTTTGAGTTTTCTTTACAGCAAAGATTCTCAGTCATGCTTGCTAATAGGGACATGCCTAAACTATGTGTTTAAGTAGGTGAACAGGATTCAAGAAGCCAAGATATAAAACCCACCAGGTTTAGCTGTATCCAGTAATGTACACATTTATTTAAAAACAATGTAAAATGCAGTCTTCCACAAAAGAAGCAGTGTCATGAGAAAACTTGGGTTTCAAGTTTTCTAAATGTTGCATTTTCAATATTATGGTGTCACTCTTCATTCACTCTTGACAATGTTGTCAATCAAATAGCAATCTAGTTTTATAAGACTAAACAAAGATCAAAGCAATGATACTGCTGAGTTAACATTATCTTCCCACTTAAACACGTTCATATTCTAGCATCAATATTAACTTCAAGCTATTCTTTCAAAGCAAACAAAATGGTACAAACTTTAGTATCTCTCTGGCTCATGAAAACCATAATTTCTAGATCTACTTCAGATATTTATGAAACCATGGCTTGAATTTATATTTTTAAGGAATTGTAATTTAAAAAGCCTTTTCAGTGTTTACCTTTAACTAATTTGTATATTTTGTTTAGCAGTAAGAGACAATGTAGTTAAACATGGAATATCATAATTTTCATTCTCACTTTAGATCAATCACAAATGAAAGGCATAAAAAATCAATTTAATAAGTAAATAAGCAAACCAAAACAGTTCAAATGCAACCTTAGCAGACTCATCATCCAGCTGACTTGTAAGTAACTCAGAGTCCAACTCCTGGATACTGTGTCACTATAAGCCTTAGTTTCAAGCAAGCCATACAACATTTCTATGATGCTCAAATGAAAAGACCATATTATTTTTGTTCTGTTTTCCAAAAGTGTTACCCAGTTAAGTGTCACCATAAACCCAAAATCTACCACAAGAATAAAATAGTTAACATATAGCATGTAAACATGTACTGATGCTATATATTAAGGGATTAACATTTAAGGACATTAGCCATTTCCAGTGAGTTATGCACTGAGCACTTTACAAACTTCTATATACTTAACTAGCATCTGGTGCATACCATCAGAAGTAAGACGCTGTATTAGGCACCAACATGTCAACGGAAAATAACATAGTATTCCTCAAGGAATGCTTTATATCTTAGTTGCTCTTATTATTAGGGCCCCAGAACATTCCAGAATTAAAATAACATTGATTTGATTCTTTGGCTATGATCAATATCCAAACATGTTATTTTCCTCTGAAAACATTGGTATTTGGCCACATTTGAGAGTTTGACCTTGTCACCTGACCAGCTATTGATAGAAACGGTCAAGAAAGATAACTCTGTAACCATCTCTGAGTAATGGAATTGATGGATTTATAAATGTATCATTTATCCTTGAGTGCCATTTGGTGATGAGAGTTGGTCAGGGAGAAAAGGCAGAATTTTGCTTTATGTTTACAATTGACTGGGGAAAATGAGCTAATCTGATGTGGGGAAACCAGAGGCAATTCAAATGATTATTTACAACTACCTCAAGACTAACGCAGCCAAGAATTCTTCATGATTCTTCAAAAGATGTTTCTGAAGCCAACAGGCTGGCATTTGAGAAGTCTTTGACACTGTGAACTTATGATTCTTCTTTGTTTTTTATTAATTATTCTTATTGGAGTATAGTTGCCTTACAATATTGTCTAAGCTTCTACTGCACAGCAAAATGAATCAGCCATACATATACATATATCCCCTCCCTTTTGGATTTAGGTTTTTAGGTCACCAGAGTGCATTAAGTAGAGTTCCCTGTGCTACATAGTATGTTCCCATCAGTTGTCTATCTTATACATAACATCAGTAGTGTATATGTGTCGATCACAATCTCCCAATGTTCCCACCCCACCCCTTCCCCCCTTGGTATCCATACATTTGTTCTCTACGTCTGTGTCTCTATTTCTGCTTTGCAAACAAGGTCATCTATACAATTTTTCTAAATTCCACGTATATGAGTTAATATATGATATTTGTTTTCCTCTTTCTGACTTACTTCAATCTGTATGACACTCTCTAGGTCCATATACATCTCTACAAAAGAAACCAATTTCCTTCCTTTTTACGGCTGAGTAATATTCCATTGTATATATGTACCACATCTTCTTTACACATTCCTCTGTTGATGGACCCATTTTTTGACTGGGTTGTTTTTTTGATATCATGAAACTCAATATCAAAAAGCCCCAAAACAACCCAATCAAAAAAAGGGCAGATGCATAATTATTTACAATTGTTATATTTTTTGTGTGTGAAATTAATCCTTTTTGTAACATCTTTATTGGAGTATAATTGGTTTACAATGGTGTGTTAGTTTCTGCTGTATAACAAACTGAATCAGCTATATGTATACATTTATCCCCATATCCCCTCTCCCTTGTGTCTCCCTCTCAACCTCCCTATCCCACCCCTCTAGTTGGACACAAAGCACTGAACTAATCTCCTTGTGCTATGCAGCTGCTTCCCACTAGCTATCTATTTTAAATTTGGTAGTGTATATATGTCAATGCCACTCTCTCACTTCGTCCCAGCCTACCCCTCCCCTTCCCCGAGTCCTCAAGTCCATTCTCTACATCTGCATATTTATTCCTGTGCTGCCCCTAGGTTCTTCAAAACCATAGTTTTTTTCAGATTCCATATATATGTGTTAGCACACAGTATTTGTTTTCCTCTTTCTGACTTACTTCACTCTGTATGACAGACTCTAAGTCCATCCAGCTCACTACAGATAACTCAATTACGTTTCTTTTTATGGCTGAGTAATATTCCATTGTATAAATATGTGCCACCTCTTCTTTAGCGATTCATCTGTCGATGGACACTTAGGTTGATTCCATGTCCTGGCTATTGTAAATGGTGCTGAAATGTACATTGTGGTACATGTCTCTTTTGAATTATGGTTTTCTCAGTGTATGTGCCCAGTAGTGGGATTGCTGGGTCATATGGTGGATCTATTTTTAGCTTTATAAGGAACCTCCATACTGTTCTCCATAGTGGCTGTATCAATTTACATTCCCACAAACAGTGTATGAGGATTCCCTTTTCTCCACACCCTCTCCAGCATTTATTATTTGTAGAATTTTTGATGATGGCCATTCTGTCTGGTGTGAGGTGATCCCTCATTGTAGTTTTGATTTGCATTTCTCTAATGATTAGTGATGTTGAGCATACTTTCATGTGTTTGTTGGCAATCTTCTTTGGAGAAATGTCTACTTAGTTCTTCTTCCCATTCTTGAATTGGGCTGTTTGTTTTTTTGATATTGAGCTGCATAAGCTGCTTGTATATTTTGGAGATTCATCATTTGTCACTTGCTTTTTACAAATATTCTCTCCCATTCTCAGGGTTGTCTTTTCATCTTGTTTATGGTTTCCGTTGCTGTGCAAAAGCTTTGAAGTTTCATTAGGTCCCATTTGTTTGTTTTTGTTTTTATTTCCATTTCTCTAGGAGGTGGGTCAAAAAGGCTCTTGCTGTGATTTATATCATAGAGTGTTCTGCCTATGTTTTCCTCTAAGAGTTTTATAGTGCCTGGCCTTACATTTAGGTCTTTAATCCATTTTGAGTTTATTTTTTGTGTATGGTGTTAGGGAATGTTCTAATTTCATTCTTTTACATGTAGCTGTCTACTTTCCCCAGCTCCACTTACTGAAGAGGCTGTCTTTTCTCCATTGTATATTCTTGCCTCCTTTATCAAAGATAAGGTGACCATATGTGTGTGGGTTTACCTCTGGGCTTTCTATCCTGTTCCATTGATCTATATTTCTGTTATTGTGCCAGTACCATACTGTCTTGATGACAGTAGTTTTGTAGTATAGTCTGAACTCAGGGAGCCTGATTCCTCCAGCTCCATTTTTCTTTCTCAAGTTTGCTTTGGCTATTCAGGGTCCGGTGTGTTCCATACAAAGTGTGAAACTTTTTGTTCTAGTTCTGTGAAAAATAACATTGGTAGTTTGATAGGGATTTCATTGAATCTGCAGATTGTTTTGCGTAGTAGAGTCATTTTCACAATGTTGATTCTTCCAATCCAAGAACATGGTATATCTCGCCTTCTGTTTGTATCATGTATAATTACTTTCACCAGTGTCTTATAGTTTTCTGCATACAGGCCTGTTGTCTAATAAGGTAGGTTTATTCCTAGGTATTTTATTCTTTTTGTTGCAATGGGAAATGGGAGTGTTTCCTTAATTTCTCTTTCAGATTTTTCATCATTAGTGTATAGGAATGCAAGAGATTTCTGTGCATTATTTTTTGCATCCTGCTACTTCACCAAAGTCATTGTTTAGCACTACTAGTTTTCTGGTAGCATCTTTAGGATTCTCTATGTATAGTATCATGTCATCTGCAAACAGTGACAGTTTTATTTCTTCTTTTCCAATTTGGATTCCTTTTATTTCTTTTTCTTCTCTGATTGTTGTGGCTAAAACTTCTTGAACTATGTTGAATAATATTGGTGAGAGTGGGCAACCTTGTCTTGTTCTTGATCTTGGTGGGAATGGTTTCCGTTTTTCACCATTGAGAACAATGTTGGCTGTGGGTCTCTCATAAATGGCCTTTAGTATTTTGAGGTAAGTTCCCCCTAGGCCCACTTTCTGGAGGGTTTTTTTTTTTAACATAAATGGGTGTCAAATTTTGTCAAAAGCTTTTTCTGCATCTATTGAGATGATCATATACTTTTTTCCTTCAATTTGTTAATATGGCTTATCACATTGAATGATTTGTGTATATTGAAGAAAGATTGTATTCCTGGGATAAACCCTACTCTATCATGGTGTATGATCCTTTTAATGTGCTGTTGGATTCTGTTTGCTAGTATTTTGTTGAGGATTTTTGCATCTTTGTTCAACAGTGATATTGGCCTGTTATTTTCCTTTTTTATGGTATCTTTTTCTGGTTTGGCATCAGGGTGATGGTGGCCTCGTAGAATGAGTTCAGGAGTGTTCCTCACTCTGCTATATTTTGGAAGAGTTTGAGCAAGACTGGTGTTAGCTCTTCTCTAAATGTTTGATAGAATTCGCCTGTGAAGCCATCTGGTCCTGGGCTTTTGTTTCTTGGAAGATTTTTAATCACAGTTTCAATTTCAGTGCTTGTATTGGTCTGTTTATATTTTCTATTTCTTCCTGGTTCAGTCTCAGAAGGTTGTGCTTTACTAAGAATGTGTCCATTTCTTCCAGGTTATCCATTTTATTGGCATATAGTTGCTTGTAGTAATCTCTCATTAGCCTTTGTATTTCTGCAGTGTCAGTTATTACTTCTCCTTTTTCATTTCTAAATCTGTTGATTTGACTCTTCTCCCTTTTTATCTTGATAAGCCTGGTTAATGTTTTATCAATTTTGTTTATCTTCTCAAAAAATCAGCTTTTAGTTTTATAGATCTTTGCTATCATTTCCTTCATTTCTTTTTCATTTATTTCTGTTCTGATTTTTATGATTTCTTAGCTTTTGCTAAGTTTGGGGTTTTTTTTGTTTTTCTTTCTCTGATTGCTTTAGGTGTAAGGTTAGGTTTTTTATTTGAGATGTTTCTTGTTTCTTAAGGTAGGGTTGTATTGCTATAAACTTCCCTCTTATAACTGCTTTAGCTGCATCCCATATGTTTTGGGTCATCATGTTTTCATTACATTTGTTTCTAGGTATTTTTTGATTTCCTCTTTGATTTCTTCCATGAGCTCCTGGTGATTTAGTAGTGTATTGGTTAGCCTCCATGTTTTTGAATTTTCTACAGAATTTTTCCTGTAATTGATATCTAGTCTCATAGTGTTGTGGTTGGAAAAGATACTTGATACAATTTCAATTTTCTTCAATGCACCAAGGCTTGATTTGTGACCAAAGATATGATCTATCCTGGAGAATGTTCCATGAGCACTTGAGAAGAGAGTGTATTCTGTTGTTTTTGGATGGAAGGTCAATATCAATTAAGTCCATCTTGTGTAATGTGACATTTAAAGCTTGTGTTTCCTTATTTATTTTCATTTTGGTTGATCTGTCCATTGGTGAAAGTGGGGTGTTAAAGTCCACTACTATTATTGTGTTACTGTCGATTTCCCCTTTTATGGCTGTTAGCATTTGCCTTATGTATGGAGGTGCTCCTATGTTGGGTGCATACATATTTACAATACCTATATCTTCTTCTTGGACTGATCCCTCGATCATTACATAGTGTCCTTCTTTGCCTCTTGTAATAGTCTCTATTTTAAAGTCTATTTTGTCTGATATGAGAATTGCTACTCCAGCTTTCTTTTGATTTCCATTTGCATGGAATATCTTTTTCCATCCCCTCACTTTCAGTCTGTATGTGTCCTTAGGTCTGAAGTGGGCCTCTTGTAGACAGCATATATATGAGTCCTGTTTTTGTATCCATTCAGCCAGTCTATGGCTTTTGGTTGGAGCACTTAATCCATTTATATTTATGGTAATTATTGATATGTTTGTTCCTATTACCATTTTCCTAATTGTGTTTGGTTTGTTATTGTAGGTCTTTTCCTTCTCCTGTGTTTCCAGCCTAGAGAATTCCCTTTAGCATTTGTTGTAAAGCTGGTTTTGTGGTGTTGAATTCTCTTAGCTTTTGCTTGTCTGTAAATGTTTTAATTTCTCCGTTGAATCTGAATTAGAGCCTTGCTGGGTAGAGTAATATTGGTTGTAGGTTGTCCCTTTCATCACTTTAAATATGTCCTTCCACTCCCGTCTGGCTTGCAGAGTTTGTGCTGAAAGATCAGCTGTTAACTTTATGGGGTTTCCCTTGTATATTATTTGTTGCTTTTCCCTTGCTGCTTTTTTTTTTTTTAATGTACGCATTTGCTTTTTTTTAAAATAAATTTATTTATTTAGCCTTCATTGCGGTGTGCAGGCTTCTGATTGTGGTGGCTTCTCTTGTTGCAGAGCATGAGATCTAGGTGCATGGGCTTCAGCAGTTTTAGCATGCGGGCTCAGTTGTTGTGGCTCGCAGGCTGTAGAGCACAGGCTCAGTAGTTGTGGCATGCAGGCCCAGGTGCTCCATGGCATGTGGGTTCTTCCCGGACCAGGGATTGAACCTGTGTCCCCTGCATTGGCAGGCGGACTCCCAACCACCGTGCCACCAGGGAAGCCTTCCCTTGCTGCTTTTAATATGTTTTCTTTTTATTTAATTTTTGATAGCTTGATTAATATGTGTGTTGGCAAGTTTCTCCTTGGATTTATCCTGTATGGGACTTTCTGCACTTCCTGGACTTCAATGACTATTTCCTTTCCCATATTAGGGAAGTATTCAACTATAATCTCTTCAAATATTTTCTCAGTCCCTTTCTTTTTCTCTTCTTCTCCTGGGAGCCGTATAATTCGAATGTTGTTGTGCTTAATGTTGTCCCAGTGGTCTCTGAGAATATCCTCAATTCTTTTCATTCTTTTTTCTTTATTCTGCTCTGTGGTAGTTATTACCACTAGTTTATCTTCCAGGTCACTTATCCGGTCTTCTGCCTCCGTTATTCTGCTATTGATTCCTTCTAGAGAATTTTTAATTTCATTTATTTTGTTGTTCATCATTGTTTGTTTGCTCTTTAGTTCTTCTAGGTCCTTGTTAAACGTTTCTTGTATTTTTTCCATTCTATTTCCAATATTTTTGATCATCTTTACTATCGTTACTCTGAATTCTTTTTCAAGTTGACTGCCTATTTCCTCTTCATTTGTTTGGTCTGGTGGGTTTTTACTTTGTTCCTGCATCTGCTGGGTATTTCTCTGTCTTCTCATTTTGCTTATCTTACTGTGTTTGGGGTCTCCTTTTTGCAGGCTGCAAGTTCATAGTTCCTGTTGTTTTTGGTGTCTGCCCCCAGTGGGTATGGATGGTTCAGTGGGTTGTGTAGAGTTCCTGGTGGAGGGGACTGGTGCCTTTGTTCTGGTCAATGAGGCTAGATATTTTCTTTCTGGTCAGCAAGACTGTGTCCAATGGTGTGTTTTGGGGTGTCTGTGAACTTAAGATTTTAGGCAGCCTCTCTGCTAATGGGTGGGGTTGTGTTCCTGTGTTGCTAATTGTATGGCATGGGGTGTCCAGCACTGTAGATTGCTGGTCATTGAGTAAAGCTGGGTCTTAGGGTTGAGATGGAGATCTCTGGGAGAACTCTTGCTGATTGATATTACGTCAGGCCAGGAGGTCTCTGGTGGTCCAATGTCCTGAACTCAGATCTCCCACTTCAGAGTCTCAGGCCTGACAACCAGCTGGAGCACCGAGACCCTGTCAGCCACATGGCTCACTCTGGGCTTCTATATCTATGACTGGCTCTGGAGAGTGTGGGCCACTTTTCCGGAAATTGTCCAAGGAGAAGCACGAGGGCACCAAGTGTCTTGAAAATGCAAAACCAGTGCAGTGGCCACCCTGTCATCCAGGACAACCAGAAACCTCCCCAAAATGAGTGGGGTAAAACCAAAGATTAATTGGGAGCCACTGTGCTCATGGAAAAGAACCTGAACCAGACCCCTGTGGAGCTGCATGCCCTGGATTCTGCCCCCACAGACCCCCCCACCACTGTGACTCCTGGGAGAGCCCCTTCCTGATGGAGCAGGTTAAACTCATTCAGAAGAGGGATGACCCTTGATTTCCTCCTTGGTTTTGTTGGTGCCGGTCCTCCACTAGCTTCCTCCTCTCACAGGCTGAGAGGGGGTACAGCCTGCACAACTGAGCCAGCTGCAGCAGTCGCCACAGCCTTCCATTCATAGCAATTTTTTTTTAAATTTTTATTTAGTCCACGAAATCATTTTTTTGTTTCATGGATTGTGGTTTGGAATTTTTCTGTGAATCTTTGCCCCATCCAAAATCAAAATTTAATCTCCAAAATTTTCTTTATTTTAATTAATTTTATTGGAATATAGTTGCTTTACAATGTTCTGTTACATTCTGCTGTACAGCAAAGTGAATCAGTCATACATATACAGATATCCCCTGTTTTTTGGATTTCCTTCCCATTTAGGTCACCACAGTGCATTAAGTAGAGTTCCCTGGGCTATACATTATGTTCTTGTTAGTTATCTATTTAACACATAGTATAAATAGTGTATATGTGTCGATCCCAATCTCCCAATTCCTCGCACCCACCTCCCTATCCCCTTGGTATTCATACATTTGTTCCCTACATATGTGTCTCTATTCCTGCTTTGTAAATAATATTGTCTAAACCATCTTTTTAGGTTCCACATATATGTGTTAATATACGATATTTGTTTTTCTCTTTCTGACTTACTTCACTCTGTATGACAGTCTCTACATTCATCCACGTATCTACAAATGACCCAATTTCATTCCTTTTTAAGGCTGAGTAATATTCCATTGTATATATGTACCACATCTACTTTATCCATTTCTCTGTTTATGGACATTTAGGTTGCTTCCATGTTCTGGCTATTGTAAATAGTGCTGAAATAAACATTGGGGTGCACATGACTTTTTGAATTATGGTTTTCTCAGGATATACGCTAAGTAGTGGGATTGCTGGGTCATAAGGTAGTTCTATTTTTAGTATTTTTAAGGAATCTCCATACTGTTTTCCATAGTGCCTGTATCAATTTACATTCCCATCAAAAGTGTATGAGGGTTGCCTTTCCTCCACACCCTACCCAGCTTTTTTTTTTTTCTAGATTTTTTAATGATGGCCATTCTGACTGATGTGAGGTGATATCTCATTTTAGTTTTGATTTGCATTTCTCTAATAATTAGTGATAGTAAGCTTCTTTTCATGTGTTTGTTTGCCCTCTGTATGTCTTCTTTGTAGAAATGTCTTATTAGATCTTCCACCCATTTTTTTATTGGGCTGTTTGGTATTTTTCATATTGAGCTGCATGAGCTGCTTGTATATTTAGAGATTAATCCTTTGTCAGTTGCTTCGCTTGCAAATATTTTCTCCCATTCTGAGGGTTGCCTTTTTGTCTTGTTTATGCTTTCCTTTTCTGTGCAAATGCTTTTAAATTTAAGTAGGTCCCATTTGTTTATTTTTGTTTTTATTTTCATTACACTAGGAGGTGGTTCAAAAAAGATCTTGCTGCAATTTATTTCAAAAAGTGTTCACCTATGTTTTCCTCCTACCATTACACTTAAGGTAACTAGAGAGTGAAGAACAAACTAAACCCAAAGTTAGCAGAAGGAAAGAAATCATAAAGATCAGATCAAAAATAAATGGAAAAGAAATGAAGGAAACGGTAGCAAAGATCAATAAAACTAAAAGATGGTTCTTTGAGAGGATAAAAAAAATTGATAAAACATTAGTGAGACTCATCAAGAAAAAAAAAGGGGGAAGACTCAAATCAATAGAATTAGAAATAAAAAAGGAGAAGTAACAACTGACACTGCAGAAATGCAAAGGATCATGAGAGATTACTACAAGCAACTCTATGCCAATAAAATGGACAACCTGGAAGAAATGGACACATTCTTAGAAAAGTACACCCTTCTGAGACTGAACCACGAAGAAATAGAAAATATAAACAGACAAATCACAAGCACTGATATTGAAATTGTGATGAAAAATCTTCCAACAAACAAAAGCCCAGGAACAGATGGATTCACAGGCGAATTCCACCAAACATTTAGAGAAGAGCTAACACCTATCCTTCTCAAACTCTTCCTAAATATATCAGAGTGAGAAACACTCCCAAACTCATTCAATGAGGCCAGCAAAACCCTGATACCAGAACCAGACAAAGATGTCACAAAAAAAGAAAACTACAGGCCAATATCACTGATAAACATAGACACAAAAATCCTCAACAAAATATTAGCAAATAGAATCCAACAGCACATTAAAAGGATCATACAGCGTGATCAATTGGGGTTTCTCCCAGGAATGCAAGGATTCTTCAATATACACAAATCAATCAATGTGATACACCATATTAAAAAATTGAAGGAGAAAAATCATATGATCATCTCAATAGATGAAGAAAAAGATTTCAACAAAATTCAACACCCATTTTTGATAAAAACCCTCCAGAAAGTAGTCATAGAGGGAACTTACCTCAAAATAATAAAGGCCATAGATGACAAACCCACAGCCAATATCGTTATCAATGGTGAAAAACTGAAACCATTTCCACAAAGATCAGGAACAAGACAAGGTGGCCCACTCTCACCAATATTATTCAACATAGCATTGGAAGTGTTAGCCACAGCAATCAGAGAAGAAAAAGAAATAAAAGGAATTCAAATCAGAAAAGAAGAATAAAATTGTCACTGTTTGTGGATGACATGATACTATATATAGAGAATCCAAAAGATACTACCAGAAAACTATTAGGGCTAATCAATGAATTTGTAAAGTAACAGGATACAAAATTAATGCACAGAAATCTCTTGCATTGCTATACACTAATGATGAAAAATCTGAAAGAGAAATTAAGGAAAAACTCCCATTTACCATTGCAAAAATAAGAATAAAATACCTAGGAATAAACCTAACTAAGAGACAAAAGACTTGTATGCAGAAAACTATAAGACACTGATGAAAGAAATTAAAGTTGATACAAACAGATGGAGAGAAATACCATGTTCTTGGATTGGAAGAATCAACATTGTGAAAATGACTCTACTACCCAAAGCAATCTACAGATTCAATGCAATCCCTATCAAGCTACCAATGGTATTTTTCACAGAACTAGAACAAAAAATTTCACAATTTGTATGGAAACACAGAAGACCCCCAACTAGCCAAAGTAATGTTGAAAAAGAAAAATGAAGGTGGAGGAACCAGGCTCCCTGACTTCAGACTATATTATAAAGCTACAGTCATCAAGACAGTATGGTACTGGCACAAAAACAGAAACATAGATCAATGGAACCGGATAGAAAGCCCAGAGGTAAACCCAGGCACATATGGTCACCTTATTTTTGATAAAGGAGGCAAGACTATACAATGGAGAAAAGACAGTCACTTCAATAAGTGGTGCTGGGAAAACTGGACAGGTACATGTAAAAGAATGAAATCAGAACACTCCCTAACACCATATACAAAAATAAACTCAAAATGGATTAAAGACCTAAATGTAAGGCCAGACACTATCAAACTCTTAGAGGAAAACATAGGCAGAACACTCTATGACATAAATCACAGCAAGAGCCTTTTTGACCCACCTCCTAGAGAAATGGAAATAAAAACAAAAATAAACAAATGGGACCTAATGAAAGTTAAAAGCTTTTGCACAGCGAAGGAAACCATAAACAAGACCAAAAGACAACCCTCAGAATGGGAGAAAATATTTGCAAATGAATTAACTGAAAAAGGATTAATCTCCAAAATTTACAAGCAGCTAATGCAGCTCAATATCGAAAAAACAAACAACCCAATTCAAGAATGGGTAGAAGACCAAAATAGACATTTCTCCAATGAACATATACAGATGGCGAATAAACACATGAAGGGATGCTCAACATCACTAATCATTAGATAAATGCAAATCAAAACTACAATGAGGTATCACCTCACACTGGTCAGAATGGCCATCATTAAAATATCTACAAACAATAAATGCTGGAGAGGGTGTGGAGAAAAGGGAACCCTCTTGCACTGTTGGTGAGAATGTAAATTGTTACAGCCACTATGGAGAACAGTATGGAGGTTCCTTAAAAACCTAAATATAGAACTACCGTACGACCCAGCAATCACACTACTGGGCATATACCCTGAGAAAACCCTAACTCAAAGAGAGTCATGTACCACAATGTTCACTGCAGCTCTATTTACAATAGCCAGGACATGGAAGCAACCTAAGTGTCCATTGACAGATGAATAGATAAAGAAGATATGGCACATATATACAATGGGATATTACTCAGTGAATAAAATGAATATTTTTCGTTTAAAAAGAAATGAAATTGATTAGTCTGTAGTGAGTTGAATGGACCTAGAGACTGTCATACTGAGTGAAGTAAGTCAGAAAGTGAAAAAGAAATACCGTACCCTAACACATATATATGGAATCTAAAAAAAAAAAAAAAATAATAAAAGGTTCTGAAGAACCCTGGGGCAGGACAGGAATACAGACTCATAGTTATAGAATGTACTTGAGGACACCGGTAGGGGGAAGGGTAAGCTGAGACGAAGTGAGAGAGTGGCATGGACATATATACACTACCAAACGGAAAATAGATAGCTGGTGGGAAGCAACCGCATAGCACAAGGAGATCAGCTCTATGTTTTGTGACCACCTAGAGGGGTGGGATAGGGAGGGTGGGAGGGAGGGAGATGCAAGAGGGAAGAGATATGGGAACATATGTATATTTATAACTGATTCAGTTTGTTATAAAGCAGAAACTAACACACCATTGTAAAGCAATTATACTCCAATAAAGATGTTTAAAAAAAAAACATAATGTTAAAGATAGAGGCCTCCCCCATCCATCTCTCCTCTCTCCTCATTACTTCTCCTTTCCTTCCTCTCTGGAGGTAACTGCTATCCTGAAATGGTATATATTTTCTCTGTGGTAAAAGTGCAAAACTATTCAGTTTTTTTTTTTTTAATAAAAGTAGAGTCTTTTCAAATACAAAAAAAAAAAAGAAATGAAATTGATTTATCTGTAGTGAGTTGAATGGACCTAGAGACAGTCATACTGAGTGAAGTAAGTCAGAAAGTGAAAAAGAAATGCCATACCCTAACACATATATATGGAATCTAAAAAAATAAAATAAAATTAAAAAAGGTTCTGAAGAACCTGGGGCAGGACAGGAATAAAGACTCATAGAATGTACTTGAGGACACCGGTAGGGGGAAGGGTAAGCTGGGACGAAGTGAGAGAGTGACATGGATATATATACACTACCAAACGTAAAATAGATAGCTAGTGGGAAGCAGCCGCATAGCACAGGGGGATCAGCTCAGCGTTTTGTGACCATCTAGAGGGGTGGGATAGGGAGGGTGATAGGGAGACACAAGAGGGAGGGGATATGCGGATATATGTATACCTATAGCTGATTCACTTTGTTATACAGCAGAAACTAACACAACAATGTAAAGCAATTATACCTCAATAAAGACGTTAAAAAAAAAAAGACAACGGAATTCAGATTGTCTATACTGTATAAACCATTATGCCTAGTATACATTAAAAATTAGTAGGCATGCAGTGAAGCATTAATATGGTGATGCTGCAGATTTGGGAATTAATGGACACATTGTTTTCAGGTGTAGATAAAATGTTGTCACAGATAGACTATATAAGAGTCCATAAATTAAGTATTAATATTAAAGAATGCCAAACAATCGAATTCTTATAGACTATGTCCCCTAAGCAAAATATAATTATATTGGAAAAAGTGATAAAAGGAAATTAGAAAAATGTGATTTGCATAAAAATATAGCATGCCGACTCAGGGGGACTGCAAGTAAAGTATTTGTAGAGAAAAATTCTTGCTTTAAATTCATATATTACAAAAGGAGAATGTTCTTAAATCAATAATCAACATTTAAAAATGGGCGGAAGACCTAAATAGACATTTCTCCAAGAAGACTTACAGATGGCCAACAAACACATGAAAAGATGCTCAACATCACTAATTATTAGCGAAATGCAAATCAAGACTACAGTGAGGTTCTCACACTGGTCAGAATGGCCATCAACAAAATATTTACAAACAGTAAATGCTAGAGAGGGTGTGGAGAAAATGATCCCTTATACACCGCTTGTGGGAATGTAAATTGATACAGCCACTATGGAAAACAGTATGGAAGTTCCTTAAAAAACTAAAAATAGAACTACCATATGACCCAGCAATCCTACTACTGGGCATATACCCAGAAAAAACCATAATTCAAAAAGACACATGCACCCCAATGTTCATAGCAGCACTATTTACAACAGCCAGGACATGGAAGCAACCTAAATGTCCATTGACAGAGGAATGGATAGAAATGATTCTTCTTTGGACTCCACAGATTTCTTAAAGCCAAGAATTACTGACCACTATAATTTTGCTGTGAAAATTCATGCATCCACATGAATATGGTATATTGATGCTTGAATAAAAAAATAAGCAAGTGGCTCATATACAGTCACTGATGGGTATGTGTTTACGTGTGTATCTGTGCTTTAAAATTAATGGTGATGTCACTGAGCATTCCCCATATAAAATGAGAGCAGGGTAAAAGATCATTGTAATTACAGTCTTCTACTACTGGTAAACCTGCGGAATCTCACAGAGCTTCTGGTATCATTTTGGGTGTCAAAATCAATAACAGCATCCTGTCCTTAAATAATAAATGTGACCCGTAAGGTGAAATGACTTTACCTCAACCTACTGTGATACTGCCTAGAATATGAAAATTTCTATGTCTTTGATTCTTATATGACTATACAACTATATGCTTTCATGATTATAGAATTTTAAAAAATCATAAAGTCATATTGTAACACTCCAAATTATATCAAATGAGTTAGTAATATACATATCTTGGCATTTTTATAAAAATTAGTTGGAATATATGCAAAATAATCTTTTTTAAGATATATAGATTTATCATTTAATTTCTTTTTATCATAAGGTTAATGAACCCTCTCCAAGATCAATTATTTTCCAATAATTGCTAGCAAACTCTTTCTAGATTCTACTGGTTTTCTTCCAAATAGAAAGAGACAATTAGAAAAACAGAGCTGACAGTTTTCAGTGTTTTACCTAGAATGAATTTGAAAAATGTGCAGCCTTAAAAAGGAAATGTAAATATAATTACTTTCAGAAGCGGACACTACTAATCACGAAGCTCTGCCAAACACACAATCTTTCTCTTTATTTTTTATATTGATAATTTATTGGTGTTCCAAAAAATCCATTAATCACTTTAGAAATATCAAATGTGATGAGAGAATCCATGTTTAAGTTTGGCTTAAAGCTGTGAATGATTTTTTACTTAGAAATACTATTCCATATACTACCCTACAGGGAAAATATTTGTCATGATATATTATAGCAATAATAGAGCCACTTCTTAATTATCCATAAAAGGAAGATGCCAAAGAAAGGAAAATCTAATACAGGGGATAATTCAAAGCACCGAATTCATTTGATTGTGAAAGATGTTATATAATTTTAAGATAATTTTCCTTTCTAACTGCTTTGCTTAAACTATAGGATGCTCCCAAATCTCAATTTTCTGAGCAAAAGCAGACTTAATTTCCCCCATTCTAATCCATCCTGCAAATGACCAATAGATTTACCTTTCAAAAACAGTGTTTTGATCACACTACTCTAAGACCTGTAAAATAAAATATTAACACTTTACCCTGAAACTCCTGATGTTCTACAGCTGGATCCCACTGACCTTTCCTGCCGTGTCATCTAGAAGTCTCTAATGGATGAACCCTTTTCTTAACAGGAAAAAACAGCATGCTCAGTGTCCAGAAGATATTTTATGAAGGTGGTCAGGCAATGAGTTATAGGGCAAATAACATGCACACCTGTGTTCAGATTTTGGTGTAATGCTTACTAGCTGTGTCAAAGTGGCCAAATTGCCTACTCTTTCTGTTCCTCAATTGTCTCACCAAGTTCTTTGAGAAGAAACCATATTATAAGCATTTTGTGTGTATTTGTTGATTGCTTAATTCATTAAATGTAGTTAAATATATCCTAGGCCACCTGAGTTAGCTTGAGATATAAATTTGCCAAAGAGAATTTAGAGTGGCAAATAACAGAAAAGGTCAAATTAAGAGTTGACATCAGTTATAATTCAGTTAATAGTAACTGGAGAAGTTTCTAAGAGCCTGTACTGTAATTATTTACACACATGGATTCTCAGAGTACCACTCACCCACATTTCTGGCAAGTGCCCTCCTTTCTTGATGCTTTCTAGAGAAAACACAACTATCATTTGAATACTTAAGGGACATTTCTTTCTTTGTGATATTTTGCCTAAACTAGGGAGGAAGGAGAGAAATATATGTTTAAATAATGTTACAAGTAAAATACAAATTAGGAGCATTATAGAAGATAAATATTGCTTCAGAGGTTCTAGCCAATGAATTAACCCCATTCAAATCTTATGCAGCCCAAAAGCAGATAAATCACAGGGATTTTGGTGGTATTAATTTTCTTACAATAGTGAAATTTTATGATCAATTAAATCTCTAATGTTAAATTAATTATTAAAGACAATTGTGCACTGCAATGATTCACTGGATATAGGTCAAGTCTACACAAGGTTAAACAAGTGTTTTTTTCGGTATTGGTGATCTGTTTCAGGAAAACTTGTTTCTGCTACTTTACAAAATGGGGAAGGAGAGAGTTTAAATGTATCACTAGAATAAATCAAACCATATCAATTAGCTGCAAGTGAGATATCGGTCTGTCCATCAGCTATCAATTTGTTTCAACTGTAGGTATTAAGGATATAAGAAAGGCTGGGCTGAGTACTACTGGGAGGAAGAACAAATCCCTGGACTCAAGATATTAAGAACCTTGATGGTGGAAAAAAGATAGAGAGGTTTGGAATTTTGTAAAAGCAACTCACAAAAGAAAACATTATAGAGTAAGTTAGTGTTGATACCAGAAAATTCTTCAAGGAACTATCCTTTAAAAGCTGATTAGGATTTCAGTTAGGTAAAGGTGGAGTGTGAGGCTTTTCCAAATTTAGTCAATAACATGAACAAAATAGCAATTTATAAAGTATACAGGTAGAAATGCGTGGTGCACATTCAGCAAACAATTGTTTAATCTAATTTGGTGCAGAAAGAGGCAATAAAGCTAGAGATAAAATTTGAAGACGTGGTAAATGCAGTGGTGTATTGGAACTGGTTCACACTAGTTTGCCAGAGGTGACTATTAGCATCTCTTTTCATGTCTGCATTCAGTGACATCATAGTGTTAGCTTGAAACTGGCCATAGTAGAAGAATTTACACCACAGAATTTGGCAAATGCTCCAAATCAGCACTGTTTGTTATTTATTTATTGAGAGCCAGTTGACAAACCCTTTTCAGGACATACTGTGTTTAAGAATTACAATGCCAGGGTCAGGAAAATATTTATCTTAGGAAACAAGTGTGAGGCATTGGAGAATTTTAGCAGACAAATGATATAATTTGTGATATATCACAAATGATATAATTTCCCTAGAGCTGGAAGTTAAACCCACAGACATGGACAGGATTTTTAAGAGAGAAAATATTTACAGAAAAAAAGAGTTATGAGGAAAGAATGTTAGGGAACATCTAAATTTGGAGGAGGGAAAGAAGCTGACCAATGAAATACAGAAAAAAAGTAGCCAGAAAGGAAAGAATGTCAGGATAGAGCCAAGTCATAGAAGAAAGAAGGCAGTTTCAAGAATGAAGTACTACTGGTGAAAGAAAGACATTAACTTCCAAATTTCAGATTTATAAAAGGCCCTGAGGGGGAAAATAGGCAAAATGACATGCTTTGGGTTATGTACACTACTAGGTTTCTGTACATTTACTACATAACACATAGTTCTACAATTATATTGAGAAACAAAAGATTAAGTGTAGAATGGGTTTTCCTAGAATGTCATTAAGGCCTATAATAATCTTATTTTAAATACCAATTCATATGTAAAAGAAAAGGAAGAAGAGAGTAAAAACTTAATGATTCAGTGCCACCATGTTAAACACCATGCATTAAAAATGGTGTTGCTGTGGTTTTACACTGGCATAATTCTTACTATCACATGCTCTACTACTGACAAAAAGCCCTCACCCAACCATTTTAAAGACCTATAATTGATATCTAAAATGTGTATAGTGCAAAGTACTTTCATAAACATCATTTCATTTAAATTTTCTAACAACACAGTGAAGTATTATTCCCGTTTCACCAATGAGGTAACCAAGGTTGAGAAATGTTAAACGATTTATCCAATGTCACACATCAGACAAATGAAGAGTGTGGGACTAGAACCCAGGCCTTCTGATTCCAAGTCCAGAATTATTTTTCCTACAATATGCTGTTTCACATCTTCCCCTTGTCTTATTACTTATTAAATTGCAGAGCCATGCTCCTTAATTGAATTAACACCTAAACTTAATGATTTGGTACAGTGTCTTGATATACTAGGAATGACTAAGACATAGTGAATAAGAATGTGTCCAATGACTTGTGTATGAGACCTAGTTCTTCTTGCGTGTGACTTTATACAAGAAATTTTACTTCCCTGGGCCTCAGTTTTCTCATATGTAAATGAGAAATATAATGTGAAGATTTAATGAGACAATCCATGCAAAGCACTTATAACAATACATGGCACATAATAAGTTCTTAATAAGTGTTAGATACATTAGCACCCCCCCTTATCTGAGGGCGATACATTTCAAGACCCACAGTGGATGGCTGAAACCGCAGATAGTACTGAACCCCATATATACTGTTTTTTTACATACCTATGATAAAGTTTAATTTATAAATTAGGCACAGTAATAGACTAACAACAATAACTCATAATAAAATAGAGCAATTATAATATATACTGTAATAAAAGTTATGTGAGTATGGTCTCTCTCTCTTAAAATATCTTATTTTACTGTACTCACACTTCTTCTTCTTGTGATGATGTGAGATGATAAAATGCCTATGTGATGAGATGAAATGAAGTGAATGACATCGGCATTGTGACGTAGTATTAGGCTACTATTGATCTTCTTATGATAGGTCAGGGGGATAATCTGCTTCAGTTGATCTTGGATCATCCAACCATAACTATGTGGATGGTTGGATGTCAGGAGCAGAAGATGTTGATGGTTGGGGATCCCAGATGGGATGGAATAGGGTGGCATAAGATTTCATCATGATACTCAGAATGGCGTGCAATTTAAAACTTATGAATTGTTTATTTCTGGGATTTTCCATTTAATATTTTCAGACTATGGCTGACTTTGGGTAACTCAAACCATGGAAAATAAAACTGCAGATAAAGGGGAACTACTGTACTTAGATTACTGCATTGTGGAAAGCAAAACCCACTTGCAGATATTCAACAGTTAAATGTGTTTTTATGTGGGGCTGAGATCTTTCTGGATTGATGGCCCTCTGATAAATAAGTGCTGGAACTTACTAACTGTTCCATGTAACGTGGAACAGTAAGTTTCATAGATAAACCACTGACGTGTGCTCATCATATTATATTTTGCCTTTAACTAAATGTAAATAGACCCTCCTTATAGAGTACCACTATCTAAAAAGTAGTATTTACAAGTTTTTGAAACAGCTATAACAGATGTCATGATAGTCCAAATTACATTCAGAAACAACAATAACAAGGAATAAAATTTCAAACAAAATAAGCAGTTTTTTTGTGAACATCAATACTTTAGAATGATTTAAAATCTGTTTTACAGATGCAAACAGATTTTTTATATGCACATAATACATTTTCAATAAATTGAATATAACCATTATAAGAAACAAAAAGGATAGTCTTTTAAAATTATTTTTTGCAAAGCTGTTTCCATAGCAAATATCATTATTTATCAGTTTTGAAATCAGACCAAATGCTAACAGTGGAAATGCACAAATCTTGGCACACAGTATAAAGAATGGCAATCTGTCCCATTTTCAAAAGCAGTTTTGCATCAAATTTACACATTTGTCAAGTTCTTATCTCAAAGCTCAAGCACTGTTAACATATTTTTCAGAAATCATTATACTCTATTTCTAATAATTTCCTCATAGTTGATTTTCTAAAAAAGAACAAACAGGAAACATTAATTGCTGCCAGATACTGTTACCTGTTACTTCTTACTTGTGAATATAACAAAAAAATGGACTCAAGAGATTGAAAAAAAAACAATAGCTACTTCATTTGTTTTCATATTCTATTCCTTTATTTTGTAGTTACCTTCACATTGTGGTATCATTTGTCTTTGCTTTTCAGATGTCAAATCTAATGTTAGGGAATGGTTGTTCATTTTTACCATATCTTTGGAACTAAGAATCTTTATGTCTCTCTTTATGATAGGCAGAATAATGACCTTACTCCAAAGATGCCCAGATCCTAATTCTTAAAAGCTGTGAATACATTACCTTACAAGGCAAAAGGGAATTTGTAGATGTGATAAAGCTTAAGGACATGAGATCAGGAGACTATTCTGGGTTATTAGGATGGGCCTAGTGTAACTGCATGAGTCATTAAACACGAAGGGAGAAGAGTGGGTCAAAGAGATACAACATGAGAAGATCTAAACCCACCATTGCTGGCTTTGAATATGGAGGAAGGGGGATGTGAACTAAGGAATGCAGATGGCCTCTAGAGACTGGGAACAGCCTTCACGTGATAGCCAGTGTGAACACAGGGACCTTAGTCTTACAACCACAAGGAACTGAATTCTGCCAACAATCCAAAAGACCAGGATATAGATTCTCCCCTAGAGCCTCCAGAAAGGAAAACCCACTGCCAACACCTTGATTTTAGTCTACTAAGGGCCATACCAGACTTCCCCAACCTACTGAAATATAAGATAATAAATTTGTATTGTTTTAAGCCAGTAAGTTTGAGATAATAGGCTATGGTAGCAATATAAAATTAACACTGTTTATAATAAATTATTATATACAGAAGTTTCTACAGATTTTGTTACAATTTTTCTTGAAAAGATGAATAAAGATAAAACTTGGACTTCATAAGGATCATCTCTCTGTTATCTGTGACTATAAAAAATGCAGCCACCAAAAAAAAATGCAGCCATTCTCATTTGCTATGTGCTTCACTGAGGAAAATAAAACATAATTATTTGTTAGATCAATTAAAATATATGAAACAACAGATATTTCAAATCAAGTAGGAATCTGATGGAGGCCTAAATGTAAAGATTTTCCTTCTTTTCTGAAATTCAAATTCAGATTACGTATCTGGAAAGAGAATCTTAGCTAAGTATTTTGAAAGAGAAACAGCTACACTGGCAAGACATTGAAGATATTTAATTGTGCTGATGTAAGGCACATGAGAGATGGAAAGGAAACCTTAGTAGATATGCATCTGCTTCTATTGGT
Organism: Eschrichtius robustus; assembly: GCF_028021215.1. Taxonomy (NCBI): domain Eukaryota; kingdom Metazoa; phylum Chordata; class Mammalia; order Artiodactyla; family Eschrichtiidae; genus Eschrichtius; species Eschrichtius robustus. Next base: position 75,707,153 of record NC_090845.1, on the reverse strand, counting down.
TTCTTTAGGGCTCAAAAATTTGCTTTTAATTGTTTATTTTACTAATAATTATGAAAGGATCCTAATAATAATTATGGAGAAATTCTATCTTTGACACTTTCATTTTTAAAACAAACAGAAAACAAACCTACCCTGCATATAAATAATTTTAAATTGACAATGTAAAAAAATAGTCTCATATTCATCAATACAACTGATTTTCAGACCAACACTGAGATGCCACATATTATTTCCTTCTTACAGATAAGGAAACTAAGGCTTAGAGAGATTAACTTGTCTAATTTTTCATTGATTAATTACTTAACTAATTCATTTATATTATCAAAGGTCAATTATTTACTAGATACATTAGCTAGTATGTTGGAAAACTGTGACAAAGGACTTAGAGCTTTTAATTCAAATATGTTTCCCACTCTGATAGTTTGCTTGTAATAATATTTAAGTGGGAGGTTGACATCTTAAAAAAGGCTGTGCCTTCCTGAATCTGAATTAGCAACATGCAGACAGATCTCTACTATTTCTATTCATTACAGAGAATAAAAAATACTCTATTTTCCCAACTATCTGGGAGCTGGCTTCCAGATTCCAGGGACGAGTAAAGCACCTTACCAATGGAAGACCCTCAAAGAAAATATATGAAAGGGTGGGAAATAAATTCACATTTCTCTCATTTCCACACCCACAAAGTAGTACAAGATTTTTGAGGATTTATTTTTTATTCTTTTTAAACATCTTTATTGGAGTATAATTGCTTTACAATGGTGTGTTAGTTTCTGCTTTATAACAAAGTGAATCAGCTATATATATACATATGTTCCCATATCTCTTCCCTCTTGCATCTCCCTCCCACCCTCCCTATCCCACCCTTCTAGGCGGTCACAAAGCAGTGAGCTGATCTCCCTGTGCTATGTGGCTGCTTCCCACTAGCTATCTATTTTACATTTGGTAGTGTATATATGTCCATGACACTCTCTCACTTCGTCCCAGCTTACCCTTCCCCCTCCCTGTGTCCTCAGGTCCATTCTCTACACCTGCATCTTTATTCCTGTCCTGCTCCTAGGTTTTCCATAACCAATTTTTTTTTTTTTAGATTCCATATATATATGTGTTAGCATACGGTATTTGTTTTTCTCCTTCTGACTTACTCCACTCTGTATGACAGACTCTAGGTTCATCCACCTAACTGCAAATAACTCAATTTCGTTTCTTTTTATGGCTGAGTAATATTCCATAGTACATATGTGCCACATCTTCTTTATCCATTCATCAGTCGATGGACACTCAGGTTGCTTCCATTTCCTTGATATTGTAAATAGAGCTGCAATGAACATTGTGGTACATGACTCTTTTAGAAGTATGGTTTTCTCAGGGTATATGCCCAGTAGTGGGATTGCTGAGTAGTATGGTAGTTCTATTTTTAGTTTTTTAAGGAACCTCCATACTGTTCGCCATAGTGGCTGTAACAATTTACATTCCTACCAACAGTGCATGAGGGTTCCCTTTTTCCACACCCTCTCCAGCATTTACTGTTTGTAGATTTTGTGATGATGGCCATTCTGACTGGTGTGAGGTAATACCTCATTGTAGTTTTGATTTGCATTTCTCTCATGATTAGTGATGTTGAGCATCCTTTCATGTGTTTGTTGGCAATCTGTATATCTTTGGAGAAATATCTATTTAGGTCTCCTGCCCATTTTTGGATTGGGTTTTTAGTTTTTCTGATAGTGAGTTGCATGAGCTGCTTGTAAATTTTGGAGATTAATCCTTTGTCAGTTGCTTCATTTGCAAATATTTTCTCCCATTCTGAGGGTTGTCTTTTCATCTTGTTTATAGTTTCCTTTGCTGTGCAAAAGCTTTTAAGTTTCACTAGGTCCCATTTGTTTATTTTTGTTTTTACTTCCATTTCTCTAGGACGTGGGTCAAAAAGGATCTTGCTGTGATTTATGTCATAGAGAGTTCAGCCTATGTTTTCCTCTAAGATTTTTATAATGTCTGGCCTTATATTTAGGTCTTTAATCCATTTTGAGTTTATTTTTGTGTATGGTGTTAGGGAGTGTTCTAATTTCATTCTTTTACATGTAGCTGTCCAGTTTTCCCTGCACCACTTAATGAAGACGATGGCTTTTCTCCATTGTATATTCTTGCCTCCTTTATCAAAAATAAGGTGACCAAAGGTGCGTGGGCTTACCTCTGGGCTTTCTATCCTGTTCCATTGATCTATATTTCTGTTTTTGTGCCATTACCATACTTTCTGGAATACTGTAGATTTGTAGTATAGTCAGAAGTCTGGAAGCCTGGTTCCTCCAGCTCCGTTTTTCTTTCTCAAGATTGCTTTGGCTATTCGGGGTCTTTTGTGTTACCTTATAAATTGTGGAATTGTTTGTTCTAGTTCTGTGAAAAATGCCATTGGTAGCTTGATAGGGATTACACTGAATCTGTAGATTGCTTTGGGTAGTAGAGTCATTTTCACAATGTTGATTCTTCCAATCCAGGAACAGGGTATATCTCTCCATCTATTTGTATCATCTTTAATTTCTTTCATCAGTGTCTTATAATTTTCTGCATACAGGTCTTTTGTCTCCTTAGGTAGGTTTATTCCTAGATATTTTATTCTTCTTGTTGCAATGGTAAACGGGAGTGTTTTCTTAATTTCACTTTCAGATTTTTCGTCATTAGTGTATAGAAATGCAAGAGATTTCTGTGCATTAATTTTGTATCCTGCTACTTTACCAAATTCATTGATTAGCTCTAGGAGTTTTCTGGTAGCATCTTTAGGATTCTCTAGGTAAAGTATCATGTCATCTGCAAACAGTGACAGTTTGGCTTTTTCTTCTCCTTTTTGGATTCATTTCATTTCTTTTTCTTCTCTGATTGCTGTGGCTAAAACATCCCAAAATATGTTGAATAATAGTGGTGACAGTGGGCAACCTTGTCTTGTTCCTGATATTACAGGAAATGTTTTCTGTTTTTCACCACTGATAAATATGTTGGCTGTGGGCTTGTTATCTATGGCCTTTATTATGTTGAGGTAAGTTCCCTCTATGCCTCCTTTCTGGAGCGTGTTTATCATAAACGGATGTTGAATTTTGTCAAAAGCTTTTTCTGCATCTATTGAGATGATCATATGGTTTTTATTCTTCAATTTGTTAATATGGTGTATCACCTTGATTGATTTGCGTATATTGAAGAATCCTTGCATCCCTGGGATAAATCCCACTTGATCATGGTGTATGATCCTTTTAATGTGCTGTTGGACTCTGTTTCCTAGTATTTTGTTTAGGACTTTTGCATGTATGTTCATCAACGATATTGGCCTGTAGTTTTCTTTCTTTGTGACATCTTTTTCTGGTTTTCACATCATGGTGATGGTGGCCTCATAGAATGAGTTTGGGAGTGTTCCTCCCTGTGCTATATTTTGGAAGAGTTTGAGAATTATAGGTGTTAGCTCTTCTCTTAATGTTTGATAGAATTAGCCTGTGAAGCCATCTGGTCCTGAGCATTTGTTTGTTGGAAGATTTCAGTGTTTGCGATTGGTCTGTTTATATTTTCTGTTTCTTCCTGGTTCAGCCACAGAAGGTTGTGCTTTTCTAAGAATGTGTCCATTTCTTCCAGGTTGTCCATTTCATTGGCATATAGTTGTTTGTAGTAATCTCTCATGATCCTTTGTATTTCTGCAGTGTCAGTTGTTACTTCTCTTTTTTCTTTTCTAATTCTACTGATTTGAGTCTTCTCCCTTTTTTCTTGATGAGTTTGGCTAATGGTTTATCAATTTTGTTTATCTTCTCAAAGAACCAGCTTTTAGTTTTATTGATCTTTGCTATTGTTTCCTTCATTTCTTTTTCATTTATTTCTGATCGGACCTTTATGATTTCTTTCCTTCTGCTAACTTTGCGGTTTTTTGTTCTTCTTTCTCTAATTGCTTTAGGTGTAAGGTTAGGTTGTTTATTTAAGATGTTTCTTGTTTCTTGAGGTACGATTGTATTGCTATAAACTTCCCTCTTATAACTGCTTTTGCTGCATTCCATAGGTTTTGGGTGGTCGTGTTTTCATTGTCATTTGTTTCTAGGTATTTTATGATTTCCACTTTGATTTCTTCAGTGGTCTCTTGGTTATTAAGTAGTGTATTGTTTAGTTTCCATGCATTTGTATTTTTTAAAGGTTTTTTTCCTGTAATTGATATCTAGTCTCATAGCGTTGCCGTTGGAAAAGATACTTGATACGATTTCAATTTTCTTAAATTTACCAAAGCTTGATTTGTGACCCAAGATATGATCTCTCCTGGAGAATGTTCGATGAGCACTTGAGAAGAAAGTGTATTCTGTTGTTTTTGGATGGAATGTCCTATAAATATCAATAAAGTCCATATTGTTTAATGTGTCATTTAAAGCTTGTGTTTCCTTATTTATTTTCATTTTGGTTGATCTGTCCATTGGTGACAGGGGGGTGTGAATGTCCCCTTGTCTGATTGTGTTACTGGCAATTTCCCCTTTTATGGCTGTTAGCATTTGCTTTATGTATTGAGGTGCTCCTATGTTGGGTACATAAATATTTATAATTGTTATATCTTCTTCTTGGATTGATCCTTTGATCATTATGTAGTGTCCTTCTTTGTCTCTTGTAATAGTCTTTGTTTTAAAGTCTATTTTGTCTGATATGTGAATTGCTACTCCAGGTTCTTTAGATTTCCTTTTGCATGGAATACGTTTTTCCATTCCCTCACTTTCATTCTATATGTGTCCCTAGGTCTGAAGTGGGTCTCTTGTAGACAGCATATATATGGGTCTTGTTTTTGTATCCATTCAGCCAGTCTTTGTCTTTTTGTTGGACCATTTAATGCATTTACATTTAAGGTAATTATTGATATGTATGTTCCTATTACCATTTTCTTAATTGTTTTGGGTTTGTTATTGTAGGTCTTTTCCTTCTCTTGTGTTTCCTGCCTAGAGAAGTTCCTTTAGCATTTGTTGTAAAGATGGTTTGGTGGTGCTGAATTATCTTAGCTTTTGGTTGTCCCTAATGTTTTAATTTTTCCGTCAAATCTGAATGAGATCCTTGCTGGGTAGAGTAATCTTGGTTGTAGGCTTTTCCCTTTCATCACTTTAAATATGTCCTGCCACTCCCTTCTGGCTTGCAGAGTTTCTGCTGAAAGATCAGCTGTTAACCTTATGGGGATTCCCTTATGTGTTACTTGTTGTTTTTCCCTTGCTGCTTTTAATATGTTTTCTTTGTATTTAATTTTTGATAGTTTGAATAATATGTGTCTTGGCGTGTTTCTCCTTGGGTTTATCCTGTATGGGAATCTCTGCTCTTCCTGGACTTGATTAACTATTTTCTTTTCCATATTAGGAAAGTTTTCAACTATAATCTCTTCAAATATTTTCTCAGTCCCTTTCTTTTCCTTTTCTTCTTCTGGGACCCCTATAATTCGAATGTTGGTGCATTTTAAGTTGTCCCAGAGGTCTCTGAGACTGTCCTCAATTGTTTTCATTCCTTTTTCTTTATTCTGCTCTGTAGTAGTTATTTCCACCCTTTTATATTCCAGGTCACTTATCCTTTCTTCTGCCTCAGTTATTCTGCTATTGAATTTTTAATTTCATTTTTATGTTGGTCATCATTGTTTGTTTGCTCTTTTAATTCTTCCAAATCCTTGTTAAATGTTTCTTGTATTTTCTCCATTCTATTTCCTAGATTTTGGATCATCTTTACTATCATTACTCTGAATTCTTTTTCAGGTAGACTGCCTATGTCCTCTTTATTTATTTGGTCTGGTGGGTTTTTACCTTGCTCCTTCATCTGCTGTGTGTTCCTCTGTCTTCTCATTTTGCTTAACTTACTGTGTTTGGGGTCTCCTTTTCACAGGCTGCTGGTTTGTAGTTCCTATTGTATTTGGTGTCTGCTTCCAGTGGCTAAGGTTGGTTCAGTAGTTTGTGTAGGTTTTTTGGTGGAGAGGACTTGTGCCTCTGTTCTGGATGATGAGGCTGGATCTTGTCTTTCTGGTGGGCAGGACCACGTCCAGTGGTGTGTTTTGGGTGTCTGTGACCTTATGATTTTAGGCAGCCTCTCTGCTAATGGGTGGGGTTGTGTTCATGTCTTGGTAGTTGTTTGGCGTAGGGTGTCCAGCACTGTACTTTGCTCATCATTGGATGGAGCCGGGTCATAGCATTGAGATGGCGATCTCTGGAAGATCTTTCACCATTTAATATTATGTGGAACTGTGAGGTCTCTCGTGGACCAGTGTCCTGATTTCGGCTCTCCCACATCAGGGGCACCAGCCTGACCCCCGACCGAATCACCAAGAACCTTCAGCCACACAGCTCAGAAGAACAGGGAGAAAAAAAGAAAGAAAGAAATAAAATCAAATAAAGTTATTAAAATAAAAATAAAAAGTAATTATTAGAAATTAAAAAAATTAAAAAGTAATAAAAGAAACAAAAAAAAGGAAGGAAGAAAGAGGAGAGCAACCAAACCACCAATGATACCAAGCTCTAAAAGCTACACTAAAAAAAAAAAAAAAAACAAAAGAACAAAAAAACAGAAACGGATGGACAGAACCCTAGGACAAATGGTAAAAGCAAAGCTATACAGACAAAATCACATAAAGAAGAATACACATACACACTCACAAAAAGAGAAAAAGGAAAAAAAAGTATATATTGTTGCTCCCAAAGTCCACCGCCTCGATTTTGGGATGATTCGTTGTCTATTCAGGTATTCCACAGATGCATCTTACATCAGGTTGATTGTGGAGATTTAATCCGCTGCTCCTGAGGCTGCTGGGAGAGATTTCCCTTTCTCTTCTTTGTTTGCACAGCTCCTAGGGTTTAGCTTTGGATTTGGCTCCACACCTGTGTGTAGGTTACCTGAGGGCATCTGTTCTTTGCTCAGACAGGACGGGGTTAAAGTAGAAGTTGAGTAGGGGGATCTGCCTCACTCTGGCTGGGGGGAGGGAGAGGTAGGGAATGCGGGGCGAGCCTGCAGTGGCAGAGGCGGGCATGATGTTGCAACAGCCTGAGGCGCGCCGTGTATTCTCTCTGGGAAGTTGTTCCTGGATCATCGGACTCTGGCAGTGGCGGGCTGCACAGGCTCCAAGGAGGGGAGGTGGGGATAGTGACCTATGCTTGCACACAGTCTTCTTGGTGGCTGTAGCAGCAGCCTTAGTGTTTCATGCCCATCTCTGGTGTCCGTGCTGATAGCCATGGCTCAGGCCAGTCTCCGGAGCTCGTTTAGGTGGTGCTCTGAATCCCCTCTCCTGGCGCACCCCGAGACAATGGTCTCTTGCCTCTCTGGCAGTTCCAGATTTTTTTCCGGACTTGTTCCCAGCCACCTGTGGTGCAATAGCCCCCTCAGGCTGTGTTCACGCAGTCAACCCCAGTCCTCTCCCTGGGATCTGATCTCCGAAGCCCGAGCCTCAGCTCCCAGTACCCACCTGCCCCTGCAGGTGAGCAGACAAGCCTCTCAGGTTGGTGAGTGCTGGTCAGCACCAATCTTCTGGGAGGAAATCTCTTTGCTTTGCCCTCTGCACCCCTGCTGCTGCTCTGTCCTGCGTGGCTCTGAATCTTCCCCCCCGCCACCCCCGTCTCCACCAGTGAAGGGGTTTCCAAGTGTGTGGAAACTTTTCCTCCTTCTCAGCTCCCTCCCAGAGGGGCAGGTCCCATCCCTATTCTTTTGTCTCTGTTTTTTTCTTTTTTCTTTTGCCCTACCCAGGTACATGGGGGAGTTTCTTGCCTTTTGGGAAGTCTGAGGTCTTCTGCCAGCATTCATTAGATGTTCTGTAGGAGTTGTTCCACGTGTAGATGTATTTCTGATGTATTTGTGGGGAGGAAGGCGATTTCCACGTCTCACTCCTCTGCCATCTTGAAGGTCTCCGAGGATTTACTTTTAAAAACACTATTTATTTGAAAATAACTCTTGTAGATTCTAATTTAGAGATATAAGTTATTTTAGTTCTTATTTTTCCACTGATCTAAGTAATGGCTTTCAGGTTACACTTGTTTGAGGGAGTTTTTGCAGTGTGTTCAAGAGGTGACAAAATCACCTCTCCCTTTTGATCCATTTGCAGTGAAATGATGGTTTGAATCCTTGATAGTTTTAATCTTTTGTTTGTTCATCTAATTTTACCTTTAACAAGAATCTTTTAAAAACCTTTAAAAATAATATTTTGTGTTTAGTTTTAAAAGCATATTTATTTAATGCCGTGTAGACAATGTCATAATATAGTGTAATATGTGACGTACTTGCCACATTTCCAGCTTTTTTCATAGTCATAAATCATTATTTATAAGTACTTTTAAGTAATACATCAAATTACCCAGCTACTCCAGATGAGTCTAAGTAATAAATTGATGACCTGCTCACATTAATTCTTATTATTTTTAACATCTTTATTGGAGTATAATTGCTTTACAATGGTGTGTTAGTTTCTGCTTTATAACAAAATGAATCAGCTATATATACATATATCCCCATATCTCCTCCTTCTTGCATCTCCCTCTCACCCTCCCTATCCCACCTCCGTAGGTAGTCACTAAGCACCGAGCTGATCTCCCTGTGCTATGCGGCTGCTTCCCACTAGCGATCTATTTTACATTTGGTAGTATATGTACGTCCATATCACTCTCTCACTTCGTCTCAGCTTACCCTTCCCCCTCTCCATGTCCTCTTATCCATTCTCTATGTCTGCGTCTATGAAAGGATAACCCTCAGAATGGGAGAAAATATTTGCAAATGAAGCAACTGACAAATGATTAATCTCCAAAATTTACAAGCAGCACATGTAGCTCAATATAAGAAAAACAAACAACCCAATCCAAAAATGGGCAGGAGACCTAAATAGATATTTCTCCAAAGATATACAGATTGCCAACAAACACATGAAAGGATGCTCAACATCACTAATCATTAGATAAATGCAAATCAAAACTACAATGAGGTATCACCTCACACAAGTCAGAATGGCCATCATCAAAACATCTACAAACAATAAATGCTGGAGAGGTTGTGGAGAAAAGGGAACCCTCTTGCACTGTTGGTGGGAATGTAAATTGATACAGCCACTATGGAGAACGGTATGGAGGTTCCTTAAAAAACTAAAAATAGAACTACTATACCACCCAGCAATCCCATTACTGGGCATATACCCTGAGAAAACCATAATTCAAAAAGAGTCATGTACCACAGTGTTCATTACAGCTCTATTTACAATAGCCAGGACATGGAAGCAACCTAAGTGTCCATCAACAGATGAATGGATAAAAATATTTTTTTTAAATTTCCCTTCCATCTGAATTCCTTTTAATTTGTAATACCTGGGGCATTATGATAAGTATGTCAAAAGATAAATAGCTACTTGCATTTATCTTTACATATTCCCTTTATTTTGCTTGGAAGGCAGAATATTAGATATATGGCTATAGATATACATGGAATGATATCAAGCTTAACACAGATTTATAATATGTATCTATCAGAATGCATCTATATAAACATTCTTTTCTCATAACATCCTATATCTTCAAATAGAGTAGATTAATTGAGCCCATGTTTAAGCTGTTCATCTCTCTATTAACTGTTATTAATCTATCAATTGTTTTCTATGAGAAGAAATGCACTCTGTCAAACAGGAAATTGGTGCTAAAATCCTGTATGGACTAAAACAGCAGAAGTAAGCAAATCAGATAGTGCTTCAAAGTAGCATGCTGGGTACAAATTTGATCAAAGGTGTATATTAGAGATTAAAGTAGTTGAAATACTAATTGACACTTTAGCGTCTCTCTTCAGTGGCTCTCAATTTCTACATCTTTTTCAGAACAGTAAAGATTAGCTTTTCATATACTTTTTCATTTTGCATCTCTCTCTGTATTATCTATTTTGTAAAGATTTCAACACATAAATCCAAGCAAATAGATGTCTAATATGTATTCTGTATTCACAGAAGTAAACCATTAGCCATGTCAAGTTTACTGAATTCAGCAAGATAATTGTTCTAAATGTAGAGGATAATTAATACACTGATGTAAAAACATTGTATTATCACTTAATATAGCCTAATCCAGCTAAGCTATTAAGAAAGTGTGGAATTTCTTTTCTTCCCAGGATTTGGGTTATACAAACATTTTCTGGACACAATTTCATTAGCTAGATGATTTGAGTTACAAATTTTTCACAATGGCTTCTAACCTTCTATCAAGAAAAAAATGTTTCTCCATTAAAAAAAAAAATCACTTGAAGTCTGTTACCCCCATGCCACTATCCACTCTCTCCTTCCCATGACTGCTGAACTCTATTAAAGGGAGCATACACATGCTGTTTCCAATTGCAGACAACATAGTTATCTAATTATATTAATTCTGGTTCCAGAGACAAGTTCTGGAAAATTTCTTAGCCATTTCTCTTTGAATATTTATTTTCTTCTGTGTTCTCTATTCCCTTCTTCTGAGAATCCACCTAAATAGGTGTTGGAATTTCTTGCCCTACCCTCATTTCTCTTAAACACTCATATTTTCCATCTCCTTGTCTATCTGTATTGCATCCTAGATAATTTCTTCAGAGATGTCTCCCAGTCCACTATTGCTCTCTTCAGTTTTGTCTAATCTGTTGTTTAACCTATTCATCAAGCTTTTAATTTTAAATATTATATTTATTTCTAACAATTCTATTTTGTAATTTAAAAAATATGTTGAGCAGTTTCTTGCTCATTAATTTGATCTCATTTTTCATTTCTTTAGGCAGTTCACATAAGGTATCAAATGACTATATATCTGAGTTCCTTAGGGGTCTAAATCTATGTTTTTGTTTTTTTTTTCTGTGATTCTCTCTTATGGTGGTTTGATTCCTTGGATGTTTAAACAGTTTGTGTGTGTGTGTGTGTGTGTGTGTGTGTGTGTGAGATATCATATTTGGTTAAATTTAATTGGGAGAATCCCAAGAACCTAAAATGGAGATGCTTTACTTTAGTGAAAAAAATGTATTGGTTTATGCTAGGAGCCAAGAAGTGCTACTGACATAAGGATCCTAGCTTAATGCAGGAGTCTCAAGTTCAGCATCCTTACCTAGCTTTTAGCTCAAAGCTTTGTCTCTTGATCTCACTACCATATAGATATTCATCTCTATGAAAACCAAGCTTACTTATTAATTTATTACTTACTGTGTATAGCTGCTTTCTTGACACTTGGTTTTCAATTCTGTGCATACTTTCTTTTCTTTTTCCGTTTCTTCATTCTTTCCTCCCCTTCTTCCATCCTTCTCTTTCTCTTTCTGTCTTTCTTTCTCTCTCTCTTTTTTTTTGGTTCACTGAGATTTTCCTCTTGTGAATCGAACAATGCATTTAAATACATGTTCCTTTAATGAGGATTTCATTGTAGCAGGGGAGCCATTTAGTGTATCTAATTTGACATATTGTTAGAAGCAGAATTCTCAATACATGTTTACAATGAATGAATAAACATGTCACTGTGTGTTTGAGCTCACTGTACCTTATAACACATTTATGCAAAACATTACTTTAGAAGACAATTACCAAAATGCTGTGGAAACAGTTTTAAATACTCTAAAATAAACACTATTAAATATATATATATATATTAGAAACATCCATGTAAATGTATAGACTCTTATGGAAAATACTAAACTCACAGAAAAAATCTCTATTTTTTAAATTTCTTTATTTTTTCATTTTTTTTTAAAATTTATTTTATTGAAGTATAGTTGATTTACAATGTTGTGTTAATTTCTGCTATACAGCAAAGTGATTCAGTTATATACATGTATACATTCTTTTTCTTATTCTTTTCCATTATAGTTTATCACAGGATAGTGAATATAGTTCCCTGTGCTTATCCATTCTATATATAATAGTTTGTATCTGCTAATCCCAAACTCCCATTCCATCCCTCCCCCACTCCCCTTCCCCCTTTGCAACCACAAGTCTGTTCTCTATGTCTTTATTTTTTCAGTGTAAGTAAAAGAGGGAATTAATTAGAAAAATACAGTTTCTTGCAGGGACTCCAACAGCAGAAATGGGTTAAAAGTTAGAAGCAGGCCTATCAGCAGGACAGATCATGTTGTAATCAGAAATGTTTACTTCTGGGTTTTGCAAGATCATGAAGAAAATATCCCAGAGGTCAGTTCTCCTGGTATAGTACATAAGGCACTAGAATGTGGCTTCATTTCTGCTGGCTTTTTTTTTAAACATCTTTATTAGAGTATAGTTGCTTTACAATGATGTGTTAGTTTCTGCTGTATAACAAAGTGAATCAGCTATACATATACTTATATCCCCATATCTTCTCTCTCTTGTGTCTCCCTCCCACCTTCCCTATCCCACCCCTCTAGATGTACAAAAAGCAGAGAGCTGATCACCCTGTGCAATCTGGCTGCTTCCCACTAGCGATCTATTTTACATTTGGTAGTGTATATATGTCCATGCCACTCTCTCACTTCGTCCCAGCTTACCCTTCCCCCTCCTTGTGTCCTCAAGTCCATTCTCTATGTCTGCACCTTTATTACTGTCCTGCCCCTAGGTTCTTCAGAACTTTTTTTTCTTTTTTTAGATTCCATATATATGTGTTAGCATACGGCATTTGTTTTTCCCTTTCTGACTTACTTCACTCTGTATGACAGTCTCTAGGTCCATCCACCTCACCACAGATAACTCAATTTCGTTTCTTTTCATGGCTGAGTAATATTCCATTGTATATATGTGCCACATTTTCTTTATCCATTCATCTGTCGATGGACACTTAGGTTGCTTCCATCTCCTGGCTATTGAACATAGAGCTGCAATGAACATTGTGGTACATGGCTCTTTTTGAATTATGGTTTTCTCAGTGTATATACTCAGTAGAGGGATTGCTGAGTCGTATGGTAGTTCTATTTTTAGTTTTTTAAGGAACCTCCATACTGTTCTCCATAATGGCGGTATCAATATACATTCCCACCAACAGTGCAAGAGGGTTCCCTTTTCTCCACACCCTCTCCATCATTTATTGTTTGTGGATTTTTTGATGATGGCCATTCTGACTTGTGTGAGATGATATCTCATTGTAGTTTTGATTTGCATTTCTCTAATGATTAGTGATGTTGAGCATCCTTTCATGTGTTTGTTTGCAATCTATATATCTTCTTTGGAGAAATGTCTATTCAGGTCTTTTGCCCATTTTTGTATTGCGTTGTTTGCTTTTTGATGTTGAGCTGCATGAGCTGCCTGTATATTCTGGAGATTAATCCTTTGTGAGTTGCTTCATTTGCAAATATTTTCTCCATTCTGAGGGTTGTCTTTTCATCTTGTTTATGGTTTCCTTTGCTGTGAAAAAACTTTTAAGTTTCATTAGGTCCCATTTGTTTATTTTTGTTTTTATTTCCATTACTCCAGGAAGTGAGTCAAGAAGGAACTTGCTGTGATGTACATCATAGAGTGTTCTGCCTATGTTTTCCTCAAAGAGTTTTATAGTGTCTGGCCTTACATTTAGTTCTTTAATCCATTTTCAGTTTATTTTTGTGTATGGTGTTAGGGAGTGTTCTAATTTCATTCTTTTACATGTAACTGTCCAGTTTTCCCAGCACCACATATTGAAGAGGCTGTCTTTTCTCCATTGTATATTCTTGCCTCCTTTATCAAAGACAAGGTGACCAAAGGTGCGTGGGTTTACCTCTGGGCTTTCTATCCTGTTCCATTGATCTATATTTCTGTTTCTGTGCCAGTACCATACTGTCTTGATTACTGTAGCTTTGTAGTATAGTCTGAAGTCAGGGAGCCTGATTCCTCCAGCTCCATTTTTCATTCTCAAGATTGCTTTGGCTATTCGGGGTCTTTTGTGTTACCATACAGATAGTGAAATATTTTGTTCTAATTCTCTGAAAAATGCCATTGGTAGTTTGATAGGGTTTGCATTGAACCTGTACATTGCTTTGGGTAGTATAGTCATTTTCACAATGTTGATTCTTCCAATCCAAGAACATGGTATATCTCTCCATCTCTTTGTATCTTCTTTAATTTCTTTCATCAATGTCTTATAGTTTTCTGCATACAGGTCTTTTGTCTCCTTAGGTAGGTTTATTCCTAGGTATTTTATTCTTTTTGTTGCAATGGTAAATGTGAGTGATATCTTAATTTCTCTTTCAGATTCTTCATCATTAGTGTATAGGAATGCAAGAGGTTTCTGTGCATTCATTTTATATCCTGCTACTTTACCAAATTCATTCATTAGCTCTAGTAGTTTTCTGGTAGCATCTTTGGGATTCTCTATGTATAGTGTCATGTCGTCTGCAAAGAATGACAGTCTTACTTCTTCTTTTCCAATTTGGATTCCTTTTATCTCTTTTTCTTCTCTGATTGCTGTGGCTAAAACTTCCAAAAGTATGTTGAATAATAGTGGTGAGAGTGGCCAACTTTGTCTTGTTCCTGATCTTAGTGGAAATGATTTCAGTGTTTCACCATTGAGAAGGATGTTGGCTGTGGGTTTGTCATCTATGGTATTCATTTTGTTGTGGTAAGTTCCTTCTATACCTACTTTCTGGAGAGTTTTTTTTATCATAAATGGGTGTTGAATTTTGTCAAAAGCTTTTTCTGCATCTATTGAGATGATCATAAGGATTTCTCCTTCAATTTATTAATATGGTTTATCATATAGATTGATTTGTGTATAGTGAAGAATCCTTGCATTCCTGGGATAAACCCCAATTGATCATGGTGTATGATCCTTTTAATGTGCTGTTGGATTCTGTTTGCTAGTATTTTGTTGAGGATTTTTGCATGTATATTCATCAGTGATATTGGTCTGTAGTTTTCTTTTTTGTGCCATCTTTGTCTGGTTTTGGTATCATGGTGATAGTGGCCTCATAAAATGAGTTTGGGAGTGTTCCTCCCTGTGCTATATTTTGGAAGACTTTGAGAACGATAGGTGTTAGCTCTTCTGTAATGTTTGATAGAATTTGCCTGTGAAGCTATCTGGTCCTGGGCTTTTGTTTGTTGGAATATTTTTAATCACAGTTTCAATTTCATTGCTTGGGATTGGTCTGTTTATTTTTTCTCTTTCTTCCTATTTCAGCCTTGGGAGGTTGTGCTTTTCAAAGAATGTGTCCGTTTCTTCAGTTTGCCCATTTTATTGGCATATTGTTGCTTTTAGTAATCTCTCATGATCCTTTGTATTTCTGCAGTGTCAGTTGTTACTTCTCCTTTTTCATTTCTTATTCTATTCATTTGAGTCTTCTTTTTTTTCTTGAGTCTGGCTAATGGTTTATCAATTTTATTTATCTTCTCAAAGAACCAACTTTTAGTTTTATTGATCTTTGCTATCATTTACTTCATTTCTTTTCCATTTATTTCTGATCTTATCTTTATGATTTCTTTCCTTCTCCTAAATTTGCGTTATTTTTATCTTCATATTCTAATTGCTTTAGGTGTAAGATTTGTTTATTTGAGATGTTTCTTCTTTCTTGAGGTAGGATTGTATTGCTATAAACTTCCCACTTTAGAACTTCTTTTGTTGCATCCCATAGGTTTTGGGGTATCGTGTTTTCATTGTCGGTTTTTTTTTTAGGTATTTTTTGATTAACTCTTTGATTTCTTCAGTGATCTCGAGGTTATTCAGTAGTGTATTGTTTAGCTTCCATGTGTTTGTATTTTTTACAGATTTTTTCCGGTAATTGATACCTAATCTCATAACATTGTGGTTGAAAAAGATATTTGATGATACAAGTTCAACTTTCTTAAATTTACCAAGGCTTGATTTGTGACCCATGATATGATCTCTCCTGGAGAATGTTTCATGAGCACTTGAGAAGAAAGTGTATTCTATTGATTTTGGATGGAATGTCCTATAAATATCAATTAAGTCCATCTTTCTTAATGTATCATTTAAAGCTTGTGTTTCCTTATTTATTTTCATTTGGATGATCTGTCCATGGGTCAACTGGGGTGTCAAAGTCCCCTACTACGATTGTGTTACTGTCGACTTCCCCTATTATGGTTGTTAGCATTTGCCTTATGTATTGAGGTGCTCCTATGTTGTGTTCATAAATATTTACAATTGTTATATCTTCTTCTTGGATTGATCCCTTGATCATTATGTACTGTCCTTCTTTGTCTCTTGTAATAGTCTTTATTTTAAAGTCTATTTTGTCTGATATGAGAATTGCTACTCCAGCTTTCTTTTGATTTCCATTTGCATGGAATATCTTTTTCCATCCCCTCACTTTCAGTCTGTATGTGTCCCTAGGTCTGAAGTGGATCTCTTGCAGACAGCATATATAAGGGTCTTGTTTTTGTACCCATTCAGCCAGTCTATGTCTTTTGGTTGGAGCATTTAATCCATTTACATTTAAGGTAGTTATCGATATGTATGTTTTTATTACCATTTTCTTAATTGCTTTAGGTTTGTTATTGTAGGTGTTTTCCTTCTCTTGTGTTTCCTGCCAAGAGAAGTAAAGGAACTTTTGTTCCTTTCATTGTAAACCTGGTTTGGTGTTGCTGAATTCTCTTAAATTTTGCTTGCTTGTAAAGGTTTTAATTTCCCCGTCAAACCTGAATAAGATCCTTGCTGTGTAATCTTTGTTGTAGGATTTTCCCTTTCATCACTTTAAATATGTCCTGCCACTCCCTTCTGGCTTGCAGAGTTTCTGCTGAAAGATCAGCTGTTAACCTTATGGGGATTCCCTTGTATGTTATTTGTTGCTTTTCCCTTGCTGCTTTTAACATTTTTTCTTTGTATTTAATTTTTGATAGTTTGTTTAATATGTGTCTTGCAGTGCTTCTCCTTGGATTTATCCGGTATGAGACTCTCTGTGTTTCCTACAGTTAATTGACTATTTCCTTTCCCATATTAGGGAAGTTTTCAACTATAATCTCTTCAAATATTTTCTCAGTCCCTTTTTCTTTCTCTTTTTCTTCTGGGGACCTTATAATTCGAATTTTGGTGTGTTTAATGTCCCAGAAGTCTCTGAGACTGTCCTAATTTCTTTACAATCTTTTTTCTTTATTCTGTTTGCAGCAGTTATTTCCACTTTTTCATCATCCAGGTCACTTATCCATTCTTCTGCTTCAGTTATTCTGTTATTCATTCCTTCTAGAGAATTTTTAGTTTCATTTATTGTGTTCTTCATCATTGTTTGTTTGCTCTTTAGTTCTTCTAGTTCCTTGTTAAACGTTTCTTGTATTTTCTCCCTTCTATTTCCAACATTTTGGATCATCTTTACTATCATTACTCTGAATTCTTTTTCAGGTAGACTGTCTATTTCCTCTTTATTTGTTTGGTCTTGTGGGTTTTTACCTTGCTCCTTCATCTGCTGTGTGTTTCTCTGTCTTCTCCTTTTGCTTAACTTACTCTGTTTGGGGTCTCTGTTACACAGGCTGCAGGTTCGTAGTTCCTGTTGTTTTTGGTGTCTTCCCCCAGTGGGTAAGTTTGGTTCAATGGGCCCTGTAGGTTTCCTGGTGGAGGGGACTGGTGCCTGTGTTCCCGTGGATAAGGCTGGATCTTGTCTTTCTGGTGGGTAGGACCGCGTTTGGTGCTGTGTTTTGGGGTTTCTGTGAAATTATTATGATTTTAGGAAGCCTCTCTGCTAATGGGTGTGGTTGTGTTCCTTTCTTGCTAGTTGTTTTGCATAATGTGTCCAGAACTCTAGTTTGCTGGTTGTTGAGTGGACCTGGGTCTTCACGTTGAGATGGAGATCTCTGGGACATCTTTTGCCATTTGGTATTACTTGGGACCAGGAGGTCTCTGGTAGACCAATGTCCTGATCTTGGCTCTCCCACCTCATAGGCACAGGCCTGACACCCGTCTGGAGCAGCAAGACCCTGTCAGCCACACGGCTCAGAAGGAAAGGAAGAAAAAAAAAAAAGGAAGGAAAGAAAGAAAAATAAAATAAAATGAAATAAAATAAAGTTATTAAAATAAAAAATAAAATATATATTATTAAAAATAAAAAATTAAGGGAGAGGAGAAGATGGCGGAAGAGTAAGACGCGGAGATCACCTTCCTCCCCACAGATACATCAGAAATACATCTACACGTGGAACTGCTCCTATAGAACACCCACTGAACGCTGGCAGAAGACGTCAGACTTCCCGAAAGGCAAGAAACTCGCCATGTACCTGGGTAGGGCAAAAGAAAAAAGAAACAACAGAGACAAAAGAATAGGGACGGGACCTGCACCTCTGGGAGGGAGCTGTGAAAGAGGAAATGTTTCCAGACACTAAGAAGCCCCTTTGCAGGTGGAGACTGCGGGTGGTGGAGGGGGGAAGCTTCGGAGCCACAGAGGAGAGCACAGCAACAGGGGTGCGGAGGGCAAAGCAGAGAGATCCCCACTCAGATGATCGGTGCCGACCAGCACTCACCAAACCGAGAGGCTTGTCCGCTCACCGGCCCGGGCAGGTGGAACTGGGAGCTGAGGTTCTGGCTTCGGTCAGATCACAGGGAGAGGACTGGGGTTGGCGGCGTGAACACAGCCTGAAGGGGTTAGCACACCACAGCTAGCCAGGAGGGAGCCCGGGAAAAGGTCTGGAGCTGCCGAAGAGGCAAGAGACTTTTTCGTGCCTCTTGGTTTCCCGGTGTGCGGGGAGAGGGGATTCAGAGCACAGTCTAAACGAGCTCCAGAGAGGGCACGAGCCGTGGCTATAAGCGCGGACCCCAGAGACGGGCATGAAATGCTAACGCTGCTGCTGCCGCCACCAAGAAGCCTGTGTGCAAGCACAAGTCACTCTCCACACCGCCCCACCCGGGATCCTGTGCAGCCCACCACTGCCAGGGTCCCGAGATCAAGGGACAACTTCCCCAGGAGAACACATGGCGCTCCTCAGGCTGCTGCAAAGTCAAGCTGGCCTCTGCCGCCGCAGGGTCGCCCCGCATCCGTACCCTTCCATCCCCCAGGCCTGAGTGAGCCAGAGCCCCCGAAGCAGCTGCTCCTTTAACCCTGTCCTGTGTGAGCAAAGAACAGACGCCCTCAGGCGACCTACATGCAGAGGCGGGTCCAAATCCAAAGATGAAACCCAGGAGCTGTGCGCACAAAGAAGAGAAAGGGAAATTTCTCCCAGCAGCCTCAGAAACAGGGGATTAAAGCTCCACAAACAACTTGATGTACATGCATCTGTGGAATACCTGAATAGACAATGAATCATCCCAAATTGAGGAGGTGGATTTTGGGAGCAAGATATATTATTTTTTCCCCTTTTCCTCTTTTTGTGAGTGTGTATGCATAGGCTTCTGTGTGAGATTTTGTCTGTATAGCTTTGCTTTCACCATTTGTCCTAGGGTTCTGTCTGTCCTTTTTTTTTTTTTTTACTATAAAATATTTTTCTTTTTTTCTTAATAATTCTTTTTTATTTTAATAACTTTATTTTATTTTATCTTACTTTATTTTATTTTATCCTCTTTTATTCTTTCTATTCTTTCTCCCTTTTATTCTGAGCCGTGTGGATGAAAGACTCTTGGTGCTGCAGCCAGGAATCAGGGCTGTGCCTCTGATGTGGGAGAGCCAACTTCAGGTCACTGGTCCACAAGAAACCTCCCAGCTCCACGTAATAACAAACCGTGAAAATCTTCCAGAGATCTCCATCACAACACCAAGACCCAGCTTCACTCAACGACCAGCAAGCTATAGTGCTGAACACCCTATGCCAAACAACTAGCAAGACAGGAACACAGCCCCATCCATTAGCAGAGAGGCTGCTTAAAATCATAATACGGCCACAGACACCCCAAAACACACCACCAGACGTGGACCTGCCCACCAGAAAGACAAGATCCAGCCTCATCCACCAGAACACAGGCACTAGTCCCCTTCACCAAGAAGCCTACACAACCCACTGAACCAACCTTAGCCACTGGGGACAGATACCAAAAACAACAGGAATTACGAACCTGGAGCCTGCGAAAAAGAGACCCCAAACACAGTAAGATAAGCAAAAGGAGAAGACAGAGAAACACACAGCAGATGAAGGAGCAAGGTAAAAACACACCAGACCTAAGAAATGAAGAGGAAATAGGCAGTCTACCTGAAAAAGAATTCAGAATAATGATAGTAATGATGATCCAAAATCTTGGAAATAGAATAGAGAAAATGCAAGGAACATTTAACAAGGACCTAGAAGAACTAAAGAGGAACCAAGCAATGATGAAAAACACAATAAATGAAATTAAAAATACTCTAGATGGGATCAATAGCAGAATAACTGAGGCAGAAGAACGGATAAGTGACCTGGAAGATAAAATAGTGGAAATAACTACTGCAGAGCAGAATAAAGAAAAAAGAATGAAAAGAACTGAGGACAGTCTCAGAGACCTCTGGGACAACATTAAACGCACCAACATTCGAATTATAGGGGTCCCAGGAGAAGAAGAGAAAAAGAAAGGGACTGAGAAAATATTTGAAGAGATTATAGTTGAAAACTTCCCTAATATGGGAAAGGAAATAGTTAATCAAGTCCTGGAAGCACAGAGAGCCCCATACAGGATAAATCCAAGGAGAAACACGCCAAGACACATATTAATCAAGCTATCGAAAATTAAATGAAAGAAAACATATTAAAAGCAGCAAGGGAAAAACAACAAATAACACACAAGGGAATCCCCATAAGGTTAACCGCTGATCTTTCAGCAGAAACTCTGCAAGCTAGAAGGGCGTGGCAGTACATATTTACAGTGTTGAAGGATAAAAATCTACAACCAAGATTACTCTACCCAGCAAGGATCTCATTCAGATATGATGGAGAAAGTAAAACCTTTACAGACGAGCAAAAACTGACAGAGTTCAGCACCACAAAACCAGCTTTACAACAAATGCTAAAGGAACTTCTCTAGGCCAGAAACACAAGACAAGGAAAACACCTACAGTAACAAACCCAAAACATTTAAGAAAATGGGAATAGGAACATACATATCGATAATTACATTAAATGTACATGGATTAAATGCCCCCACCAAAAGACACAGACTGGCTGAATGGATAAAAAACAAGAACCGTACATATGCGGTCTACAAGAGACCCAATTCAGACCTAGGGACACATACAGACTAAAAGTAAGGGGATGGAAAAAGTTATTCCATGCAAATGGAAATCAAAAGAAAGCTGGAGTAGCAATTTTCATATCAGACAAAATAGACTTTAAAATAAAGACTATTACAAGAGACAAAGAAGGACACTATATAATGATTAAGGGATTGATTCAAGAAGATATAGCAATTTTAAATATTTAGGCATCCAACATAGGAGCACCTCAATACATAAGGCAAATACTAACAGCCATAAAAGGGGAAATCGACAGTAACACAATCATAGTAGGGGACTTTAACACCCCACTTTCACCAATGGACACATCATCCAAAATGAAAATAAATAAGGAAACACAAGCTTTAAATGATACATTAAACAAGATGGACTTAATTGATATTTATAGGACATTCCACCCAAAAACAACAGAATACACACTTTTCTCAAGTGCTCATGGAACATTCTCCAGGATAGATCATATCTTGGGTCACAAATCAAGCCTTGGTATATTTAAGAAAATTGAAATTGTATCAAGTATCTTTTCTGACCACAACCCTATGAGACTAGATATCAATTACAGGAAAAGATCTGTAAAAAATACAAACACATGGAGGCTACACAATACACTACTTAATAACGAAGTGATC
The DNA here is from genome assembly GCF_028021215.1 of Eschrichtius robustus. Classification (NCBI taxonomy): domain Eukaryota; kingdom Metazoa; phylum Chordata; class Mammalia; order Artiodactyla; family Eschrichtiidae; genus Eschrichtius; species Eschrichtius robustus. The sequence continues at coordinate 75,685,527 of NC_090845.1, read as the reverse complement.
ACTGAAGAAATCAAAGGGGAAATCAAAAAATACCTTGAAACAAATGACAATGGAGACACGACGACCCAAAACCTATGGGATGCAGCAAAAGCAGTGCTAAGAGGGAAGTTTATAGCCATACAAGCCTACCTCAAGAAACAGGAAACATCTCGAATAAACAACCTACCTCAAGAAACAGGAAACATCTCAAATAAACAACCTAACCTTGCACCTAAAGCAATTAGAGATAGAAGAACAAAAAAAAAAAAAAACCCAGAGTTTGCAGAAGTAAAGAAATCAAAAAGATCAGATCAGAAATAAATGAAAAAGAAATGAAGGAAACAATAGCAAAATCAATAAAACTAAAAGCTGGTTCTTTGAGAAGATAAACAAAATTGAGAAACCATTAGCCAGACTTAGCAAGAAAAAAAGGGAGAAGACTCAAATCAGTAGAATTAGAAATGAAAAAGGAGAAGTAACAACTGACACTGTTTTGTGATACAAAATATCATGACAGATTACTACAAGCAACTCTATGCCAATGAAATGGACAACCTGGAAGAAATGGACAAATTATTAGAAATGCACAACCTGCTGAGACTGAACCAGGAAGAAATAGAAAATATGAACAGACCAATCACAAGCACTGAAATTGAAAATGTGATTAAAATTCTTCCAACAAACAAAAGCCCATGACCAGATGGCTTCACAGGCGAATTCTATCAAACATTTAGAGAAGAGCTAACACCTATCCTTCTCAAACTCTTCCAAAATATTGCAGAGGGAGGAACACTCCCCAACTCATTCTACAAGGCCACCATCACCCTGATACCAAAACCAGACAAAGATGTCACAAAGAAAGAAAACTACAGGTCAGTATCACCGAGGAACATAGATGCAAAAATCCTCAACAAAATACTAGCAAACAGAATCCAACAGCACATTAAAAGGATCATACAACAGGATCAAGTGGGGTTTATTCCAGGAATGCAAGGATTCTTCAATATATGCACACCAATCAACGTGATACACCATATTAACAAACTGAAGGAGAAAAGCCATATGATCATCTCAATAGATGCAGAGAAAGCTTTCGATAAAATTCAACACTCATTTATGATAAAAGCCTTGCTGAAAGTAGGCATAGAGGGAACTTTCCTCAACATAATAAAGGCCATATATGACAAACCCACAGCCAACATCGTTCTCAATGGTGAAAAACTGAAACCATTTCCACTAAGATCAGGAATATGACAAGGTTGCCCACTCTCAACACTATTATTCAACATAGTTTTAGAAGTTTTAGCCACAGCTATCAGAGCAGAAAAAGAATTAAAAGGAATACAAACCGGAAAAGAAGAAGTAAAGCTGCCACTGTTTGCAGATTACATGATACTATACATAGAGAATCCTAAAGATGTTACCAGAAAACTACTAGAGCTAATCAATGAATTTGGTAAAGTAGCAGGATACAAAATTAATGCACAGAAATCTCTTGCATTTCTATACACTAATGATGAGAAACCTGAAAGTGAAATTAAGAAAACACTCCCATTTACCATTGCAACAAAAAGAATAAAATACCTAGGAATAAACCTACCTAAGGAGACAAAAGAACTATATGCCGAAAATTATAAGACACTGATGAAAGAAATTAAAGATGATACAAATAGATGGAGAGATATACCATGTTCTTGGATTGGAAGAATCAACATTGTGAAAATGACTCTACTACCCAAAGCAATCTAGAGATTCAGTGCAATCCCTATCAATCTACCACTGGCACTTTTCACAGAACTAGAACAAAAAATTTCACAATTTGTATGGAAGCACAAAAGACCCTCAGTAGCCAAAGCAATCTTGAGAACGAAAAATGGAGCTGGAGGAATCAGGCTCCCTGACTTCAGACTATACTACAAAGCTACAGTAATCAAGAGAGTATGGTACTGGCACAGAAACACAAATATAGATCAATGGAACAGGATAGAAAGCCCAGAGATAAACCCACACACATATGGTCACCTTATATTTGATAAAGTAGGCAAGCATATACAGTGGAGAAAAGACAGTCTCTTCAATATGTGGTGCTGGGAAAACTGGACAGCTACATGCAAAAGTATGAAATTAGAACACTCCCTAACACCATACACAAAAATAAACTCAAAATGGATTAAAGACCTAAATGTAAGGCCAGACACTATCAAACTCTTAGAGGAAAACATAGGCAGAACACTGTATGACATAAATCACAGCAAGATCCTTTTTGACCCATCTCCTAGATAAATAGAAATAAAAACAAAAATAAACAAATGGGACCTAATGAAACTTAAAAGCTTTTGCACAGCAAAGGAAACCATAAACAAGGCCATAAGACAACCCTGAGAATGGGAGAAAATATTTGCAAATGAAGCAACTGACAAAGGATTAATCTCCAAGATTTACAAGCAGCTCATGCAGCTCAAAAACAAAAAAACAAACAACCCAACCCCAAAATGGGCTGAAGGCCTAAATAGACAGTTCTCCAAAGAAGATATACAGATTGCCAACAAACATATGAAAGAATGCTCAACATCATTAATCATTAGAGAAATGCAAATCAAAACTACAATGAGATATCATCTCACACCGGTCAGAATGGCCATCATCAAAAAATCTAGAAACAATAAATGCTGGAGAGGATGTGGAGAAAAGGGAACACTCTTGCACTGTTGGTGGGAATGTAAATTGATACAGCCACTATGGAGAACAGTATGGAGGTTCCTTAAAAAACTAAAATTAGAACTACCATACGACCCAGCAATCCCACTACTGGGCATATACCCTGAGAAAACCATAATTCAAAAAGAGTCATTTACCAAAATGTTCATTGCAGCTCTATTTACAATAGCCAGGAAATGGAAGCAACCTAAATGTCCATCATTGGATGAATGGATAAAGAAGATGTGGCACATATATAGAATGGAATATTACTCAGCCATAAAAAGAAACAAAATTAAGTTATTTGTAGTGAGGTGGATGGAGTTAGAGTTTGTCATACAGAGTGAAGTAAGTCAGAAAGAGAAAAACAAATACCGTATGCTAACACATGTATATGGAATCTAAGGGAAAAAAAATAAAAAGGTCATGAAGAACCTAGGGGTAAGATGGGAATAAAGACACAGACCTACTAGAGAGTGGACTCGAGGATATGGGGAGGGGGAAGGGTAAGATGTGACAAAGTGAGAGAGTGGCATGGACATATATACACTACCAAACGTAAAATAGATAGGTAGTGGCAAGCAACCGCATAGCACAGGGATATCAGCTCTGTGCATTGTGACCACCTAAAGGGGTGGGATAAGTAGGGTGGGAGGGAGGGAGATGCAAGAGGGAAGAGATGTGGGAACATATGTATATGTATAACTGATTCACTTTGTTATGAAGCAGAAACTAACACACCATTGTAAAGCAATTATACTGCAGTAAAGATGTTTAAAAAAATAAAAAATAAAAGTAAAAAATTAAAAAGTAATTGAAAAGAAGGAAGAGTGCATCCAAACCAAAAAACAAATCCACCAATGATAACAAGCTGTAAATCTATACTAAAAAATAACAAAAAACAAAAAAAAGACGGACAGACAGAACCCTAGGACAAATGGTAAAAGCAAAGCTCTCCAGCTCCTGGTCCTCTTCTATGGAGGGGACAGCTTCTGGGATCCTCAGTTGGTGCTGGCGGGCCGGAGGTGCTGCCCCATTCCTCGAAGAGTGAAGGTGCCACAGGAAGGAAGGACTGACAGAAGGCACAATCTCTTTTTAAAGAATATATTTTCAAGCTACTTGAGTACAAGTACAAGGTACTGTAATCATTACATTGCAAGCATCTGAAATAATGTGGGGCACAGAAAGCATTATTTACAAAAATAATTAATTGAAGTCATATTAAGGGCCCAAATTATGACCTTGAGAAAATTGTGCATGTGTGAACTATTTTTGTTATTCTATCACTGTGGCATCAAATGCTAATTAGATTTTTATAGCATTCTCTACTATAGTACTTTAGCAAGATCTGTTCTGATCTATTGTAACCATGGAAATCATCAAGATTACTCTGTTTATGGAAATATACACAGTAAATTAATATGTTTTATACTTTCATTCATAATAAAGAATTAAAAAAAAATTTTTTTTTAGTTTTACCTGGGGACTTCTGTATAATACAGTTATCCAAACAAGTACATCCAGAGCAAATAATTTAAAACCTTGACAAAACTATTTATTATTAGAAAATTAAACCTAAAAATTGAAGGTTTGAGTTTTAAAAATATACATGATCATTCTCTGGTTATAGTAAATAATATGTGATGCTATTATCTCAACAAATAAATTCTAAAGGACCAGGATAACTAAATTAGAATAAATAGAAATACATTACTATGACTTTTTCATTTGTTACTGGAATTGTAAATAAATTGTTTTGGATCAGAATATATCACTTTTCTAAATACCAACAGCAGACTTTTTCCTTGCGTAACAAATATTCCTAGATTGATGGATAACTATAGAATCTTGGAAAATGGAAAGAGATTAAATGTATTTTAAAAGTGCTGTTTTATTGGGACTTCCCTCGTGGTCTAATTGTAAAGAATCCGGCTTCCAATGCAGGGGATGTAAGTTCGATCCCTGGTTGGGGAACTAATATCCCACATTTCACAGGGCAACTAAGCCCACATGCCACAACTAGAGAGCTCGCGCACCTCAACTGGAGAGGCCGTGTGCTGCAAACTACAGAGCCCACGTGCCCTGGAGTCCACGTACCACAACTAGAGAGAGAAAACCCGCACACCACACCTAGAGAGAAGCCCACGCACTGCAAGGAAAATCCCACATGCCACAACTAACACACAGCACAGCCAAAAAATAAAATAAATAAATAAATAAAATGTTTTTATAAAAAGACTGAACACATTGATTTTTTAAAAAAAGTGCTTTTTTATAATAGAGAAGAACCAAGTGAACCAACCTATTTTTTATATTTGTATTCAAATGTCTATATTTTCAATTAGCTTAAACCTGAATATAGACTGTGTAATCTAATAATACTACTCTAATAACATCATAGAAAGTTTCTTAGGCCAGAGCTTTATGAATATGACTATGAGACTATTAATGTAGAACTAGTAATAACAAGTAAGTTTATCTTAATTGAGCTCTCACATTGTAATTAAATACAATCTCAAACACTGGTCTTAGAATTTAGCTCCCTTAAAAAGGCAAGTATGCACATGGACACACACACACACACACACATACACACACACACACATACACACACACACACCTACACACACACACACCATGGCTCATTCATTATTTAAGAAAGGCTCTTAAAACCATAATTCAAACAGAGTCATGTACCAAAATGTTCATTGCAACTCTATTTACAATAGTCAAGACATGGAAGCAACCTAAGTGTCCACCATTGGATGAATGGATAAAGAAGATGTGGCACATATATACAATGCAATATTACTCAGCCATAAAAAGAAACGAAATTGAGATATTTGTAGTGAGGTGGATGGACCTAGAGTCTGTCATACAGAGTGAAGTAAGTCAGAAAGAGAAAAACAAATACCATATGCTAACACATATATATGGAATCTAAGGAAAAAAAAAAAAAAGGTCATGAAGAACCTAGGAGTAAGACGGGAATAAAGACACAGACCTACTAGAGAACGGACTTGAGAATATGGGGAGGGTGAAGGGTAAGCTGTGACAAAGTGAGAGAGTGGCATGGACATATATACACTACCAAACGTAAAATAGATAGCTAGTGGGAAGCAGCTGCATAGCACAGGGAGATCAGCTCGGTGCTTTGTGACCACCTAGAGGGGTGGGATAGGGTGGGTGGGAGGAAGGGAGACGCAAGAGGGAAGAGATATGGGAACATATGTATATGTATAACTGATTCACTTTGTTATAAAGCAGAAGCTAACACACCATTGTAAAGCAATTATACTCTAATAAAGATGTTAAAAAGAAAAAAGAAAGGCTCTTAGTTAAAAATAACAGAAATACATTCTGGTTACATCCAGTTTGTTTTATGTGTTATTACTGGCTTTTAAGCTGATGATCCAAATAAGGATGTTTGAGAACTATAACAAATCTCTACATCAGGTGTAAATAATTTTTAAAAAGTGAAATCCAGTCATAATGATCAAAACAGGCCAGACAGTGTCAAAAGTGTTGTAGCTTATCTTGACAAATTTTGATAAGAAGGAAAAAAGAACGAGAAAGGGGTTTCTAAAAGATATAACTACTAGCTTGATCTGTCTGGTTTGAGATTTGTCAAAATATTCCCAGAAGTGCTCTTATAGCAACCACATCCTTATAAGCAGCACCAGACTCTGTTCTAACAAGATTTTCAGGTATGGGCAATAGAAATTGAGATATATCTAGTTTAAGTTATTTCAAAACTCCTTGTCATTTTAATTTAGAATGTTAAATTATTGTTATTAAAGGCTTTATTTTGTCATGATCTTTCACAATGGGCAAAAAGAATGGCTGATCTTTAATCTGGAGATGTATTTATAATAGAAATATATGTGCGTATTATATACATATATATATATATATATATATGTGTATACATATATTTACCAGCAAAAACATCATTGAGGACACATATAAAATCATGCCTTGAACTATTTACCTTAAAAATGGCATGAAAAAAGTCTAGTTCACAGATCACAACTGATCCAAACTAGTAATAAGCCAAACAATGTGCAGATGTTATAAAATAACATTGCCTTTTAAAATCTTTGAATTTAATGTATGCCTTGGTTTCTCAGCTCACTGCTTGTGCTTTGTTCACCTCATCTGGATGCTTTCAGTTTAATTGTTAGAAAACTTCTGAGAATTAATCCCCATACCACATTTGCCTATTGCTGTTTCAGGTGTTGTGCACTTGTTTTATCTATAGTTCTTTCATCACTGTAAAAAAAAATAATTCTTTTTTGTCAAAGGAGTATCTCAATTGTACAATATACTTTTCCACTCATGGAATATGTTAGATTAAAATGAAGTTAGAGAACACTTCCCAGCTAATTCTGTAAGGCCAGTTTCCCAATTCATCCTATGAAGTGGTAATTCCCTGATACTAAAACTAGACAAAGACATCACAAGAAAGGAAAAAACTATAGAACAATATCAATTATGAACATAAGTGCAAAAAATGTTCATCAAAATACAAGCAATTGAAATTCAGCAACACATAAAAATAATTATACATCATGACCAAGAAGAATTTATCCAAGGAACAAAAGTTTAGTTCAACATAAAAAAAGAGTGAAAATATCTCTTTTTGCAATGACATGATGTGACATGTAGAAAACCCCAAAAACTCCACAAAAAGCCTATCAGAACTAATAAAAAAATTCATTAAAGTTGCAGGATTCAAAATCAACATACAAAAATCAGTTGTGTTTCAATACACTAATAAAGAACAATCAGAAAGAGAAATTAAGAAAACATTCCCAAGTACAACTGCATCAAAAAGAATAAAATACTTAGGAATAAATTTAACCAAGGAGGTGAAAGACTTGAACACTGAAACTACAAAATATTGAAGAAAGAAATTAAAGACACAAATAAATAGAAAAACATCTCATGTTCAGTAATCAGAAGACTTTTATTGTTAAAATGTTCATACTACCCAAAGTGATCTAGAAATTCAGTGCAATTCCTATCAAAACCCTAATAGTATTTTTATAGAAATAGGAAAAAAAAACAATTCTAAAATTCATATAGAAACAAAAATGACCCCAAATAGCAAAAGCAATATTAAGAAAGAAGAACAAAGATGGAGGCATCATAGTCCTGCTTTAAAATTAACCCTAACCCCAACCCTAACACTAACCCCATCCCAAAGCTGTAGAAATCAATAGTATGGTACTAGCATAAAAATAGACATATAGACCAATGGAACACAGAAATAAACCCATGCATATATGGTAAACTGACTTTGATAAAGGTGCCAGGAATACACAATGGGCAATGAATAGTCTCTTCAACAAAATTGGTGCTGGGAAAACTGGATATCCACATGAAAAATAATAAAATTAAACCCTTATCTTACACCATACAGAAAAATCAACTCAAAATGGATTAAAGACCCGAGACTGTAAAACTCCTAAATGAAAACATAGAGGGAAACCTTCATGACATTGGTCTAGGCACTAATTACTTGGATATGCCACCAAAAGCACAAGCAACAAAAGCAAAAAGATAAGTAGTTATGCATCAAACTAAAAAGCTTCTGTACAGCAAAGGAAAAATCAAAATAGTAAAAAGACAACCTACAGAACTGAAGAAAATATTTGCGAACTATATATGTGTTAAGGTGTTAATATACAGAATATAGAAGGAACTCCTACAACTCCATTAAAAAAAGAGAGAGAAACAAATAACCTGATTTTAAAAAGTACTTAGACATTTACCCAAAGGAGACATACAAATGGCCAAGAAATATATGAAAATATTGTCAACATCACTAATCATCAGGGAAATTCAAATCAAAACCAAAATGAGATATAAATTACACCTGTTAAGACAGTTATTTTAAAAAGATAACAAATGTTTGTGAGGATATGGAGAAATTGAAACACTTGTATTCTGTTGAGTGGGAATGTAAAATGCTGCAGTCACAATGGAAAATAGTATGGAGGGTCCCCAAAATTAAAAAAAATAACTACTATGTGATGGATTCTGGGTATATATCCAAAAGAATTGAAATCAGGAACTTGAAGAAATATCTGCACTCCCAAATTCATTGCAGCATTATTTACAATAGCCAAGATATTGAAACAACATAAATTCCCATCAACAGATGAATGTATAAAGAAAATATGGTATATATACATAATGGACAATTATTCAGTCACAAATAAGAAAATCCTGCCATATGCAACAATATGGATGAAACTGGAGGACATCATGCTAAGTGAAATAAGTCAATCACAGAAAGACAAGTAGTATATGATTTCACAATCTGAGGTATCTAAAACAGTTAAGCTTATAGAAACAGAGAGGAGAATGGTGGTTTGTCAGGAGCTAGAGGGAGGGGAGTGGGAAGTTGCTGTTCAATGGGCACAAAGTTTCAGTTACGTAAGATGAATAAATTTCAAAGATATGCTGTACAACTTTGTGCCTACAATAAAAATAATGTGTTGTGCACTTAAAGTTTTGTTAAGTGGATAGATCTCAAGTTAAATGTTCTTACCACAATAAAACAATAATAATAATTATTATTATTATAAATAAAATTTCCTTTAAAAATTAAAAAAATCAATTAAAGCATTTTATTAGTAGAATAAAGGACAAAAACCACATGATCATCTCAATTGAAGCAGAGAAATAATATGACAATATCTAACATATTTTCATGGTAAAGCATTCAATGAACTAGACCTAGAAAGAAACTTCCTCAATCTGATAAAAGGCATATGAAAAACCCATTGATAACATTATACTTAATGATGAAAGACTGAACACCTTCCCCCTAAGATTGGAAAAAAAGACAAGGATTTCCACTCTCACCACTTCTATTCCACATTGCACTGGACGTTGTACCCAGGGGAATTAGGTCAGAAAAAGAAAAGGCATACAGATTGGAAAAGAAGAAATAAAACGATCTCATTTTCAGATGTCATGATTTTATATGTAGAAAACCTTAAAGAATCTACAGAAAACCCATAGAGCTAATAGCCAAGTTCAACAAGGTTGACGAATACAAATTAAATATAGAAAAGTAAAATGTATTTCTATACACTAGCAGTGAACAATTCAAAATTGAAATTAAGACAACAATTTCATTTACAATTGAATGTAAAACATTCAAAATAAAATATGAATAAACTTAGCAAAACAGGTGCAAAACTATGCTCTGAAAGCTACAAAACATTATTGAAGAAATTAAAGAGAACCTATAATAAATGGAAACACATCCCATGTTCATGGATCAAAATATTAATATTGTTATGATGGCAATGCACCCCAAATTGATCTACAGATTCAGCATACTCCCTATAGAAATTCCTGTTGGCATTTTATTAGAAATTGATTATGAAGTTCTTATGAAAATATAAGGAACCCATGATTTCCAAAATAATCTTGAAAAAATAAAAAAAAATTGGAGTACTCATATTCCCAAATTTCAAAACTTACTATGAGGTTACAGTAATCAAGACATTGTAATACTGGCATAATGATAGACATATTGATCATGGAATAGAATTGAGAGTCCAGAAATAAACCCTTAACTTTTATGGTCAAGTGATTTTTGACAAGGGTGTTAACTCAATGGAGGAAATAATAGTGTTTTCAATAAATTGTGCTGGGACTATTGGATACCCAACTGCAAAAGAATAAAAGTAGTTCCCTGCCTAATACCAAACACAAAACTTAACAGAGATCATAGGTTTAAGTGTGAGAGCTAAAATAACACTCTTAGATCAAAGAATTAGTAGTATATCTTTAAGGAGTATGGTTTAATCTTCAAAGATCGAAGGACAGGAGTATACCTTTAGAAAGTTGGTTTTAGCAAAGGATTCTTAGATATGACAACAAAAGCATACGTGGCAAAAGAAAAAATAGATAAATTGAACTTTATTACAATTAAAAACTTTGTTATGGACAATACTACGAAAAAAGTGAAAACACACCACAGAATGAGATAAAGTGTTTAAAAATCATGTATCTGACAAGGTTCTTGTATCCAGAATATATAAAGAACTCTTAAAAAACTTGGAAACATCAAAGACAAACATTTCAATTTGAAAATACAAAAAAAAAAACAAAAACGAACTTAACTAGATATTTCTCCAAAGAAGATAAGCAAATGGACAATAAGCACATGAAAAGATACACAAAATCATTATTCATCAGGGAATGCATGTCAAGACCACATGATAACACTTCATACCCACTAGAATGGCTATAATCAAAAAAGCAGATAATAATAAATGTTGAAGAGGATGGGGGGGAATTGAAACACTCACACATTGCTATTGGGAACATAAAATTCTGTAGCCACTTTGGAAAACAGTGTTGTAGTTCCTCAAGAGGTCAAATATAGAGTTACCATATATATGACCCAGCAATTCAACTCCTAGGTGTACACAGAAAACAAATGGAAACATAAGTGAACACAATAACTGCACACGAATGTTCATAGCAGCATTATCTATAATAGCCAAAAGAGGGAAACACCCTGAATGTCCATCAACTAATGAATGGTTAAACAAAATGTAGTATATCCATACAATAGAATAATATTCAGACATAAGAAGGATGAACCTTGAAATCATTATTCTTAGTGAAAGAAGACAGCTACAAAAGGCCACATATTATATGATTTCATTTATATGAAAAATCCAGATTAGGCAAACCCATAGAGATAGAAATCAGGTTAGTGATTTTCAGGGCCTGGGTAAAGGGGAATGTGCAGTGACTACTAATGGGTACAAGATTTTTTTTGGTTTATGAAAATGTTCTGGGGTTCAATAGTAGTGATTTTTGTACAACCATGAGAATATAACGAAAAACACCGAATTGTACATGTTACATGGTTGAGTTTTATTATATATGTGGTACACCTCAATTTTTAAAAAATGAAGGAGAGATAAAGAGACATCTGCCTCCAAAAGATGGAGAAGATATACTCTTCCTTATTCCTCCCTCTAAGTACAGCTAAGAACCCTGGGCATTATATACAAAACAAATATAAGAAGACTCTGAATGTGTAGAGAAAAGGTAGACCAGTTAGGGACATTGGAACCTGAGGAATAACACAGTAGTGAATAGCCTGGGATTTCTCTTTGCCTCTCATATCCCTGACTGACTATTGGAAAAGCCAGCAATCCAGAAACACCAATAGGCACAGACAAATAAATCCCCCAGAAAAGTGTGTTCTGTCTAGCCAAAGGACCAGGAATGGGTAGCTGAGCAATACTAACACTTTTAAACAATAACTGCTCTACCTCAGACAAACACCCCAGAAAAATATGCAGCCCTACCTCCACCCCACCAGCAAAGACCAAATGGGAAACCTAAAATTCACTCTTCCCAGCCTATAATGAGCTGTGCCAATGCCTTTCAAACCCTACCACCACTGGTGAGGGTGGTGTCAGAAAAGAAGGCTTAATGGAGATTCAGAACTTTAGCAGTGTTTAGCAGCAATGAGGCCACCCCCTCACACACAGTATCAGTAGAGACTACATGGAGAGCCTAGACTTCCACCTTCTACCCAGTACCCTTTACCATCTTGGGTGGTATCAGAGGAGATATACTGGAAAGTCAAGACTTTTGCCACTGCTCAGTTGGAATGAGGCCATGTGCAATGTAAGGCAAGGCCACAAGGGAGAGTAGTAACTCCTTCCAGACAGGGTGGTATCAACAGAATGAGGAGCCTGAATTACTACCCCCACCCAGCACTACTGTAGCACCAGCTCACCCCAGGATTTCAATGGAGGCAGAGTGGAGAATCTGGACTCCCATACACACCTGACAGAAATGAGGCAGTGTTGCCTCCCTTGCCCCACCAGAGCCGTGTCAGGAGGCGCCTGAGAAAATGCAAGATTTAAATAAGATCCAGAGTTTCATAATACCTAAAATGTCCATGTTTCAATAAAACAATCACTTGTGAAACCAAGAACCTGGAATATATCAACTTGAATGACTAAAGACAATGAACCCTAAGATTTCACAGATGATTTTAAAGCTGTCATTATAAAAATACTTCGATGAACAATTACAAAGATGTGTGAAACAAATGAAAGAATAGAAAATATCAGCAAAGAAATGGAAAGTTACAGCAAAAAAATAATAATAATAAAAATGTTCAAAAAGAAGCAAATGGACATTTTAGAACTGAAAACTAAAATAACCAAAATTTTAAAACTCAATGGACAGGCTCAATACATAGAGTGAAGAGGGCAGATGAAAGAATCAGTGAACTTAAAAATAGAAAAATAGAAATTTCTTAATCTGAACAAAAGGGAGAAAACACACTTTGGAAAAAAAAAATAAGAGAGAAAAAGAGCTACAGAGGTATGTGGAACTATGACACAAGATCCAACATTTGTGTCATTGGAGTCCTAGAAGGAGAGGAGAAAGAGGGCAAGGCTAAAAATCTACTCAAAGAAATAAAGTCCCCAAACCTCCTAAATTTGTCAAAAGACATGCACTTACAGACTCAAGAAGCTGAACAAATTCCAAACAGGATATATCCAAAGAAATCTTCACCAAGACACATCATAGTCAAACTTCTAAAACCAAAGACAAAGAAAAAATCTTGAAAGTAGTCAGTCATTACCTATCAGAGGAAAAGCAGTTCAAACAGCAGTGGATTTCTCATCAGAAACCATGGCGGCCAGAAGGAAATGGGACAACATTTTTCAAGTGCTGAAAAAATAATCATCAACCCAGAATTATGTATCTGGTGAAAATATCCTTCAGGAATGAAGGGGAAATGGAGAAACTCTCAGATGAAGGAAAACTAAGAGAATTTGTTGCCAGCCAACTTACTTTAAAAGAATGGCTAAAGAAAATTGTCTAAACAAAAAGGAAATAAGAGAAGGAAAATTTGAACATCAAGAAGAAATAAAGAACAACAGAAAGAGAAAATTATGAGTAAATACTTACGAAATACTTTGAACTGAATGAAAATAAAAATACAACATATCAAAATTAGTAAAACTTAGTTAAACCAGTACTGAGAAGAAATTTTATAATATTAAATACTCATATTAGAAAAGAGAAAAGGGGTAAAACAAATTATCTAAGCTCCCACTTTAAGAAACTAGAAAAAAGAAGAGCAAAATAAACAAACCAAGCAGAAAAGGGCACTAATAAAGGTAAGAGTAGAAATAAATGAAATTGTAAGCAAAGGAACAATAAAGAAAATCAAAGAAGCAAAAGCTGACAGTTTGAAAAGATCAATAAAATTTGAAAACCTCTAGCTGGAATGACAATTACAAAAGAGAAGGCACAAATTACCATTATCAGTATTCCACAGATATCAAAAGGATAACAAGGAGTACTACAAACAATACTATGCACATAAATTCAATAAGTTAGATTAAATAGATCAACTCTTTAAAAACACAGACTACCAAAACTTGCTTAATAGGAAAAATAGTCTGAATATTCCTATGACTGTTAAGGAAATTGAATCCAGAATTTTTAAATATCCCCAAAATGAAACTTTTGCACCCAAATGGTTTCACTGAATAATTCTAACCAAGCATTTTAAAAAGAATTGATACCAATTCTACATAATTTCTTCCAAGAAAGAGAAGAAACCCTTCCCAATTCATTTTATGAGACAAGTGTTACTATGACACTAAATACCAAGCCATTGTCAAAAACAGACTGCAGGCCAATCCCTCCTGAATATAGATGCAAAATTGCAAACAAAATATTAGCTAACCAAATCCCACAATGTATAAAAAGAATTACACACGGTAACCAAGTATGATTTATTCCAGGTATGTGAGGCTGGTTTAACATTGAAAAATCAATCAATGTATTTCACCATATCAACAGGCTAAAAAATTTTTTAAATCATACTATCCTATAAACATAGGCTGAAAATTCATTTGACAAAATACAACACTCATTCATGATACAAACTTTCAGCCAATTAACAGCAGAGCTAAATTACCTCAACTAGATAAAGAGTATCTACAAAGAAATGTACAGATAATATCATACATAATGTTGAAAAACTGAACGTTTTCCCGCTAAAATCAGAAAGAAGTGAAGGATGTCCACATTCATCACTGTTTTTCAATGTAGTACTAAAAGTCCCAGCCATGACAATAAGGCAAGAAAAAGAAATAAAATTCCCATAAATTAAAAAGGCAGAAATAAATTGTTTTTATTTACAGATGGCATGGTCTGAATGCATATGTAGGAAATCCCAAGGATTAAAACCAACCAAAAAACTTGTAGAGCTAATAAGTGAGGTTAAGTAAGATGGCAGGATCCAAGACCAACGTATAAAAATCAACAGTATTTCTATATACTAAGAAAGCTGTAGTGTGAAAACTGAATTTGAGAATACAAACACATTTATAGTTATTCAAACCATTTATAATTATACAAACAATGAAATACTTAGGTATGAATTTAACAAATCTTGTACAGAACTTGTATGCCAAAAGCTAACTTTGCTGATGAAAGGCAGAAAACCTAAATAAATGGAAAGACATACTGTACTCATGTATTGAAAGACTCAAAATAGTAAAGATGTCATTTTTCCCAAATTAATCTATAGTTTTAATGTAATTAATATCAAAACCCTAGCAAGGTTTTTTATAGACATATACTATCTTTTATAAAATATATGGAAAAGTCACAGTCTCTAGAATAGCCATGAAAATCTTGGAAAAAAAGAATAAAGTAGAAGGAGTAATTCTATCAGATATTAAAACTTACTATGGGGCTTCAATAATCAAGACTGTGGTACTGGTAGAAGGATAGATACATAGATAGGTAAAACTGAATAAAGAAATAGTCCTGAATAAGTACAGATTACTGATTTTTGATAAATCACCACAGCAATTCAATGAAGGAAGAATAGCCTTTTCAACAAATGGTGCTGGAGCAGAAAAACAACAAGAACCTTGAGTTGAGATAATGATCATAAACGTAAAAAGTAAAACCATAAAACACAGAGAAGAAAACACAGGAGAAAATCTTCAGGACCTAAGACTAGGTAAAGAGATTTTAGACTTGACAGGAAAAGCACCATAACAGAAAAAAATTACAAACTGGACTTCATCAAAATTAAAAACTTTTGCTCTGCATATGACCCTTTTAACAGGTTATAAAAATAAGCTACAGAGTGGGGAAAATATTTGCAAACTACATATTTGATAAAGGACTTGTATGTAGAATATGTAAAGAATTCTCATAATTCAACAAAATAAAAACAAACCAATTGGAAAATGGGGAAAATACATGAAGAGAGACATTTCATCAAATGTGATATACAACCAAGAGGTTCAATATCACTAGCCCTTAGAGAAATGAAAATTAAAACTGCAATGAGATATCGCTACATGCACCTATGTGAAGAGCTAATTTTTTTTCTTTTTTTAAAAAAAAGGACCACACAAAATGCTAGTAAAGATGTGGAGAACCTGGACCACTCATGTATTGCTGGTGGGGATATAAAAATGATCCAGCCACTCTGGGAGAGAGTTTGGCAGATTGTTATAAAACTACACATACACTTACCACATGACCCAGCACTTGAGCATTTCTCCCAGAGAAATGAAAAGTTATATCTACATAAAAACCTGTACATAAGTGTTCCTAGAAGTTTCATTAATAATAGACAAAAACTGGACACAATGAGATGTCATACAATGGATAAATGATTACACAAACTCTGGTACATGCATACCATAGAATACTACTCAGTAATAAAAAAGGAAAACTATTGACACATGCAACAATCTGAATGAATATCAAGGGAATTTTGCTAAGTGAAAAAATGTCAATCTTAAAAAGTCATATACTGCAAGATTCCAATTTTAGAACATTCTTAGGATGATGGAATTATAAAGATGGAAAACGGTGGTTTTCAGGGGTTAGGGATCATGGAGTGCAGAGGGAGACAATAAAGGAATAGCAGGAGAGACATCCCTGTGGTGATAGAACAGTCCTATATCTTGATTGCGCTGGTGGTTATACAAATCTAGACATGTGATAAAATTCCATAGAAGGATACATGCAGACATACACACCAATGAATTCATGTAAAACTGGTGAAATTTGAGTAAAGTCTGTGGACATAACAATGTAAAACTTCTGATTTTCATATCGGGGTAAAATTATATAAGATTTTGCCATTGGGGGAAACTGGTTGAAGGGTTTACACAAGATCTTTATGTATTCTTTTTGCAACTTAATTTGAGTCCACAACTGTTTCTAAATAAAATTTTTAAAAATGAAGGTAATTCAAAGAAAATTTCCGGTAAGATATGTTTCTTCTTTCTCTCATTTCTATTTGGAATCACTGAATGGCATAAAATGCACAAAATCATTTCTTTCACCTTCCTTTATGTATTTTAATGTCATCATAAAGTTTATTTGTAATGATGTTTATATTTTAGTCGGTCCAATACTTTACTCTCTCTTATTCAAAAAATATAATATTCATCAGATATATTTTCCATTTTAACCAGGGTCATAATCATTTCCAAACACCTTCCAAAAATGATTTAGTGTAGTACCTGAGATTGTCTCAGGAATAGATTAAGAGGGAGAAGCATCTGATTGAATAGAAAGTATTTACATTATTATACTGTCAATATATAGCCCAAGCCCTCCTCTAAACTGAAATTAGCCTATTTGTATAAAAATAAATATGATAGTACCTTTATTTTAGATGAGATATACTTTAGAGTCTTATGATCAAAGAATGTTAAAACTATTAGCTTTTCATCTGTAGCCTGTGGACTGATTTAAAATGTAATGTTTCAGTGGACTCAAGTCATGTAATGTTTCAGTAGCTAGATGATAAATTTACTGTTCCAATGTTTATACAGCATTCCAAAGTTGACCGTCAATACTTCTCATACATATAAAGTTTTCAATAGATACATTCAATACAAAATGCAAAATATCAAAAAGCCCCTATTTCTGACAGCAGTTTGGGAGACCAGTGGCTGCCAAGGGAACCATGTGGACCTTTGCTTCCACATGGGTGAAGTAAGGTGGATAGTCCCAAAGTCTCTACTCTAAAGAATCCCAGAACTGATTGCTGAAAACTATCTAACACAATGTCATAACATGTGATTGATTTGGTCAATTTGTTTGACTAAGTCTGTGGAAAAATAAAATCAAAGGCTTTATTTGATTGACGAGTTAGTTTAGTCAAAATACTTGAGTCAAAACTAAAATAGCAATTTTGGTAAGTCATGTTGGACACAGTCTAAATGGAACTCACTGCATGAAAGCCCAGATCATATAGACTTTGAAATGTCTGCATATGAAAATTTAAGGCAAAATACAAATTATCATTTGAGATATGTATCACACTAGCTGTCACCCAATTTTACAATATAGAGTAAGAGGCGGGCTACATGAAGCATACTCTAATCATTTTCTGAACATTTCCACATAACAGCAAAGCTGGCATTTTATAATTTCCAGAGCTATAAATCATTTTTAAAATCACGATATTACTCAAAACAGATGTGAAAACATATGTTTGCCACAGTTGTATAAACTGCCTACTTGTCAAACTTAATAAATGTTGAGACTTCTACTTTAACTGCATTCCCTTTTAAGAACTAAAATCTATTTGAGGAAAATATATTTTATCTTAAGTACAAATGTAACTGGTGGAACTTAACATAGAAAATCTCATTTAAAATAAAGTTTTCCATTATAACCAGAGAAGTACAGTTTAATATGCCACTCCGGTCTATTAATGTCCTCATCAGGATGTGTGACCAACCCATTTGAAATGAGTATAACTGTGCCATTCCACAGTAAGAGATTCAGAAATGCCAGTGCATACCACTGTGTATTTTATGAAAATCGGCTACTGTACATCTGTACTAGCACTCCAGCTGATTTTTAATAAGACACAGCAGTGTGTACTTGAACACTGCAGCAAACAGGCCAGTCCTAAATGCCATTTTGACTTATGAGGTTTGCAGTTCTGACAGAATCATATGTATCATGTACAGCTTGAGATTTTCCTAGAAAATATGCTTTACTTCCAAGCTGTCCTTCAAATAGTCATGACTTGCTAGGAAAGAAGTTTCAGGAACAAATTGTTTTTGAGTTATGAATGAAATTTCATCTTTAACTATAATTCCATTACCTGTGTAAGAGTTTGGGTAGTTTAATATACTGAACCTGACTTCCATTCTGACAACTTTTCTGAAATCAAGCATTTACATCTTGGGGCCCCAGAGGGTACAGTCTTTCAGTATTTGGATAAGAAAATACAAAACATGTGGCAAGGAAACCAACAATGGATCAATGAAATTAAAATTATACATTATTCCAAATTCTAACTAAAATGCTCATCTAGGTAATTAGAAAGCAAGTTCAGTCTAGAGAAGAAATAAAAAATTTCTCCATTAACTATTCAGCTCATGGAGTGTTTTTTTCTGTATATTATGAGCATCTTTATTAAAGATGGAAAAATGCAGCCTATAGTGAAGTACAATCAGACCATCTGATGATCTGATAAATTACATGTTAGCTTATGTTCTTTAGCTTAGAGTTACTAACTCATGGTGACAGTCATAACGCATAGCCTATAACATATGCTGATATATTTTCCTTTACTCTTACCTTTACAGACTTTTAAACAAAGTTTTACTCAGTTTTCATATCAGAAAGCCTGTCTTTGAAATTCTTACTTTCCCTACCTTCTTTAAACGGATATCCTAAGAAAAAATTGGATACTGTGCAGAAATGACACGTTTGTCAGTTGATTACAAGCCAGATTGATGTCATATCTATCAATATTATAGGTAAATACCTGATTGGAGCTGCTTGCTAAACTTTCCTCTGAAATGTCCAAATTAGCATATACTTTTAAAATCACTTTTGAGTGTTGAGGGGAACATCTCTCCTCTATGACAGCAACTCAAGTTTTTCAAACATAACCATCAAATGGTGATTCATTTAAATATAGTCAACAAAGTGCATACATAATAAAAAGAGAATCAGATGTCTTGGATCAGGCATAATAAAAGGACTTAGGGTAAAGTTTCCAACCATAGGCACAGAGAAACTTTGGGCTAATATGTTATTTATAACATCAAATAAACAAGCTTCAGGTAAATATTATTTTTTTACTACTAAAAGAATTTATCCAAAGCCAGTATGGATCTATTCTGACTTAGGGAAATGTGGATGCAATATACAGCAATGGGATGTTAATTGAGTTAGTATCTGATCTTTATATGTACATCAAATAAGCAAAAGTCATTTTACCTTTATTTTCCCTTTGGAATTTTTTGATGGTTGGTCCATTATCCTGATCAACAATAAGTTCCTCTCTATTGTTGGGCATCATAACTATAAATAAGAGATATAACTGAGTAATTTTCTTGCAAAACACCCAAAAGAAAAGCAGAAAACCATTACATAAATAGCTATTTTACTCCAATAACAACATGAATTTTATACACTTCTACTTCTGAACAACTGAAAAGATTTTTGTTGGTCTGATAATCATACAATTTAAAAATCAATAAGCTGCTTAATCATATGAATTTTAAAGTATAATTAATGCATAGTATATATATAATTTCCAATGTATTTTCTTTAAATCATTTAAAATATTTCCTTTTTTGAAATTCATGTGCAAATTAGCTATTTACCTCCATAATTAATAATATATTTCCCAAAATGCTTCAGAGAGAATTTTGCACTTAATCTCATGAGTTTAAAATAATTATGAATTTAGTTTACTTTGTAGAGTTTTTGCAAATATATAGCAAAATTAATAGATAAAATATAATTTTCTGGTAATTGTAAGTGCTTCTTCACAAGACATTTATATTGAAAGAGGAAAATCATGTCAATTTCAGTTTATCATTTAATTCTCTTTAGTTATATTTTATTAAAATGTTATATAGCACTATCAATAAAGTATGGTCACTTTAAACCAAAAATCATCAAACCTTTTAATTCACTTATAGACAATCTCACTATCACGCTTGGACAATTGTGGAATGTGCATAGAGAGTATAATTACTGCCAGTGGAATAAGAAATGTTTTATGTTGTCAAGATTTTTTTTAGAATATTATATTGCTTTGGATATAGTTTATTTCTAAGTATGACATCTCTTATGATATGTCTATTACAGAGTACACATATTTCCCTGTGTGCTCTGCTTTTAGCCAGCACTCAATAAATAATTCTCTCTCTCTTTTTCCTCTCTACTGCCCTCCCTCATCAGTACAAAGATTATCCTAATAGAAGAATGTATGTTTCTTGATTCCTTTATGGTCATCTGGCTACCCCCACAGGTCTTGCTCAGACTCCCTTGAATCTGTTGCACACAATATTGTAACTAGTAGGTTAGTCTGTATCCACAGAACAGAGTAAAGCTAGAAAACCTCTGTCACCTCTTCCAGGAATTAAATTTACTCCCTTATGGCCATTAGCTACAAGTTCTAATTCAGTGGTTAACTCTGGCTGCACATTAGAATGTCCTGAGAAGATACTGAAAAGCAAAACAAAACACTCCTTCTAGGCTCTATTCCAGACCAGGTAAATGAGACCCTGAGCGTGTGGCCTGGGCATCCAGATTTGTAAATGCTCCATAGGTGATTATAATGGGGAGCCAGATTTGAGACCCACTGGGCTCACTATGAAGCTAAATCGTTATAAAGAATATATAATATCGACAAGCTAAGTGAGACTTGGATGAATTTCCACAAGAGAGAAATCATCTTTGTCCTTCCCCACCACAAATCCAGAACCTAACACCTTCCCTAATCCCTCAAATTCCTTTCCTCCCCCATAAAAACATTATTTTGGAGAGTCTTGAAGCAATCACTCTTATGAAGTGTAAAAATTTAGAGTTTACATTAAAAATGTCCCTATAGTAAGACTAAAAGAAGATAAGATATTATTTTCCCTAAAGGAAATGGATACTTAGGAAATTGGATTGTGTAGGTACAGAAGATTAATGAAGATTTTACCTAGTTCACTTGGTTCATACTTATTATATACCAAATGAGAATTTGTTATAGCTGAATGCACTGAGTAATGTCTGTATACCTGAGTAGGATCAAACAGCAGGAGATGATAAGCAATCAAGGCAAAGCCACACAGAGAAAAATAGTGCTTATCCCTCACATTTCCTTAGCGCTTTAAATTTCTGAAGTGTTTTTTCCACATATTATTTCATTTGACCTCATAAAACTCCAGTGCAATAGGCAGAGCAGTAATTATATCCATATGTTAGGTAAAGATACTCATTGTGGTTAAGTGACATACCCAAGATCTCATAGCTAGTTAGTGCCAGACTGTGTCTAGATTCAAGTCTCCAATATGCCAGATCACTGACAATAACATTATAATATTTCTGGAATAGTGTCTGTGGTGTAAGACTTCTGAAACAATAAAAAAGAAACGTAGGAAAAATCATGTTAAAATTTGTTATCTAAATTGCTGAGATTATTGCAAATCATATATTGATTCACTTTTTAATCACTCTTACATGATCAACTGTCCAAAGGATATTTTATCTTCCATTATTCAAAGTGTGCTGTGAATATAGCAAGTGATTTGTATCACACTAGCTGCCAAATACCAGCATATTGAATTAACATATACTCTACAAAAATCCCATCAAATTGTTCCCATGAGATCCAGTGATACAGTAAATGAAGCCCCTTCCAGAGAACAAATTTAATACCTTTTTTGTTGTTCATATTGCTTCAGTAATAAAAAATCACCACTTTTCAAAAAGTATCAATTCCCCCAGGTTTTTCTCCCCTCTCTATTGCCTAATGAAGAATTTCCTGAAAGATTATCTTTCAGTTCCTTGCTTCAGGTGAGATACTCACCCATTCTCTCCGAATGGTGATCCATCTGAGAGGGAGAGCTGGACACGCTGCTGCTGGGGTGGGAGGAGGTCTGGCTCCCAGGGCGATGACTCTCTTCCAGGGAAGGAGCAGGAGAAGGACTCTCTGGGATCCGTTCCTTACACAAAAGGAAACACAAAAGGAAATGTGATCTTGCACCAAGTTTTTCACATTGGTGGAGTCCATAACATTTGAAATGTTGACCTCTCATCCTGAAAGTGCATACATCCATAATACTTGGTCTTAAACATATCTTCAGACAAAACCATATTTTTTGTTCTTGGGAAATTAATGGGATATTGTGAGGGTTAAATAAGAGAAAGAGTGAAAAGGCTCAGTGCTACGCCAGATACATGGTAGAGCTCAAGAAAGGTTAGTTTCCATTTCCTTTCCTAGGAAATTCATCAAGGATTACGAAGTGAAGTGACTATTGTTAGTGAAAATTTGTTATTGTAAGCTTCTACATTGATATAATGTTCAGGCCATAACCTGGAGGGTGAGCTTACTGTCTGAGTAAGAAGATCCCCCAAAGGTAAACACCTGGAACCCTGGAATAAAACTTACAAATAGTGGCACCTGGTACATGTTGTGTCTTTCTGCACTGACAAAAATTATGGCAATAATATACTTGTGATCTATCAGACCTTAGGAATTCATGTTGAATTTTGCAAACAAAATAGTTTGATAGTCACAGGACACAATGATGGGTTTTTAAAACTAACACTAAGACCTATCAACATCAGTTCATTAGTATTGTTTAGATTTTTATAGTTTTAAATTATGAATTTGAATAAAAATAAAATATTTCTTTTACATATCTCAACATTAATGGTTATGGTTCTCAGGACTTTTGTGATAATGAATATTGCTAAAAACTCTGAAGTTATTCACTGTGCTTATGCATCACAAACTGATGAATAAATCTGAAAATCATTTAGTTAATTTGATCAATTAAAAAAACACATTGTAATGTTTATCCATATATGCAATAAATGTGACTCAGTGATAGACATGCTGGGACAGAGAATGTTTATTCTATAAAATATTTAATTCATCCGTAATAAATTTCTTAAATTAAATGTTCTGTCTAATTATGTGTGATTACAACCTCAGTATTCTAATCATCATAACATTAAAAATTAGTTTGTCAAATATGTTCTTATACATTTTCACAATGATTTTGCACAAGAGGTCCAAAACTGATAAACTCCTTAAAGAAAAACTGTTTAATGCAAAATTAATATTATGAGAGTTAAAGGTTATTATTTCATTAGTGGAAATTAGCATTTTGCAATGTCTATCATTGTGGCAGACAGAATAGTGCCCCCCTGCCCCGCCAAAGATGTTTAGTCCATATCCTAAGAGCTAGAGCCTGTGAATATGTTATCTTACATGGCAAAATGGACTTTTCAGATGTGACTGAGAACCCTGAGATAGAGCTATTACACTGGATTATCTTGGGGGCAGAAAGGAAAGTCAGAGGAAGATATGATTATGGAAGAATGGTCAGAGAGATAAGTTGGAAAAGGCAAGGAAACCGATTCTTTATTGGGAGCTTACAGAAAGAAATGCACTCTTGCCAGCAGCTTGATTTTAGCTCAATGATAGCCATGTCAGACATCTGACCTACAGAACTGTAATATAATAAATTTGCATTGTTTTAAGCTACTTAATTTGTCATAATTTGTTACAGAAGCAATAAAGAACTAATATAGTCATCAATGTAGTATGTTCATTTTTAAATGGTGTTTTATATATTATTATTTAGCATTTAGTTAACATTTGATAATTTTAATGAAATGAATAGCTGACTTTGAGTATATTAGCTGCAATATGATATAGTTATTAAATACCAATAATTGTAAATATATACTACACCTTAAAGGCTCTATAACTTTTGTCATGCTTCAAAAACAATGTTTTAAGACAGAGAAATATATATTTCATTTATATTTAGTATACAGTTAAGTATACAGTTGCAATACTATGTACACAGGGCAAGATCAAAAGACACTATAAGCAAAGCAGAAGAAGAGAATCATTTTTTTTTCCAAATAATTATATTTGTATTTTGGAGGGATGGTATGGAGATGGGCAGCAAATTATATATAGACTTTATACCACATCATTTTACTTTTTGAAAAGACTAGTAGTTCATCAGCTGTGAAATTCAACCTAAAGTATAGTGATTAAAAATATAATCCCTAAATAGCATGTGAACATACACACACACACCCCAACGAAAGGAATTTCATATATGAAGTCAAAATTATTTTTTGCTTTTCACTGTTGTGTAGTCTCAATGATTCTATGCTAAAATGTGTCCAGTCTTTGAATTCTAACATTGGATATTTGCTGAAAAATATGTAATTTAATAACTATGTTTATCTCTAATGGACCTGTAAGTGAATGGATAGGGACAAAGTACAGCAGTTACTGAGCAAAAATAGAACTGAACAAACAAAATCACTGTGTAGTGGCAAACAGGAATAATACACAGCAATATATGCTGTCATAATAAAAATGGAAAATTTGGGGGTGATTCATAAAGCTGATGGTTTGGAAAAGCAAGAGAATTCAAGTGACAGTGATACTTGAACTTGCTCACCCTGCTTAAAAAATGAAAGCTCATGCTGAATTTTTAAAAAATTGGAAGAACATCTACACAAATAGAAAATACTATAAATAATGAGAAAAAATACAATGCTCTAAAGAGGAATCCTCCAAAATGTTTAAAATTTTCATATGAACAAATAATATGAACTCAAATAATATACTTTTAAACTCTTTCTTTGACATTTTGAACAGTACATTAGGTGGAAAAATAAATTAACTTTTAAAACATGACTTAGAGCTACTTAGAGCTAACATTTTGCATAGTCATATTTCTGCTTTAATATTTTGTAGCCTGCACTTTCCAAATTCCATCAAGGTTCAATCATTGTTATTGTTTCCTAAGACCTCACAGAGGTCAGACTTTTTTCACCATGTAAACAACATTAGATGAATCCAGTGCCTTATACTGATTAAGAATTAGGTGGGTTTAAAAAAAAAATCTGTAGGAAACTGGGAATGTTTAATTTCTCCTAAAATAATGAATAGTTCTATAAACAATTTCTACTTTGCAAGTAAACAGATCCATTTTTCAGCCCTGTAATCAGTATGCATCTATTTAGCTACTTAACTGCAATGTGTTTTGGTTCATTAGGTGGCTACTGTTGTGTCTCAGCCTAGTTAAATTTTCTCAGCAAGTTAATCTGTTTTATTACAAATGGAACACAAGTGATAATGTCTTCACCATTTGCCAAATACAGGGTTAACAGTATTTGCAACAAATCAATAAGGGCATTTAAAAAGGAAAATTGCAAATCTATAACCCCAATCATTTTACTCATTGATGACTTAATTTTATTTGGCATTTATGACTTTTACAACACTGTTACTCTTCATGTATTTCATTCGTGCCCCATCAAAAACAGCTGTAGCTCTTCTGAAACACTGCAGAAGTTTTCTCCATATTCAGTCAACGTAGCAAGGAGGGAGATTTCCAAAACTGATACATACTTACCCAATCAATCCCCACTTTCCCCTGAAATTAGTAAAATTATCTGCAATAATAACTCAAATTCTAGCATATACTTACATAGTTCAAGGCTTGTGACTAAGAAGAAAGAGTCATTATAGAAAATGTTTTTAATTAGTACCTATTATTCCCTCTTCTATCACACTGTTTCCCTTTTTGGGGGGTACATATGGTCAAAGGAGATGTTCATCATATTAAATCATTTGAAAGTACATTTGAACCTTAATAAAAACCAGGGTCAAAGCTGAGAATACTCAGTTTTATACAAGGTTTAACACAGTCAGTTTGGTATAGGATTTAGTTTGTTGGCACTAAGGTATCAACTCTGCCCAGTTTCATGGAGATCCTTTATTTCATCTCAATGTATTTCTTTACATCTTTGGAAATATAATATACGCAGAACTTGTGAAGTACTAATACACGCGTATCAAACGTGTTTATATTTATGTGTTCATGTGTGTTGTTGCCTTTTAAAAACACCTATCTCAATGTTAAATTGTACCTCTGATGTTTTATGATATTGATTCTTCTCAAGCGTTCAGTGGGGTTATGCAACATACAATTTGTCTTTTTATTTTTATTTAATTGGAATTCGACTCTCACTGTAATTACTCTTCCAAATGTTAATCTATTAATGAGTTCCTAAAGGATTTAATGGCATTTTGCTGCTTAGGAGTGGCTTTTGGAAGTTTATCTGAATGCTAGATATTTTATTCATGCATTTGTCTTGATATTTCATATTTAATTGATGTGTTCCTTCTGTACTGTCACCAGAGTTATGCAGAAACAGAACAGATTGTAATTGGACAGACTTAAATAATAAAATCAGGAACAAGAAAATAAGAAGTTTGTTCATTGTTGTTGCTAACTTGGGTTACCATTAGTCCTGAGGAAGAATTTGATGCTCAGATTTGTTATCTTTGAATACTATTGAATGCATGACACTTTGTGAATTTTTATGAATCAGTTTAAGAATTAGTAAGTGCTCCACAATCAACAATTTACAAATGTATTTAAGTTAACACAGATGGATATGGCAGGGTTTTCATGAATTTAGAAAAAAACAGACAGATGAGGGGG
Source organism: Eschrichtius robustus (assembly GCF_028021215.1). Classification (NCBI taxonomy): domain Eukaryota; kingdom Metazoa; phylum Chordata; class Mammalia; order Artiodactyla; family Eschrichtiidae; genus Eschrichtius; species Eschrichtius robustus. The sequence continues at coordinate 75,658,270 of NC_090845.1, read as the reverse complement.
GTGCAACTGGAACATGTAACCATGAGAGAGTCCGAAATCATAAGCATGCCCTAACTGTGACCTATGTAATATTTGGACAAAGGACCCTTTCACCTCTTCAATTTGAAACTTGTTCTGGAAGAGGCTGACAGCTGAAGGGAATCAGCCATAATATCTGTTCATAGCATGTAAATGACCTCGAGTGGGAGAATGGATAGTTCAGTGGGAATATGTATGGCTTGCAAATTATGTTGTAGGTTTGGACCTCTGCCACCCATCCAAACACACACACACACACACACACACACACACACACACACACACCTTAATTCTCACTCAATGCATCTTCATCTCACGTTCTAAAAACAGTAATAGCTTTGTTTTTCCACAGAGCACTTAGAATAAGACTCAACTAGTGATTTTTTCAGTGAATTTGAATTATCACAAAAAAACCCTCTCTGTGTTGACTAATTTTAATACCAGATGTTCACATGCTAATGCCATTGCCTTGTGACCATTTCCAATCAATTCATTAATTGCCAGCTGCTCAGCTAAACAAAAAACACAGCTAATCAGATGATACTGGTAAACAGCCAAATAACAGCTTCCTACTTAAATTTCTTAAATTTGTTATCAGAGAAAACTATGGCACACTGATATGACAAAGTTTCCCACAAATACAGAAAAACTGTATTATAAAATATTTAAATGTAGGAAAATATATTTTCATATCAGTCAGGTATTTTACCTATTCTGCTCTCAGGATTTTGCCACATTGAGTAATATACCTGAAGGATGAAAAGCTTTGAAAGCCTAATGATCTTAATGCAATTTTCAATTCATGTTATAGTTATATTAGTTATTAGCTACAAATGCTAATATCTGAGCCAACAGTAAAGGGATCTGAGCCAGACCTAAAGACTATGTGCCTGGCATAACAATATTCCCAAACTAGTTTCTGGCCAAAAAACAGAAACAAACAACAACAAAACCAAAACCAAAAAAAAAAATTTGTTCACAACTTATAATGTCTTTTCCAGCTTGGGAATTAACATCTGTATCACTAATGATCATTTATGTTGAAAACATTCCCCAAAGTTTAATATCTGATGAATCATTAGTTTTCATTCATTCATGCAACAAACATTTATTGAGTGACTAATATACCCATTGAGGATGAAAGAAAGGCCTATGGGTGTCTTCATATGGTGTGTAGATGCTCCTAGTTCAGACTAAAGACTAAATAATCCACATATAAACATTCAAAGATAAATTAAAATAAAATACAAATTAGATCAATTTTGATATCAGAATGGGCACATCTCTCCAGTCCCCACCAGATCCCTAACTTTTCTTTTGTGGCACTGAGATCAAAATAGCCATTGCACATGAACGGATGCTCTCTAGAGGGCGGGTCCAATACCTGTATATGCATCTAATGGTGGGGAACCCTTGGTCCTGTACTGATAAGAAGTTGCACAGACAAATGTATATAGGGAAAGCTACTTCTTTCTCAGGCTAGCTCTCTGCCATGATTTTGGTTTCTACTTATTACTATTTCTATATGAGTATAGAAAACATAATAAAAGAAAACTTAAGTATAAAACATAATAAAATAAAATAATATTACCTAATATATATACTGAGTATTTACTAGATGTCCGACAGTGCTCTAAGTGTGTTAACAAGTTTGTCTCATTTAAGTCTCTTGTTAACACTATGAAGTAGGTACAATTATTATCCCCATTTCATTGGGAAATAAGGCAAACTGAGATACAGGCAGGTTAATTAATTTTCCTAAAGTCATATAAAAGAAATTTTGAAACCAGGATTCAAATACAGGCAGACAATCTGACTTCAGAGCTTGTGCTCTTACCCATCATGCCATACTGCGTCCAGTGAAATCTTCTCAATGCATCTTACTTAGCTGACAAACTATGATGGCTCTAGCCAGAAACAGTATATAATTCTATAAATTATTTGGGGGATGGGGCATCTGCCTGTTTCATTTTGTGTTTTTGATAAAGCAATGTAACATGATCCTCTGCACATATTAGACCTTTGCTAAATCAGTGAATTCTGTGTTCTTGCTCTCTGTTTTCTAATAGAAAAAGATGACAATAATAATGGAGTAAGCCAATATTCAGCAATAGCTATCATTTCTGGACAAATTCAAGGCTAATTGCAATACATTTGCTGATTTTTCAATCTGTATTATCCTTTTTTCTCAAAGATTACTAGTGATTCTGAACTTTTCAACCATACTATCTAATGCTTTAGAACAGTGTTGTCCAATAAAATTTTCTGCAGTGATGCAAATGATCCTTACCTGTGCTATCTAATATAGTAGTCAAGTACCATGTGACTATTAAGCAGTTGAAATGTGGCTAGTTGAAACTGAGGAACTGAAGTTTTCATTTTATTTAATTAATTTAAATTGAAATAGCCACATGTGGCTAGTGGCTACTATATTGAATAGTGTTGCTATAGTAGGTATGTGCTATGCATCTGCCTAAGATACTTTGTTAATTGTTTACCACCATGGAGGTGGGGAAGCTTATTAAACCATAAGCAAATATATATTTTCTTTAGATTCTAAGCTTCTAAAAGTCACATCACTTCTCAGAGCTCTAAAAAGCTATGGTTTTCTCTCCTACCTGTGAAAAGGAAATTAAAAGGATGAAGCCAGGTCTAGTCTCCCTTGGGTTAGCTTTCACTATCTAAGGACATTTGCAGGAATCAACACCTCTAATCACCTAACTTTTTTCACACTAGGGTAGAAATATTTACACAGTGGTAGAAGAGAAAGGCACAAATGTAATTATGCTCTTTCCAATTTGACTTTATTCTATGTTAAGCTGGTATAATATCAATTGTCAAAGAAACTAATTATTCATTCATTTTATAGAGATTTCTTAAACTTTGACTCACATGTTATGCCTTTCTGAAGAAATAAAAGATAATAGGTAAACTGCTTTGAAAAGATTTTGTTTGATTTGCTTAATGGATATGGGAGAATATTGGCATAGAAAGTTTGATTTGATAAAGATTTCATATTTCATGTAATGCTTTAAAAGGGGAGTGTTGTCTTGCTCAAACTAGAGCTAATTGTTAAATATACAGTAATTCTGTGAGCCAAGTGTTAAGCTGTTGTTAACTTGAAATCAGCCATGGTGGGAATATTTACACCATAGAAATTAGCAAATGTTATAAATCAGAGGTTTTCTTTTTTTATTTTGTTTTGTTTATGAAGAGCTGCTTTACAGACACACCACTGGATGCTGGACCAAATATAAACTCTAAAACACTGAACTTTTAAGTCTATTATGGGGATATAGGGATTTGAAGGTTTTTTATTTCATTCTAATGTTCAACATTATCAGACTAGGCAAATAACAAGATTATGAATAAGTACACTAAGTGTTGCATTCATTTGAGTCTATGAGCATTCAAACGAACACAAGTACACTGTCACATTATTAAAACACATATTATGCAAATATGCAATCACAGTTGTATGCATTCTACATTGGTCCTTTTAAAGAACCTGAAAAATTAAGGACAAACATGGCACAATGACAATCATCTACTAGTAAACTTTTAAGCACAGAGAAGGTAGGAAAACTTAAATCATTGTACATAGTTTCCATTTTTCTTATGACTCAGGAATCCTGGTCTCATGGAGTATAAAACAAAATCAGCAAAAGCATGTTTTCAAAATAGTACATATTAGTTCATTTCATCTATTTAAATTTTTAATAAATAATTCTGTTTATTATTTGTCTCTTCCCATTAGGTTATAAGCCTTAAAAACCATCTGATGCATAATAGGGACTCAATCAATGGAGAACAAAAAATATGGATGGCTTTAAACCAGATATCAGTGGCTTCTTCTGATTCAAATAGCTAACAATATACTTGCTAACAAATGCCAAATTGGCTAACCTGAATTATGATTAGGAGTTAACATGACTTATAGATTAGCCTAACCAGTTTTCTGATGTAGACTCAATCAGAAGAAATGGAAACATAGAAATGAAGTGTAAAGAATGTGAGAGATCTAGTTTGCAGAAAGAAAAAGTGAAGCACAGGAATATTAAAATATTTCCTCCCAGGCACTTTAATCAGAAATGCTAAGTGTTTTCAACACCCATTTATAATAAAAACTCTCCAGAAAGTGGGCAAAGAAAGAACAAACTTCAACATAATAAAGGCTATATGTGACAAACCTTCAGCTAACATCATATTCAACAGTGAAAAGCTGAAAGCATTTCTTCTAAGATCAGCAACAAGACAAGGATATCTGCTCTTGCCACTTTTATTCAACATAGTTTTGGAAGTCCTAGCCATGGCAATCAGAGAAGAAAACAAAATAAAAGGAATCCAAATTGGAAAAGAAGAAGCAAAACTGTCACTGTTTGCAGAGGACATGATACTATACATTTGATACTATACATAGAAAATCTTATAAATGCTACCAGAAAATTACTAGACCTCATCAATGGATTCAGTAAAGTGGAAGGATACAAAATTAATACACAGAAATCTGTTGCATTTCTATACACTAACAACAAAAGATCAGAAAGAGAAATTAAAGAAAAACCCCATATACCATCACATCAAAAAGAATAGAATACATAGGAATAAACCCACCTAAGGAGAAGAAAAACCTGTATTGGAAAATTATAAGATGCTGATGAAAGAAATCGAAGACAACACAAACAGATGGAAAAATATACCATGTTCTTGGATTGGAAGAATGAATATTGGGAAAATGACTATACTACCCAAGGCAATCTACAGATTCAATGCAATCCCTATCAAATTACCAATGGCATTTTTCACAGAACTGGAACAAAAAATCTTAAAATTTGTATGGATACACAAAAGACTCCGAATAGCCAAAGCAATCTTGAGAAAGAAAAATGGAGCTGGAGGAATCAGGCTCCCTGACTTCAGACTATACTACAAAGCTATAGTCATCAAAAGAGTATGGTACTGGCACAAAAACAGACATACAGATCAATGGAACAGGATAGAAAGCCCAGAAATGAACCCATGCACCTATCGTCAATTAATCTATGACAAACGGGGCAAGACTATACAATGGAGGAAAAACAGTCTCTTCAATAAATAGTGCTGGGAGAACTGGACAGCTACATGTAAAAAATGAAATTAGAATACTCTTTAACACCACACAAAAATAAACTCAAAATGGATTAAAGACCTAAATGTGAGACTGTAAAACTCTTAGAGGGAAACATAGGCAGAACACTCTCTGACATAAATCGCAGCAATATCTTTTTCAATCCATCCCCCACAGTAATGGAAATAAAAACAAACAAACAAACAAACAAACCTAATTAAACTCAACAGCTTTTGCACAGCAAAGGAAAACATAAACAAAACAAAAAAGACAACCACAGAATGAGAGAAAATATTTGCAAATGATGCAACCAACAAAGGACTAGTCTCCAAAATTTACAAACAGCTCATGTGGCTCAATACTGTAAAAACAAACAACCCAATCAAAAAATGGGCAGAAGACCTAAATAGACATTTCTCCAAAGAAGACATACAGATGGCCAAGAGGCACATGAAAAGATCTTTAACATCACTAATTATTAGAGATGTGCAAATCAAAACTACAATAAGATATCAACTGACACCAGTCAGAATGGCCATCAGCAAAAAATCTACAAACAATAAATGTAGGACAGGGTGTGGAGAAAAGGGAACTCTCCTCCACTGTTGGTGGGAATGTAAATTGGTACAGCCACTAGGGAGAACAGTATGGAGGTTCCTTAAAAAACTAAAAATAGAACTACCATATGATCCAGCAATTCCACTCTTGTGTATATATCTGGAGAAAAACTTGGTTCGAAAGTGTACATGCATCACAATGTTCATTGCAGGACTGTTTACAATAGCCGAGACATGGAAGCAACCTAAATGTTCATCGACAGATGAATGGATAAAGAAGATGAGGTACATATATACAATGGAATATTACTCAGCCATAAAAAGAATGAAATAATGGCATTTGCAGCAACATGGATGGACTTGGAGATTATCATACTAAGTGAAGTAAGTCAGACAGAGAAAGACAAATATTATATGATATCACTTATATGCGGAATCTAAAAAAAAAGAATGATACAACTGAACTTATACACAAAACAGAAACAGACTCACAGTCTTAGAGAAAGAACTTATGGTTGTCACAGGGAAGCATGGGGTGGAGGTGAGGGATAGACTAGAAGTTTGGGACACACATGTACATACTGCTATATTTAAAATAGTTAACCAGCTACCTACTGTATAGCACAGGGAACTCTGCTCAATATTCTATAATAACCAAATGGGAAAATATTTTGAAAAAGAATAAAATAAAACCCTTTAACAATAAAAATGTCAAAATATGTGAAATATAAAAAAATAAATGCTAAGTGCTGGAAATTAAATATGGTTTATAGAGCAACTCATTCACTAACTTGATATTCTCTATTTCTCATATATTCAAAGCACATACTGCAAGTCCAGCTTCCAAAGGAAATTGTCATCACAGTCTCATGAGCATCAGTGACAACACACAGGCATCAGCTTAACACAAACTACGCTAAAGGAGAGTAGCAGGTGTTTAGAAGGATTCTGAAAACAATATCACAGCATTTTTTTTAATTCCAGAGATTTAAAAAAATGATATGAAAACAGGAAAAATTTTACTTAAAAGTAAGAAAAAAAAATATGCAGGGCTTCCCTGGTGGCGCAGTGGTTGAGAATCTGCCTGCTAATGCAGGGGACACAGGTTCGAGCCCTGGTCTGGGAAGATCCCACATGCCGCGGAGCAACTGGGCCCGTGAGCCACAACTACTGAGCCTGCGCGTCTGGAGCCTGTGCTCCACAACAAGAGAGGCTGCGATAGTGAGAGGCCCGCGCACCGCAATGAAGAGTGGCCCCCGCTCGCCGCAACTAGAGAAAGCCCTCGCACAGAAACGAAGACCCAACACAGCCAAAAATAAATAAATAAATAAATTTATTTAAAAAAAAAAGATATGCAAGCAATAAGAATAATTTAAATGCATCAATAAGTTTGGTAGCTCTTTTTGTGAATATTTGTAAATTTTAATACAACTAAACACATATTTTGGACTTTTTTGTAATGTGTTATAATCTCTTACTGTGTATATCAAGTTTCTGATATATATATATTTTTTTCTTCAGCTGTGTTTTAAATTGCTTGAAAGTGGGGATATAATGGAAATACTAGCTGACTTTTAACTACAGAGATGCTTTCCTAGATGACTCTATAATCACATTAGATTGTGTATGCTACAGACTGAAAGCTTGTCTCCCCAAAATTCATGGGTTGAAACTCTAATCCTAAATGTGGTGGTATTTAGAGATGGGGCTCTGGGAGGTAATAGGTCATAAGGGGGGAAACTTCATGTTGGGATTAGTGCCCTTATAAGAAGAGGCATGGTAGAGCTAGCTTCTTCTCTTTCTCTTCACCTTGTGAGGACACAGCAAGAAGATGACTGTCTGCAAACCAGAAAGAGAGCTCTCACCAGGAACATAATCACAGGCACTTTGGTCTTGGATTTCCCAGCCTCTAGAACTGTGAGAAATTTCTCTTGTTTAAGCCATCTAGTTTATGGTATTTTGTTATAGCAGACCGTCTGAGCTCAGACAATGTAATACACAGCAAAGAGCGTTTTGTGAAGCAAGCCGTTGTGGCTTTCCTTAATTCATAGTGGATTTGTCAGAAAAAAATCAAGTTCCATAATTATGTCATTTATTTCTAAATGTTAAATGTTAAATTTTCTGATCATTCAAATTTTGGAAAGACAGTTTACCTCTAAATGGTAAATATAATATAAAAGATCTGATGACTTCAATGCAAATATTTTGTGAGTAATTACAATGAGTAATACAAATTTAAATATCTGTTTTTTTATGAAAAACTACCAGGATAAAAATAATCTGTAAATGTAATAGAGAAAATGTGGGTTTTTTTGAATAGTTCCTGTATGCCACAAGTAGTAGTACATGATAAACTCTCAATTCATAGGTTTGCCCATTGCATGTGATATTCTAATAGATTGAACTTTGGAAACGCGCCTCACCAAGAAGCACATTGAAAACAAATTTCCGTTGAAATATAGATCAACAGAGGTGTGAAATTTCTGTCCATATAATTCGGTACCATATAGCTAGTATCATATTGATAACTATTCTTGAAAGAAGGGGTGAGGTTTTAACATATGAACACCTAATTTGTCAATTAATTAAAATATTTTGTTATGGTAGTTCCTGTGAATTATTATTTTAAAACTAATAATGTTACTATATACAATAGCACCTTTGAAAAAATAAACAAGCAAAACTTGGCAACTATATTAAAAAGCTTCTCACTACGTATTCACTGAAATCAACTCTGTAAAAATTTTTTTTTTTTATTTCCTTCTCATCCTCTGATGGAAATCTACTTCAATAGATTTGCAGAGAAATTTATCAAAAGGAATTCAAAATAAATATTTTGTTTTCAACTGACTTTAGTCAAAATAACTATATGAAAGTAGATGTAATTTTCTTCAGCGTAAAATGGTTTCTGCATATTTGCAGGACTTAAATAACCATGTGATCTATGTCAACTTTTACAAAACAGCATCCAATTGTGTTTGTGAAGGTTCTGGCTTTCTCTTAAAATAGGTTGCATATGAAGTAGACAAATCAGCAATAAACAAAAATATAGCTATATTGCTTTTATACATTAACAATATTTGAATTATTAAAGGAAAAGATAATTATCCTTTCCATTTCAATCGTTATCTCCACCGATAACCAAATACTAGTCATGAACTCTGTCCCCAAGTGCCTCTTTGATCCAAATTCATCACAAAGCTATCCAAAGTCCCAAACATTCAAACAAAATGTAGCTGATTCAGTCTGAGTAATGGTCATTAAGAAAGTAAACAAAGGTACTTCTGAAGAGCCATAATCATACCTCTATTGAGAGTATTTTTTTCATCATTTCAAAGTAAGCGTGACAATTCCATTACTGTAAATCATGTTTTGTTTCATAATAGAGTTTCCCTGTTTTGTGTGGGGTCACATTTATGTAGTAGCCATCCAGTTTCAAAATCATAGGAAACTTATTCCATCTTTTAAATAATGTTCATGGGTGATTTTTTGTCTCAAAGACAACTCCGATTCCTGGTTTACGTTCTGATCAAGTATTCAAACAGAGCTCTGATTAGCTGGGGTAGACTAATTCACTGAGGACCACAACCTTTACAGGAAGCACACTGCCTCTTGGCCATGGAAATATATATGGAGCTTAATAAAAATTTATCAGTTTTTCTTTTCCTTTCCTACAAAGGTTATGTTTTAAATTTTCTTCATTGTTTTAGAAGTCCCCCAAACTGGAAGCTAATTTAAAATGGAACAAAAATGTCTAGAATCTCACATTTCTTCTGCCTTCACTTCTTTCACTCCCATGTGCATCTATTACAATCATATCAATATTTCAAGGCCCAGCTCAAATCCATCAACTGTAATGCCATTTGTGATTCCTGCTCCCTCTTTCTCCAATCTAGGTTTGATCTCTCCCTCCTCTAAATTCTTGTGATACTTGGTGATTCTCTATGCTATCCATCACAGTCTGTGTTGTTATGTAAGTTAAATAGTACTTGTTGTTTGTCTTAAATTTAGTTTGTGAGTCCTGGAAGTCAGGAATTATGTCCTATTCATATCCTATATTGCTCTCTGTGATGTGTATATATCAAGAGTATAATATTTGTTGAATAAATGAAGGAACAAAGGAACAAATCAAGGGTTGCCTGGATTAACTATACTCTTTTGATACTATATACCCTTATATTATCTCCTCAACAAAAGGAAAAATACATTAAAGAGCTTAGTTTACTTGGAGGGCAGAGAGACCATGTGCCAAACTAATAGGAGACATAAGGAGGATTATAAAATATTCTTTGTGTTTCATTACCCAGTTTTCCTGAAATTTTGAAAAAATTTATTCTAGAATATGATGATAATGATATAAATTATCATAAGTATTTATTTAATGTTTCACAGTTTTAAACTATGTTTTACTCATATTATCTCCAGACAGCCAATGAAATAAGTGGGATGATTATTACTATCACCTATATTTTACAGTTGTGGAAACAAGTTCAGGAGGGTTAATTGTCATATCCAAGGTCATTCAGCTATTAATTGGCAGAATAAGAATTGAAATTCAGGTCTTTCCGACTATAAGTCTTGTATGGTATATACTACTCCACAACCGCATCACAAACACCAAAAAGATACAGTGGTTACTTTCTTTCACACCAGCAATGGGAATGGATTTTGGACATTCTTCTACTCTGTCCTTAGGTGGGCACACCTCCCACACACTCTTCTCATGAATGCAGGACAGGAAGCTAGAATTAAAGGTCATATCTGTGGTCATTTAATGAAAACAAACAACAACAATAACAAAAATAAAAAACAAAAAACACCTTAGCAGGCCTAGTCAGAAATCAAACTCATCAATACTTTATGCTAAGCAACTGAGTCAATGAGCTGTGTGTTTATACTGAAGATCTAGTGGTATTGCTATTATTTTATCAAAATTTACATGTAATTAACACCGTTGTCCTCTTCTAAATCATGATTCTTACCTTTATAACTGAGGCCCCAGCTCTGGAGAGTGGACTGTGAATCTGGGCTGCAGCAGCCATGTTGGCAATAGTATTGAGATGGTTCATCTGATTCATTGCCATGGCAACTGATGCAGGAGGTAAGCTGACTGGAAGTAGGGGATGAGGCATCATCATAAATGGCAGATCCAGTCCTAAAAGAGACAGCGCATGTTAAATTATTACATTAGTTACATTGTTTGGACAAAGGGAAATCACATCAAAATTGATCCTATAAAATAGTAAAAAAAAAATCTATATTTCACTCTTGTTGAATTTTTTTAAATGAAGTTTTAATATATCCTAGTATCTCTTTGAGAAATTAATAGTACTTATGGGATTTAACATTGTTTTATAATTTAAAAATGTTCCTATATCCACAGACTTTTATTTAACAATATTCCTTGTTCATGCTCTCACTCCCAAAATAGTTACAAGGTTCAAATTTTTTACTTATAAAAACAAACAAAAATCTTTGAGCTGAACATCACTTTGTTTAACAAAAAGAAGTAACTTTCTTTTTAAACATTATAATGTACTGATGTGTAGATAGTTTCTAGCTTAACTCTTTCTTTAGGAGACATAATAGTGGTGCTGGTATGATAAGATATAGATTCTCTAGGCTTCAGAATTATTGAAGAAAATAAGACTTGGAATATGTCCTACTCTTTTAGTTATAAATCTCTAAAATGAATGTGTATAGCTCTAATTTGGAGCCTTTTTCTGTAAGGAATAACTCCCTTATCAAAATATCAGCCTGTTTTCCAGTTTAATAACAAATACCAATATCTTTGAGTAGCATCAAGAATTCCATTTGTTTTCTTATGCAATGTGAAATCTTTCTCACATATTTTGAATTTCTTAATATCTTTCAAGTACTATCCACATTACACTTGTGGTAGCCACAGATATGTCATCACGAAAATGGTAACAAATTAAAATAGTTGTCTACTTTTCCCTTATAAGGTTCGGATTTGTGAAGAAATACCTTTGAGCAGAGGATAAGGAAAGTTAGCCTAACATTACGGATGCTAACATGACTACAATAAGTAAACCATAGCACTTTATAATGTATTTTAAACTATTGTCTTGATAGTAATCTTGCCTTCTTTTGGACATGAGCCCAGGAACTAGCAATCTTTAACAGATGTTCTAAAACATGCTTACCTAAAATTTTCCTAAATTATTACAGACTATTAACATTCTACTATGGGCAATGTTTGTGTTCATCTTGCACACAATTATCAACTGTTAATAACATCCCTTTTTCCTCTTTGCCATCCCCTCATTTTTTCTTGCTTCCCATATCACAACAGCAAGTGTACAACAATGAATCTATAGGAAATATATTCAGAGGCCCCTTAACTATCATTCCTCAAAACAACAGCAACAGCAATACAAACACTTTACACACATATTTTTAGGACCAAAAGGAGGCTAGAAGGAAGAAACATTGTGAATTGATTTGAAGTCCATCTCCTGGGTTCAACAATAATGGTTGAATTAAAGTCATTAACAAAACAATTTCAAAAGCAGCAGAATAAAACAAACTTCTGGATATGACAGGTCTCATACATTAAAGTGGTTATCTCTATTAAAGAAACTCGTAAATAAAGAATACAACCATCACCAATATTTCTGATAAAGATAGCCACAAAATGCACTGTTATCAGAATTACACAAGGATAAAAAAAAAACTAGAAACAAATTTTGCATGGAACCCCAGAAGGGAAACATATTCTATACTTCCTATGACTCCAAATCCCCAAAAAATATTAATAAAGTATTTTAAACTTTTCCCCATCACTTCACTTATGGCTCAGTCTCTGAATCCTTTTTAGGAGCAATCTATCAAAACATACTTTTCAGTTGTGAAAACTTTTTCCTGTGATTATTAATTTAAAGCCTGAACACAATGTAAACACTGAATTCAAAATGGATTTCTGCACACCGTTTTAAAGTAGTTTATTTTCAGTTAAGCTTTCAAAATTACTTAGATATATATGCATTTTATACGTTAACCATCATACAGCTTTGCTATAATGATAGGATATTCCATAACATAAATTAATCACTATTTATCTTCCCCTAAGAACCTTCACTTTATGCTCCATATAATAGCAACCATCAATAACATACGTCGATTTCTATATAAGGTTCTCATTTACCACAAACCCAAGATAATTATAGACTTCCAATTCTTCTTTATGTACTCAGTATTTTAATAGAAAATTGATCAAACCGTAGATGAAAAGTAGCCATCAGTGCCTCCATTTACCTCTCAAATGCTTAAATAAACTTTTGTTCAATTTACATTTCCCTTAGCAGTATAATAATCTTTCCTCATTCTCCAAAGTTTTCCAGCATCATCCAGATACCATCTGGCGGTATCAAGTCATATGCCTACTTAAAGTCCAATTGACATGCAAACTAAATGCAAACCACAAACAGAATTTAACAGCCCATTGACAGTTTTAAAATATAATTCATTAAACATTTCAAATAACCATGAAGGGCTTAAAAGTCACAATTTCAGATCATGACCTACAATAACTAACCATGAATTGACTATAGTACCCTGGAATTTAAGCTAATATTTATATTACAGGCAAGTTTAACAGTGACCCCAGTTGAGCTGCACATGCAAAGCATATGCAAATACTGAATTATGTAAGTCAACCTTTTCCCAAAGCTGGAAACATTAAGAGCCATCAATAGTACACAACACTCCAGCAATCTGGCTCATTTAGTCACATGACAGAAATGTACAGCAACTTTTAATAGAATGGTAATGAAGACAAACTCTTTTTAAAAATCACCAAAATGGATTTTTTCTTTCCTGTCAACCACAAGGACATCAGGCAGACGACTATAAGCACTCTTTCTAATGCATCTTGGTATTCTGGCAACTCCTATAACTTTTATGTAAGTGTATGGCACCACCTCCTCCCAGCCATTAAGGTTACAAACTTCAATAATACTCTAATCTTCCCTCTAAAATATCACATTCATTTGGTTTCCAAGTCATGTTTTCCTCTGTGATATATTGCATTCTACAGTCAGGCACCAATCCCACCATGCCTAGAAGGTAACCTGTCTTCCTGGTTTTCCTATGCCATTTAATTTGCCTTTCCACTCCAATTTTAAGACTTTCAGTGGCTACTCACTGTCTCTAGAATAAAATATAAGCTCTTTGGTTTCATGTGAAAATACCTTTCTAGCTTTGATATCTCACTATATCCCTCTGTGTATGCTCTACTCTAGCCCCTCTGGACTAGTTGTAGCTCTCTACAATTTTAACTCACCTTAGCCTTCACTTTTGTTGATGCCTCTCTCTGGAATCTATCACTCTAACACATTTATTTGGGTATGGTAAAAGTCCTCCTCCTTTTGTTAATCAATGGACTTTAATTTTAGAGCAGTTTTAGGTTTACAGGGAAAAAAATGAGCAGAATTTACAGAGAATTTCCATATACTTCCCCTCCACCAGCAGTTTCCCCTCTAAGTAACATCATGGATTAGTGAGGTACACTTGCTACAATGGATGAATCAATATTGATACATTATTATTAACTACTGTCCATAGTGTGCAATAGGGTTCATTCTTTGTGTTGCAAATTCTAAGGATTTTCACAAATGCACAGTATCATGTATCTACCATTACAGTATAATACAGAATAGTTTAACTGGCCTTAAAAATCCCCTCTGCTCTCTCTATTCACCCCTCCTCTTACACTTGGCTTTTAATGTCTCTATAGATTTGCCTTTTCCTGAATGCCATATAAGTGGACTCATACAGTATTTAGTTTTTTCAGACTGGCTTTGTTTCACTTAGAAATATGCACTAGTCTTTTCCAGGCATCACAGCTCATTTGTTTTTATTGCTAACTATTCTTCCATGGCATGGATATACCACAGTTTTACTCATTCAGCTATTGAAGGACACTGTGGTTTGCTTCCAACTTTTAGCAATTATGAATAGAGTTGCTATAAACATTGGTGTGTAGATATTTGTGTGGACATAAATTTTCAATTCATTTGATAAACAAGGGAGACTCTGTTTAGCTTTGTGAGAAACTGCCAAATGCTTTCCAATATGGCTGTCCCATATTGAATTCCCACCAGCAATGAATGAGAGCTCCTCTTGCTCCAAATCCATACCAGCAATTAATGTTGATGAAGTTTTGGATTTTAGCCATTCCAATAGGTGTGCAGGGGTATCTCATTTTGTTTTAATCTGAAACTCCCTAATGGCATATGATGTTGAGTATATTTTCATATGATTATTTGTCATCTGTATATCTTATTTGATGAGGTGTCTGTTCAGGTCTTTGACCCTTTTTTAATTGGGCTATTTCTTTATTTTTAATTGAAATATAATTGACTTACAATGTTATATTAGCTTCAGGTGTACACTTGGTGATTCGATACTTTTATAGATAATGCACCATACAAAGTTATTATAAAATATTGACTCTATTCCCTGTGTTGTTCATTACATCCCTAAGATTTATTTGTTTTATTACCTGTAGTTTGTACCTCTTAATCCCCGTCACCTATTTTGCCCTTCCCCCCACACTTGCCCCTTGTGGTAACAACTAGTTTGTTCTCTGAATCTGTGAGTCTGTATATGTTTTGTAATATTTGTTAATTTGATTTGTTTTTTAAATTCCGCATATAAGTGAAAACATAGAGTATTTGTCTTTCTCTGTCTGACATTTCTCTAAGCATAATACCCTCCAGGCCCATCCACGTTGTTGCAAATGGCAAGATTGCATTATTTATTATTATTCCACCTCTTCTTTAACCATTCATCAGTTGTAGACATTTAGGTGGCTTCCATTATCTTGGCTACTATAAATAATGCTGCTATGAACAGTTAGGTACATATTTTTTCTTTCAAATTAGTATTTTTGGTTTCCTCAGATAAATACCCAGGAGTGGAACTGCTGGATGGTATGGTAGTTCTATTTTCATTTTTTTGAGGAATGTCCATATCATTTTACATAGTGGCTACACCAATTTACATTCCATCAACAGTGCATGAGAGTTCCTTTTCTCCAAATCCTTGCCAATATTTGTTATTTCTTATCTTTTTGACAGGCATAAGGTGAGATCTCATTTTGGTTTTGATTTGCATTTCCCTGATGATTAGTGATGTTGAGCATCCCTTCATGCGTCTGTTGGCCATCTGCATGTCTTCTTTGGAAAAATGTCTATTCAGGTCCACTGCCCATTTTGTAATCAGGTGATTTTTTGATGTTGAGTTGTATGAGTCCTTTGTATGTTTTGCATATTAATGCCTTATCAGATATATCTTTTACAAATATCTTCTCCCATTCAGTAGGTAGACTTTTCTTTTATTAATAGTTTCCTTCACTGTGCAAAAGTTTTTTTTAGTTTTAGGTAGTCACAATTGATTATTTTTGCTTTAGTTTCCCTTGCCTGAGGACACATATCCAAAAATATATTGCTAAGATGGATGTCAAAGAACTTACTGCCTATGTTTTGTTATAAGAGTTTTACGTTTCAGGTTTTACTTTTAAGTCTTTAATCTGTTTTGAGTTTATTTTTGTATATTGTGTGAGAAAGTAGTCCAGTTTGATTCTTTTCCATGTAGCTGTCCAGTTTCCCAACACTATTTACTGAAGAGGCTGTCTTTTCCCCATTGTAAACTTTGCCTCCTTTGCCAGAGATTTATTGACCATGTGAGTTTCGGATCATATCTGGGCTCCCTATTCTGTTTCATTGAACTATGTGTCTGTTCTTGTGCCAGTACCATACTGTTTGGATTACTATAGCTTTGAAGTACAGCTTGGAATCAGGGAGCATGACACCTCCAGCTTTGTTTTTCTTTCTCAAGATTGTTTTGGGGTCTTTTGTGTTTCCATATAAATTTTAGAATTATTTGTTCTAGTTCTGTGAAAAATGCCATGGGTATTTTGATAGAGTCTGCATTGAATCTGTAGATTGCCTTGGGTAGTATGGTCATTTTAACAATATTAATTTTTCCAATCCATGAGCATAGCGTTTCCTTCTATTTGTTTGTGTCATCTTCAATTTCTTTCATCAATGTCTTACAGTTTTCTGAGTACAAAACTTTTAACTTCTTGGTGTGGCTTATTCCTAGGTATTTCATTCTTTTTAATGCAATTGCAAATGAAATTGTTTACTTAAGTTCTCTTTCAGATAGTTCATTGTTAGTGTATATAAATGCAGTAGACTTCTGTATATTAATTTTGTTTTCTACAACTTTACTGAATTTGTTTTTTAGCTCTAATAATTTGGGGTGGTATCTTTAGAGTGTTCTCTATATAGTATCACATCGTTTACAAACAGTGACAGTTTTTACTTCCCTTCCAATTTGGGTTGTTTTATTTATTTTTTCTTAACTGATTGCTGTGGCTAGAATGATCTTGAATAAAAGTGGCGAGAGTGGGTATCCTTGTCTTGTTCCTGACCTTAGATGAAGTGTTATGAGCTTTTCACCATTGTGTACTCTGTTGGATGTAGGTCTGTAATATATGGCCTTTATTATGTTGAGATATCTTCCCTCTATACCAATATTATTAAGAGTTTTTAATCATAAATGGATGTTGGATTTTATCAAAAGCCTTTTCTGAATCTATTGAGATGATTTTTATCTTTTGTTTTGCTAAGGTCGTATATTATGTTGACTGAGTTGCAGATATTGAGCCATCCTTGCATCCCTGTAATAAATTCCACTTGATCATGGTATATGATCTTTTTAATCAATTGCTGATTCAGTTTGCTAATATTTTGTTGAGAATTTTTGCATCTATGTTCATCAGTGATTTTAGACTCTAATTTTATTTTTTGTTGTATCTTTGTCTGATTTTGGTATAAGTGTGATGTTGGCTTCATGGAATTAGTTCGGAAACATTCTTTCCTTTTCAATATTTTGGAATAGTTTGAGAATGATAGGCATTCACTCTTCTTTAAATGTATGGTAGAATTTACCTGTGAAGCCATCTGGTACTGGACTTTTATTTGTTGGGAGTTTTTCTATTATTAATTTGATTTCCTTACTGGTCTGGTCATATTTTCTATTTCTTTCAGAGTCAATCCTGGGAGATTGTACATTTCTAGGAATTTTTCCATTTCTTCTAGGTTGTCCATTTTATTGGCATGTAATTGTTTGAGGTAAACTCTTAGGATCCTTTGTATTTCTGTGGTATTGGTTTAAATTCTCCTTTTTCATTGCTGATTTTATTTAGTTGGGTCTTCTCTCTTTTTTTCTTCATGGGTCTGCCTAAAGGTTTAACAATGTTGTTTACCTTTTAACAGAACCAACTCTTAGTTTCCTTGATCATTACTATTTTTGTCTCTATATCATTTATTTCTGCTCTGATCTTTATTATTTCTTTCTTTCTACTATCTTTGGGTTTTTTTTTTCTAGTTCCTTTATGTGTAAGGTTAAGTTGTTTAAGATTGTTCTTCTTTCCAGGAATGGATTTATATCACTATAAACAACCCACTTAGAATTGCTTTTGTTATAGATTTTGAAATATTTTTTTATAGATTTGAATTTTGTTATAGATTTTGAATTATTTTTTTCCATTTCCATTTGTCTCCAGGTATTTTTAATTTCCTCTTTGATTTCTTAATGACACATTGATTGTTCAGTAGCATATTGTGTAGCCTCCACATGTTTGTGTTTTTGCAGTTCATTTCATTATGGCTGATTTCTAGTCTCATAGCGTTGTGGTGGGAACAGGTGCTTGATATGATTTCAACCTTGCTAAATTTATTGGGACTTGTTTGTGGCCCAACATGTGATCTATCCTGGAAAATGTTCCATGTGCACTTGAAAAGAATGTTATTCTGCAGCTTTTGGATGGCATGTTCTATGTATGTATCTTTTAATTCCATCTGATCTAATGTGTTATTTAAGGCCAATGTTTCATTATTGATTTTTGTCTGAGTGATAGATCCACTGATGTAAGTGGGGTGTAAATGTCACCTACTATTATTTTGTTACTGTCAATTTCTCCCTTTATGTTTGATAGTATTTGCTATGTATTTGGGTGCTCTTATGTTGAGTTCACATATATTTATAATTGTTATATCTACTTGTTGGATTGATCCTTTTATAATTATGTAACGCCCTTCTTTCTCTTGCTACAGTCTTTGTTTTAAAGTCTGTGTTGTCTGATATAAGTATTGCTACCCTAGCTTTCTTCATTTCCATCTGCATGAAGCACCTTTTCCCATCTTCTCAGTTTCGGTCTGTATGTGTCTTTAGATCTGAAGTGAATCTCTTATAAACAGCATATGTATGAATCTTGTTTTTTAATCCATATAACCAAACCTGTTTCTCTTGGTTGGAATATTTAGTCCATTTACATTTAAAGTAATTATTGATAGATATGTACTTACTGTCATTTTGTTTTCTGATTGTTTTTGAAGTTCTCTTTTGTTCCTTTCTTACCTTTTGCTCTCTTCCCTTGTGATTTGATGACTATCTTTAATGTTATGTTTGAACACTTTCTCCTTTTTTTGTGTATCTATTATAGATTTTTGGTTTGTGTTTACCATGTGGTTCATATATTAAGTGGATGATCTCTTAAGTTCAAACAGATTCTAACAACCCTGCATTTTATTCTCCATCCCTCACAGGTAATGTTTTTGATGTCATATTTTACATTTTTTTGTTTTGTATATCACTTAACTACTTATTGTGGATATAGATGATTTTACTACTTTTATCTTTTAACCTTACTACCAGCTTTTAAGTGGTTGATCTACTACCTTTCCTGTATGTTTGCCTTTACCAATGAGACATTTCCTTTCATAATTTTTATATTTCTAGTTGTGGTCTTTCCCGCTTAAAGAAGTTCTTTTAACATTTCTTGCAAAGCAGTTTTAGTGGCGCTGAACTCTTTAGTTTTTGCTTGTCTGTAAAACTATCTCTCCTTCAAATATGAACGACAGCCTTACCAGATTATTTATTCTTGGTTGTAGGTTTTTGCCATTAATCACTTTCATCATGCCAGTCATTTCTGGCCTGCAAAGTTTCTGCTGATAAGGGTCTGATTGTTTTATGGAAGTTCCCTTCAAAGTAACCAGCTGCTTGCATATTACTGTTTTTAAGATTTTCTCTTTATTTTTTGTCATTTTAATTATAATTTGTCTTCATGTGGATCTGTTTGGTTTCACCTTGTTTGGGACTATCTGTGCTTCCTGGATCTGGATGTCCATTTCCTTTCCCAGGGTTGGGAAGTTTTCAGATATTATTTCTTCAAATAAGTTCTCTGCCCTCTCTTTTCCTCCTGCCCCCCCAGCATGTTGATGTTAGAATGCTTGATGTTGTCCCAGATGTCTTCTAAACTGTTCTCATTTTTTAAAATTCTTTTCCTTTTTTCTGTTCAGCTTGAGTGATTTCCACTACTTTGTCTTCCATTTTGCCAATGCATTCCTCTGTATCATCTAATCTACTATTGATCCCTTCTAGTTCATTTTTTATTTAGGTTATTGTATTCTTCATTTCTGTTTGGTTCTTCTTCATATTTTCTACCTATTTGTTAAGCTTCTCACTGTGTTCATCTATTCTTCTCCTGACTTCATTGAGCATCTTTATGATTATTAAATTGAACTCTTTATTGGGTAGATTGCTTACTTCCACTTCACTATGTTCTTCTTCTGTGGTTTTGTCTTGTTCCTTTGTTTGGAACACATTCCTCTGTCTCCTCACTTTGCCTAATTTTCTATGTATATTTCTATGTATTAAGTAGGTTGGTTACATTTCCTGATTTTGGAAAATTGGCCTTTTATAGGAGACGTCCTATGGGGCACAGCAGCATAAACCTTCTGGTCGGCAGAGCTATGTGCTCTAGGAGTGTCTTCTGTGTGGGCTGCATGAGCCCTTCTGTTGTGATGGGTTCAATTACTATGGGCACACTGGTAGGTGGGGTTAGTCCCCAGCCCATTTGACTGCCAGGCCTTTCCTTGTGCAATGGCTTCAAGCCCACTGGTGTGTAGGGCTGGGTGTTGACTGGGCTGGCTGCACTGTTCAGGCAGTCCCAGCGATTGTGCCAGCCCACTGGTGGGAGGGTGGTTCTCAGCATGGCTGGCTCCTGGGTTTTCTTATCTACTTTGTCTCCATTATTTTTTCTTTTTGTTGTTGTTGCTTTTGTTTTTCTTTCTATTTTTTTTTTTAATTTTATTTATTTATTTATTTATTTTTGGCTGTGTTGGGTCTTCGCTTCTGTGTGAGGGCTTTCTCCAGTTGGGGCAAGTGGGGGCCACTCTTCATTGCGGTGCACGGGCCTCTCATTATCGCAGCCTCTCTTGTTGCGGAGCACAGGCTCCAGACACGCAGGCTCAGTAATTGTGGATCACGGGCCTAGTTGCTCCGCGGCATGTGGGATCTTCCCAGACCAGGGCTCGAACCCGTGTCCCCTGCATTGGCAGGCAGATTCTCAACCACTGTGCCACCAGGGAAGCCGTTTTCTTTTTTTTTTTACTTGATACCTGATTATACAAGAAGTATTTTGTTTAAGTAAGTACAAGCAAAATCATCAATATCCCAGGTCACTAATATTCATGGGTCAGTCTATGTCTTTATTTGGTGTATTTAGACCAATCATATTTAAAGTGATTATGGTAGTTGGATAGGTAGCTATCATATTTGTTACTGTTTTCTATTCATGTCCTTGTTTCTTCTTTTTTTAAAATCTTGTCTTCCACTCTTTTGTTGCCTTCTCTGGTGTTAACTGACCATTTTATATGATTCATTTTTCTCTCCTCTTTTATCATGTTAATTATACTTATTTTTTTAAAAAATTAAGTGATTTCCTTGGAGTTTGTAATATACATTTTACAACTTATTTAAATCTGCTTTCAAATAACACTAAGCCATTTCATGGGTAGTGAAGTTACCTTATAGCAGAGTATTTCCAATTCCTCCCTCCTGTCCTTTATAACATCACTGTCATTTATATCACTTATTCACTGATCCATAAAGTATAATCACCCAATATATCATTGTTATTGTTATTTGGAACAGTTTATTTGTTCGATTAAGAATATATATATATATATATAAATATATATATATACACACATATAATATTTACCTTAATTTATTCCTTCTCTAACTCTCTTCCTTTCTTTTTGTAAATCCAACTTTCTGACCTATACCATTTTCCTTCTCTCTGAAGACTTTCTGTTAACATTTTTTACAGGGCAGATCTGGTGGTATGGTAACAAATTCCTTTAACTTTTGTTCATCTGAGGAAGTCTTTATTTCCACACTTTTAAAGGAAAATTTCACTGGATACAAAATTCTAGGTTGGTGGAATCTTTTCTTTCATCACCAACAATTTCACACCACTCTATTCTTTAATGCCTGGTTTCTGAAAGTAAGTCTAAAGTAATTCTTCTCTTTGTTCCCGTATGTGTAAGGAGATTTTGTTTTTTTCCCTCTGTCTTCCTTCAAGATTTTTTCTTTTTGATTTTCCATTTTGACTATAATATGCATAGCAGTAGATTTGTTAATATGTATCTTTCTTAGTGTTTTGTGAGCTTTCTGGATCTGTAGTTTGGAGTCTCTCATTAATTTGGGAAATTTTTCGGCCATTGTTACTTCAAATATTTCTTCTGTTCCTTTCCCTCTATCTTGTCCTTCTAGTATTTCCATTACATGTGTGCTACACCTTTTGTAATTGCCACACAGTTCTTGGATATGCTGTTCCGTTTGTTTTTTTTTCCATTCATTTTTGCTTTGTTTTTTCAGTTTGGGAAGTTTCTATTGACATATCTCCAAGTTTCCTAATCCTTGCCTTGACCCTGGCCAGTCTACTGATGAGCCCATCTTAGGCATTCTTCATTTTATTGAAGTATTTTTGATTTTCAGTATTTCCTTTTGATGCTTAGATTTTCCCTTTCTCTGCTTAAAATTTCCATGAATACTTTTGTTTTCCACTTTTCCCATTCTCTTAGTATATTAATCATAGTTATTTAAAATTCCTAGTCTGATAATTCTAAAATATCTGCTATATCTAATTCTGGTACTGTCACTTGCTTTTTCTCTTCATACTGTGTTTTTTGCCTTTTACATGCCTTGCAATTTTTTTTGTTTAAAGCCAGAAATTGTGTATTGGGTAAAGGGAAGTGACATAAACAGACCTTTATTGGGAAGTTTTATGTTTATTGGCAAGGAGTTAGACTGTTTTCTGTTTGCTGTAACTGTCATATTAGCAGCTGTATTTTCCTATCTTCCCTGTTGTCTTTGTTTTTTCCTAGAGGCTTTCTGAGGCTTTCTGTTCTTTCAGTAGTAACCCCCTGTTACTAGGCAGAGCCCTAATGTGTAGAGAGAAGAAACGGTCTATAATCCTATGATTAAGTCTCAGTCTCCTAGTGAGACTGTGTCCTTGGGCTGTGACTTTCACAAGTTCTTTTCTGTCTTTTTGCCCTCTTAGGTGAGACAGGAAGGCTAGAGGGGACTAGAGTTGAGTATTTCTCTTTCCCCACATGAAAAACTAAAGGGGCTGGAGTTTTGTATCTCTATTCCCTCGCATCAATGGCTACAGGGTACTGGAGTTTACTGTATCCCTTCCCCCAAGTCAGGCTGTGGTGAAACCAAATAGTTTAAGCTCTGGTAAAGTAGTTTCCTTTGAGGATGGACTTCTGTTAAGGAGAACAGAACATTCTGGACATATTTTGAAATGGTTATTTTTTCTCTCCTCTTCTAGAAGCATGAGGACAACTTTATCAAGTCTTCATCCTGAGAACCTCATGGGGCTTTGGAGGTAAAACTCATGAAACTGTAGGGACCCCCTAAGCATGGGCCCCCAGGAGTTTTTATCTCTCAAGCTAGATCTACTCTGAATCTTCAGAAATAACTCAATTACTCTTTAAATGCTTCTACCAGGCTCTAGCTCTGGCTTCTGCTCCCTATAATCTGTGATTTTCTGTATCTGCCAATCTATCCAGTTTGGGGGATAACTGTACCCTGTGTACTCAGTCTCTGATGGATTTAAAAGAGCTGTTGATTTTCAGACTGTCCACTTTTTTCTTGTTGTGAGGACAAGAATGACAACTTATAAGCTCTTTACATGTCAGACCAGAAACAAGAAGTCTTCTAGGTTCCCCTTCTTTATGACATAAGTCTATCTTAATCAGTTGGTTTTGACTTATAATATTTACAACTTTTCTGGCATTCATTTTATTTGTTTTTGCTTAACATTACATTTTTTTATGAGACATTTCACCCTTTAGATTTTAATCTCCTTAAAGGATGACACCATAACTTATTTTATATGCTTAATAACTGATGAATTTCATTAAGATTTAGGACATCATGTTAAAATATCTCAGAATTCCTCTGTTGTCTTAATCCTAGTGGGGGAATGAAAGTCTCAGAGAAAGGAATAATGGAATTCTTCTCCCAGATTTCCTGTCTGTAAGAAAGGTAAGATTTTAGCTAAGCAATATATATAAGGCCTGCTTCCTTACAGAAAGATTTCTGAGTCTTTGAAGTTCCTAAAAACATTATCTAAACCCGAATTTGTATAATTCAGCTGTAGCTTGACTACTGAGTAATAAGTACTTACTATATGCAAGTCACTGCTAACAGTTTTTCCTTTATTATTTTTAGCCCTCTCAATAGCCTTAATGCCTAGGTATATTTTTATTCCTATTTTGTAGTTGTGGAAACTGAGACTTGGAAAAGTTATCTGACTTCTCCAGAGCAAGACAGTGATACAGAATTCAAAAGATGTGGAATTCAAACCCAAGTTTATGTGACTATAGCCAGAATTCTTAACTACTCTCTTACATAGCTTCCTATGTACCTCTACTCTGCTATATGGCCACTCAATATATCTGTGTTCTAAAAACCTCACCCTTTCAAATGAATTCCTCTTTATCTACCTTCCTAACTTCAAATTGTTAAACCTTATCAAAGAGAAATAAACCATCCCTGATATTGCAAGTTGTCCAGTGGTTCCTGGGTGGTATTTTTCTTACACACCAAATTTTGGGAGGACAGTATACATACTATTGGCCAGCAGGTGGTTCTGCTGCAGTGGATTGAGGGTATGAGCTCCTCCAAGGCCTGGCTGGCCAGCCAGGGCTGCATGAGCAATTCCATGTTGGGGTCCAGGAGCAGCAAGAGGAGACTGCATCTTATCCTTATCCCAGGAAGAGTCACTTCCACCTGAAAAACATTCATATAAACAGATTGCAAGTTAACAACTTTCCATGAGAAGGATTTTTAAACTCCCTTTTTAGGGTTGTAATTATTAATGTTACTATATAGAAAATTATTTTTAAACATAAGTGACTCATTTTTATGATGGTTTCAAAAACTTTCAATAGCCTTGGATTTAAGCTGACTCTGGGAAGACTAAACAGCTTTCACTAATAATATAGGCTCACTTGTCTTACAGGTAGTCTAAAAAATCTGGAAGCATAATGAATAACTTTTGAAAGAGTTTATATGTTGAAGGCCTTTAACTGAACATTACTGCCTCTCCTTCCAACCCTCTAACATACGTGTGCTATATCTTAATGAAGAGCAGTTGCTATTCACTCAAAAGAAACACATTCATAAGAGCATGATGACATGCAAAAATATGTGGTAAGATACAAAATGATCAGTTATTTTGTTCTCAGATCCAGCCCTCAAAAAGTTAATCTCTTCATACACAGCAGGCTTTTATACAAAATAAGCTGGATAAAACATAAAACCACAGCTCTCAATTTGAAATTGTGCTTTACTTTGATCATCCATAGTAGAGAGTGAAGTAAAGTATGCATAAATGCAGACTACTATATCATCATAGTAATCTACAGTGGCATAGCTATTTCATCTGGCACTTAGCATACTGTGGGGCAGAACCATTGCTTAAAAGCATATAGGAAACAACCACAAAATTATTTGCAGGGCATCCTTTTAAGAAGAATACTTTAAACAGAGGGGTAGGGGTTGAATTCCAATCACTGCAGTAGCACAAAGTCTGGCTTTAGAAAACAAAATGGTTGTGTGGGCAGCCCCATCTATTCACTTGATGTATTTCCTTAATTCAGAGATCAGTGGTTCTGCTCTTATTCCCATGCTGGAATTGTGACATTAGCATCTCCAACTGGCTGACTCTATCCCATCTGCTTGCCAAAACATTGACCCTGTTTTGTGGAGAGATTTAGGCCTGGGGATCTTGGGCATTCTGTAAAATATGTGCGCTTACTGGCTTAAGAAAAAAGTAGAAAGAAATCAAGATGCTCATATTCCTAACATTCAACATTGTAATTTTTTCCCCTTCTTTGAGTTTCCTCCTAGGCTTTGTTCATATGGATACTCATTTATACATTATAAACATCTCTGCCATGTTGCTTCAGGTATCAGATTTACAAAGTGTAATGGCTACATAGCAGTCTACTGAGTTAATGTACTATAGTTTATTAAACATTGGATTATAAGTTTGTTTCAAATTTGTCACTATTATAAATTTACTGTAATAACAACATTCATTTGAATATTTCCTTAGACTCAATCAATTCCCTAGAGTATGATTTCTGGGCCAAAGAGGTCTCATGTTTTTATTTATAAAATAGAGTATTTACTTAGTTTATACTTTTGCTTTCAAGTATCACATTTGCAAAATCAGCTTTTAGAGTTGTAGACTTTTTAGGGAAATGTTTTCAAGGCAAAGTGGTGTTCTCCCTGAAGATTTAAAATTTATTTAAGCAAACTGCTAGAATCTCTGGGAGGTTTTTATTTGTTTGTTTGCTTTTGTTTTGTTTTGTTTTTTAACCTTTTAACCCATTCATCTGCTCTTATCCCACTTCTGGGAATCAATCCCCTCTGCTAGACTCTTTCAAGTCATCTTGTGGCCAAAGTCAATTTCTAATCCAAAAGTGGGAGTCTTGGCCAATTTCCAATTAGGCAAATTTCAGACAAGGAAACACTAGATTCTCCATCAGCATATATAAAGTCTGAGGGGTACTTGGCCATGCTTATAAAAACAAAGTTTTCCAATCAAATGGGGAAGAAATAAGTAGCTAATTGTTCAGTTTCTGCTTTAAGCCGTTCAGTTAACATGCATGGAAGCTTAAAAGATAGGCAATTTGGTTGAATTTGATAGATTGGCTTAATGGACCAGAAATCAGTCCCTTGATCATGTTGAGGTTTGGTGTGTTTACTGAAAACATGCAACACTCTTATGATTACATCAGTTGTTCTCTCTTTTCATCCAGATGTTTGCTGTTGTTAGTCACTGCCTAAGAGCAGGGAGGTATTTTATGGTTGGTGCATTGACATAATTTAGCATTCACAAATTTGAAATTCCAATTAAAATCAATATGACGTTGTTATGCTATAATGAACAAGAATGGCGGAGGGGGATGAGGGGAGTATCTTAATAAATGATGAAAGTAACCACATTGCAACACTGAGAATTCTTTATAGTAACATTGGGCCCATAAACATGATTAATACCAGAAAATGCAAAATTTTGGAAGATCAATTGCTGAGCAACAACGGAAACACTTCATCATTTTAGCACTATGTCCAAGATATGAATTATCTCACCATTACAGAACTGTAATTGTTAAAATGATGAGCAACACATTGATAAAGAAAGATACATTTAGAAGACACTAAATTATACCATTGATATTAACATGGTATTGCACCATCACAGCAGCAACAGCATGCAACAATACTAGGGCTGAGATTATGTCAATATTTATTTTATAAATTGAAAATCCTTTAGTCAATTTTCAATAACAAATGGTACATTAGATATTGTCTAATGTTTTATATATTACATATTCCAAATAACTTGAATATAAATGATTTTTAAACTGCAGTAAAGGATTCCAGGTGTTTTTGTGTCTACTTTTATGAGAGCTTTAGATGAACTTTTTCCAACAATTCTCATCTTTTTAACTACTGGGTTAAAAATGATCAAGGAAGCTGGTTACCAGCTGTGCCCATCTTCACCAAGTATAAATACATGAAATTATCCTGCATTCTTAAGGCAACTATATATGAAGTGAGTGACAGAGGAGTATGGGACATCCTTGATATTTGCATAGGAAGCTCTGGACACATTTTTGTCTTTTGACCTAAAATACTTATCATTTTAAAGTCTATACAAATTGACTTATGACTCAGTATGGAGGCTTTGGTAGCCCCAAATTTTACATTTCCCTATGCCCTTGTGCCAATCTGTAATAACATCCACTGCACTTAAAGCTAACAAATTGTTTTTACCAATGTAATCTAGAGTCAACCTTTTTCTACCACTCTGTGAAGGGCACATCCTGAGCCCCGTTATACCATGTGAGGACACAGCAAAAATATGGTTGTCTGTGAACCAGGAAGTGGGTCCTCACCAGATACTAAATCAACCATCATCTTGATCTTGGTCTTCCAGCTTCCAGAACTGTGAGAAATAAATGCCCGGTTGTTTACAAGCCACCCATCTATGGAATTTCTGTTATAGCAGACCAAATGGACAAAGACACCATGGAGTGGGTAGATTAAACAACAAAAATTAATTTTCTCACAGTTCTGGAGGCTAGAAGTCCAATATCAAGGTGTCAACAGGTTTGGTTTCTCCCAAGGCCTCTCTTCTTGGGTTGCAGATGGCTATCTTTTCCTTGTGTCCTTTCATGGTCTTTCTTCTATGTGTGTGCATTTCTGGTGTCTCTTTATGTGTTCAAATTTCATCTTCTTATAGGGATACCAAGCAGATTGAATTAGAGGCCACTCTAAGGGCTTTATTTTAACTTAATCACCCTTTAAAGATGTTATCTCCAAATATGGTCACATTCTGAGGTACTGCAGGCCTTCAACATATGAATTTTTGAGGCACACAATTCAGCCCATAACCCAAGAGTATGTACCCTTTACTGAATCAGATAATACTAGCTTTAAGAGGGAATCCCTCTAGTAAAGAGAAGAAAAACTGGACAGCATTTCAACAAGGCATGTCTAAGAAACCAAAAAGGTAGTAGTTAGGGCAAACAGAGAAGGCTTATCAAAGCCTTCATCTTTACTTCAAGGAGCTTCATATTAAGTATAAACCTAACCCAACACAGTCCTAAGTAGAGAAATAAAATGTAGAAAACACAGCTAATCCTTAAGAATTGAATCAATGATTTCAGCTTTTCCATATCATCTACTTATCACTATTTTAGCTCAATGTTTAGAAAAACTAAAACTATGAAATAAGCAGTATAGGGACTGTTATACATTAATACTATAGTTAACTAATTAATATGATCCCAGTCTTTCCAATGAGAAAGCTAGAGAGAAGTACATTTTTATAAGCTTCCACGTAGTAGAAACATATTCTTAATTAGAATCAGCATAAGAATAATTAAGTGACGAACTATGAGGAAATATTAATTTGACAAAGCATTTAACAAACTTTTGTTGTCTTAGTTATAAACTCTTAAGTTGCAATTTATTTTTTCTTTAAAACCCATTGTGAAATGTTAGGGTTCCCAGAGGATTGTTTATTTTTGCTGCTTTTTCTTTGTGGGAGAAGTGGCCAGAAGGAAGAGGCTTCTGAATCATGGGGACTTTGCAATAGACACATAGAATTTCAGAGATGGACAGGACCTTTATATCCATTTACTTAAAAATAATAATTTTGAAAAGAAGCAGGAACATGAGTAGGACCCAAGGCAGTATTTTAATTCACCAAAATTTTGCCTAACTAGTATTCTTCCAACCCCCCATTCTTCTGACACACCTAATAACAGAATGTTTACTGTGGTCAGGTTCATGAAAAGTAATGGAAAATAGTATATGTTTCAAACAAATTATCATAGGCCTACAAGCCAAAACCCTCAATTTATTTCAAATGGGTATAAAAGAAATCCACCAGTAAGGCTCTAAGTACCAATACCACACATCATTCTTAACCATAACACTCTCATTTTACCAGACTACTGGCCTTCACTTTCTTAATGTGCTTTGCTGTTAAGAACGAGTGGAAAGGAGCTAATAAAACATTGACAGAAATCACAGTGAAGGGTATCAGGATAATTTAGTAATCAGTGATCATCATACCCCCCATAGGGGTGAGTAATCCTCTGTAAATTCATAAACTACTACTTCTGTGTGTTTGAGTTTTTAAGACTACTAGGTTTAAGTGAGTCATCTACAAGGATTTCATATTAAAAAAAGGATCTCTTTCTTCGGACTAAATTTGAGTGTGTCTTTTGAAGTTTAAGAAGAATAATATAGTACGAGTTGCTAATATAAATTGGAAAGCAAAAATGTAAATGCTACTTATTATGAGAAAATATAAGTTAATTATGAAATCTAAAAGTATGATCTTGGATATGAAAAAAATATAAATATTTATAATAAGCTATCCTTAATTTCAGCCTTTTGTAGCCAGAACAAAACATATAACTCAGACTATTTGAAATATGGGCCTAAATTGATCATGTTTCCAGTAATCTTATATACATAAGGCACAAAGCAAGCAGCCAAGTAAGAAGCAAAGTCTATGTAGCATATGACCTAAGTAAAGCTTGTTTTCTCATTCATAGACTATTTTGTTTAGCTAGAGTTCTAGCTGAAGGCACATTGCTTGATGACTCTAAATAGCATGTAGCCTTTAGTACAAAAAAAGTCATAATTAAATCATTAAATTGGGAGTGATCTAAAAAATATGACGCTTTCCCTGAGGAGTAAGGGGTTTGTACCCAATGTCAGCACCCCAAACACTGAGACCTACACTGAAGACCTGAGCCTCCAAAATGTGTGGCTTTGAAGACCAACAAAGTTTACATGCAGGAACCCAAAGAGCTGTAGGGGACTGAGATTCTACTCTTAAAGTGCTCACTCACAGACTCACTCACCCCGGGACCCAGCACAAAAACAGCAGTTTGCATAGTGCCTAAACTATATGTCAAGGAGATTTACTTTGCTAATCTTAAAGCATCTTGTGAAAGGGTATGTGTCTGGTGGGACTCTGTCCAGGGACAGAGGCACTGGAGGGTGGCATTTTTGCCCTCTACTTCTACCTGGCTGGCACTGACACTGGCCAGCACCAATTTGGCACTGTTCCCCTACCATGGTAGCACCAACTGGCATGCACAGTCACAGCACTCTTCCACTGTCCCACTAAAGCCAGTGGGCATGCCCCGCCCCTGTGCTCTCCCACTTGCTAATTTAAAAAGGCGGGAGTACCCTAGCCCTGCACCATCCCACTGCCTTGCTATAGCCAGCAGGTGGGCCCTAACCCTCTTCTCTTCTGCTGCCTCACTAAAGCTGAAGCCAGCAGATATGCCCAAGCCCTGCACTCTCTCCCTGCCTTGGTAAAAACCAGCAGGCATACAGAGTCCACACAGGGGACACTGCTAGCTTGCCTGGCTCTTTTGGCTAGGGGGACTTGTGTTGCTGAGCCACACATGACTAAAACAATTGGAGAGACAGCTCTTGGTGGGCTACAGGACACTTCACAGCAAACTGACACACATCCCCAGTTTTCCTGTGAAAAAGGCCTATTTACTTGTCCTTGAGTTTCAGCCTGAGGGGCAGGTTTCAGGTTTGCCACACTTCTAGAGGCTATGGAGGGGCTCTCAGGAAACACAGGCTAGGGAATGCCATCTTTTCATTTTTCCTTGGCCTCACTACTGCTTGGTAATTCCCAGAAAGGAACTTGTACACTCATCTGCCCCAATTTTTGAAACTATCACCCAGGAGACATCTGCAGATAACCTAGTCAGGGGGCAAGCAGGATTTACAACTCGGTCCCACAAGACTGTATATATATGATTTTTTAAAAGCTGCAGCCTGAGAATCTGACTTCCACTCAACTTGAAACTAGGTGCTAAGATTACCCCTTTGGAACACTGACAGGTATTGGCACACACTCAATAACCAAGACCTATCAAGGATAAATCAAGCTGCTTAGACATTCACAAAATTTCAGAACACAATCGAGAGCTAGAGCAAGGTTGAACGTTAAGGTTCATATTCTACACAAGGTCACTCCTTCAAGACTGGGAGAGGTAGCTGTTTCACCTAATACATAGAAACAAACACAGAGATTCAAGTAAAATGAAGGAACAGAGGAATATGCTACAAATAAAAGAAAAAGATAAAACATCAGGAAAAAAACTTAATGAAGTGGCAATAAATTACCTAATAAATAGTTCAAAGTAATGATCATAAAGATGCTCACCAAACTCAGGAGATGAATGGGTGAACACAGTGAGAGCTTCAACAAAGAGACAGTAAATATAAGAAAGCCCAAAACACAACTCACAGAGCTAAAGAACACAATAAATAAACTGAAAAATACACTAGAGTGGTTCCACAGCAGACTAGATGAAGCAGAAGAAGTAATCATCGATCTGAAACACAGGGCAGTGGAACTCACCCAAACAGAACAGCAAAAAGAAAATTTGACAATTTTAGCTAGACTCACTATTTAATAAAGTGAGAACGAGAACTCAAAATCAGAAATGAAAGAGAATTTCCAACTGACACCAAAGAAGTCTGAAGTATCATAATAGACTACTATGAACAATTATATGCCAACAAATTCGACAAGCTAAATAAATTAATAAATTCCTAGAAACATACAATTGTCTAAAACTGAATCACGAAAAAATAGAAAATCTGAGTAGACGGATTACTAGTAAGGAGGTTGAATCAGTAATCAAAAATCTCTCAACAAAGTCCAGGACTACATGAATTCTACTAAATGTTCAGAGATTTAATACCTATCTTTCTCAGACTCTTCTAAAAAACTGAAGAGGAGGAAATGCTTCCAGACTCATTTTACAAGGCTAACATTACCATGGTACCAAAACCAGACAAGGACACCACACACACACACACACACACACACACACACAAAGCTGCAAGCCAATATCAATGATAAACATAGATGCAAAATTCCTCAAAAAAAATTAACAAACCAAATTCAAGAATACATTAAAAGGATCAAACAACACAATCAAGTGGGTTTTATCACACAGATGCAAGGGTGGTTCAATATCCACAAATCAATCAATGTGATATATCACATTAACAAACTGAAGAATAAAAATCATATGATCCATATATATGTGTTAGCATACGGTATTTGATTTTCTCTTTCTGACTTACTTCACTCTGTATGACAGACTCTAGGTCCATCCACCTCACTACAAATAACTCAATTTCATTTCTTTTTATGGCTGAGTAATATTCCATTGTATATATGTGCCACATCTTCTTTATCCATTCATCTGTTGATGGACACTTAGGTTGCTTCCATATCCTGGCTATTGTAAATAGAGCTGCAATGAACATTTTGGTACATATATATGGAATCTAAAAAAAAAAGAAAAAAAGAAGAAAAAATGGTCATGAAGAACCTAGGGGCAAGATGGGAATAAAGACACAGACCTACTAGAGAATGGACTTGAGGATATGGGGAGGGGGAAGGGTAAGCTGGGACAAAGTGAGAGAGTGGCATGGACATATATACACTACCAAACATAAAATAGATAGCTAGTGGGAAGCAGCCGCATAGCACAGGGAGATCAGCTCTGTGCTTTGTGACCACCTAGAGGGGTGGGATAGGGAGGGTGGGAGGGAGGCAGACGCAAGAGGGAAGAGATATGGGGACATATGTATATGTATAATTGATTCACTTTGTTATAAAGCAGAAACTAACACACCATTGTAAAGCAATTATACTACAATAAAGATGTTTAAAAAAAACTACAAAACATTAATAAAATAATTTAAAGAAGACACAAGTAAATGGAAAGAAATATCATGTTCAAAAAAAATCATATGATCATCTCAATAGATGGAGAAAAAGCATTTGACAAAATTCAACACCCTTTTATGATTAAAAACTTTTAACCAAGTGGGTATAGAGGGAATGTACTTCAACATAATAAAGGCCATATATGTCAAGCCCACAGCTAACATCACACTCAATATTGAAAAGCTGAGAGCTTTCCCTCTAAAATCTCAAGATACTTTTATTCGGCATAGTAGTAGAAGTCTTAGCCAGAGCAATTAGGCAAGTAAAAGCAATAAAAGACATCCAAATTAGAAAGGACAAAGTGAAACTATCAATGTGTGCAGATGACATGATTTTATATATAGAAAATCCTAAAGACTCTATAGAAAAACTGTTGGAATTAATAAAAGAATCCAGTAAAGTTGCAGGATACAAAATCAATATACAAAAATTGATTAATTTTTCATTTCTGTACACTAACAATTAACTATGAGAAAGAGAAAATAAGAAAACAATTCCATTTACAAGTGCATGAAAAAGAATAATACAGCTAGAAGTAAATTTGACCAAGGAAGTGGAAGACCTATACACTGAAAACTATAATACTCTGATGAAAGAAATTGAAGAAGACACAAATAAATGGAAAGATATTCTGTGCTCATGGATTGGAAGAATTCATACTGTTAAAATATCAATATTACTCAAGCAATCTACAGATGCAATGCATTCCCTCTCAAAATCAATGACTTTTTTCACAGAAATAGAACAAAAAGATCCTAAAATTTCTATGGATACAAAAAAGACCCTGAAGAGCTGAAGCAATCTTGAGAAAGAAGAACAAAGTTGGGGGCATCATGCTCCCTGATTTCAAACTATATTACAAAGCTACAATAATCAAAAAATATGGTATTGACATAAAAGCAGACACATAGATGAATGGAACAGAATCAAGAGTGTAGAAATAATCCCATGCATATGGTCAATTAATGTATGACAAAGGAGGCATGGATACACAATGGAGAAAGGACAGTCTCTTCAATAAATAGTGCTGGGAAAACTGGACAGCCATAATCAAAAGAATAAAACTAGACTACTATCTTACAGTTTACACACAAATTAACTCAAGATGGATTAAAGACATGAATGTGACACCTGAAACCATAAAACTTCTAGGAGGAAACATAGGCAGTAACACTTTGACATTTGTCTTGGAAATGATTATTTGGATCTGACCCCAAAAGCAAAGGCAACAAAAGCAAAAATAAACAAGTGGAACTTTATCAAACTAAAAAGCTTCTGAATAGCAAGCAAAACATCAAACAATGAAAAAGCAACCTACTGAATGGAAAAAAATTGCAAATCATATATAAGTGTTTAATATCCAAAAATACAAAGAACTCATAAAACTCAACCTCAAAGAAACAAAAAACTGGATTAAGAAATGGCCAGAGGACATGAATAGACATTTTTCCAAAGAAGATATACAGATGACCAATAGGCACATGAAAAGATGCTCAACTTCACTATTTATCAGGGAAATGCAAATCACAACCACAATGTGATATCACCTCAAACCTGTCAGAAAAGTTGTTCTTAAAAAGACATCAAATAACAAGTGTTGGCAAGGATGTGGAGAAAAGGCAACTGTCATGTACTGTTGGTAGGAATGTAAATTGGTGCAGCCAGTATGGATAACAGTATGGAGGTTCCTCAAAAAATTAAAAGTAGAACTACCATATGATTCAGTAATTCCTCTTCTGGGTATTTATCTGAAGAAAACAAAAACGCTAATTTGTAAAGATATATGTGTCTCTTTGTTCATTGCAGCGTTATTTACAATAGCCAAGATATGGAAACAATCTTAGTGTCCATTGATAGATAAATGGACAAAGAAGATTGGTATACATATACAATGGAACATTAGCCAGAAAAAAGAATGAAGTCTTGCCATCTGCGACAACATGGATGGATCTAGAGGGTATTATGTCATACAGAAAGAGATAAATACCATATAATTTCACTTATATATGGAATCTAAAAAGCAACAACAACAACAAAAAACGAACAAGAAAATAAAACAAAGCAAAAGTCATATAAACAGAGAACAGATTGGTGGTTGCCAGACAGGATGGGGGTTGTGGGGGGCAGGCAAAATGGACAAAGGGGTTCAAGATGTACAAACTTCCAGTTATAAAATAAATTAGTCATGAGGATGTAATATACAGCATGGTGACAACAGTTAGTAATATTTTATTGCATATTTGAAAGTTGATAAGAGAGTAAAAGTTCTCATCACAAAGAAATAAATTTTTTAACTTTGAATGGTGATGGATGGTAACTAGACTTATTGTGGTGATCATTTAGCAGTGTATACAAATATCAAATCATTATGCTGTACACCTGAAACTAATATAATGTTACACGTCAATTATTCCTCAATTTTAAAAAAGTAGCAATATATGAATGGAAAGCTAGGAGTATGTGTGCAGATCTGCTACAATCTACATACTTTGTTATTATGCTTTTATTTGGTTTTCTTATATGCATTCACAAGAGTGAACATTTAGCAACTTTCTAGATTGGTCCAGATTGGTAATGTAAAATATGCACTGTCTCTGGAGTTTCAACTGATATTTATAGAAAATAGATAACAAGTATCCATTCAAAAATGTTGAAGAGGTCTCTAAACAAGCTTGTTTTCTATTTGATTTGAAATGTTGCCTATAGGAACAACCACATCCTAAGGCTATAGGCTAGGAGTTTCAAGTTTCCTCAGAGGTAAAAATGGCAGTTTGTTGATGGATCTCTAGGGCTACACTCTCCAATATAGTAGCCAGTCTTCACATGTGGCTTTTTTTTTTTTTAAAACATCTTTATTGGAGTATAATTGCTTTACAATGGTGTGTTAGCTTCTGCTTTATAACAAAGTTATACATATACATATGTTCCCATATCTCTTTCTTCTTGTGTCTCCCTCCCTCCCACCCTCCCTATCTCACCCCTCTAGGTGGTCATAAAGCACCGAGCTGATCTCCCTGTGCTATGCGGCTGCTTCCCACTAGCTATCTATTTTACATTTGGTAGTGAATATATGTCCATGCCACTCTCTCACCCTGTCACATCTTACCCCTCCCCCTCCCCATATCCTCAAGTCCATTCTCTAGTAGGTCTGTGTCTTTATTCCCGTCTTGCCACTAGGTTCTTCATGACCTTTTTTTTTTTTTTCCTTAGTTCCATATATATGTGTTACCATACTGTATTTGTTTTTCTCTTTCTGACTTACTTTACTCTGTAGGACAGACTCTAACTCCATCCACTTCACTACAAATACCTCCATTTCATTTCTTTTTATGGCTGAGTAATATTCCATTGTATGTATGTGCCACATCCTCTTTATCCACTCATCCGATGATGGGCACTTAGGTTGTTTCCATGTCCTGGCTATTGTAAATAGAGCTGCAATGAACATTTTGGTACATGACTCTTTTTGAATTATGGTTTTCTCAGTGTATGGTCACCTTATCTTTGATAAAGGAGGCAAGCATATACAGTGGAAAAAAGACAGCCTCTTCAATAAGTGGTGCTGGGAAAACTGGACAGGTACATGTAAAAGTATGAAATTAGAACACTCCCTGACACCATATACAAAAATAAACTCAAAATGGATTAAAGACCTAAGTGTAAGGCCAGACACTATCAAACTCTTAGAGGAAAACATAGGCAGAACACTCTATGACATAAGTCACAGCAAGATCCTTTTTGACCCACCTCCTAGAGAAATGGATATAAAAACACAAATAAACAATGGGACCTAATGAAACTTAAAAGCTTTTGCGCAGCAAAGGAAACCATAAACAAGACCAAAAGACAACCCTCAGAATGGGAGAAAATATTTGCAAATGAAGCAACTGACAAAGGATTAATCTCCAAGATTTACAAGCAGCTCATGCAGCTCAATAACAAAAAAACAAACAACCCAATCCAAAAATGGGCAGAAGACCTAAATAGACATTTCTCCATGTGGCTATTTAAATTTTAATTTTAATATGGTAAAATGGAATAAAATTAAAAATTCAGCTCCTCAGTTGCACTAGTCACATTTCAAGTGTTCAAAAGCTACATATGGCTAGAGACTACCATATTGGGAGGTACAGATATTGATAAGTTCCTTCACTGTAAAAAGTTATATTAGATAGTGCTATTCTAGAGTATAAGGAGTCAGCAGTTTGTTTGTGTAAAACAACTTAATACACAGAGGTATCTACAGCATCTTCAGTATCCAATTTATCCAATATTCATATCCAATACTAAATTGACCCTTATTCAATGAAAAAGATCTTGTCCCTTTACTCTCTATATCTGGTAGTTGCATAATTTAATTGTTTTAACTGGAACGTTTTGAGTTCCCAATATGTGTCAGGTGCCATTCTCAGGCACTGAGAAAACAGAGATAACAGAGCCCTTGTCCTCAAAGATCTCTATCTAATAAGTATCATTGACATCTCTCTATCTCTTCACTCCCTGCTAAAGTGACCGAGTCTCTGGAATTGACCTTGCATTTGTTCCATTTCCATTCCCACTGCCACCACCTTCATTTGGACACTTGCTACTCTATCACTTATCTCAAGAGTCTCTTAACTGACTTTCCTATCTGAAGATCCTTTTGGATCTTCTTCTCCAAGTGACCCTTGTCACTGCTGCCAAAATAAGCTATCAAAAACCAAAATAAAGAAGGTGGAGTTTCAGGAAGGATAATTAGAAAAGTAGAGGGAAAACAGCAGAGCAGTATCCAGAAAGCAAGAAAGGAATACCTTGGTCCCATGACCACCAAGTTTACATACAATGAACACTAGTACAGAAGAGTGAGTATGGACAGGCATGCTCTATAGCTGTTGTATCAAAGTATCAGCATCACTCTAATTAGGAAAATAAAACAACTTTATTGTTTTAAAAAAATGTTTAAAAAAATTAAAAATGAAAATTTTTATCATTATCATCATCACCACCCTAAAGGATATGAAGACAAGCCCAAAAGTTTATATCTGGAATTAATGGAAAATTATTGCTTAAAAGTATATTTAATAATTAAAAATTAAGTAGTCATTTCAGGCTTACCCAAATAAATTGCACCTGACTCATACATCATTCTAAGAATTAGGCTGACATGTTTCACTAAGTAAATGTAAAACTCAAGCAAAGTCCCAGTACATTTGTTTCTAAATTAAAATGCTACAAGATGTACATATTCCCTGTGTGCCACTTTAGAGCACAGTAGCTAAAACCTGAACATCACATTATTGAGTTTCAAAGATTAATTCAGATATATAGGGAATTAAGTCACATGTAATGAAAGCACAGTGCTCTCCTGTATGACCTGCTGAGTGTGATGACAGGGTCACAGAAACTCTTGCAAACTGTTAGTCTGTATAACTTGGAAAAGACTCTGGTTAAAAGGAATTTTGCTGAAGACAGGAAGAAAATGGGGTTTTGTCTGCTATTATTTTGTAATTCCAAATGATAAACTTATCTATTATTGATACTCTCCTGTGAACCCCACAGATTTTTAAGTTGTCCTTGTATTTATCTGGTATAACTTTGTGTTTCTTGGAGCCAAATTTAAAAATCCTTCAATTTCATATAAACTGTGTGCTATGGCTAGTACAGAACGTTTTTGTACGTGACGTGACAGTATTTTTGAAATTTGGATTCATTTCTTGCTACTGTAAGTAGTAAAAGTTGAAAGATTCTCAAAAACATACAATTTCAAGCCATTGACAGTACATTCTTATCTGAATTTGAGTTTTCTCTGTCACCCTTAACAGCATGAGGTCTGTCTAAATGACAGCCATATTATCGTCACTTTGCAATAAATAATCATATAATACCAATATCTATCTTTTCCCTTTTTCTGTCATATTTCTGAAATACTGAATATCTACTGCTGAGAAAAATGATAAGAATTTATTATAAAGATATGAGTCCTAGAATTCATAAATTGTGACATATTCTTTTGTGAAATATATTTTAAACTGGAGGTCCCTAAAGTGAGGTATGCATACCCTAGGAAATACAAAAGATGAAGATAAAGCAAGATGTTCAATTTTTATTTTCTATTTTAACTGAAAAGGAAGTACAACATTATGTTTTGCTAATATTTAAGATATGGCTCATCACTGATGCCCTCACCAGTCAAGTGCTAGAGGTATCTCAAAGGAAAAGTGGGATTTTGAAGCAGAGCAAGTGGTTGACGATTGGCAACTCCAGTGTTACGCTTACTCTTATCTCATTGTGATGTGATCTACGTATGCCTAATTGAGTGGATTAATGGGCTACCTTATTTATTTTTAACTAAACTATGTCTTACTTAATGGACAACACAAGCACAGATTGAAGATAATGGAAGCACAGGAGAAGAACAATAAAATAGCAGAGCTGATTCTTTTCCTTTTGGTAGGAACTTTTTGTCACCTTCATTAAGAGGTAAAATATTGTCAGGAGTCATCAGATAGGACATATTAGTTGTATTGTTCTTATTGCTATTAATAATATATTTTAAAGTTTTTGTATCATTGATAAATAAAATGCTTTAGTTGAAATCTTGTTTTTTAATCTTAGTCTAAACATTTAATTTCTACCTTGTGTACATATGTTAGTACATGTATAAAGCTTATAATTCAACTTATGCCTACTAAAAGAGCATGCTCATTATTTATCTGATGGGGTACATGAGCAAAAGTTTTCAGAAAACTGCCTTAATTTGAAAAAAATTAAAAAGGAAGCACAAACTTAAATTTCTTTTCACAATCTATCAGAAATCCTCTCAAAATATGTATTCACAATGTTCAATTTTTACAACCCTCATTTTTCATTTTCTTACACACTAGAGCTATGATCTACAAACCTGCTATTTACACTGTCATTTACTGCTTCTATTACACTGTTAACGTAACCAAATAAACCATATTTTTAAAGCTAAGGAGTTAGACCTAAAAAAGCAAAAGACAAGACTGGCCACATGGAATGAGGCAGATGAATTCACCTTTTCTGGGTTTTAGCCCCCATCAAATATGATATACATAATTATCATATGTATACATATGAGTAAAATGTATAATACATGTATATTAATATTATCCCTACAAGTAATTCTACTTTCCTGCAGAGTAATCCTTACGAGTAACAAAAATTATTTGGGGGAACCATAAAGTAGTCTCTAGATAATAGAATTAATTTTGCCCAGGAAACTGAAGTGAAGCTGTTATGATCTTTTGGAGCAGATGAGGAGAGTTAATTATTACTCATACAATAATTTTGCTTATGGGGATTTTTATGCCTTGGAGTGGTGAGGTTAGAGTGATCTTACTTGACTGGCAGTTGCCAACTGGTAAAGGTCTAAGAAAAATAGTGGCAGATACAGACAGATGCAAAAAAGAGAAGGAAGGACTATATCCTCCCCAAACTAGAATAGCATAGTAGAAAGAGCATCAGACAGACCTAGGGTTGAATCTAGCCTCCTCCAATTAATAGCTATGGTTTTTGATATCTAATATAGAGACATTATTATCTACCCACTTTATGGTTGTTGTAAGGATTAAATGAGATAGAACATGTATAACAGCACACTATCTGGACATAATAAGCATGAAATAAGTGTAAGCAATTATCATTTAAATTATTTTAGAATATAAAAGACAAAGTAAAATGTTTTAGTTATTAATATCATTAAGTTGTCTATAAGGTAAATATATTTTTAACAATACTACCAATATAAGGAAGAGCACCAGGAACCCCAAAGATTAAATGAATAATCCGCAAAGGTAAAATTTCATTATTTTTGTGGGTAGTGCATTTATTTGCATGGCCATATGCATTTTAACATATTGTCCTTAAAATGATCTATATAATCAGGTATGTTAAAGCACTGAAAATCAAAAACTCCAGATATGACTTACTGGGCTACTTCCAACAACATA
Source organism: Eschrichtius robustus (assembly GCF_028021215.1). NCBI lineage: Eukaryota > Metazoa > Chordata > Mammalia > Artiodactyla > Eschrichtiidae > Eschrichtius > Eschrichtius robustus. The sequence continues at coordinate 75,616,873 of NC_090845.1, read as the reverse complement.
TCAAGTGGTTCAGCAGATGTAATTACCACCAAGCCTTGCCAAGGATTTGTAATGTGCCCATTAATTCAGCAATTCCCAATCTGTCCATCAGTCAGTCATACTTAAAAAATATGCCTTTCACAAGGTAGGTAAAGGAATCTATTGATAATTATACAATAAAATACCTTTGAATATTTAAATGTATACTCCAAACTTTTTCTTAAAAAACGTCCTATTAGCAAAATCAGACTTTTTCTCAGAAGCAGATACAAAAAGAGATACTGAAAATAGTGGGCATTTCAGAAAGTTATTCACAAAACAACTTAGCATGTTGAGGTTGAATGAGATCTAAACAAGTACGTATATTCTGGTCTTGGGAAAGCAGAAGGAGATTGTTTGTTTTTTCTCTTTCTGTACAGAGGAGACTGAGTTTGGATGGCAGACAGTGGGTATTAATCCTAGGATTTCCTGAAAGAAGAACCATAAGAAAGAGCAACATATTTAAAAAGATGAAATAAGCACTCAAATGAGAAGAATGTTGGTAGAAAAAAATGGATTATAACCTTTTAAAATTGTTTTAATGTCACTCTAAAATGAATGCAAAATATAATAAAATATAACAAAGTAAACAGGCAAACAATGTAAAAGTACAAGATCCAGGGGAAAGGAGAATTTCACCAGGAAAAAAAAAAATCATCATTTTACATAAAGACAAAATCTACACTAGAGAAACAAGATAACAGATATAGGGCTTTTAGCTAAAGACCAAAGTTCACAGAAAGCTATAAAACTTGGCAAAATAGAATAAATTGAAATACAAGCCAGAGCCTAGGATAACAATACAAAGGGAAAAACATATATTTTTTTAAGTAGAGGCATTAGAGTGAATATAAAAAGATCTATTTTAGATGGAAAAAAAAGAGATGATAGAAGAACACAGCTTTTTAAAAGGGAAAAGGAAAAGAAAGGAGAAGGAAATGGAGTAGGAGAAGGGAAATGAATAATTACAGAATCAAAGTAACCATAACAATACATAACAATTATGGATTTGATAAGAAATATTTACTAGGTCTGGGTTCTTAATGCCTACGGATATATGTAATGAATCTTTCACATTTATTATGAGGGGACTTGTGAGTTACTGCTGATGGTATCAAAAAAAGTTCATAAATGAACTTTATAACTATGTTTGAAATTAAAACTACAATTAGTAGTTATGAGCCACTACTTAGAAAAACATAGCAATACATATCTCATATCTGTGGGAATCACATTTATTGAACACTTACTATGTGCCAGAAAATACTCATCTAGTCCTCAGAACAACCCTATAGAGTAGTACTCTGATCAGTCATATTTTATAGAGAACACTTGGGCTCAAAAAGATTTAGTAATTTTCCCAAGCTTACATAGCCAGTAAGGAATTGAACCAAAACAGGCTCCAGAATGCACACACTAAACTACTGTCATCAACCGTTGTTTATACAAGTCATATTGATATAAATACTTTTAACTAAAGCTTTGTTTGTGCATATGCACCCTATTTCAACCCCAAGGAGCAAAATGAGGCACTTGGTGAACATAACTGAGAAGGTGGGAGTTTTAAAGACAGCCTAACTCATACTAGAATCTAATTTAAAAATGATATAAATGAACTTATTTACAAAACAGAAACAGACATAGATTTCGAAAACAAACTTATGGTTACCCAAGGGGAAACTTGGGAGGGGGAGGAATAAATTGGGAGCTTGGGATTAACATATACACACTACTATGTATAAAACAGATAACCAACAACGACCTATGATATAGCACTGGGAACTCTACTCAATATTCTGTAATAACCTATATGGGAAAAGAATCTGAAAAAGAATGAATATATGTATATTTATAACTGAATCATTACGCTGTACACCTGAAACTAACACAAAAATGTAAATCAACTATACTCCAATAAATTTTTTTAAAAATAAAAAGGCTTACTAGACTAGGCCAAATCTGTAGTGAGCAGACCCATGAGTGGTGAAGCGGGAAGGCCTTTAAAGAAAATGTCTTGGGACTTCCCTGGTGGCACAGTGGTTAAGAATCCACCTGCCAATGCAGGGGACAGAGGTTTGATCCCTGGTCCGGGAAGATCCCACATGTCGTGGAGCAACTAAGCCCGTGTGCCACAACTACTGAGCCTGTGCCCTAGAGCCTGCAAGCCACAACTACTGAGCCCACGTGCCATAACTACAGAAGTCTGCATGCCTAGAGCCCATGTTCCACAACAAGAGTAGCCACCACAATGAGAAGCCCGCACACCACAATGAAGAGTAGCCCCCACTCGCCACAACTAGAGAAAGCCCACGTGCAGCAACGAAGACCCAATGCAGCCATAAATAAATAAATAAATAAATAAATTTATAAATTTATTTAAAAAAAAAAGAAAACCTCTCAATCAAAAGCAGGCAGGAAAGCTTTTGTATTCAGGTCCCTCTTTGAAAAGCAAGTCTTGAAAAACATAAATCATATGGTCTAACTCTGGGTAGTGTTTTCTCTGTCTTTTGAAAATGTGGGTGAGGCTGCAAAACATCAAGAGGAAAAGGGCCAGCTTGATGCATGAAGAGAAAAAAAGAGTGGAAAAATAATGGCATTTCTTTGAAGTCAATCCCTGAAAAGAGGACAAAACATATAAGGCCTAATGCCACAACTGAAAAGAATAACTGAAGTGGAAAAGGCAGCATTACTGCATCCAATATGATTGTTAACACTTGTTTAATTTTTAGAAAAAGCAATGGGTTTAAAGTAATGAAAATATACCTTATTCAAAATACAATAAAAATGCTGTAACTATAGAGAACTTTCTAGATAGTTTTTTTTCTTAATTTTATTTTATATATTTTTATATGGCAGGTTATTATTAGTTATCTATTTTATACAAATTAGTGTATATATGTCAATACCAATCTCCCAATTCATCCCACCACCACCAACACCACCCCTCCAACTTCCCCACTTGGTGTCCATATGCTTGTTCTCTACATCTGTGTCTCTATTTCTGCCTTGTAAAACGGTTTATCTGTACCATTTTTCTAGATTCCATATATGTGCTTTAATATATGATATTTGTCTTTCTCTTTCTGACTTAACTTCACTCTGTATGACAGTATCTAGATACATCCACGTCTCTACAAATGACCCAATTTTGTTCCTTTTTATGGCTGAGTAATATTCCATTGTATATATGTACCACTCCTTCATTATCCATTCATCTGGCGATGGGCATTTAGGTTGCTTCCATGACCTGGCTATTGTAAATAGAGCTGCAATGAACATTGGGGTGCATGTGTCTTTTTGAACTATGCTTTTCTCAGGGTATATGCCCAATAGTGGGATTGCTGGGTCATATGGTAGTTCTATTTTAAGTTTTTTAAGGAACCTCCATACTGTTCTGCATAGTAGCTGTATCAGTTTACATTCCCATCAATAGTGCAAGAGGGTTCCCTTTTCTCCACAACCTCTCCAGCATTGATTGTTTTGTAGATTT